>NC_064840.1:40702937-41327937 GCF_024166365.1 Elephas maximus indicus | reverse complement strand
CCTGGATTTCCGTTACCACCAGGTGTTTCCCCGGGACTTCTATTCATTCAGGCTTAGGGATTGCCAGTGCTGCCAAATCTTCCCCCACTCCCTGACCTCCCACCCCTTCTCTGTTGCCTGGTTTCACCACATCCACTAAGAGGCTACTTTGGACCTGGAGCTTTGAGGACTCTGTGATGGGGATTTTCTGATCCCTGTGACCCAAATTCTGTGAAGTTTGTACCAGAGTAAAGGAGAAAGAGGAGGGGTCACCACATTCCAGCTCCCCCCAGAACATCTGCCTCTCCCCTCAGCTTCCACAGGAGAAGCTCACAAGAAGGAACCAGGTGCATATCAAGACAGGTAGTCATGAGCAATGGCTGAGAAAGACAGAGTGAGGGACTTGGACCAGGAGCCAGGGGGTCTCTAGCTCAGGTGTGCCTAAAGTAGTGAGGATTAGGGCTAGAAGCTGAAAAGGCCTACTCATCTGTAAGGGCTGAGAGAAATCAAAACAAGCTACTGAAGAGAGGCTGGCCTTTCTTGGTGATTCTGGGGAATGAAAATTTGTCACTTTGGATGGTTTAAATGTGGTGTGTCCTGACACACAAGATAGCTGCAAGAGTCAATTCCCCCTCAGCCCTAAAGGTCTGTAGCTACCAGATTTATGCAATCAACATGATGATTACTACATCTTTATCCCAGGAGAATGCCTCAGGAGTGACGTCTGCACTCCTGGGGAAAACAGATCTTCCCCAAGCATGAGGGTGTGACTTTTGTTGAAAGAATAGCCATCTATATATTCAAACAGCACTTCGTGGTTTATTTAGAAGCCCTTTCACATATAGAATTTCACTAGTTCCTTACAAGAACCCTAGAGGTTGGCATAGCAAAAGTTATCTTGCTTTTTAGATGAGGAAACACTGAAACTCAGAAAGGTTACACGTCTGGCCCAAACTAACATTTACTGTACAACTTCTTTATACCAGGTTCTGCATTAACTGCATTCATGTTAATTTCCACAATAACCTTAACAGATGGGAATTTTAATATCTAATTTTCAGAAGCTGAGGCTCAGAAATGTTAGGTGTTTTGCCCAAGGTGACTCAGCTAATAAGTGATAGAATCATGATTCGCTTTGCTGTCTAAGTGAGCAGAGACAAGACCAGTGTGCTGGGCAGGGCGAGCAACACTAGTCACTGCTATAGTCACAAATGTCTTATAAAAATATATATTTCTCACTCACAACATGGTTGAACCAGGTGCTTAATGGGATCCTGCCCCCATCATCATTTGGCACCTCTATTCTCTGCATTCCACTGGCTGATAATCAATAGCTCTAGAGAGCAGAGGCGATCACAAGGGGCATTGAATGGCCGAGCCTAGAAGTGATATTCCCACTTCCACCATATTCTACTGGCCCAAACCCAGCCATGTGGTCCTAAACTAAGTGCAAGGGAGGCTGGAGAATGCAGTCTTCCTGAGGTCCAGAAACGGAAAATGGGATTAGGGAACATCTAGCAGTCTCTGCCATAGCCATCTAGACCCTAGGTCTCCAGACATCATGCCTGGGACTCTGTCCATGTCACCAGACTATCACTCCCATTGTAGCTCTTCGGCTCTCAGAAAGGCCTGCTGGTTCACACATAAAATAAAGGGAAGAAATCCTCAGTCTGAGGGACATCTGGGTCTAAACCCACTTGACTAATCTAGACCTATGCATCTGAAAATAAGCATGAGGATCAGAGTGAAACAGGGCTCTACTGCTCTAAAAAGTGGTCACATTTCCTTTCCCAACCAAAAGCACACCTTTCAGGCCCCTTTGCCAAACTTAGCTATTGATTCTGAGGTCTGATGCTCTGGAAACACTTCATGTCCAATGCTGAATTTATCACCTCCATTCCATTCCATCCTCCATCAAAGAGCACCAAAGTCTTGACTGATGACATCATGTTACAGCCATCACTCAAGTTGTATGCTCCTTGACTTCTCTGTGTTCCTTATTCTGTCCCCCCTAACAGCTGCTCTAGCTGATTCTATGAAACCAGGAGGCATGGGAATCTCATTGCTGGTATGGCCTTGAAACGCTTCTGATTAAAGGACTTGGGCACACAGACTGCTAATAATAAACAGAGTAACACAACAGGACACAATCCTTGACCTCATAAACATACAAAATAAAGACAGTTGGAAAGCAAGCTGGTTCTCTTTTCACACTTGGCTGTCTAGATTGACCAAATGATTAGCAAGACCCAAAGCTCAAATGAGGGCAGGAAGAAAGGAATCAGCTCTCTGAAAACACTGTGGTTAAGTCTTCATCACACTTCTCTCTTTGATTCCGGGTTGTGAGCAGACTGCTCTTATGATTTTCTTTTGGGCATGTTGTCTGTGACCTAGAAAATCCAACCTTTCTCTCTGAGTCCTCTCTGAAGTCTGCATCGGTGCAGACTGGTTTTCCAGATATGCTTCTCATAACAGAAGTTAAGGAATGGCAATGACTGCAGAAGATGTTTAGAGTGAAGAAGGAGAATGGTATGGAACAGATTCTTTCTCGTAGCCCTCAGAAGGAATTAATACAGCTGATACTCTGATTTGAACCTAATAGCTTCCAGAACTGAGACAATAAATTTCTGTTTTTATAAGCCTTCCAATTTGTGACATTTTGTTACAGCAGCCCTGAGAATGAATACAAGGAAAGTATTACCTAGTATCTTTCCACTGTTGCAGCATCATGATGGTAGGTGGAAGAATCTCCACCTCTGAACCCTAAATCCTGCGCCTTCTATCCCTAGCCTGTATTGGTTCTCTCTTCAGGAGCGGTCAATGAGTCAAGCAATAACCATTTACTAAGAACCTACTGGGAGCAGCGCAGCCCTCATGTTTAAGTTGTTTGGAGTGCAAGTTCTGACTACAGAAAGTCCAGGTACCTGATTAGTATCTTTATTAATAGCCTAGAGCTTTTGGTAATTAGTACTTAGAATTATGCATAACAACATCCAAGATAATGTGTATCTTCAGTTCCCTTCAGCAATGATGATGATGATGATAATGGTAATGATGATGATACCTAGATAGATAAACAGCTTGAGTTAATACATGGCTATGTACTTTTTTTCATAGCATACATTTTATTTTTGTTTTAAGACCTAAGTGATATAAGAAGGGTACATATAATTGTACAGATAAGAAAACCGAGGCTCATGGAAGGGTTTTCAGAGATCTCATAACTAGAAAGTGGTCGAGACAATCTTTTCCTTTCTCAGCCATGGAAGTCAGGTCTGCAGGCTCATAGATCCAAAGCAGACTGAATATTGTTGTGCACACTGGGGAAGTTGGCTGGGCTCTGAAACACCACCAGCACTGGATGGCCTTTAGCTTCTCTTACAACAAATATGAGAAACCTGCTTCTCCAATCCTCAGAAAAACAAGTCGGTATAAGATCTCTGCTGGACCCTGAAGGATGGGGCTCATGCCCTCCCTTCTCTGTCCTTCAGTCTGCACACATGTGCAGGGCTTGAGACTGCCATGCACAAGTAGAAAAGAGGTGGGATAGGAAAACACTAAGCTGAGTACTGTCACACTGAGTCAAATCACAACTAAGCCACTCACTAGCTGTGTGATCTCAGGTGAGTACCATCACCCCTGGCTCTCAGTTTCCTTATCTGCAAAGTGAAGGAATTAAATTAGATACTCTTTTATATTTCTTCTAGTTCTGTTATTGAGTGATTCCAATTAGGTACAGCCCCTGCTGGCTTAGGTCTTTTGGAGTCCACTTGCTCTCTGTAGAAGCACACCCAGTGGAGGCTGTTATGATGCCATTCCCTTTCCTAGAAGAAAAGAAAACTTGGGAGCAGGTACTGCCTCCAAGCCAAAATGGGTTTTCCTGTCTCCTCTAGCTGTCCAAAGCCCAGCCACCCTTTGGGTCAAGACCTTGCTGTGAAATGGCAAATTCCAGCAGCTGTGGCCTGGCTCTTCCCCTCCCACCTATATCCCTGCTGGCCCGTGCTCCAGCATAGGAGAACACCTCTGTTCTTCCCAGCTTTCCCTCCTACATCCAGGGCACTATCCTCCCCCACCCTTTCTACTGCCAAACCACATCACTTTGCAGTTTTGCAATTTTCAAACTAGCTCAGACTCTCACTTTCCAGAAAGCCTCCCCAAGCACAAAGCAGGACAATCGCTCCCTCTGCTCCTCCTGTGCTCCATTTGGCCCAGAATTCACCATATTTGATGCATGGCTGTGTTGACTGCAGATTTTTTTCTGGTCCTCATGCTTTTTTGGAAGAGTGTAGGATGGGGGGGCTGGGAAAACTGGCCAAATTGAGATCACTATGCAATTTTGAACCTGACTCGAGTTGTGGTTGCTGCTAGAGCTGTGAGGTGGGTGAACCAGTGACAAAACAACCATCCGCAGGGCTGAAAATTATGTTAGTGCGGTAGTCTAATCCTCTTAGAAGAAGGAACAGCCCTGGTGGAAGGAGGACAAGAACAGTTAGACAGCTACTTTTGTGCCTTTGGGGCTGAAGGTGGGGAAAAGGGTAGAGACAGCCAGGAAAAACCACAGGAATGGAAATTTTCATGCCCAGGGTAGAGGATGAGGCAAATAACTCATTAAATATGTACAGTTCTGTCCTGGCTGCTGCTAGGTAGGGGTAAGAGGACAGAGTCAGTAGGGATAGGCCCACACTATCCCCTCCATCTCTCTTTCTCCTTTCCTTTCCCCACTTCTCTCCACCCTGTTTATGTTTTCCATAATAGTTGTCACTACCTGAGTTTCTTATTTACTCACTGCTTTATTTTCTGGTTCTTCTCACTAGAAAGAAAGCTCATGAAAGCAAGCACTTGTTTGTCTTATCCACCTCTATATTCCCAGAACATAGAGGGAGGCCAGTTGGTGGATGAAGAATTTGACCCTCATTATCATTGTCCCCAATTTATAGTTAAAGAAAATGGAGGCTCGCAGAGGTGAAGTTACTGCCCATGATGCACAGCTCGTAGCAGAGGAAAGATGCTGCCCTTATACATCATAGTGACTTGCCTCATTATCCCTAAAAACAGTGACAAACCCACATCAGATGCCTTCTCCTCCTGGAAGCTTCCTCAGCTCTTCTGAGCCCAAAAAAGCCCAAGGAGGTTGCACTACCTTGTGACTTTGTATAAACCACTGATGCCCTGCATTTTAGTTATGAATGTGCCATGTCGTTTTCCTCTCTACTTTGTAGTTCAGTTCAATAGTATTTGTTGAGGTCAGCACACATGTATGGAATGCCGAAAAGATTTCATTGAACTGAGCTCAGCTGTGGTTGATCCACTGATCATCCCTGACAGTCAGCACCTCAGGTCAAGTCTGAGTTCCAACCAACCCTATCCCTTCACAGGTCCCAGTACAGTGCTCAGTAACTGTGTAGGATTGAACCAGATATTCTGCTGTCTTTATAAATGCCCCATCTACATAAAAACTCATTGCTGTCAAGTTGCTTCCTACCATAGTGACCCTATAGAACAGAGTAGAACCACCCCATACTGTTTCCAAGGAGCACCTGATGGACTTGAACTGCCAGCCTTTTGGTTAGCAGCCATAACTCTTAACCACTACACCACCAGGGTTTCCTTCTCCTACATAGCTGGACCCTTATCAGGAGTTCCTCAGCTGATCTCAGTCTGGGCCTAGTTCCCTTGACAACAAATTGCCACTTTTCTGCAGGCCCAAGACAGCATTAATGCCTGTTCTAAAGGTAAGTGTGTGTGTGTTGGGGGGGGAGGGTTGGGGGGGTTGGGGGAGCAGTGGAGTTTCAACGGTAGAATTCTCACTTCCCATGTGGGAGAGTCAGGTTCAATTCCTGGCCAGTGAACCTCATGCACAGCCACCACCCATCGGCCAGTGGAGGCTTGTATGTTGCTGTGATGCTAAACAGGTTTCAGTGGGGCTTCCAGAAGAGGGACTGGCAGTCTACCTCCAAGGATCGCAACAGCAGCTAACAAAGAGCAACAGAAGGAAAATGGAGAAAAAAGGCTTCCTTTCTCCAGATTATTTATCGTTCCAGGGAGTGGAAGCAGGAAATAGGAAATTGGTTGCTGGGGTTCAGTCAAGGGTCCCAGACTTTTACATTCCAGGTTTGATAGCACAAATTTGGCAAAGGTTCCTGGCTGAGGGCATGCCACTCTTTCTCCACTAGCTTCTCCCCTCCACCTACCCCCCCCCCACAGAGCCTAGCACACTACACATAGCTGAATCTCAACAAATGGCTGCTATTGTCATCAACAGACAAAACTACGATGTCTTTATCAAGTGGACTGCATGAACACCTGATGTGTGCATGGCTGTCTTCTAGGTGATACAGAGAAGCACCTGCTTCTTGCCCTCCAGTAGGTGGCAAAAGGAGAACTAATAGAGCTTTAGCACCTAGTATTTGTCAGTATGTTAAATATGTCATCCCGCCCGTTCCTCACAAGGAGATTGGATTAGTGGAAAGAACTTTGATTTTGGAGTCTGACAGGACTGGCTTTAAATCTGTATTTTACCACTTAGTAGCTGTGTAACTCTGGATAAATTATTTAATCCCTCTGATTTTCAGTTTCCTCATCTGTAATGTAGTGTTATAAAGAGAGGCTTTGTTAATGAGATGTCATTTGAACTGGGCGGTTAAGAGCTAAAGAAATGGAGAGGAGGAGAGTGTCCATGGTAGAGGAGAGATGAAGATAGAGGGTGGGGGAGAGTGCAAGGAGGGGAAAATAGTCCTGCTGATCAGAGGGGATTGGAGGAGCCAGACCAGGGAGGGCCTTGACTACAAGGCTGGGTAAGAACCCCTCTGAGGGAAGAGGAACCCACTGAAGTTTTGGGGGAAGTAGAAAGCAAACTGCACTGAGACTTTCGGCCTATGTTAGAAGTGATCTCATGATATGGCAGGCCACGTGTGTGGTTTCTGGGCAGCCTGAGCTGACTTTCGCACCAGCAATGGGAATCCATTCCTGGCAGAGTGATAAAAGAGCCTAGGCTTGTCTCATGTTCTTTCAAGCCCCTCCACAAGTATGTGTGGCTTGGACGTGAACTTAGCTGACTCAGATTTTTTTTCCTCATTATTCCTACCACATGTCTATGCCAAAGAAAACAGGAAAAAGCAGACAAATTCACTGAAATTTCTGCCCCGAGAGTGTGAAAAGAATGGTTATAAGGAGTGAACAAGTGAGTTCTCCTCAGTCAGGACAGAAATCTAAGATTCAGTGCCATCCTGAAATGTGGATACCAAAGGCCCAGAAGGGCAGGAGGAGATTAGGCCAGAAGTCTAAACCAAAAACCAAACTCATTGCCATTGAGTTGATTTTGGCTCATAGTGACCGTATAGGACAGAGTAGAACTGCCCCATAGGGTTTCCAAGGAGTCTGGCGGAGCTAAAAGAGCTAACAGCTTCCTTGGATCAAGACCAAGAAAAGCCTAAGACAGCGGGAGTGGGTGGCATCATGTGTTAGAAAGAGCATCAAGCCTGGAGTGCCACAACTCAGAGTTCAACTCCTGCTTCTGCCACTTATTAGCTGTGGGACATCTGTGTGAGCTTTAACTTGATGCTATTCATGATAACATTACCCTCTCAAGGATGTTGTAAGGACCATGTGAGATAGCATGTGTGAGTATACCTAGGTGCCTGTCAAAAGAAACACTAAGTCAACATGGCCAGGTTGGAAAACCCAAGGCCAGACAAAAAAAGAAGTATCTAAAGTACGCAGTCACCAAAAGCAGAGAGGATGGCACAGGTGTGGAGATTCAGACTGGCTCTTAGGCCAGGAACCCTGTAAAAGAAAAAAGAATAAGAGGATGCCAGTCCCAGGACAGAGGCCGCTGGCTCTCGTCTTCCAAGTGGCAGAGATGATTATGATCAAAAAGAAGCCAGAAGCCAGGGTCCAGCAAACAACCTGCTTCCAGGAGGAGGGTAGCATGGACAGAGGGGCTTCCTTTGCCACTGGCTTCTCAGTTCAGGACCAAAAAAACCAAACCTTTTGCCATCGTGTCGATTCCAACTCACCGCTCAGGACACATCTTTATTATTCTATATAATCGAAGGCAGTTAACTTCTCCACCATGAAGAAATGTGGACTATAGCAGGCCATGCTAAATTCACCTTGGTTGGGAACCTGAATGGTGCAAGCTTTTTTTTTTTTTTTTTTTTTTAACTCTCATGAATTTCAGATTACTAGATCACAGGTTTCAGTCTGAACCCACGGCAGTTGAGCAACAGTATTTAAAGTAAGTATAAGTTAGCCAGTTGTAATGAATATGTTGTTGTTAGCTGCCATTAACCCCGTGCACAACAGAACAAAGCATTGCCAGGTCTTGTGCCAGCCCCATGATCAGTTGCTGATAGGACCATTGTGATCTACAGGGTTTTCGTTGACTGATTTTCTTACATAGGTAGCAAGGCCTTTCTTTCTAGTCTTTCTTAGCCTGGAAACTCTGCTGAAACCTGTTCAGCAGCATGCAAATCTCCACTTTCAGACAGGTGGTGGCTGTGCATGAGGTGCATTAGCCCGGAATCAAATCCTGGTCTTGTGCCTGGAATAGGCAAACATAATAAACACTACCTCATTCCCTTCTCATCCCTCCTGTCATTGGATGCCACGTGGTGTTTAAACGGGGACTTTCTAGAGTTTAGGTTTGGAGAGATGTTGTGAAACAAGCACTGGACTTGGAGTCAAAGGGCCTGACTGAATTCTGACTACATGATTCACTAAGCACACGGCTTTAGATTTATCCCCACGGGCATTTGTTTTCGTCATTTGTGAATGGGATCATGATACTGTGAACACAAGGAAGCTGTCAAGACTGAATGAGATATGGATGTGAAAGTGCTTTATGTACTGAACCCACCAACTGCTCAAAGGAACAAAGATGTGGCAGTCTGCTTCTGTAAAGATTACAGCCTTGGAAACCCTATGGGGAAGTTCTACTCCGCCACATGGGGCCACCATGAGTCAGCATAGACTTGATGGCTACGAGTTTGGTTTTGGATTGTGGGCAGAGAAGTCAGCGCTGCAGAATGAAGTGTGATAGCAGAGCATTGGTTCCTCCTGGTCTAGGTAAGGCTCGTATTATTGGGCTGGGATCTGGAGGGGGATCAAGAGCTGGACTCCACTTCTTCCTACTTAGAGGCTGAGACTGCTACCTCAAGGGGCCAAGGGAATCTGGCCTTGTGTTATAAGCACTTGAGGAGTCAGGGCGATTTGGAAAATGCTGGATGCAGATATTCCACAAGCAAGGCCTCTCTCTGGGACTGGAAAGTCTCATGGTTCACAGGGCATCTATTATCACTATGGCAGTGGTGGTGGGATAGAAGCAGTGAGGTGTGGTAGGAAGAAATCTAGACTGGGAGTTGGAAGGCTTGGATTGTCACTCCAGCCCTTCTATTAACTTGCTCTGCAGACTTGATCAAGTCCCACTCTCTCTCTCTGAGCCCCAGTTTTTCTTCTAGGCTGATCTCTAAGATCCTTGATAGCTCTGAAAAGTAAATTCATGCCCTTAGAAAACTCAAAATTTATTGCAACCCCTTTGTTCTTAGATCTCAGAATTTAATGCTACAGGCAAACAAAAACTACTGTATTCTTATGCAAATAATTCAAGCCTTGTATGTTTGTTTGCCAACCCTACCCTAAAAAAATTAGCATAACACTCCCATGAAAATACCTCCCTGGGAGAGGCCATAGTTGTCAAACAAATATAGAAAAGAAAAAAAAAGTTTTTTTTTTTTTTTTAGAAGGAGTGCATTATTTGTGTAAAATCGGGTATTTATTACGTGGCTTTTGTCCTCTGTCCCAGTGAATAATTTCAAGAGTTTCCATCATCCCAGCATAGACTTCTCTGTCCCTCCTGACCCTGGAATGTCCTTTCCAGGCCCTGGCAGTACCCCACACCACACTCTGACCGCCCAGGCTTGCCTGACATGCTCTCTCTTCCCAAACAAACTAGTAAATTTAGACCTGGGAGAAAGCCATTATGGCTGCTGGTGTCCTAGATCTCTCTCTGGGTCTTATATTCATTCCATCAGGGGCTCTCCCGACACCATGCCTCCACTCACAGTGGACACCAGCTTTTCGTTTAACCCAGATAGGTAAGTCAAATGATGAGCACATTTTTTCATATAGAGCTTGGCAGATAAGTGAAAGATTTGGTGGTCAGGAAGGTCTTCTATGGCCCTCCAAAAGAGAACGCATGGGTGATAACCCATCCTACCTAGTCAGAGGGTTTGAGTCATCCTCTTGTCAATTCGATGCCCAGAGCAGGTAACATAGGTGGATATGTGTTGAGTAAGAGCTGATGGGGAGCCAGAGTCATCTCAGTGATAAACAGAGTGATTTGGAAGCAGCAAATGGGTCGGCCTCACTCATTACATCAAGTCTTGCAACTAGCAAATGACTGAGCCCAGTGCTCAGATTTATAAAATAAAGATATTTCTGCTACCCCTTCTGTAATCCAAAGGCATAACCATGTGTACAGCCCTAGGAGGAAACAGAAAGCAGAATAATCTGAGCACATTATGAGTATTAGGATGTTCCTTTTCAGACGAGGAATTGGCTTGGATGCTGAGCTCACCCTCCTAAGCGACAGGGTCTGGAGCTCAACACCAACCTCAGCGCTAACAAAGTTAGAGGATATTTTTCCTGGTACAGTGCCCCAGGTGGGCCTTCAGAAGGTCAGCCAGAGAGCCAGAAACCTGGCTGGTGAAAAACTCTCAGCGAATGGGATTACAAGTAGCACTGGAATCTGTACATGCACACTCCTGGACACAGTGTACAGGGTGGTGTGCACAGGCCCAGGAGCAAGCTGAATGGGGATTGTTAACCAGGAGATGGTTTGTATTCATCTGAATTGCTTGGGTCTTTGCCAGCCCGTTTTCTCCAAGCAATCCCATTTTGGCTATTGTGCTGATTATAAGGCTGATCACTATCTTGGTTGTTTATCCAGATTGACTTTCTGAATGTCAGGGTTTGAGTGTTTCCATAACAGGAAGCCACTCGCTGTCTTACTGTATTAAGAAACTCCAGTCTATACAATAGAATCCCAACAAAACCCTAAACACTCCATTTCGGGGGGAGCCTCATTGAATCCAGTTCTTATTGTTTCTTTTACAGGCGGAATCCTGTATTTACAGCCAGAAGAGGAGTGAGCATGTGTGCGTGTGTGTGTGTGTGTGTGTGTACATACCTGTGGATTTAACAGGATATTAATCCTGGCTTTTCACTTTCCAGGCTCTGCACTTGAACCTCAGCATACATTAGGGTGCCAAGATTCCACTGCCATGAACCTACTAAAGTTGGGAGTAGTGGGGGAGGCAGGACCCTGTTTCTAGAGTTTCCTCCTGGTCCTCCTCAGGTTTCCGTGAAGTCAAAAGCAAGTTGCAGTCTTTGTTTTCATACTGAGGCACAGTCAAACAGCAGAAAAAAAAAACACTCCAGGCAATGTTGAACCCAGGCGCCAGGACTTCTATGGAGGAAATAGAAGATCAAAAGGGAACCATTAACCCCAGTTTCTGTCTGTCACTATTATTTGTTATCTTCTGGGGTGGTTCCCTTGCCTGTGGGAGTTTTCAAGAACCCCTCTAGGCAACTGACTAAAAAAAATACCAAAGATACCTTTTATCGGGCTCTCCCCTCCCATCCTCAGCTACTGAGGAGCTTAGAGAAGAAATCAGTTGGAGCACAGTTGGATGAGTCTGAGAGTTCTTTGGAGATCTACCTCCCGCAGAATGGAGGCTTGGCATGTCTGAGGGCAGGTGGTTAGAGCTGGGCTGAGAGTTTCGGGGGGGCAGGAGCCTGGAGGCAACTGTCCAATGTGCCTGCAAACTTGAACTCTAAAGGACACTTATGAGCTTGCAGTCCCTTGAGATGTGATTCTAGATGGAAAACGAACCTGGATCCCTTGGGGTAGGGTCTCTCCATTCATTATTTTTAAACCTTGAAAATATTATGAACTCAAATGGGTTTAGACGTTTTGCTTGATGTAACCAATTAGGCAGTGAGACCACTTGTCAGATCATCCTTGATGATTAAATGGGTGTGCGTATAACATCCCTTGGCTTTCCTTAGTATCATGTATTCTCATGCTAGGAAGGGGTAAACACCATATCCAGATGTTAATGCACGGACTGCAGAGAAGATAAGTCAGTGCCCAGAGCCTCAGAGGTTCTTGTTAACAGTTGCTGTAGAATCCACTCTGACTCGTGGCTTTATGTCTAGCAAACCAAAACACTGGCCAGTTCTATGCCATCTTCATGATCATTGGTATGCTTCAGTCCATTGTCGTGGCCACTGTGCCAATCCATCTCATTGAGAGTTTTCCTAATTTTCACTCACCCTCTACTTTACCAACCATGCTGTCGCTTTATAGTCATTGGTCTTTCCTGATGATGTGTCCAAAGTAAGCTAGCCGAAGTCTTGCCATCCTCACTTCTAAAGAGTATTCTTGTTGTATCTCAGGGTCTACCTGCCTCTAAAACAGCACCACTGGGGTCTCTTCTCCACTTTGCAGTGAAACTGCAATTGGTCTTCCGGAAAGAGCCCAGAGGAAGCTTGAGGGAAAAAGAAGTGAGATTTGTCAGATCTCAGAAGGGTGGACCTGGAAGGTATTTTAGATATCTAGTCTAATCTGCTCCTTCACTTTACAGGAGAGAATGAGGACCAGAAGGTTAAGCATTATGTCTGGGGTCAAACAGATAGTTATTGGCTGAGCATCAGGGGGAGGCTGGCCTGCTCCCCCAACCTACAGTGAGCAGCAAACATGAGAGTGAGTTTTCGCCCCTCAAAATCCCAGATGGGAAGGGAATGGCAGCTATATGCAACCCAGAAATCCAAGCAACTAGGAGGATGTGGACTCAGGACTTTTTGTCTCAAACGACTAACCCTGGGTTATTTCAGACCACCAAGTACATGGTAGCCCCAAAATAATATCAGAAGTAAGATTCAGATTTCCTGGGGAAATAGTCCAAGTTACCTAAAGTACTAAAGTCAATGGTCCTGACCTTCTCTTCAATGAAGTAAAGTTGGAGGTGCTAGGAAGATAGAAGTGTTTAACTCTCTATTCTTAGAATAAGCTCTGAATTCACAAAGTCTTCCATCCTGATTGCAAAGAATTTACCTGAGGAAATACACAAGCTAATCCACTGGATCCAAACAGGAAAAGCGTTTTAAAAAATTACCCAATCAAATTTGAATATTATTGTATCTTTGTACCAGTGGAGCCCTGGTGGTTCAGTGGTTAAAATCTCAGCTGCTAACCAGAAGTTCAGCAGTTCAAATCCATCAGCTGCGCCTTGGAAACCCTACGGGGGCAGTTCCACTCTGTCCTATTGGGTGGATATGAGTCAGAATTGACTCAACAGCAATGGGTTGATCTTTCTGATTTGGTGCCAACAGAGCTCTAAGGGCCATGCAGTCCAACCTCGAACTGACATTTGAATCTAAATATATTGTTGAGACAAAAGCCTCTGTTCTGGTTGGAGGGACTTGGTGTCTTATATGGATCAAGCCATCATTTCCGCCTTGTTTCATTCTCCTAGTCCTTGGGTGGAGTCCCTGGGTAGTGAAATGATTAACGTGCTCAGTTGCTAACTGAAAGGTTGGAGGTTTGAGTCCACGCACAGATGCCTCAGAAGACAGGCCTGGTGATCTAAATAGCCTGGTGATCTACTTCTGAAAAATTAACCATTGTCCATCCTACGGAGCACAGTTCTACTCTGACACACACAGCGCTGCCATGAGTCAAAGTCCGCTGGACAGGCAACTGTTTTTTTGTTTTTATACTCTCCTTTCGACGGCACTGGGTGTTGGATTGGGAATTCCTTGCAGAAAGTCCCCATAGGAAAGCTGTCATGTGAACTGGTTGGCAGTAGAGGGCACTGTTTACTTAAAATCCAAGCATGAACACAGGCCAAGAGAACGAATTCTGATGCCCTGAGAGTAGTCCTCTAACTGGTCCTCCTCTCTTCTTAAATTCATGTCCAAACCAGCTGAATAGATGAGAAGGTTGTAAGTTCACAACGAGCTCTACTGCCTTACTCAGGAACTCAGTCCCGTTGTAGCAATCCCCACCTCTACCTCCACCCCCACCCCCCCCCGTCAAGAAATTCTTATACCAACCTGCATCTATTGTGTTATATTTCCTCTCGTTCTGTTCCACTGACTTTGAACCTTGTGTTCATGTTACAGCAGATCAAATTACTTCCCCAAGATACCTTCCCTCTATTATTCTTGTTTACCTGCCATTTACCATCATGTTAACATCTCTGTACTTAGGCATCTCTGGAGAGAGGGACAGGGTAGGGTTGGGACAGTACAAATTCAGCCTAATTTGAACATTGACAGATTAAATTTGGCATTGCCTGAGAGAGTTCAAGATGAAGCTAAATCTTAGAAAGAGTTGATAAAGTGCATTCGATTACTGGGTTTGCAAGTAAGGAGCCTGGTTTCCATAAAACACATGCAGAAACTCAGAATCACCCTTATAGGACTATGCTTCTCAGAAAAAAAAATGCCCCCAAAATACATAAAACACTGGAAATAACCAGATATCCACAGTGTAATTCTCGAAATTTAGCCAGACTTTGGTTGTTAATGTTAAGATTAATCACGTAGATGACATTTTCTGAGATATGGGCTTGGTCTATATGCAGAGGGAGGTTTATCTTGAAGCTAATGCGAGTTAAGTCTCAGGGTCCTTGATTGCTAGCTAAATGGTCTTAGCAAAGTATCACATAATCATGTTTTTGTGAAATTTGCAAAAGTGAGATATTTTAAGCATAAACTGGTTAAGACTGTTGTTCTTTTTACTCTGATTTCCACTCCATTATACCATGGAGCAAGCCTGGTGGTGCAATGGTTAAGTGCTCAGCTGCTAACTTAAAGGTCAGAGGTTCAAACCCACCAGCCACTCTTCAGGAGAAATATGTGGCACCCTGCTTCCATAAAGATTACACCCTTTGAAACCTTACGGGCAGTTCTGCTCTGTCCTATAGGGTTGCTGTGAGTTGGAATTGACTCTACAGCAATGGGTTATACCTGCCATGGTGTGTCTCTGGGTGTTGTAAATGGATAAACATATGGCTACTAACCAAAATGTTGGTGGTTTGAACACAAAGGCATGTCGAAAGAAGGTCTGATGATCTGCTTCCAAAGGCCACAGCCACAAAAACCCTCTGGACACATTGGGTTTCGATGAGTTGGAATTGACTCGATGGTAACTGGGTTAGTTTTTGTTTGTTTAATACTTGCCTTACTGTCCAGTGGTGCTGGATAGCAAAGGGCATTTTTGGGGTCCGGCTAAAGGAATGTTTAGTTGAACATTTCTTAACCTGGCTTTAGTGGGGGATATCTATGTACTTCAGTCACTTCTGTATAGAGATGGTTTCCAGGCTAACTGTTCTGGTGTAGAAATATTTTCCAGGCACACCCCTGAGGCCCACTGTGCTGACTCACCATGAGATGCAGGTGGAAGGCCAGAAGTCGTACCTCAGTGGGAACAGGTCTTAGCACTCCCAGCAGTGGAAGTATGTACCAAGTAGAGAAGAAACAAGATTTGAAATACACGGAGCCAGAAACTTGGCTGGATTATTTTTTTGTTTTCGTGATACTGGTGGAATTTTTCAGCTTTAAAAAATATGTTATTTATTGTGATTCAGTTTCTCTTTCCAAACAAATATTCACTTTTGTGCCTAACTGTACATTCACAATCTTGCATTCTTTTTCTTTAAGGGGCCCCCAAAATTTGGAGGCCCCCACAAAACCTGGATCTGCCTTGTTCATAGCATTTCCTTGTAGCTATATATATATTAGAATGATGTCACTGTACCATTCAGATTATAAATATCTTGATGGTGAAAAAGTATCTCCTATTTCCTGTATTCAGTACACAGAGTGAAACTATTCATTGACCAGAGTTAATAGACCTCTGTAATCATACTCCATTTACTATAATTTGTAGGGATAGTGCTATTGACCTGTTGAGTATAAAGAACTTTGTCTTGAGGTTATTTGTCATTTGGAGTTCTCTCGGGCTAAAGTAGAAGGAAACCACAGGACACATCTAATTATCCAGGTCAATAGACAAAACAGAAAACAGCGAAATACATAAGGCAGTGACTTTAGAGTTGAGTTCGTGGTACGCAAGCAGAATAATGACACCCTGCCCTGGCGATCTAGGTCAAGAGGAGTTAGTCCCTCTGCTTGGTCATCCTGTCCTGGAGCTCCCACTGCTATTAATGACAATGAGTAACATTACCTCACAGACTGTCATGTGCTTTTTTGTCTCTTGTGTTCAGGTGCAGTCAAGTCGGTTCTGACACACAGCAATATAATTGAACAAAACACTGCCTGGTCCCGTGCCATCCTTACTATGTTTGAACCCATTGTTTCAGTCACTGTGTCAATACATCTTGTTTGGGGTCTTCCTCCTTTTCCTCCTTTCCGATGACCTTCTACTTTACCAAGCATGATGTTCTTCTCCAGAGGAAGGTTCCAAGCTCACTCCTTCTGAGAGACAAAATTAGTGAATTTTCTATTTTGTTTTCTCTGAGCGCCTGCTTGGCTAGAGTAAAAGAAATGGGTTTTTTCAGCAACAAGGATTCATTAAGGTGAATTGTGCTTCACAGAAAAGCTACAGTTCAGGTTCTCCCCACGCTGAAGACGAGTTGAATATGTGCCTTAAATTATCTAGTAATTCTTCCAGTGAAGATCACTGAATGAAAAATCCTGTCATACTTGCTTTCGCCAGCAGAGGGCAACACATACCACCTGTAGGAATACAGACGCTCCCAAGATAGCTTTCTTTCCTAGGTATAACCAGTTTACCCGGCCATCCTGCAGACTTCCCCTTAGGCACCCACATCCCCTGAGGAGGTAACCCCACCTAAGGAGGCAGCAAAGACCCCTGGACCCAGAACTTGTGGCCTGGGCTGCTCTGGTTGTCTCAGACTTGGCGCATTCCCTGCACTCTGGAGAACCACCCCAGCCCGTTGGCCTACTCTGGAGGAGTCTGGTTAGGGTGCCCCTGAGAAACCCTAGGGAATGACAGAGATCTGAACATCCTAAAGACCTCCCTGCAGCATTCTGGGCCCCCCAAAAAAGGTCTTACGTAGGGTTGCCAGATGACTCGGATGATGACTGCCGGACACTCGGACAAATTTTAATTTCGGGTAAGCAAAGAATAGTTTTTTAGTGTAAGTATATCCCAAGTGGAGTTCCTGGGTAGCCCACACAGTTAATGTGCTCGACCGCTAGCCTAAAGGTTGGCGGTTTGAGTCCACCTAGAAGTGCCTTGTAAGACAGGCCTAGTGATCTACTTCCAAAAAATCAGCCATTGAAAATGCAATGGAACGCAGTTCTAGTCTGACACACACAGGATCAGCTATGAGCCCGAATCGACTTGATGGCAACTGGTACTGGTATATCCCAAGTATCATATGGGGCATACGTATTTTTAAATAATTAACTATGTGCCCTATTTTTATTTGCTAAATCTATACAACTTTTTTTTATATACAACTGGCTCTCCTCGAGACTCCTAGAATATTCTAGACAAGTGCAGACCAGAAATAGGGTTTCATTTCCCCTTTTCCCAGCTCCTTCTCCCCAAAATCTTTGGATAGGAGCTGCTTTATTAGGCCTGCTCTAATCTAAACCCCTCATATCGTAAAGGCCCAGGAACCACGGGTTAGGTGTGCCCTTCGCAACCATAAGTGGGCCACTCCCGCCCAGCAGCCTTAATCCTCTTCCACTTGTCTGATACATGACAGTCTACAAAGTACATTCATTTCCTTGGCCTTATTTGGTCCTTTCAATGAAGCAGACAAGCCTATGCTTAACAGATAAGGGCATCAAGACACAGAGATTCTAACTTATGCAGGACATCTCCCTTCATGGATGGTGGCAGAAAGGGAGAGATTGAGTGAGCCTCCCAATATCTTATCACAGACTAGTAAGCAAGGGACCTGGGCCCAGAGCCCAGTCTCCTGCATCCTCCCCGTAAGCACTAAGAACCAGGATACCTCAAAGAGAGCACAGGCCATGTACCAGTGTACTCCATCACATCAGCAGACTGCCAGGCCTGTGGATTCTGGCAGCCCTGCCACTGACCCAATTGTTCAGGCAGTCCCTTCCAGCAGGACACCTGGGCCCCATCAGGCCTCGGCAGCAGCAGCAACACTTTCCTGTGCAGCCGCTGCAGTGTGTAGGATGCTGATAAGGGGAACAATGCAGCAGAGGAAAAGTGGCAAAGAAGTGGGACAATGAGCCGGCTGCAGGAACTCTCCCAGGCCTGGCCAGATCTACAAGGATTTGCAGGTCCCAGGGACCAGGCCAGAGACTGCTCTCTGGCGGGCATTTGGGAGTTTAGGATCCACTCCCTACAGAAGGAACACTGTAAGGGCAAACACCGCTCCTCAGGGGCAGCCTCAGCATAGCTCCAGCCTCCAAGAGACACCCCCTGTTCTAGGAGGTGCAGACAGAGATGTGGTCACTGACATTTCATCAGTGCTGCTGCCATTTTGTTTATGGCTCCTGGCCCACAGTAGGTATTTAATAAGTGTGTATACACTCTGAGAGGTGTAGACAGAGAATTGTTAACAAAGAAGGTCCCTTCCAGCCTTCCATGGCAGGAGGGCAAGAGTCACACATATGGACCAAGGAGAGCTGATTCCAGGATGGCCACAGCTCTGACCCCTGGAGGCCCAGAGACCTCTAACTTAACGCTTCTCCACCTATCTGAAGCGTAGCAGGAGGGGCTCTTAAATACCACCCAAAACACCCAGGTGGCCTGCCAATGATTCAAGAAGAGTAGCCAATCAGGGCAGCAGGGAGACAAAATATCTTGGGGCTTGGCCAGACATTACAGCAGGTTGTTCCAATGGCTGAGTGCCCTGTAGGTGCAAAGTGGCACCCAAAAGAAGCTGCCTTTGCTCTTGGACAGGAACAGCCACTGAGATTTCATCAGTGCTCAGGCCATTTTGTTCATGGCTTATAGCACAGAGTAGATATTTAATAATTGTGTATGTTGCTGTGTATGTGCAGTTAACTCAGTTCCGGCTCATAGCGACCATATGTACAACAGAACAGAATACTTCCCAGTCCTGTGCCATCCTCATAATCCTTGTTATGCTTGTGCCCATTGTTGCAGCCACGGTCTCAATCCATCTCATCGAGGATCAAGGGTCTTCTTCTTTTTCAATGACCCAAGCATGATATCCTTCTCCAGGGACTGGTCCCTCCTGATAACATGTTCAAAGTACGTGAGATGAAGTCTTACCATCCTTGCTTCTAATGAGCGTTCTGGCTGTACTTCTTCCAAGACAGCTTTGTTCATTCTTCTGGTAGTCCATGGCATATTCAGTATTCTTCGCTGACACCGTAATTCGTAGTTGTCAATTCTTCTTCGGAGGCGATTGAAAACACCATGGTTTGGGTCAAGCACACCTTAGTCCTTAAAGTGACATCTTTGCTTTTGAACACTTTTAAAGAGGTCTTGCATCAGATTTGCCTCATGCAATGTGTTGTTTGATTTCTTGACTGCTACTTCCATGGGTCGACGGCAGTGGATTAGTGGGTTACTTCCGTGGGTGTTCATTGTGGATCGGATTAAAATGAAATCCGTGACAACGTCAGTGTTTTTCCCATTTATCGTGATGTTGCTTATTAGTCCAATTGTGAGGATTTTTGTTTTCTTTGTGTTGGGCTGTAATCCATCCTGAAGGCTGTGATCTTTGATCTTCCTCAGTAAATGCTTCAAGCTCTCTTCACTTTCAGCAAGCAAAGTTGTGTCATCTGTATATCACAGGTTGTTAATGAGCCTTCCTCCAATCCGGATTCTTCTTCATATAGTCATATATATTCTTCTTAATATAGTCTTCATATAGTCCAGCTTCTCGGGTTATTTGATCAGTATACAGATTGAATAAGCGTGGTGAACGGATACAACCCGGACACACATATTTCCTAATTTTAAACCACACAGTATCTCCTTGTTCAGTTCAAATGACTGCCTCTAGGTCTAAGTACAAGTCCCTCATGAGCACAATTAAGTGTTCTGGAATTACCATTCTTCGCAATGTTCTCCATAATTTGTTATGATCCACACAATCCAATGCCTTTGCATAGTCAATAAAACACAGGTAAACATCTTTCTGGTATTCTGTGCTTTCAACCATGATCCATCTGACATCAGCAATGAGATCTCTTGTTCCATGTCCTCTCCTGAATCAGGTCTGAATTTCTGGCAGTTCCCTGTCAATGTACTGCTGTAACCGCTTTTTAATGATCTTCAGCAAAATTTTACTTGTGTGTGATATTAATGATATTGTCCAATAATTTCTGCATTCTGTTGGATCACCTTTCTTTGGAATGGATAAAATATAGATCTCTTCCAGTCAGTTGGCCAGGTAACTGCCTTCCAAATTTCTTGGCATAGACGAGTGAGCACTTCCAGTGCTGCATCCATTTGTTGAAATATCTCAATTGGTATTCCACCAATCCCTGGAGCCTGATTTTTCACCAATGCCTTCAGTGCAGCTTGGACTTCTTCCTTCAGTACCATTGGCTCTTGATCATATGCTGCCTCCTGAAATGTTTGAATGTCGGCCAATTCTTTTTGGTACAGTGACTCTGTGTATTCCTTCCATCTTCTTTTGATGCTTCCTGCGTTGTTTAGTATTTTCCACGTAGAATCCGTCAATATTGCAACCTGAGGCAAGAATTTTTTCTTCAGCTCTTTCAGGTCTTTACACATTTCATCATAACACTTTACTTTGTTCTTCTCAAGCTGCATTTTGAGATATTCTTTAACTACTGTGCATTCAAGAGCAACTTTCAGAGTCTCTTCTAACATCCATTTTGGTCTTTTCTTTCTTTCCTGTCTTTTTAATGTCCTCTTGCTTTCTTCATGTATGGTGTCCTTGATGTCATTCCACAACTTGTCTGCTCTTCTTTGGTCATTAGTGTTCAACACATCAAATCTATTCTTGACATGGTCTCTAAATTCAGGTGGGATACACTCGAGGTTGTACTTTGGCTTTCATGGACTTGTTCTAACTTTCTTCAGTTTTGACTTGAACTTGCGTATGAGCAATTAATAGCCTGTTCTGCAATCATCCCCTGGCCTTGTTCTGACTGATGATATTGAGCTTTTCCATTGTCTCTTTCCACAGATGTAGCCGATTTGATTCCTTTGTATTCCATCTAATGAGGTCCACATGTATAGTCACCATTTATGTTGTTGAAAAAATTTTTTGCAGTGAATGAGTCACTGGTCTTGCAAAATTCTATCATGCGTCCTACAGCATTGTTTCTATCACCAAGGCCATATTTTCCAACTACCAATCCTTCTTCTTTGTCTCCAACTTTCAAATTACAATGGCCAGTAATTATCAATGCATCTTGATTGCATGTTTGATCAATTTCAGACTGCAGAAGTTGGTAAAATTTTTCAGTTTCTTCATCTTTGGCTCCAGTGGTTGGTGGATAAATTTGAATAATAGTTGCATTAACTGATCTTTCTTGGAGGCGTATGGATATTATCCTATCACTGATAGTGTTGTACTTCAGGATAGACTTTGAAATGTTCTTTTTGATGATGAATGTGACACCATTCCTCTTCAATTTGTCATTCCTGGCATAGTGGACTATATGAGCGTCTGATTCAAAATGGCCAAAGCCAGTCCATTTCAGCTCACTAATGCCTGGGATACTGTTCTGCTTTATTTTTGACAACTTCTAATTTTCCTTGATTCATACTTTGTACATCCCACGTTTCGATTACTAATGGATTCTTACGGTTGTTTCTTCTCATTTTGAGTCATGCCACATCAGCAGATGAAGGTCCCGAAAGCTTGACTCCATCCACATCATTAAGGTCGACTCTACTTTGAGCAGGCAGCTCTTCCTCAGTCATATTTTGAGTGACTTTCAACCTGAGGGGCTCATCTTTTGGCACTATATCAGACAAAGTTCAGCTGCTATTCATAAGGCTTTCACTGGCCAATTTTTTCAGAAGTTGACTGCCAGATCCTTCTTCTTCATCTTTCTTAGTCTGGGAGCTCCCCTGAAACCTGTCCACCAAAGGTCACCCTGCTAGTATTTGAAACATCAGTGGCAAAGATTCCAGTGTCGCAGCAACACTCAAGCCACCACAGTATGACAAACTGACAGACACATGGTAGAAAAATTGTGTGTAAGATATATAATCAAATCCTCCAGGCTAGAATTTGAGACCATAGGAGAGGTGGCCCAAGAAAATAATGATTGAGCCTTAAGGGACCACCTGCTTCTTTCCTGTACAAAACCCAGACCGTTGGTGATTAGCCTGTGTCTATTTATTAATCTTAAACCCTACCTTCTACTGAAAAAGATTTAAAGCCACCCACCTACATGCAAACAATATAACAGGATAAAATAAATTTAAGATAAGGAAGAAAGTTGAGGGGACAAGGAATAAAGGAAAGAAGATAAAATTAAGCCAGGAGGGAGGGCAGTTCACAAAAGTGCATACCATGAAGCCCAATACACTTGTGTAGGGAGTCACAAATTCAGTCGTCACCATGAGAGAGAAACATACTCCGTCACAAGTGGTTGTCTGAGAGGAGAAAACAAAACAAAACAAAAAACACCACACTTAGTTCTGATATTAAAGCCAAAGAAAAAATTCTTTCCTAAAATTCTCTTGGAGAGAGCTCAACACCGTCCTTGCTTGAGCTCAGTCTGCAGCATCCAGGGCTGTTTCTCAGAGCCTCTCTCCATATAGGCAAAGGCCATACATGAGGGCAAGTTAGGAAAGACCTGTCTATGGAGGCCATTGTGATGTGGCCAGGCATACAGGTCTCTTTTCTTTGGGTTCAATGTGGGGACAGATTTTAGCATATCTAGAAAAGTGGATGTTTTACACAGCCCTCAGGTAATCCTCAGTCAATCCTGTTTCTCTGGTTGATATTTCATTAGGTAATGGTTAAGAGTTCAGCCGGTAACCAAAAAGTCGGCAGTTTGAATCCACCAGCTGCTCCTTGGAAACCCTATGAGGCAGTTCTACTCTATCCTATAGGGTTGCTATGAGTCAGAATCAACTCAATGGCAACGGGCTTGATTTTTGGTTTTGGGACGGTAGCATAGTTGGAGGAGTTTCTCCTGGTCAAATACAGGCCTCTGTGCCATGTGGAGTACGGGCTGCCATCGTCTTGTGAAAGATGTCTAAGGAGGCCATCACACCTCCCTCAAACTCAGAGGTGAGAAAATGTCAAGGGCCCTCAGCACAGCCAAATTTAGCCTAGCCTAATGGAAACCCTGGTGGCGTAGTGGTTAAGTGCTATGGCTGCTAACCAAAGGGTTGGCAGTTCGGATCTGCCAGGCACTCCTTGGAAACTATGGGGCAGTTCTACTCTTTCCTATAGGGTCGCTATGAGTCGGAATCGACTCGACGGCACTGGGTTTGGTTTTGGTTTAATGCAAGGTATGGAGTCCCTGGGTGGCACAAGCAGTTAAGTTGTTAGCTGCTAACAAAAAAGTTGGAAGTTCAAGTCCACTCAGAGACACCCAGAAGAAAGGAAGCCCTGACAAACTACTGAAAAAGAAGTCATTGAAAATCCTATGGAGCACAGTTCTCCTCTGACACATATGGGGCACCATAAGTCAGAATAGACTTGATGGCAACTGGTTTGGTTCAATTCAAGGTATGCCTCATTATGAGACAGGTGATCTGGCTTTACCCACCTAAGCTCATTCCACCAACATCTCCCCTCACCAACACCTCCATCATATTTGTAGGAAAAAGCTATTTAACCTACTAGGCCTTAGATGCATCATCTATAAAGGGCAATAATAGTAGTTTTGCTAGCAGGAACTGGGAGAAAGATGACCTCTAGAGGACCCCTCCAACTCCAGGGCATATGATTTCCAGGATGTCAAGGAGCCAATTGACTGGATTGGCCAGAGGGGCTTTAAAACAAACCTTAGGGGCAAATCAACTATCCCAAATGCTGAGCTGTATGAAGGAGTCTAGCACATTCTCCAGGTTGGGACCAGGATACTTTTGCATTTGCTCCCTGGTCTAACTGCACCGGCTGCCACTCCTTTGGTTATCCTGAGACAGAGGGCTGTGTGCCAGACTGGGTCAGTTCCCGGCAGTTCCCTCCCCCACCCAATCAGGGGCAAAACACTGGAGCTCCCTATTATGGACTGTTTTGTCAGCATTTGGCATGTAATCAACAAAGGTGACACCAATTACTTGTGTCACAGCTTCCAAGGAAGACGGAGATGTATGAAATCCAGCTTGGGGGCCATCCGTCAATGTCTGAGAGGGGGCTGAGGGTCTGTCACCATGACACGAAATTGAGGGAAACAAGAGTCTCTCAGGACAGATGGCTAGGAAAGTGCATTCTATCATCAGAATTAATGCCTCAGCAGGGAACGTAGGCCAGTGTGAGGGAAGGGGCCTTTCACAGTAGGCATCCAGGCCAACTTGCCACCTCCTTCCCTCCACATGCCTAGTGCTCTGATCAAGCTGACCTTCTAGGTTCCCTCAACCTCTGTGCTGCTGACTTTCTGGTCCCATCTCCCTGGAGCCTCCCCTACCCCAACTGCCAATTCCTCCTGTCAAAACCCTGCTTTTCTTCAGGGTGCAGACTTTTTCTAATTTATTCCCCTTCAGTTTGAATGTGTTGCCCCCCCACCCTTCCTGCCCTGTTGAACCAGAGGAACTTTTAAGGCAAATAATGTTCAACTTTCACTATAATAACCAATTATTAATTCTTTACTATTTCTTACAACCTTTAGGCAGGTATTGGGCAAATTTTGATAAATGAGTAAGCTAAGGCTTAGAGAAGTTGCTAACTTGCCCCAAATCATGTTGGTAAATGGAATGTGGCAGGTAGGCCCAAGCAGGGTGAAGGAGAGACTGCAAGTTGTAGGTACAAAGGAATGTGTGACCAAGGGGCAAGCACCTGGAAATCTACCAGCTGAGCCTTCAAGATTTACTGAGGTGCTGCTGTGGTCCCTCTACTAGATATAGGTCTTCCTGCAGGAACAGGGTGCCATGGATGATTTGGTCCTGGGAGTCCTACTAGCCTCAGAAAGATGCTGGAGTTCCAGGAGTACCTGTCAGGGAAGAGAGGCTAAAGCTTGTTTGATGATCCCTGGAGACCAGTCTCCTTACTGACTGTCCAGGACTCTGCTTCATGTCACCCCTTCAGAGTCAACTTGAGATGCAACCCACCAAAACAAAAAAAACCAAACCCGTTGCCATTGAGTCGATCTGGGGAATTTGAATCTGTCTTATAAAATGTGATTCCCAATTGAAAGCCAGCTCACAGTGTTTGCACCAAACCACAAGGAAAAATAGAGATTTACTGTCCAGAAGGCATCCATCTTCCCGGGCTCTCAGAGCAACCTGCTCTCGGCTGTCTCAATACATGGTTCTCTGTCATCTCTCTACAAAAGGCCCTTTACAGAGAGGGTTTCTCCAATTTGCACGTTTACCCTTCCATGTCAGTTTCCTCATCCATCAAATAGGCATAATAGGCCTTGGCTTACTTCTTCACTAGATTGTTCTGAGGTCCAAAGGAAACCATGGCTGTGCTTTATGAAATGTAAAGAGCCACACACTTGTGAGGCCTGATCTAGGGGAGTACTATTATCTACTTTGCAAATGGGGAGGATGGCAACAGAACCCCAAGTCCTAGAAAGGAATGCCAAGGTCAAGGAAGACAAATGCTGATGGATTCCAGCTTCATGGCTCTAAACCAGGACTGCCTGAGAGGTTCTACAGAACCACTAGCACTTAGCTTCTGGCTCAGTTCAAGTCAGTAGGATAGGAGATTTGGGAAGGTGACTGAACCAGTATTTCAGAAGGAAAGGACTTTGACGATCACTCTGTTGTAGATGAGGAAATAGACCCAGAGGAGTGAAGGAGCTTGCCTATGGTCACCCAGCTTATTACAAAAGGGCTGAAGCTAGAACTGACCTCCTCAAGCTGTCAGATGAGTTTCCCTACAGCTGTGGTCCCTTAAGGAGTCTTCCTAGAAGGTTACGCTTGGGTAGTATAGAATTCTCTCTTCAGTGCAGATCCTTTATGCAAGAAACCGCTTTCATTGTGGTAAGTTTAGAAGCTCCTCAATCCTTATGAACGCCAAAGAATTAATTGAATCATGGCATGTGACTGCTGCAGGGACAGCAGGGCTTATCTTTTCTAACTCCTCCATTTTGCAGTTGAGGAAGCTGAGGCTAAAATGGGATGTGGTATAGCGGAGGTCTCAAACCCAGTGCTAGAAAGAAGACTCAAATGCAATTCCCTGGTTCTCATCTCATGTTTTCTCATATTCCCATACCAACCCATCGCTAGGGCTAAAAAAAAAAAAAAAAAACTAAGTCACTTGCAAATCATATGCTGGCCAGGAGTGAATAGCCTGGGTCAAGGGATTCCTAAATTTCCTCATTCCTTCCTCTAGGCTTTCATTTGCTTGATACCACAGCTTCCCCTCTTTTTTTTAATAGATGCCCTGCATGGAGCCTTTTGGAAGAAGATCACCATGCCTTTCTTCCAAGGCACTTCTGGGTGGTTCGAACCACCAGCCTTTACAGTTAGCAGTCAAGCATTTAACTGCTTGCTTTGCCGTGAGTCGGAGTCAAAATCGGAATTGACTCAACAGCAACTAATTGGGTTTTCCAATCCATCCAAACCATAGAACCAGGGGCCCTGAACTCTGCTACCTCCCCTGCTGTCCTCCCACTGAGTGCGTGTGCACCTGGAATTGGAAACCACAGCAATCTACAATTTTCGTACTTAAAGTGACCCTGTTGCATTAATTAATTAAATCTCCTTCCTTGCTGAGAGAGAGGACACAGAATTTTTCCTGCTTAAAGCTGGACAGTAGGAGGGAGGAAGTTGCAAGAACCATTTTATCCATTAGAAGGAAAAGTGGAAGTAGAAATGTGGGGTTCCAAGAAAGGGAAGTCGACAGCCCTTTTGCTCATCTTTCTGCTGCTTCCACTCACCTGACTAAAACCACAATGAGAAATCCAAAAACTTTCCTAAAGAGAAAGCCAAGCAAGCACCCACATGCTTATACCCCAGCAGCATGCTGTGGGGGAGGGGCTTCAAAGTCACAGGCAGAAGAGGCTGAAAAGGAAACAAAAAAGCAGAGAAAATGCGAATCTGCCCAGGGAGCAGCATAATGGGAAGATTTCATTGTGATGTATAGTGCTGGGGACATTATTAATGGTTTGCTGATTTTTACCCTTAAAACCTTTGGACAGATTATTTATTATGTCCTTGGCGTGCACATGATCTATGGAAGGGGCACTAATCTCCGAGCACGGTCTCCCATGTCTCTGCTCCTCTACAGCTTCTAATTAGGCTGGGACGCTGCCCTCCCTGCCAGGCTCACCGCCCACACGCCCAGAGGGCAAGAGAAAGCAACCCAGGCAGTGATGCCTGTGTTCTCCAGCAATGTAGAGTCAACCCAGGCCTCTGAGTCTAGGGACCTGGTTTCTAGGCCTGATTCTTTTTGTGTGACCTTGGGCAGGGGTCTTGATCTCTCTGGTCCTCTGTGTCCTTATCTCTAAAACAAGGCTGCTGTTGGGCTACAAAAGCTCTAATGACACAGATATTCCATTGCAGAGCGAAGACATAGCAGATACGTGGCCCCCTGGTTTAAAAGCCCATTGCTTCAATGATACTGAGCACCGGAAAAAGAGCACTGCTTTTCCAGTGGCTCACTACCACCTGGTCCTAGAAGCCCAATGTTTCTGGGTGAAATGGGAAATTATTATTTCTAATCTTGGCTCCTTTGTTGTGCCTGCTAACCACAGGGCTGGGGCTCACCAGTCCTTGGATCCTGGAGCTGGGGAGGGTTTGCTGAACCCTCCAAGGACATGATGTGTCCCCAGGTCATTCTGCTGGCTAGAGGCAGAGCTGGTATAGCTAGGAAGGCCATCTTCACTGGAAAAGTACCTGGCCTCAAAGGGAAACACCTGCAATAGAGAAGACCACACCCTTCATGGTAGCCAGGACCCCCTGCCCCAGGAACCCTGGATCCTGACAGCTATGGGCTCTCTCTAACTCACACAGGCTGCTTCCCCTATAAAGCAACCCATACCTCCTATAGATTCTTGTCACTTCTTTCTGTGTCTGTGCCTTTGGACCAGGTGTGTGGGTGGGTCTTTGACCCAGGGACCAATATTGAGCTCCAGCTAGGGCATTTGAATCCTGTCCTGCTTAAGGCAGGAAAGAGGCTTCAGCAGTACTCTTTCAGGCCTGCCCTCTCATTGACCAAAGCTTCTGTTGTATGTCTTTTAACATGCCTGTCGTTGGTTCCATATTCCCACTCCCATCCTTCCCCAAAACTCACATGCTTTCCAGAACTGGCATCTCTCAAGTCACTGACCTGTGGGTTATCAGAAACCCCTTCCTCAGCTAGACAGCATTTCCGTGACTTTCAGCTCTCTCTCTGCCCTATGCCCACTCCCCACAGACCCACCTCCATCTTACAAACCCCTCACACTCAGCCTCAGCTTATGACACACTTAATCCCATCCAGTCCTTCCTCCTGGAGAATCCACAGACCACCACTGCCACCACTCAAAATAACTTACACCTCCTGGCCTTTTCTTCTGCCACAATTGCTATTGAGGCCACTTCTACTTCTCCTCCCTGTTTTCTTAGCCACCACCTAGGTTTCTGCTGTCATGGCTGACAATGAGCACATTGACTAGGAACACTGTCTGTCATTCCACTCATCTGACAGGACAGCAGAATCTCTGACCCAGGGAGGGGCCACATGGGCAGGAGGAAGGCCGTATCAGGATAGCAGGGGCAGTGGCCTCATCTCTTTGTCCTCAGTAGCTGGCACATTGCCTGGCACAGAGCAACTGCTCAACAGGTGTTTGATGCAAGAGCTTACAAATGTCAGCATCTTGGTGTCCCTTGCTCCCTGAAAGGCAGGTCCAAGCGATGCAGGGGAAACCCTATCATAATGAGCTTCATAGTGCTGCTGGGGCATCTGATTGCAATGAACCCAATGGCAGAAATCACAATCTCCATTTGCAAGGCCAGGATGAACTTGGTACTACCTAGCTTCATAATGGGGTGAGAGCCTGGGACACAGGAAAGAATAGACACAGTTTATCCTGTAGATGTTTCCTCCCCTCACCCTCATCTCTTTCATCCTCCAATAAGCGAACTGTTTGTACGTTTGATTCTGATATGCGTTTAGGGGGCTTGGGTGTGCTTGGAAGGCTGAGGTCAAAGAGGCGAAGAGAACTAAATGCCACCTGATAGCAAAACAAAAGAGCCATAAGCATTCTCTTTACTCTTGGGTCCCCAACATTTTCAGGAATTGCCTGTCCTGTCAAGGCCTGTCTCTCACAAGCAAAAAACAGCTCATGGTACTGGAGCAGAACAAAGTAGAATGTGGGGCTCAGTCAATTCCAAGAAAATGAGTCTTTTCCTAACCTCTCATCCTTCCCACCTTTCCATCGATTGCACCCAGCTGGTGTCTGTCCCAGGTTTGTCCTTTCCCAGAACAACTGTGATGGATGGGGCTTTGACAGTTTGCCCTGTTCATCTCTTTGCCTGGAGGCATGGTGCTCTCAAACCAGCCTGGATTGTTGAGAAGCAATTCCCTTCTTTCTGGGACACAGTGGGAATAGTCAGAAATCAGGAGAGCACAGCTCAAGGAATGGCTCGTTCACTCACTAGCAATGAGGCTTTGGGGAAGTCACCATTCTCCTTTCACTTCAGTCTCCTCAGCTAGAAATGGGAGCAGTAATGGTACCTGAAGCATTTAGGGTGGGACTATTCAACATGAGCAGCTGTCCCACATGTTACAGGATTTTTAGCATCCTGTCCCCTGCACACTACACATCAGAGGTGCTTCTCTCTTCCCTCCCCTAGTCGTTGTGACAATAGAAACACTCATCACTTGGGGCTGCCCACTATTGTTTATAAGAGACAGGCCAGTGGGGGTATCAGGGACACTGCTGAGCAGAGTGGGGCCTGGGGAAGGAGGCAGACACTAGCTAGAGATAAAATGTGAGAACCCAGGAAGGATCAGCCCAGCAAACTAAGGGCAGGTTGTGAATGTGGCCCAGAGGTACAAGCCAGCAGACCACAGTCACACCAGCCACTGGCAATGGGGTTCTCAGGGCCAATAGGGAGTTTGAAATCTGGTGTGGGCAGAGCCCAGCCCTAAGAGTGCAAGGCCAGAAGACTCTCCATATAGGTCAGGATCTGGCTTCAGGACCGTGGGGCTCAGAACCAAACTATGTGCAAGAGGGAGCCCAGGCTTGGGAGACAGTCGGGTTTGGGTTCAAATTCTTGATTCAGCATCTACCAGCTGTACAACCTTTGATGACTCAATTCAGAATCTGTTTCTGTTCGTAGACCATGAGGTGGTGATAAGACAACGTCAGAGGGCTCTGGCAAGGATTACTGGTGACAGTGTTCATAAGAACCTTTTTCTGATACATATTAGGAGCTAATAAGTGAAAACAAGTTTTATTGGGTGAGGGAGAGTGATACCTTCAGGAGCAAGGTAAACCCTCCATTCAAGGGAGACACAGGCATAGCTGAGTTCCCAAGATAAGGATCTAAGTTAGTGGGAAAGTTACTGGAATGCAGACTTGGATCAAAGCTAAATTAATTCCAGAGCCGTTTCAATAGCTCTGGTCAAAGGTCAGGTTGTCCTGGAGCTGAAGGCTCAAGTGACCTCAGCTATAGGCTGAATGCAAACAGACCCTGCTCATGCCCAGTCCTCTCTCTCTTCACTTGTATACCCTTGGCTCCAGCAACCTAAACTATTTACTGGTCACCATATAGGCCCATGCTTTACCTGTGTTTCTTGCTCCTTTGCTCTGAATTCACCATCTGGAATACCCTTCCTCTTGTCTCCCCATATCAAAATTCATCTTACCCGGGTCAAATGTTGACACATTGCTTTCCCAGGTCACTCAGCTGGAAGGGACCCTTCCTATTTCGAGTGTTCCTAGTGTTTTATCCACACGGTACTCTCCTCTGTCTGGACTGTACCAGCCTCTGTTTTAGAGGAAGCTTCTTCACCCCAAAAATAAAAGTGCCCCAGGTTGCTCTTCTTTGAATGACATATCTGACTCCACTAAAAGAACAAAATGACAACAAATGATAATATGTATTGACAACCAGGCACCACACATATTGCTTTCTGTATTATCTCTGAACTATCTCAACAACTCAGTGTGATGGGTACTATTATTTCCCTCGTTTTCCAGATGAAGGAGTTCCCAGAAGTTAAGTAAATGGTGGCTAATGGAGGAGCTGAAGTTGGAAGCCCTCAGTCCAGCACCAGAATCCACCCTTCTGACCACTATGCTCTGTCAGTTCATAGGCACTACTTCCAGCAAAGAGTCCAGGCAAGGGCGTGCTCACACTACAATCCTGGAAAAAAAAATAATTAGGAAGAAAATGACCTCTTCCCAAAGTTTCAGCAAAATATTTTGGTAAAAATTTCTGATTTTTTCCAAGTCATTGTCAAACAGCCTTTGGTAGATAAATTGGTAACGTGCAGGGGAGATTGTGGGTAGGTTAGAAGCAAGGGTGGCAGTGGGCAACCCTGACCACCAAGATGGTGGTGTTAGCCTGTGAATGTTGGACAGAGTGTTTGCAGAGCAAAGACCCTATAGCTCAGATGTTTCCACCAGAGGGGAGCTTCTTGAGGACAGACAGCTGTATCTCCAGTGCTTGCAGGCTAGAGCATAGGGAAGGAAGGGAGAGAGGGAAGAAGGAAAGAGGAAAAAGAAGGGGGCAGAGAGGAGGGAGAGAAAGATGAGAGGGGAGAAGAAAGGATGGAGGGGAGAGAAGAGGATTGAGGAAAAGAGGGAGGGGAAGGGGCAAAGGGGGGATGAACATAAGGGAAGAGGTAGAGAGAGAAGGAGGGAGGAATGAGACTCAGCAAAATCAAGCAAGGAGCTTGGCCTTGATTCTGGACGTTAAGCAGCTGCTGGCACTTCGGTGGTACAAATAAGACGAAAGGTTGATGGTCTGAACTTACCCAGAGGCACTTTGGAAGACAGTTCTGATGATCTGCTTCAGAAGGTCATAGCCTTGCAAACCCTATGGAGCACAGTCCTACTCTGCACACATGAGGTCACCATGAGTTGGAATCAACTCGATGGCAACTAACAACCACATGGTGAGATTTATCTTTTCTATGGAGTAGTAGGAGCTGTGTGTGGGGTGGGGTGGGGTGGGGTGGCGCTGGTGAGAGACAGTCAGACAGTCACCCTTCCCAAGGAACTTCGGTCCTGGAGGGAGGTCCACTACAGAATGCAGGCAGCTGGAGGTTGTATGCCAGCTTTCATCTGGGTGCTTGTGAAATACAGATTCCTGGACCCTACCTCAGACACACTGAATCAGAATTTCATATGAATGGAACTCTTCATTTTAATCAAGCTCTCTAAGTGATTTCATGCTTATCAAAGTGAAAAAATAAAATAAAACAGGTCTATGATTTTTTTTGGAAACTTCAGTAAGCCTCCTCTTCCAAGTGTACACTTGCATTGAGGGCTTCGTCTGACTTAGGGTAGGTTACCTTCTCCCCCACACACATTCTGAAGACAAAGCTTGGATCTCAGCAAGAGGCCCAGCACAGAGCTGAGGCCTTTTGGTAAGAGGCAAGGTTGGGGTGGGCATGCAAGTGAGAAGAGCACACGATTAGGTTGCCTCTCTTAGCTCTGGGATGGGGGATGTCATGTGTGATGTGGAAAAATGCCTAGTATTGGGTCTCTGCTTGGCCACTTACACTTGCTGTGGTTTAGACAACTCATTTTTTCAAGCTGGTTCACAGTTTTCTCACCTGGAAAAGAAGGATGTTGCACTAAGTCAATGATCAACCAACTTGACTGAACATTACAATCATCTGGGGAATTTTAAAAAATAGTTGTGCTGGGGCCCTAACCCCAACCAATAAAACCAGAATCTCTGATTCTAGAAACTGGTGATTCTAATGTGCAGCCATGGATAAGGACATTGAAAGGTGGACCTTTCAAGCTGGGATCTCTGAGCCTCCTCAGCTGGGCAATACAGAGAGGGGAGAATGAATTGTTCCCTCTCCCTACCACTCACTTCCTTCTCCCACTTACTTGAAGAAGAAACCCTACCGGTTAAAGATCTTTTGAGATAGGTTGTTAAGTACTTTAGCAGCACTTTGTGTGAAGGATGACTCCAGTATTGAATAGGCTGAAGCTACAAGAACACTGACATTTTCAAGAGTTTTCAAAGGCCTGTGCCGTGTGGTTGCTACAGAGAAAAAGGGTGGAGGAGGAGACACAAAATCCCCACCTTAGCTGATGACCCTGATATTCTTTATCTCTAAATCAGAAGAAAACAGATTTGTGCATTAACAGAATTTTTTTTTTTAATTTTTATTGTGCTTTAAGTGAAAGTTTACAAATCAAGTCAGTATCTCACACAAAAACTTATATACACCTTGCTAAAAAAATACTCCCAATTGCTCACCCCTTAATGAGACAGCCTGCTCTCTCCCTCCACTCTCTTTTCCTGTCCATTTCGTCAGCTTCTAACCCCCTCTACCCTCTCATCTCCCCTCCAGGCAGGAGATGCCAACATAGTCTCAAGTGTCCACCTGATCCAGGAAGCTCCCTCCTCACAAGCATCCCTCTCCAACCCAACGTCCAGTCCAATCACTATCTGAAGAGTTGGCTTTAGGAATGGTTCCTATCCCGGGCCAACAGAAGGTATGGGGACAATGACCACCAGGGTCCTTCTAGTCTCAGTCAGACCATTAAGTCTGGTCTTTTTATGAGAATTTGGGGTCTGATCCCACTGCTCTCTTGTTCCCTCAGGGGTTCTCTGTTGTGTTCCCTGTCAGGGCAGTCATCGTTTGTAGCCGGGCATTATCTAGCTCTTCTGGTCTCAGGCTAATGTAGTCTCTGCTTTATGTGGCGCTTTCTGTCTCTTGGGCTCATAATTGCCTTCTGTCCTTGGTGTTCTTCATTCTCTTTTGATCCAGGTGGGTTGAGACCAATTGATGCATCTTAGATGGCTGCTTGCTAACATTTAAGACCCCAGACACCACTCTCCAAAGTAGGATGCAAAATGTTTTCTTAATAGATTTTATTACGCCAATTGACTTAGATGTCCCCTGAAACCTTGGTCCCCAAAACCCCGCCCCTCCTATGCTGGCTTTGAAGCATTCAGTTTATTCAGGAAACTTCTTTGCTTTTGGTTCAGTCCAGTCGTGCTGTATTGTGTGTTGTCTTTCCCGTCACCTAAATAGTTCTCATCTACTATCTAATTAGTGAATACCCCTCTCCCTCCCCCCCATAACCATCAAACAATATTTTCTTCTCTGTTTAAAATATTTTTCGAGTTCTTATAACAGTGGTGTTATACAATATTTGTCCTTTTGCAACTAATTTCACTCAGCATAATGCCTTCCAGATTCCTCCCTGTTATGAAATGTTTCACAGATTCATCACTGTTCTTTATCGATGCGTAGTATTCCATTGTGTAAATGTACCCTAATTTATCCATTCATCTGTTGATGGGCGCTTTGGTTGCTTCCATCTTTTTGCTACTGTAAACAGTGCTGCAATGAACATGGGTGTGCATTTATCTGTGTAAAGTCTCTTCTTTCTCTAGGATGTATTCCAAGGAGCGGGATTGCTAGATCATATGGTAGTTCTATTTCTAGCTTTTTAAGGAAGCGTCAAATCAATTTCCAAAGTGGTTGTACCATTTTACATTCCCACCAGCAGTATATAAGTCTTCCAGTCTCTCCATAACCTCTCCAACATTGATTATTTCATGTTTTTTGGAAAAATGCCAGCCTTGTTGGAGTGAGATGGAATCTCATTGTAGTTTTGATTTGCATTTCTGGAATGGCTAATAATCATGAGCATTTCCTCATGTATCTGTTAGCTACCTGAATGTCTTCTTTAGTGAAGTGTCTGTTCATGCTCATTTTTTAAATGGGTTATTGATATTTTTGAAGTTCAGTTTTTAGAGATCAGGTGCTGATCGGAAATGTTATAGCTAAGAACTTTTTCCCAGTCTGTAAGTAATCTTTTTACTCTTTTGGTGAAGCCTTTGGATAAGCATAAGTGTTTGATTTTTAGGAGCTCTCAGTTATCTGCTTTTTCTTCTGCATTGTTAGTAATGTTTTGTATACTGTTTATGCCATATATCAGGGCTCCTGACATTGTCCCTATTTTTCTTCCATGAACTTTATCATTTTAGATTTTATATTTAGGTCTTTGATCCATTTTGAGTTAGTTTTTGTGCATGGAGTGAGGTATGGGTCTTGTTTCATTTTTTTGCAGATGGATATCCAGTTATGCCAACACCATTTGTTAAACAGACTATCTTTTCCCCATTTAACTGTTTTGGGGCCTTTGTCAAATATCAACTGCTCATATGTGGATGGATTTATGTCTGCATTCTCAATTCTGTTCCATTGGTCTATGTATCTGTTGTTGTACCAGTACCGGGCTGTTTCGACTACTGTGGCGATATATAATAGGTTCTAAAATCACGTAGAGTGAGGCCTCCCACTTTACTCTTCTTTTTCAGTAATGCTTTACGTATCCGGGGCCTCTTTCCCTTCCATATGAAGTTGGTGATTTGTTTCTCTAGCTCATTAAAAATGTCGTTGGAATTTGGATCAGAATTAAATCTGTAGATCACTTTTGGTAGAATAGACATTTTTATAATGTTAAGTCTTCCTATCCATGAGCAAGGTATGTTTTCCCACTTATGCAGGTCTCTTTTGGTTTCTTGCATTAGTGTTTTGTAGTTTTCTTTCAATAAGCCTTTTACATCTCTGGTAAGATTTATTCCTAAGTACTTTATCTTCTTGGGGGCTACTGTAAATGGCATTGATTTGGTGATTTCCTCTTGGATGTTCTTTTTGTTGGTGTGGAGGAATCCAACTGATTTTTGTATGTTTATCTTGTACCCCGATACACTACTGAACTCTTCTATTAGTTTCAGTAGTTTTCTGGAGGATTCCTTAGCGTTTTCTGTATATAAGATCATGTCATCTGCAAATAGAGATACTTTTACTTCTTCCTTGCCAATCTAAATGCCCTTTATTTCTTTATCTAGCGTAATGGCTCTGGCTAGGACATCCAGCACAATGTTGAATAAGAGCGGTGATAAAAGGCGTCCTTGTCTGGTTCCTAATCTCAAGGCAAATGCTTTCAGGCTCTCTCCTTTTAGGATAATGTTGGCTGTTGGCTTTGTATAAATGACCTTTATTATGTTGAGGAATTTTTCTTCTGTTCCTATTTTGCTGAGAGTTTTTATCATGATGCCTTTTCTGCATCAATTCATAAAATCATGTGATTCTTGTCTTTTGTTTTATTTATATGATGGATTGCATTAATTGTTTTCCTAATGTTGGACCATCCCTGCATACCTGGTATGAATCCCACTTGGTCATGGTGAATTATTTTTTTGATATCTTGTTGAATTCTATTGGCTAGAATTTTGTTGAGGATTTTTGCATCTAAGTTCATGAGGGATATATAGGTCTGTTATTTTCTTTTTTGTGTGGTGTCTTTACCTGGTTTTGGTATCAGGGATACGCTGGCTTCATAGAATGAGTTTGGTACTATTCCATCCTATTCTATGCTCTGAAATATCTTTAGTAGTAGTGGTGTTAACTCTTCTCTGAAAGTTTGGTAGAACTCTGCAGTGAAGCCATCCGGAACAGGGCTCTTTTTGGTTGGGAGTTTTTTGATTACCTTTTCAATCTCTTCTTTCATTATAGGTCTATTTAGTTGTTCCACCTCTGTTTGTGTTAGTTTAGGTAGGTAGTTTGTTTCTAGGAATTCATCCATTTTTTCTAGGTTTTCAAATTTGTTAGAGTACAATTTTCATAGTAATCTGATATGATTCTTTTAATTTCATTTGGGTCTGCTGTAATATCGCCCATCTCATTTCTTATTCAGATTATTTGCTTCCTCTTCTGTTTTTCTTTTGTCAGTTTGGCCAATGGTTTATCAATTTTGTTAATTTTTTCAAAGAACCAGCTTTTGGTCTTGTTAATTCTTTCAATTGTTTTTCTGTTTTCTATTTCATTCAGTTCAGCTCTAATTTTTATTTTTTGTTTTCTTCAGGTGCCTGAGGGTTTCTTTTGTTGCTCTCTATTTGTTCAAGTGGTAGGAGTAATTCTATGATTTTGGCCCTTTCTTCTTTTTAGATGTGTGCATTTATTGATGTAAATTGACCTCTGAGCACTGCTTTCCCTGTGTCCCAAAAGTTCTGATAAGAAGTGTTTTCATTCTCATTGGATTCTATGAATTTCTTTAGTCCATTCTTAATGTCTTCTATAATCCAGTCTTTTTTGAGCAGGGTATTGTTCAGTTTCCAAGTGTTCGGTTTCTTTCCCTGCTTTTCCTGTTCTTGATTTCTACTTTTATGGCCTCATGGTTAAAGAGGATGCTTTGTAATATTTCAGTGTTTTGGATTCTGCTAAGGCTTGCCTTATGACGTAGTATGTGCTGTATTCTACAGAATGTTCCATGTGCACTAGAAAAGAAAGTATACTTGGCTGCTGTTGGATGGAGTGTTCTTTGTCTATGAGTATGTCTGTGAGTATGAGTATGTCTATGAGGTCAAGTTGTTTGATTGTGGCATTTAGATCTTCCATGTCTTTATTGAGCTTCTTTCTGGATGTCCTGTCCTTCACCGAAAGTGGTGTGTTGAAGTCTCCTACTATTGTTGTGGAGCTGTCTATCTCATTTTTCAATGCTGATAGAGTTTGTTTTATGTATCTTGAAGCCCTGTCTTTGGGTTCATAAATATTAAATATGGTTATATCTTCTTGGTATATTGTCCCTTTAATCATTATATTGTGTCCTTCCTTATCCTTTATGATGGATTTAACTTTAAAGTCTATTTTGTCAAAAATTAATATTGCCACTCCTGCTCTTTTTTGATTGTTGTGTGTGCTTGATATATTTTTTTCCATCCTTTAAGTTTTAGTTTGTGTCTCTAAGTCTAAGGTGTGTCTCTTGTAGGCAGCATATAGACGGATCTTGTTTTTTAATCCATTCTGCCACTCTCTGTCTCTTTATTGGTGTATTTAGTCCATTTACATTCAGTGTAATTATGGATAGGTGTGAATTTAGTGCTACCATTTTGATGTCTTTTTTTGTGAGTTGTTGACAGTTTCTTTTTCACACTTACTTTTATGTGCTGAGTAGATTATCTTTATATATTGTCCTTTCCTAGTATTCGTTGTTGTTGATTTTGTTTCTGCTGAGTCTTTATTTTTTTCTTGTATTTTATTTTGATACGTAGGATAGTTTGTCTCCTTTGTGGCTATCTTATTATTTACCCTTATTTTTCTAAACTTAAACCTAATTTTATTTCTTTGTATCACCTTGTTTTCCTGTCCATATGAAAGACCTATGACCACATTCCTTAGTCCCTCTTTATTGGTTTAATGTTGTCTTCTCTTACATAATAACATCGCTGTTTCCCTGTTTTGAGCATTTTTTATCTTGATTTATTTTTGTGATTTCCCTGTCTGGGTTGAGTTCTGATTGCTCTGCTCAGTGTTCTAGTCTTGGGTTGATACCTGATATTATTGATTTTCTAACCAAAGAACGCCGTTTATTATTTCTTATAGTTTTGGTTTGGTTTTTACGAATTCCCTAAACTTCTGTTTATCTGGAAATGTCGTGATTTTGCCTTCATATTTAAGAGACAGTTTTCTGGACATATGATTCTTGGCTGGCAATTTTTTCCTTCAATTTTTTATATAAGTCATCCCGCTGCCTTCTTGCCTGCATGGTTTCTGCTGAGTAGTCTGAGCTTATTCTTATTGACTCTCCTTTGTAGGTGACTTTTCATTTATCTCTAGCTGCTCTTAAAATTCTCTCTTTATCTTTGGTTTTGGCAAGTTTCATTATAATTTGTTTTGGTGCGTTTCTCTTAAAATCTACCTTATATGGAGTTCCATGAGCATCTTGGATAGATATTTTCTCCTCTTTCATGATATTAGGGAAGTTTTCTGCCAACAAATCTTCAACAATTCTCTCTGTATTTTCTGTAATGCCTCCCTTTTCTAGTACTCCAATCACTCGTAGGTTATTTCTCTTGATACAGCCCCACATGATTCTTAAGATTTCTTCATTTTTTTTAATTCTTTTATCTGATTTTTCTTCAAATATATTGTTGCCAAGTGCTGTACCTTCAACTTCACAAATTCTGCCTTCCACTTGCTGAATTCTGCTCCTCTAACTTTCTATTGGGTTGTCTACTTCTGTAATTTTATTGTTAATCTTCTGAATTTCTGATCACTCTCTGTCTATGGTTTTTTTCCAGCTTATTAAATTTTTCATTATTTTCCTGACTAATCTTTTTAATTTCTTCAACTGCTTTATCTGTGTGTTCCTTGGCTTGTTCTGTGTATTGCCTGATTTCCTTCCTAATGTCTTGAAGCATTCTGTATATTAATCTTTTTTATTCTACCTCCAGTAATTCCAGGAAGGCATTTTCATCTAGAAGAGCCCTTGATTTTTTTGTTTGTTTGTTTTGAGAGCTTGTTGAGGCTATTGTGGTCTGTTTCTTTATGTGACTTGATATTGACTGTTGTCTCTGAGCCATCCATAAGTTATTGTATTAGTTCATTTTCTGTTTGCTTACTGTGTTGTAGCTTCTTGCTTTGTTTTGTTTTGATATACCCAAATGGGTTGCTCGAGTGAGCTAGCTTGATTATTTTTGCCTTTGGAGCTCTGATGTCCTGTCCCCAGATGGCTAGAGATGTTATCAGGTATATCAGTCTAGGAGTCCATTCACTTTTGTTGTATGAGTTCAGCTCAGGTGTCCAGGTAGCTGATCATCAAGTGTGTGGTACAGGCTCTGTCCTACAGTCTTACAGGGGCAGGGGTGATTGGCACATATACTGGCATCTGATTGCAGCAGGGGGTCACGCTCTGAACAAGGCAGGGGGCTGAGAGTCGTCCCTCAAGTGTCTCTGAGGAAAGTGTGTCCTTGTTCCCTAGAGCGTACATGTGGATGGGTTCTGCAGACGGACCATAGGCACCCAATGTTTTTGGTTGTAAGGACTGGAAGGTAGCAGTTATCCTTGGACCTCTGTTGTGGGTGACTGGGTGGCCTGAGTGGTGCCACCAGTCCTTAGGCCCTAATGTGGGTAGGTGAGGACTCTGTTTAATAGGCAAAGCAATGTCAAACATCAAACACTCACCTCTCCACTGCACAGTTGAAAGAGTTGTAGTCTTCCAACAAGGGCTTTTCTCTTGAAGTAGGCCCACACATGGCCATGCAGAGGGGAAAGGTACTCAAAGATCACGGACCGTTTATGCCTGAACAGGAGCTGCTTCTGTCCTGAACTCCTCTGGTTAGTGGAACTGGAAAATTATCTTTTCCCCCAATTGCAAATTTATTCCTTCTCCAAGGCCAGGAGGTTGGCTCTAGGTGCTCAACAGGGCCCGTCTCAGGCCCAGGGAAATCAGCCACTGAAGCTGGCTTGGGAGTGGGAGGGTGAGGGGGGCACCGTAAAATATATGCAAGTACTTAGCTTTTGCCGAGAGCGCCGTTCTTCTTTGGTTTCAGAGGTGTGAGTAGGCTGTGTGGCTGGCTGCTTCTCACTGACGGAACTGCAGCCAAATGCTATTACCAGCCTGCTGCAGCCACTCCCACTAGTGGTGCCTGAGGGCTCCTGGCAATTCAGGTCCAGTAACTCCTCTCTGCTTCTGAACTGTCTCTTCCTCCCCCTGCCCCTCAGTTCGTTTTCTAATGTTGTGTTTGATGTTCAGGGCTCCTAGCTTGTCATAAATATACTCGTTTCACTTGTTTTTTCGGGTCTTTGTTATAAGAGGGCTTGCAGGAAGTGTATGTCTATTCCACCATCTTGGCTCTGCCTCTCAGAAAATTTTTAATATAAAGGGCAGAAACAGTTGAGGGCTTAAAGTAGGTGAGTTTGTAACTAAAGGGAGAATCCTGGGTACAGATAACTTTTCAGTTTAACCCTCAGCTTTATAAAACCAGGTTATCTCCAGCTCCAGATATCTGTATGTAAGTAGAACATCACTGAAGACATAATGCAATCAGTTGAGCAAAAAAAAAAATCCCATCTAATTTACTTTCCTAAGTCAACTATTTTGCAGTAAATTAAACAAAGTATTGACTTCCTTTATCTAAGTTATTTATTTCTGGGGTCTGAATTGAAATAAAAGAAATATGATACAATGGAAAGGAACATGGATTTTAGAGTCTGAACTACCTAAGTCTAAATCCTGGCTCTGCCCCTAACTAGCTATGTGATCTTGAGAAAGTTTATATAACTCTTCTAAGTCTTGGCTTCTTTGTTTGTGAAATGAGGATGACAATGCCTACTTCACAGATTTGTTGGGCAGATTAAATGGGATCATTTATGTAAAGAGTCTAATATGGTACCTGACACATAGTAGGCACTGAATAAGTAGTAGTTATAATTAATATGAATATTTTAAAATACTGATATTTTCCCAAAATATGTGTAATGCAGTTTCATATGTTATCTCATTTACTTCCCTTAACAATACAGTGAGAAAAGCATTGTTTATCCCAATTCACAGATGTTGAAATGGATGTTTGAGTGATACAATTGGGCTTGAGCCTAGAGACTCTTTTCTGTGCACTCTGTTGATAGAGATGGATGATCCCATTTTAATGAAGGGCCAGGTCAGTATGTGTCAGGGCTGGCTGACTCTGACATTTAGGAGGCAGAAAAGATAGGGAAACAAAGAGGCTGGAACATCTCTTAGGGAATGACTGGGACCTCAAATCATAGAAGAGATGCATGGTGAATGCTCCACGTACACCAACATTGAGTAGTGTTGGACAGTTCTTGAAATCCATAGACCACATCTAAATCAAGCTCACATTACACACTGTTCCATTTGGGGCTTCTGGCTAAGATCCAAGTTCTTCGCTCTGACTTGATAAGTGACTCATGAGTTCAGAGTCTTCATCAGCCCTTCAGCCAATAACCAGCAACACTCTATCCCAAAATATATAAAAGATAAAATATGTATGTACATTATCACTGTGTGCCATCAAGTCGATTCCAACTCATTGTGACCCTATAAGTTAGATTAGAACTGCCCTAGGTTTCCTAGGCTGTATTCTTTACAGGACCAGATCACCAGGTCTCTTCTCCTGAAGAGTGGCTGGTGGGTTCTAACCACCGATCTTTTGGTTATTAGCCAACAACTTAACCACTCCACCACCATGGTATATATATGCAAAAACATCAAATAGTAACTGTCACAGAATTTTTAAAACGTGAAATTTTATTAAGAATTGCTACACGTGTGCAGATACAACTTACACCCAACATTTCCTTTATGTAGATACATTTTAAAAACAAGGGAAAATGCCTTTGCTTGTAGCATAGATTTTCATTTTAATATATCTGCATATCACAGAATAACATGTATGAGCAGGAAGCCAGTAAAAACCAAAGAAATTCTGCCCCATCAAAGAGCTCCCTACCTAGACAGGGCCAAATCTGAGGCCAGCTATAGAAGGATGTAGAAGGAGGGTATTTTTTAATCTCAAAAATAAAAAATAGAAATTTTTTAAGTTATAAAGAGACCATGCAATTAATTTATTAAAAAAAAAAAAATACTGGATCCCAGTAGATAAATGGGCAAAAGTCAAACCCGTGTAATTCATATGCAAGTAGTTTTTAAAAACCTAGAAAATCTTTCATTTCATTTGCAATCAAATAAATCTAAACAGTACCACATTGAAATGAGGTACTATTTCTTTGTCCGTAAGATTAGCAAAAGATTTCTAGCATTTAATGACAATATCAAACACTGATGAGAGTGTGCTGGGCCAGGCACTCTTGCATGCTGCTGGTGATGGAAATTATACAGATGTTTTGAAAAACAATTTGGCAGCAAGATATGAAAAGCCTTAAAAAGGCTGATAGCCTTTGACTCAGTAATTCTATGCCTGGGAATTTATCCTAAGGAAATAACCCGAAGTTTAGAAAAAAGATTTTAAGAACAAAATCATGGGAACCATCTAAATTGTCAACAATAGGAAAAAGGCAAAGTATTTTATATTCTCATATGGAACATTATTCAGGTATTTTAAATTATTTTTATAAAAATTTTGTGATAAATGGGAGAAATATTTCTATTGTTAAATTAAAAAAGTATATAAATTTGTATATAAAAGATGAGCTCAACTATAAAACGGTTAGAAAAATAATGGAAGGAAATATATCAAACTGCTAACAGAAGTAATGTCTCAGTAAAGGGATTGGGGTGACTTCTTTTCTTCCTTCCTGTTTTTTTTTTTTTTTTTTTTTTGCATTTTCCAATTTTTCCATCACCAAAATATGAATTAAGGAGATACACTTTGACTTTTAGACTAAGAACAAAATTTACTAACTGACCCTGATTTTCTCCTTATTTCTCAAATATTCACATCTGCAAAATCACCAAATATATTCCAGACTTGAAAAAAGCACCTCAAAGTCAAATGAGGTGAGTGACAAGAGAGGCCAAAGAAAAATAACAGGAGATCAATAGGCAAAAGAACAAGAGAAACACTTACTAGCACAAAAACTCTAATGGAACACTTCCAATCTGGTCCATTGCCCTGGACTCAGGAGGCAAATGGATGAGGGAGAGCTGACCTCCAAGAACAGGTCAGATCTGAGGCTAACCCTCCTTCACACTGTGTAGGGGCCAGGATAACAGGGCTCACTGAAACTTCACAATGTAGAAACCAGAGAATGAGTGGTATATACTGTATCTTTGGCAAGTCCTTTGATCTTCTCCCACATTCTTTATACTCTTCCAGGGGACTTAGCTTCACTCAGGTTTATAGACAAAATATTAATAAAAACGGAGTTACAAGATTCATGATCATCCCGAAGCTTGATCTTCTCTAGAAATCTAAATCATCTTGGCCAAATTCATCTGCCCTGTCTACCACCTTGGTAAAAGTGAGGCTTTTAACTATCTTCCTATCTTCTAAGTCAGGGTCGTCATCTGCCCCCTGGTCTGGAGTGCTTGGGCCTGAAGGGGCTCCTTCTCCCTCAGAGGTGGAGCTTTTGAAGTACATCCTGGTGACTTTTCTTTCTTGATGAGTGATTCCCTTGGGCTCATCTGCAATGCTCCTTGTGTCTCCATTGGGATGCTCTTCTTCTGAACCTTTCTGAGAGACCTGAGAGCAGTTTCCTAAAGATGACATGCTAGAGGAGGAGTTGACTGTTTTGGAGGCTGATCTTTGGTAGGGGGTGTCTCCACTTGGGGCAGCAGGAGATGCAAGCTTCCCCTCTTGGTCTGGACAGCTGTTTTCAGAAGCCTTACCCAACTGCACCTCTCCTTGGCTAACTGGTGGGCTACCTTCTTTCTCATCTCCCAACTCTGTCTGTCCCTCTCCTTCAGCTTTCTGGGCCTTAATAGCATCTGTACCATCAACATCTCCTCCTGGACCTCGATTACCTCTTCCTGATGCTTTGTCCTTCAAATTATCCTCATTCCCAGAGTCTTCATTCATGTTTTCTTCCTGCTCACCCACATGCTGCTCCTCCCATTCTTCTTTCTCCAGGTTGTTGCCAACACTGATACCTGTTTTCCTGTCTCTCTTCTGAGTATCTGTGTCTTCCTCTCCCTCCTGATAACTAGCCCCCTCTCCTTCTCCTAGTTCAGGATCTTCATCTCCACTGAGTTTCTGTTTCCCTTCGATCTCATCTCCCTCATCTGCCCCAGAACTAAGGCCTAATCCTGGCTCCAGCTCTCCATAAACTCCCTGGACAGATCTGGTCCTCAAGGAGGCCACCTGAAGCAGCCCCATCCCTCCCTCCTCAGGAGCTTCCTCTACTGCCTCCCCATTAATAGGTCCTCCCTTCCTCTTCTGCAGAATCTGCTGCAGGTCAAAGGCCTTTTTGATGGGTGCGCTGCCTGCTCCCATTGTGTCCCTCGAGGGTATGGGGCTCACTTTCTTCCTCATGCAGGCCTTGCAGGGGCAAAACTCCTCCCCCTTGGCCTTCCCACCCAGCTCATTTCTCTGGGCACCACTAACGGTTGGCTCATCTTCCAGGGTGAGGGAGAAGAGCCCATGGGCTCGGGTCTGCTCCGTGAAGGCAGAGAGGTTGCGCAGGCCCTGGAGGCGGCGTCTCCGCTGTTCTGTCTGCATCGACATCTCCCACCGCAGTGGCCTGGCCGCTTTCCTTCTGGCCCTGATCTGGATCTTCCTGAGCTCCCTCTTAATGCTGTCTTGGAGCCGCCAGCCCACGTTCTGCTCCAGTTCTGCCACCATCTGGTCCAGCAAATCATTGTTCTGCAGACCCCAGTGGGCTCGAACCATGGCTGTGGCACTAACAAAGTGGGTCATGAAGGCCTTCTCCATCTTTTTCAACAACTTGAACACCCAGATGGGGTCAAGATCCAGGAACCCTCTGTGGGCCTTGGAGCTACTTTTCACCCCTGGCCCCTGAGTAGAGTTGACCTGAGTTTGTCCACCTGCCATCTCAGCATTTCTGGGCAGCTTTTTCAAACCATAATCAAACGTGGGGCCACTTTGATGTTCACTGGCATGAGAGTCACACTCACTGGGGTTACTGAAGAGCTCTTTTGGTTTATCACTCATTCCTGGAGGACACAGGCCTACAGAGTCAGGGTCTCTTCCTGTTTCCTCTTTCTGCATTCTTGTATCTTCCTGTGTGCCCTCTCCATCCTCAGTGCTGTCCACTGACAATTCCTGTTTATTGACTCTTTCCGTTTCTGGAAACTCTTCCTCTTTATTATGTTCTTCTTGCATTTCTTCTTTTTCTATTTCTTCTTGTGTTTTCTCTACTTGTATCCCCTCTTCCTGCATTGTATTTTCAACTAACTGTTCTAGGCTATTGCCCAACATCTGTTCCCTGCTGTTTTCTCCTGCTTCATCCTGGTTTGTGGCACAAGCCCAAGCTTGGGAGTTTGAGGAGGCTTTGGAACAGCTCAGGTGTTGGTTTCTCGGATCCTCTGGGTTCTCTGAAGCTCTAGAGTCAGGCCTCTGATCAGAGATGCTGCTTGTCACCATTTTCAAGGGCAGCTCCATCCTCTCAGGGCTCAGGGCACAGTCCACAGGGCAAGGCCCACTGCCCTCCCTTGACCCTCTGGAACCACTGCTGACATCCACTCCTGAGGAGGATGTTGGAGTGAAATCCTCGGTCACAGCATGGGATGTGAAACCTGGCAGACCCTGGCACGATCCAAGTTCCTGAAGGCCCAAGTCCAACTTGTCTTTCCCAAGGTCACACTGTGGCCACAGGGACTGGAGAGTGACCAGGAGCTCTTGGAACTTAGGGGAGTCTATGAACCTCATTTTGCTGGCAGAAGACCCAAGGTGTTCATCAAAGAAGTGAAGCCTGGTGAGACATGTGACAAGAGCACAGGCAGAGTGGCTGAGCCTCCTCCCCACCACACCAGACACTTCAGGCAGGCTGCTGGGCCTGCCCTGCTTTGAGCTGATTAATTCCTTCATGATCTGTATGGAGGCAGGTATCCTGCTAGGCAGGATACCCTCACTTACACCACGGCCCACAGTGGTTCTATCACTGGCTCTGTCCTTCTCACAAGCATCTGAAACACCCCTGGAAGCTCCTCTTTGAGGAAAAGCCTCTTTTGATTTGGGAATAGCATCATCAGTCACTGAGGATCTATCTAGTTCTGGTTTCTCACTGGTCTCCCCTTCCAGGGGCTGCTCTCTGACCCGAGCTAACTCCCCAAGGCCTTCCAGAGAATGTTTGTCAACAGGGTCCTCCTGGGTGCCTTCTGGGCCATCCCCAGCCACATTTGGGCTCTCATCCATCATCTCATATTTCATGAGTATGGGCTCTTCTGGGATGTGGCTCAGCCATTCACAGATGACAGCTTCTGGTGAAATGTGGGGCAGAGCACTAGGCATCATGCCACCATCTTCCTCTTGCTCCTCAAGGCTTTCCCCTTCACCAGCAACCTTCCCCTGTGACATCCCTCTGGGGCTGGGGCTGGGGCTGGGGCTGGGGCTGGGGCTGGGGCTGGGGCAGGGGCTGGGGCTGCTCCTCGTGGTTGCTCTCACTGCTTTCCCTGTGACCCCTGATTTTGAGATCAGGGGCAGTGTTCTCAGTCCACTGAGTTTTTCTTCCCCCTGCTCACCTCCACCTGACCCCCGGTTGGCACTTTGGTTGCTATTGCTATTGCTGCTACTGCTTGAAGAGTGTTTCTTGATGCAAGGTTGTCCCCTTGGGGGTGTGGGGCAGTACCTGCTGCACACTAAGCAGGCCCCAGAGATAGATCGAGGGCCACCCTGTGGCTGGGAAGCCTGCAGGGCCTGCATTTTACCACCATGGGTCCTGCAGACCAGGGATGTATCAATCTGGGAGCAGCAACTGCCTTGGTGGTCTCCTGATTTCACTCCGTCAGGCCATTTAACTACCCAAACCAAGGGTGAGGAGAGCTTGGGATTGTTGCCTCCTGCCTTTTCATCCAGGTGATCAACCTTAACATGAGAGCTGAAGGAGTCTGATGTGTTGGAAGGTGTAGGGGGTGAGCTCACCCTGAGTTCAGAATCCCCTTTAGTCTCAGCAGAGGTGAAGTGTGAGTGGTAGAAATGAGAAGCACAGTTTGTTTTTTGTGGATCTGAATTACTAACAAGTATAATGGCAGCACTGCTGACCCCTGGTGTGGACTGGGAACAAAGAGAGCCAGAGGAGGGAGATCCTGGGTCCTTGGAAGCCTGTTTCCTGACACTAGATGAGCTTTCAGGAAAACCTAGTTCTGGGCCACCTGAGCAGGACCCTCCTGTATTAGCAGGACTCAATACTTGTTTGGTTGTGGGCAAGTCCAATGAGTAGGGGACAACCCTTTGGTGGTGGTGCTGCCTGTGGTGGCTTCTCTGAGAAATGCTGCCAAAGTCTGAAGTGTTGGGTGAGGACATCGCACTAGCTTGGCTCTTCTGCTTTCTACTCCTCCTCTGGGCTGAGGTACAGGAGGAAAGTGGGGAAGAGCACCCACCAGCATACCATGAGCTAGAATGGTCCAAAGCCACGGGCAGCCTTGTCACAGACCCATCCCTGGCCTTATGGCCCCCAGTGCCCTGTCCACACTCTTTTGCCTGTAGGTCTCCATTCTTCAAAGATGAGGGACTCAAAGGAGGGCAATTGGTGCTGCCTTCCTGGGTGTGCTCCTGCTGTGAAATCATGGTTCCCTCACTGCTTGCACAGCCCCAGCATGGCTCACCTGTTTCACCAGACCTCTTGAGAAAACTAGCACTTGCTGACAAATCAGGAAGAGTAACCTCCAGGCTGCAGGGCTCAGGTTTCAGGCAGCCCAGTGAAGGCTGTTCTTTACTTCCCTCCTCTTGGGCTTCTTGTTCCCTGCCACCCTCCCCTCCTCCTTTTTGACATAGTTTGGGTCCCAGGTTTGGGTCCCCACCAGCCTGGTGGGTGCAGCCAGCCTCCTGCTCAACTTCTGTCTTGGAGGCAGCCCTGGCAGCCTGATGCCCACTGCAGCTGCCCACGCTGCCTTCCGGTGTCCTGGGGCAGTAAGAGGAGTTTGCCTCAGAGCCTGCTGTGGGTCTGTCATTGGAGGCCAAGCTAACACTGATCTTACTGGTCCTTTTCCCACTGGCAACTCCTTGGCTCCAGGAAGCTGTGGAGTGGCAGTGCTTAGTGAGCAGGGCCCTCCTCCAAGAATCTGTTTCTTCTCCCTGGGTCCTGTACACGGGGTTTGTCCAGATCTGATAGCCAGGACCTGCCTGCTGACCTTGGTTAAAAGCCTCCTCACCCCCTGACTCGCAATGCCTCAATCCTGGTGCCCCAGGCTCTGAGAAGCCCCCAGGGCTGCCTTCCAACACGCAATGTAGGGGATCCACCTCCCCCAGGACAGGGCACTCCTCACTGGGTGTTGTGAGGGTGCTGGCCTTCCTGGCGCCCCTGGACCACAGGAGCATGTCCTTGCTGAGCAGGTGGAAACGGACTTTCATCTCCACAGACAGGCTGCCATCTTCATTCATGTGGACCTTCTTCTCAAAGTCATCATCAGCCACCAAGGGGCAAAGGTGGACTGGTGTGTTCTGAGGGTGCCTGTGAAGGGCAGGGCCCATCCAGGTGCAATGTGGGGACACAGGGGGGTCACTGATACCAGACCTCTCTGATAGCAAGGAGAACTGCCGCAACCTGCCATCTGACTTGGACCTTGAGTGGATAACGCTCTGCTTGGCCTTCAGTCCCCAGCTCCCTGGCGTGCAGTGAAGAGTAAGAGGAAAGAGAAAAAGATGGTGAGCAACTGTGGGGAGAACCTGGGTAAAAGCATGAAGGCTGGTCATGAGCCTTTCACCACCTAACACCACCACTATCTCCAAAACAGCATAATGAGGGCAGAGCCCACTCTACAGTGAATATCCATAGAGCTGCCAGTTTGTAAACCAGCATAGATTAGTGAGATGAACATGAAGCCTGAATTCAATTCCAACTCTGCCACTTAGTAGCTGTGTAGCTTTAGACATAGCCTGTTTTCTGAGTTGTAAAATAAGAATAATAATATCTGTTTGGTAGGTTTGATTTGATGATGCAAAGTGATGTATGTAAAATTTTCTGCAGTTTCTAACACACAGTGGGCTCTCAATGGACAGCAGAGATGACAGGCAGAGCAGCAATACCCAGAGCTAATTCTTATTTCTTCTCACACCACCCCAGCGCAAGAGGTGAAATCAATAAGCTGCTGCGTATGAACCTGATTGTAGGCTATAGGATGTTTTGCAATGATTAACACTCATTAAGCTCTTGAGTTGAAAAATGATTGCAAGGAAGGACCTGGATATACAGTATCAGGTCCTGATATCCAAGCCTGCACCCCAACCTATGAAAAACATAAGAGGGTACCTGGGAATAGAAAGAAGTGACCCTAAGAAAGAATGAAGTACTTTGTGCTTTCTCATTTTACCTCTTGAGCTAGCATTTGGCAAAATGGAAAGGTTGAGTCTGTGGCTACCAAAAGAACAGCCCTCCCCACCCCTCACTGAGTACATCTGGGTAGGAGAAGGCTTTTTCAAGCCCTGATCCTCCATAAGAACCAAACGAGATGGGGGGGCCCTCCAGAGAAGGTACTGTGGCTAATGTGTCTTTGTACCTCCAGCAATCACAGAAATTATTGTTGTTATTGTGGTTTGCTTAAGCCCTTTTTACAAAGGATATTACTTTGTTCACTTACCAAAATGCCCATTGCCACTCCAGTAATTCCAGTAATTTTGCTTAAATTTTTATTCTGCATTTTTGGTATTTGTGTGTGTGTCTAGATTTGGTTATAATGTATATTCTATTCTATTCGTTTCTATTAATTATTATTTTATATTATACTATATATATCTAGAGTCTGGCACATAGTGGGTGTTTTGGTTGGATGTATGGATGACCAATGGTTATCATTAGTTTTAGTCCTTTTGATCTGTCTGTAGGCCCTCACTGTTACCTAAGAGAATACTGACTCTTAAAGGACTTAGACACACAATATCAGGTTCTGACATTCAAGTCTGTACCCCAGCCATGCAATGTCATGTACCCATGGTCCATTGCCTACATAATGTTATGTTCACCATGGTTATTAATAAAGGTTATTTTAGAACCTACAAACTTAGAGCTAAAGATATCCTAATTTCCTTTACATACCATACTACACTCTCTCATATCCCAGTCAGATGTCCAACCCAGTTAAGGTTGATGGCAATGAAAAGGAGGATGAACAGACAAGAGAGACCCAAAAGCAACTGGGATAACCAAGAATTGGGGCAAAGTCAGGTTTCCTGAATTATCTGGAAGTATTATCTGCCCAGCCCTACTGGACCACCATCCAGTGCAAATAAGATTGGTGAAAAAACAAAACTAACTCACCATTTTTATTCCTTGAAGTCAGCCCAGGTAAAGTTTCAGTACCATTTCTTCTAGATTCTTCCATTGCAGGTGGTCTGAAGGACTCATGACCAGCACATACCAGCACTAAGGGGCTGTGTAGCAAACTCTGCAGGGAGTCCACCTGATGAGGAGAGTGTGGAGTTAGGAGTTCTGATCTCCAGAACCACCTCCTTCCCAGAAAATACAAGTGGGTGAGGAACCAACTCCCTCCAGCCCCTTCCTGATTTTTGCACATTTCACCCCAGATTCCTGATCCAAGGGAAGAATCCCACTCAATCCCCATGACGCCTCCATCATTAGCTGAGGACTAAGGTCATACGACAATCATCTTTCTCTCTAACTACATCCCTCCCTCCACCAGATATCAGGCCTGTGATTTGGAAGTTACTCTGGGTGCCTCAGGTGGAAAAGACTTTAAGAAGCCCGTTAGCCTGCTTACCTGCCTACACTTACACCCTCCATAATATTGAAGCAACCAGAGAAGGAAGCCTTCCAGCTTCCATATAGAGATCTGATTCGCTATCTCACCCTTTTCCAATGCAGAGAGTCCTCTCTTGTGTCTAATCTATGTTTTCTAGGCTAATCCCAGTCCATTGCCTCTATTTCCGCCCTTATTGAGGCAGGGAGGAGCAGGCACTATTGTCTCTCTAGGTAGTCCTTCCCTCTCTGGCTCCTATAATAGTTCTTTAGGCTCCTGCACAGACCCTTGTGCCATTCCCCACCCACCCACTCACTTCCCCTGCCTTCCCGAACAGGATATCCACGTGCCCGCTCCTGGGATAGGAGTAGAGTAGGCAACACCAGTGCTGGATTCCATGCCAGGGAAAAGGTACCTGCTTTTAGAAAATCTCACCTGGCCCAAGATGCCCCTGCATATTTGAGGGTTTGCACTATTTATAGCATTACACTGTAGTTAACAGTGTTGGGTAAGGGTTATTTCCATCTTTAAAGTACAGAGCATGTTCTTTTTCATTTTCTCGAGTTAAGAGGGTGTGCTCATTAACAAGGACATTAAAAAAAAAAAAAAAAAAAAAAAAACCTCTTAACATCCTTTTCCCAAAACATGGTATATAAGTTTGTTGTACACCAGAAGATCTTTCAACATATTTATTATAAGTTTGTTTTAAGCTGCCAGGTAACTTTTGTTGATTTAGATCTTAATCCATCATAACAACCAAACAGAATCCAAGTATATCAATGTGTAGACACAGCCATGCTTCTAGAGAATCAGACTCTCCAGGAAGAAAAAGAAATTGAGAACTAAGTGATGTTCCCATTTTTTATCGTAAAGTAGTATTTCACTAAAATTGGAAGATGTAGAAGATCCATGATAGAAAGCATTATTGAGGGTGCTCATCCAATAGAGGTCCTGAAAACTGATAATCATTACACAGCCTTTTCTGGAAAGCAATGAGATTATTGTGTTTGCAGAACATCTAATAGTCCTTCAGTCAGTCTATATGAACAATGAGCTGAGAACCTTAATATCTCTTTCTAGAATTCACTGTACCTGCTCTCCCTCTCACCACACTCACTAACCTGTGAGCTAACTGAAAGAAAGAACATAGCCCTATTTGTCTGTATACTGTGTATGTAGTACATGCTTAGTACATGGTGGTTGTGGAATTATTCAGAAGCATTATTGCATATGCCCAAAGTGTGTAAGACAAACTCCCACCATCTTTGCTTCTAAGGAGTATTCTGGCTAGTACCTCTTCCAACACAGATTTGTTCATTCTTCTGGCAGTCCATGGTATATTCAATATTCTTCACCAACACCATAACTCAAATGCATCAATTCCTCCTCAGTCTTCCTTATTCATTGTCCTGCTTTTGCATGCATGTAAACAAAAAAAAAAAAAAGAAAATACCATAGATAGGGTCTGGCACACCTTAGTCCTCAAAATGACATCTCTGCTTTTTAACACTTGAAAGAGGTCTTTTGCAGCAGACTTGCCCAAGGCAGGTTGTCCTTTGATTTCTTGACTGCTACTTCCTTGGGCATTCTTTGTGGGTCTAAATAAAGTGAAATCCTTGACAACCTCAACATTTTCTTCATTTATCATGACGTTGCTTATTGATCCAGTTGTGAGAATTTTTATTTCCTTTATGTTGAGGTGTGATCCATATTGAGGGCTGTAGTCTTTGATTTTCATCAGTAAGTGCTTCAAGTCCTCTTCACTTTCATCAAGCAAAGGTTGTGTCATCTGCATACCACAATATGTTAACGAGTCTTCCTCCAATCCTGATGTTCCATTTTTCTTTATATAGTCTAGTTTTCAGATTATTTGCTCAGCATACAAATTGAATAAGCATGGTGAAAGGATACAATCCGGACACACACCTTTCCTAAATTTTAAACCACACAGTATCTCCTTGTTCAGTTCAAATGACTGCCTCTTGGTACAGGTTCCACATGAGCACAATTAAGGGTTGTGGAATTTCCATTCTTCACAATGTTGTCTATAATTTGTTATGATCCACACAGTCAAATGTCTTTCCACAGTCAATAAAACACAGGTATATATCTTTCTGGTATTCTCTGCTTGCAGCCAAGATCCATCTGATATTAGCAATAATGCTCCTTGCACATCCTCTTCTGAATCCAGCTAGAGTTTCTGGCAGTTCCCTGTTGATGTACCACTACAACAGTTTTTTAATTGTCTTCACCAAAAGTTTACTTGTGTGTGATATTGATGATATTTTTCAATAATTTCTGCATTCTGTTGGATCACCTTTCTTTAAAATGGGCACAAATATAGATCTCTTCCAGTCAGTTTGGCCAGGTAGCTGCCTTCCAAATTTCTTGGCATAGACAAATGAGTACTTCTAGCCTTGCATCGTTTGTTGAAACATCTCAATTGGTATTCAGTTCTGCACAAGATTAAAAAATTAGTCAGTATTTATTCCATGCTCTTTCTGTTGTGTTATCCAGTACTGCAGAGTTCAGAAAGCTATAAACACATTTCCTGAACTCCCTTGCAGCTATGGTTTTAAATGTGAAAAAAGGTTACACCAAGTAGATGCATTGCATGAGATATGGAAAACGATAGTGAAGCAGAGGCTTCTTCCTTTTGCTTTTGACTATTGCCACAAGCAAAAAAGGTCAAAATGTTGAGAGGCATCTGTAGCTGGGATAACAAAGCCACACTCATTGTTCGAGTCACCAGCTCTCTGCATGTCCAAAGACAGTTTTGATGGTGTCAGCTTCCTTATTCTGGAACACAGCAATGATGGGGTGATGCTGAACTCAGTAATTCCAGTGATGACCTGCCAATACCCCACTTTCTTAATTGTGTCAGAGGTGTCTACCCTGACAGATCAATTTTGTGATTCATTTCTTGGAGCCCAGCCTACACTCCTCTAGCCTTTCAATGCATCTTTAAGCATCAAAGTCTCTGTATATAATTCCCTCCTGCTTAAGATTCGTAGAGAGTTTTCTGTTCCTATGCTGAACCTGTACTGATACAGTCTATGGTATCAGAGATGGTTACAGGCAATAGACCTTCAAGGATGGGAATCTGGCATTAGTTATCCTACCTAGTTGGGTTTGAAGGCAGTGATAATCTGGTTACAATGGGATACTGGTATTCCATGACACACAGTGACAAAATAAGTTCTTAAATAATCACCTTTGATAGTAGAACGCAGTGCTCACTCAAAGCAAGACTTTGACCGATCATTGGCTGCCAAGAGAGACTACTATAATGAGAATAAAAAATGCAAGGACTGTGAAGTAAGCTGAATGCCTCTCACTGCTCTAGAGAACTTAAAGGAAATGGCAAGCTCAGGGTTTAAATTCTTGGTCCAAGGATGTCCAGAGGACCTGGGAACTTCTCTGACTTCTGTAAAAGAGTCTTTTATCTCCTGTAGCACATGACTAGTTCTCCTTATATTGTGCTAGTGTGGTCTTGTATTAACTTTTACCCACTGGACATGGCAACACTGGAGGGTACCTCAAAATCTTCCCTGAGCAGTAAATGTTTCCCTCCCTGTCCTCATTGTGTAACAGCAACTCTACTGCTAGTTGCTGAAATACAACTGAACTGGGTATTATATGATCCATCAAGCCACAAAGTAGGTATGCTAAAATAACACTAGGTCCTTTGGTGGAGGTGACATGTACTAGTGATCAGGTGCAAGCAGGTCCTGAAGATACAAGTTATATGAGCAGATGGCTCACACTTCAAGTTTGCCAGCCTTAACGTATTGCTACTTCTGCTTAACACATACATATGACTTCATGGGAAATTCCCATGACCAGTTAACTGAAGAAGAAAATATTTGATTCTGGATTGTAGATAAATTCACAGGCTATGCTGACACTAGCAAAAAGTTGACTGATGCAATATTACAGACTAACTCAGAGGAATCAGGAAAGAAAAATCTAGGGGACAGTTTTGTTTGATTGACTCTTTTTCTTGGAAGGAGCAATGGTAGTGGTTAATGGCTCAATCTGATAATCAGGGATTGGAAAGAACAAGACTAGAGGATTGATGGCAATAAGAAAAATAGTTAACTGATCTCTCAGAATAGGTTCAGAGTGTGATAATATTTCTGTCTCATGTGAATATCCCCAAAGGGCATGCACTACAGAACAGACTCTCAATAATCATGTGGACAGATGAACTGTTCAGTGGGTGTCAGTCATCCTCTTCTTCAATCACCCAGGGTATGCTCAATCAGCTCTTGAACAAAGAGGCAAGGTAGCATTAACTAACAACGTAAACTCTACCTCATTAATGTTGATCTGGATACTGCTGCTTAGGGCCCAAGCTGCCAAAAGCAGAAACCAATGACAAACTTATGCTCTACACCATACCTAGAGGGAATCAGCCACCTGCCAGTGGGAGACTGATTACATTGGATGTCTTCAACATGGAGGGGGGACAGAAATTTGTATTCATTGAAATAGACACTTATTTTGGACATAGACTTCCTTCCTTGGCCATCATCCTTCTGCCAGTATCACCATCCGTGGACTTACTGAATGCCTTATTTATCATTGCCAGAGCATGTGAAGATTACTTCTATCCAAAGAATTTATTTTATAGCAAAAGAAGTGAAACACTAGGATAACGCCCATAGAATTCACTGCGTAACCATATACCCCATCACCCAAAAGCAACCATACTTATAGAACAATAAAATATCCTTTGGAAGACTCAATTTTGGCACCATCTGGAAAACATCACTTTATGATGTTGAGGTATTGTCTTACACAATGTGTGATATGTGCTCCAAAATAGCAACCAGTACATAGTGCTGTTTCTACATAGGCAAAGGATACTTGGGAATTAAAGAACAAGAATGAGAGTGGCCCCTTTCACTATTACGCCTAAGGACCTAGCTTCAAACATTTTGCCTCCTGTACCAGCAACTTTGGACTCTACTTGCTTAGAGGTCTCGGAGCCCAGGGGAGGATATTCCCTCCAGGAGGCACAACAGTGGTTCAATGGATCTGGAAGTTGAGACAATCTCCTGGCCATATGGAGCCCTTTATGACATTGAACTAATAAGCAAAAGGAGGACTTCTGTGTTGTATGAGATATTTGATTCTGATTATCAAGAGGAATAGAGTTGCAATGAGGAAAGGGAAGAAGAAATTTATTGCCCACAGAAGCTTTTAAGGTGCCCTCTAGTGTCACCATTTCCAGTGGGTAAAAGTTAATACAAGACCACAGTAACACAATATAAGGAGAACCACCAAGGGTTCAGACCTCTCAAGAATGCTGGTTCAGTCACCCCACCAGGAACATGACCACAATTAGCTGGGGTGATGGCTTAGGGCAAAGGGAGTATGGAATAGAGAGCAGAAGGAAAATTTAAGTACCAATAATGGCTTCATGGTAGTCTAATTTTTTTCACAGCTCTGCTGCATATATACATATTAAACAACTTTCTATTTTTTGCTCTTATTCCGTGTATTATTTTATATAATATGTTTTGGCAGTGGTGAACTTGATAATTATACCTTCAGATACAGGATATCAAGATGGAACTGTATACAGCATTGTTCACAATAGCAAAAAGATGGAAACAAATGAATGGATAAACAAACTGTGGTACATACACACAATGGAGCATTATGCAACAATAAAGAACAACGATGAATTTGTGAAGCATCTTATAACATGAATGAACCTGGAGGGCATTATGCTGAGTAAAATAAATCAATCACATATGGACAAATATTGTATGAGACCACTATTGTAAAAACTCATGAAAAGGTTTACACACAAAAAGAAACAATCTTTGATGGTTATGAGGGAGGGGAGGGATGGGGATGGAAAACCAGTAAATAGACAATATATAAGTGGTAACTTTAGTGAAGGGTAAGAAGGGGAAGCCAGCACAACTTGTACAAGGCAAAGTCATGGTAGCTCCATAGACACATCCAAACTCCCAGAGGGACAAAATTGCTAGGCTGTGGGCTGCGGGGACCATGGTCTCCAGGAACATCTAGCTCAATTGGCATAACATACTTTATAAAGAACATGTTCTACATTCTACTTTGGTGAGTAGTGTCTGGGGTCTTAAAAGACTGTGAGCGGCCATCTAGGATACTCCAATGGTCTCACCCCTTTGGGAGCAAGGAAGAATGAAGAAAACTAAAGATACAAGGGAAAGATTAGTCCAAAGAACTAATGGACCACATCTACCACAGCCTCCACCAGACTGAGTCCAGTACAACTAGATGGTGCCCAGCTACCACCACTGACTGCTCTGACAGGGATCACAACAGAGGGTCCTGAACAGAGCTGGGGAAAAATGTAGAACAAAATTCTAACTACAAAAGAAAGACCAGACTTGCTGGCCTGACAGAATCTGGAGAAATCCTGAGAGTATGGACTTGGACACGCTTTCAGCTCAGTAATGAGGCCGCTCCTGAGGTTCACCTTTCAGCCAAAGAGTGGACAGGCCCATAAAACAAAATGAGACCAAAGGGGCACACCAGCCCACGGACAAGGACTAGAGGGCAGGAGGGAACAGCAAAGTTGGTAATAGGGAACCCAAGTTCAAGAAGGGAGTGTTGACATGTCATGGGGTTGTTAACCAATATCATAAAACAATACGTGTACTAATTGTTTAATGAGAAACTAGTTTGTTCTATAAACCTTCATCTAAAGTACATTAAAAAAAAAAACAGATGGAACTGTGACTGAGCTATAAGGGGGATACAGCAATTGATGAGAACTTGGGGAATGTGATTGTTAAGATTGTGTATCAACTTGCCTGGGCCATGATTCTCAGTGTTTTGGCAGTTGTGTGATGTTGTGGTCACTTCCCTGTTGAGATCTGATATGTGATCACATGATGGGATCTGCTGTGAGTAGCCAATCAAGTGAAGGGAAGTTTCCTTGGGCTTGGCACCTGTATTTAGTGTGGGTGGATATTCTGGCAGGTCTTGGGGACTTTTGATTGTTTTGGATCCTGCAGCTGGCTCCTGTTCATCTGATCTCCAGTTCTTGGGACTTGAGCTATCAGCTTACCTGTGGTCTTGCTTGCCAGTCTTGGGATTCATTGATATTCACAGCCTGTGAGTAAGAACTCTGCTCTCTGACCTGTGACCTTGGCTTCAGCAGACCCTGCAGTTACTTGAGCCAGGAGAAGCCTCCATCCTGACCCATGGACTTGGGACATTATGACCTCTACAACTGCCTGAGCCATTTCCTTGATATAAATCTCTCTGTATATATGTATTTATATGCTTTACTGGTTTTGCTATCTAGAGGACCCAGCCTAAAACATTTGGTACCAAGAACGGTTCTAGAGAAACAAAATCATAAGGATTAATTTGGTTTTCAAGTCTGGTTACTCTTAAAGATGTTGGTGACTCTGCTTCCAGTAGTAAAGAGGGCACTGCTAATCCATGGCATGAGGTGGCAATTCATATACTCAAAATATCACCACCAATAGATCATGTATTGGTGAAAGACAAGGCTCTGAGTGACTGCATGTATGATACCTTTCTACAATCTTGTCTTGAGAAATATAAGGAAGCTGGCTGGTTGGTCCTACTTTCTTTAGACACACTGGTGAAAGAAAGAGATGAGCTCAGGCTTCAGAGTCAAAGCTGAAGCACCATACAAATGACCTCAAAGTTTCTACTTGTGCCTTGAAAGAAAGCCTTATTTCTTGTAGTAACACCTGATATTGCCAAAAACCTAACTCAGAGTCTTATTATAAGAGTGGCTGAATTACAATGCCAACTCAACTGCCAACCTCGAGAGGTGTCTGAAGTTAAAGTGAGGACATTGATAGGGAATAAGTGGGACCCTGAAACCTGGGATGGGAACATAAGGGCAGGTAATCAGGAAGCTGGTGACACTGAGCCCCTAAATTCCATTGGATCGCTTCTGCTCATTGCCCATTCATTCCCATCTGAAGAGATTACTCCATGTTTGTCTGCTAAACCACCCTGCCTAGTAAAAACACTAGCACCTACACTCCCGTCTAATGAGATTAACCCAGCTGTATCTAAAGTGCCTTTATCTGAATCATTGCCTAGGACATTGCTTGAGGCAGATGTTTTACAAGACAATGCTGAATTGTCTCAAAACATTTCCCCATAAATTTTGGCTTCTAGACCTATAACTAGACTTAAGTCCCAGCAAACCCCAAAAGATGAAGTACAAAGTGTAACCCAGGAAGAGGTATGCTACATTCTGAAAGAACTGCTTGACTTTTCTAATAGGTACAAACAGAAACCTGGGGAATATGTGTGGAAATGGCTAATAAGGGTGTGGGATAATGGTGCAAGGAACATAAAGATGGATCAGTCTGAGTTTATTGATATGGGCTAACTAAGCATAGATTCTTCATTCAATGTTTCAGCTCGAGAAGTTAGGAAAGAATCTAATCATTTATTTGGTTGGGTTGCTGAAGCATGGATTATGCAGTGGCCTACACTAAATCAAGTTGAAATATCAGACCTCTCTTGGTATAATATAGAAGGCTTAGGGAAATTGGCATGCTAGAGTGGATTTATCTGGTTAGACCCACAGATCCACACATGGAGTGCCCAGAGGACATACCATTTACCACGACAGTGAGGAACAAATTTATGAAGGGAGCCCCAGCATCCTTGAAGGCTGCTGTGATTGCTATTTTATGTAAATCAGATTTGACAGGGACAAGGACTAGAGGGCAGGAAAGAATTAACTGAATTAAGACACCTAACTGCAATGGGGCTGATTGGAGTCCATGGTGGTAGGGCCAAGTGGCAGCATTCAACCAACAAGACAAGGAGGGTGTCGTTTCTGTAATGGACAGCAGAGTTAAAGCAGGAATCAGAATAGTCTGACTCCTATCGACTTATGGCATTGGCTACTTAGTCATGGTGTCCCTAGGAGTGAAATAGATACGAAATTTACTAAATATTTACTTGATCCATACAAATGGATGAATTCTAGTTCAGGTGAACAGCAATCTAACTCTAATCACCAGAATAGAGTCACAGCCCCTCAATAAATTCCCAGACTTGAGCGAGTTTAAAGACCCACAACCCCTTGATTGAAGAGAAGGCCAAATCCCCTTGAGAAAGGACTCCAATACACTGCCATAAACTTAAGCTGTCAGCCTTTCTCCCAGCCTTCCCCAATGAGAGTGACTATTCATTGGGGAAAAGGAAATAATCAGACTTTTGGGGGATTACTAGATACTGGCTCTGAGCTGACACTAATTCCAGGAGACCCAAAATGTCACTGTGTTCCACCAGAGTGGGGGCATATGGACATCAGGTTATTAATAGAGTCTTAGCTCATGTCACTCTTACAGTAGGTCCAGTGAGTCCCTGAACCCATCCTGCAGTGATTTCCCCAGTTCCAGAATGTATAATTGGAAGAGATATACTCAGCAACTGGCAGAATCCCCATATTGGATCTCTGACAAATGGAGTAAGGGCTATTTGGCAGGAAAAGCCAAGTGGAAGCCTTTAGAACCTACCTAACCCAAAAACCCATTGCAGTTGAGTCAATTCCAACTCATAGCAACCCTATAGGACAGAGTAGTACTGCCCCATTGAGTTTCGAGGGAGCGCCTGGTAGATTCGAACTGCTGACCTTTTGGTTAACAGCCATAGCTCTTAACCACTACACCATCAGGGTTTCCGCCCCATGTAGAAAAATAGTAAACCAAAAGCAATACCTCAACCCTGGAGGGATTGCAGAGATTACTACCACCATCAAGGACTTGAATGATATAGGGGTGGTAATTTCCACCACATCCCCTTTCAACTTGCCTATTTGGCCTGTGTGAAGACCAGATGGATCTTGGAGAATGACAGTGGATTATTGAAAACTTAAGCAGGTGGTGACTCGAACTGCAGTTGCTGTTCCAGATGTAGTCTCGTTGCTTGAGTAAATTAATACATCTCCTGGTACCTGGTATGCAGCTCTTGATCTGTCTAATGCCTTTTTTTCCATACCTGTCTCTGAGGACCATCAGAAGCAGTTTGCCTTTAGCTGGCAAGGCCAGCAATACACCTTCAGTTGCCTACCTCAGCCCGGCATTAAGCCTCCAACCCCATTTCATAATTTAGTCTACAGGGACCTTGATCACCTTTCTCTTCCACAAGATGTCACACTGGTCCATTACATGGATGACATTATGTTGATTGGACCTAGTAAGGAAGAAGTGTCAATGACTCTGTACTTACTGGTAAAACATTTGCATTCTAGAGGGTGGGAAATTAATCCCACAAAAATCCAGCTGCCTTCCACCTCAGTGAAATTTCTAGGGGTCCAGTGGTGTGGGGCATTTTGAGATATTCCTTCTAAAGTGAAGGAAGTTATTGTATTTGGCTCCTCCCACAGCTAAAAAGGAGGCACAATGCCTGAGGTTCTCTTTGGATTTTAGAGGCAACATATTCCTCCTTTGGGTGTGTGACCTTGGCCTATTTATCAAATGACTCAAAAAGCTGATAGTTTTAAGTGGGGCCCAGAACAAGAGAAGGCCTTGCAGTAGGTTCAGACTGCCTTGCAAGCTGCTCTGCCACTGGGTCATATGATTCGGCTGATCCAGTGGCACTTAAAGTGTCCGTGGCAGATAGATATGCTGTTTGGAATCTTTGGCAGGCCCCTCTTGGTGAATCACAGTGCAGACTCTTAGGATTTTGGAGAAAAGCCCTGCCATCTTCTGCAGATAACTGCTCTCCTTTTGAAAAACAGCTTTTGGCTTATTACTGGGCCTTAGCAGACTGAGCACTAAACCATGGGACACCAAGTCACCACGTGGCCTGAGCTGTCCATCATGAACTGGGAGTTGTCTGACCCACAGAGTCATAAAGTTGGACATGCATAGCAGCACTCCATCATTAAATTGTATATATGAGATCGGGCCCAAGCAGGACCTGAAGGCATGAGGAAGTGGTCCAAATGACCATGGTCTCCACTCCTGTCACATTACCTTCCATATCCCAGTCTGCACCTCTGGCCTCATGGTGAGTCCCTTATGATCAGTTGACTGAAGAAGAGAAAACTCGTGCCTGGTTTACAGATGGCTCTGCACGGTATGCAGGCACCACTAGAGAGTGGACTATGGTAGCACTACACCCCTTTCTGGGACCTCCCTGAAGGACAGTGGTGAAGGGAAGTCCACCCAATGGGCAGAATTTTGAGCAATGAACCTGGTAACCCACTTTGGAAGGAGAAATGGCCAGATGTGTGATTGTAAACAGATTCATGGGCTATGGCCAATGGTTTGGCTGGATGGTCAGGGACTTGAAAGGAACATGATTGGAAAATTGGAGACAAGGATTTATGTGGAAGAGGTATGTGGGTAGATATCTCTGAATGGGCCAAAGAAGTAAAGATATTTGTGTCTCATGTGAATGCTCACTGGAGGTGCTCAGCAGAAGAGGGTGTTAACTATCAAGTGGATAGGATGAGCGTTTTGTGGAAACCATTCATTTTCTTTCCCCAGCTACTCCTGTCATTGCTCAATGGGCTCATGAACAAAGTGGCCATGGTGTCAGGGATGGAGGTTATGCATGGGCCCAGCAACATGGACTTCCACTCACTAAGGTCACCTTGGCTACAGCCACTGCTTGAGTGCTCAATCTGCCAGCAACACAGATAAACACTGAGTCCTCAATATGGCACTATTACCCCTAGTGACCCCCTCTCAAGATTTTTGCTTCCTTTCCCCGCAACCTTATGCTCTGCAGGTCTAGAGGTCTTAGTTCGAAAGGGAGGAATGCTCCCTCCTGGAGACACGTCACTGATTCCACTGAACTGGAAGCTAAGAATGCCACCTGGCCACTTTGGGTTCCTTATTCCTCTGGATCAACAGGCAAAAAAGGGAGTCACCATACTGACTGGTGTGATCGATCCTGATTACCAAGAGGAAATCAGATCGATATTACATAATGAAGGTAAGGAAACCCTGGTAGCATAGTGGTTAAGTGCTACAGCTGGTAGCCAAAAAGTTGGCAGTTCAAATCCACCAGGCACTCCTTGGAAACTCTATGGAGCAGTTCCACTCCGTCCTATAGGGTCGCTATGAGTTGAAATTGACTCAATGACAATTTTTTTTTTTTTAAATGGGGGTAAAGAAGAGTATGTCTGGAATGCAGGAGAACCGTTAGGGCATCTCTTAGTACTACCATGCCTTGTGACTAAAGTCAATGGAAAACTACAGGAATCCAATTCCGACATGACTACTAATGGCCCAGATCCTTCAGGAATGAAGGTTTGGGCCACTCCACCAGACAAAGAACCATGACCAGCTGAGGGGCTTGCTGAAGCCAAAGGAAATATGGAATGGGTGGTGGAAGAAGGTAGTTCTAAATACCAGTTATGGCCATGTGACCTGTTTCAGAAACAAGGGTTGTAACTGCTATGACTATTTCTGCTTTGTATGTGTGCATCAAATATTTTTGTTTTCTGCTATAAACGGAAATACCATATGATCCACCAATCCCACTCTTAGGAATATATCCTAGAGAAATAATAGTCGTCATATGGACAGACATATGTACACCCATGTTCATTTCAGCATTGTTCCCAATAGCAAAAATGGAAACAACCAAGATGCCCATCAACAGATGAATGGATAAACAAACTGTGGTACATACACACAATGGAGTATTATGCAACAATAAAGAACAACAATGAATCTGTGAAGCATCTCATAACATGAATGAATCTGGAGGACATTATGCTGAGTGAAATAAGTCAATTACAAAAGGACAAATATTGTGTGAGACCACTACTGTAAATACTCATGAAAAGGTTTACATACAAAAAGAAACAGTCTTTGATGGCTACGAGGGAGGGGAGGGATGGTGATGGAAAAATACTTAATAGACAATAGATAAGTGGAAACTTTGGTGAAGGGTAAGACGGTACACAATACTGGGGAAGTTGGCACAATCTGTCCAAGGCAAGGTCATGGTAGCTCCATAGACACATCCAAACTCCCTGAGGGACTGAATTACTGGGCTGAGGGCTGTGGGGACCATGATCTCAGGGAAAATCTAGTTCAACTGGCATAACATAGTTTATAAAGAATATGTTCTACATTCTACTTTAGTGAGTAGCGTCCAGGTTCTTAAAAGCCTGTGAGTGGCCATCTAGGATATTCCACTGGTTTCACCCCTTCGGGAGCAAGGAAGAATTAGGGAAACTAAAGATACAAGGGAAAGATTAGTCCAAAGGACTAATGGATCACATCTACCACGGCCTCCACCAGCCTGAGTCCAGTACAACTAGATGATGCCCAGCTACCATCACTGACTGCTCTGACAGGGTTCACAATAGAGGGTCCTGGACAGAGCTGGAGAAAAATGTAGAACAAAATTCTAACTCAGAAAGAAAGACAAGACTTGCTGGCCTAACAGAGACTGGAGAAACCCTAGAGAGTATTGCCCCCAGACACCCTTTTAGCTCAGTAATGAGGTCACTCCTATGGTTCACCCTTCAGCCAAAGATTGAACAGTCCCATGGAACAAAACAAGACGAAAGGGGCGCATCAACCTTGGGGCAGGGACTGGAAGGCAGGAGGGAGCAGGGAAGCTGGTAATAGGGAACCCAGGGTTGAGAAGGGAGAGTGTTGACATGTCATGGGGTTGTTAACCAATGTCATAATGTGTGTACTAACTGTTTGATGAGAAACTAGTTTGTTCTGTAAACCTTCAACTAAAGTACAATAAAAAAAACACAAAAATTTTTTTTGTTTTCTTCACTTGTAAAATATAAGATGTAAAAACAGGGCTAGCGCTTTTTTGGTTGTATGTGTGTTCATTGTAACATGTTAGGTGCAGGTATGACCTTATAATATTCTTTATTCAGAGATCACGCATGGTTTAAGGAGATGTGTACAGGTGCCAAGTTGATAAGGGGTAGACTGTGACGGTTAAGATTGTGTGACAACTTGGCTAGGCCATGATTCTCAGTGTTTCGGCAGTTGTGTGATATTGTGGTCACTTCCTTTTTGAGATTTGACGTGTGATCACCCCCATGATGGGATCTGTTGTGAGTAGCCAATTGGCTGAAGGGCAGTTTCCTTGGGCTTGTGGGCTGCATCGAGTGGGGGTAGATGTTCCAGCAGGGCTTGGGAGTTTTGATCATTCTGGATCCTGCAGCTGGCTCCCGTTCATCTGACCTCTGGTTCTTGGGACTTGAGCTAGCAGCTTACCTGTGCTCTTGCCTGCCCATCTTGGGATTCATCAGTCTTCAGAGCCTGTGAGCAACAGCTCTGCTCTCCTACTGCGGATCTTGTGTTCACCAGCCCCTGGGGCTACGTGAATCAGGAGAAGCCTCTATCCTGACCCATGGACTTGGGATGTTATAGCCTCTGCAACCGCATGAGCCATAGCCTTGATACAAATCTCTCTATATAAATATATATATTTATATGTTTTACTGGCTTTGCTTCTCTAGAGAACCCAGCCTAAGACAGGCAAGAAGGTTAGTATGTTTTTGATCGTGTGAGAGAGAGCTACACTGTTAGGTGGGAACATGTTACTATAGCTACTGTTTGGAAATTAAAGTACTAGTAGAATGGTGTACACAGATGTTAATAACTACAGGATTGGATTATGGGGAGATCTCTATTCTGCCTGTCCACCTTTGGTGTACATTCATGTTCTGCAGGACCTGGAAAGGCAAAAATTATATTAACTAGCCTTATTTACAGTTAGGGCTGGATGCAGATTAAGTTCTCCATCAACTAGATGTCTGGTCAACACTGGGAAGGTAGAAATGAGGCAGACACTATCTTTTCTTGATACTGGCAGTATTTGCTGCCAAGTAGGAGTGTGAGTGTCAGAAGACGATGGCAGCTAAGGCTGAAGGGACTAAACTCAGTGCTCCAGAGTTCCTGGGTGTCAAGAAGCAGCTGCAGCAGTTTCCCGATCCAAGGTTTATAATTTTCAATGCTTGCAGAGAGGTGTTCTTGAGCTCAGGAATTACAGTAGCATCACGCAGGGGTAGCAGCTTCCTGAAGGATACTGGGAGCCATTCCTGCAGGCCCAGATAGAGTTCCCTTCTCCAGCTTTCCAAGAATTTGGAAGCTTCTAATGCCTTGTATTAAATTGCTTTCTGCTTAAGACATCTTGAGTAGTGTCTGTTTCCCTCACTGAACTTGCACTGAAATAGGTTAAGAGGACTGGATGAGAAAACAATCCAAAGGGTACAAAGCACAGGACCTGGCACTTAGTGCTCCCTAAATGGTCACTAACTAACTGAATGTCTCTTCTCTAGTTACCTTTAGTTAGTAGCAGGGAAGTCAATTACCTCTTTTAAGGAATAATCTTCCCATTCCATCCGTTATGAGTTGAATTTTGTCCCCTAAAATGATATGCTCAAATACTAATCCCCAGTACCTGTGAATGTGACCTTATTTGGAAATAGTGTCTTTGCAGATGTAATTATTAAACATGAGGTCATACTGGAGGAGTATGACCCTAATCCAATACTCCTGGTGTCCTTATAAAAAGAGAAGAGACAGACAAGCAGACACAAAGCAAGACAGCTATGTGAAGATGGAGGCAGAGATTGGAATTATTCTGCCACAAATCAAGTAAACTCCAAGGATGCCAGCTGTCCTCAGAAATTAGGAGAGAGGCATGGAGCAAATTCTCCTAAAGAGCGCTTAGAAGGAATCAACGTGGCCAACACCCTGATTTCGGACTCCTAGCCTCCAGAACTGTGAGACAATATGTTTCTGCATTTTAAGCAAGCCAGTGTGTTACAGCAGCTCTAGGAAAATAAGATATCACCTACGTATTTTGACCCAAAGTCCAAAGAATTCTTTTAGGGAAATATACCTCAAGAGCCTACCTTTTTCCCACTGATGGTGAACACCTGTTTCACGGGAAATTGCAGAAGATCTGAGGCTTTGCTGATAAAGGCCTTAAGGCTCCTAGTGTTTCTATGACTGAGAACCACTGTCCGCTGGAATCTAGGGTCCGTGTTCTTAACCAGCATTATCCTCCTTGGGGCTTTAGGGCCCTTCCAGGAAGATGGTGTTCCTGGGACCTCATACCAGCCTTCCAAATCCCCTGATGGCTGAGCAGAGGGGTCTGTCCCTTGTTGCCCGCCAGGCCCACTGCGAGCTTGGGGCGGCTTCTTGTCAGAGCAGAGGTAGCAGCCGCCATCTTCTAGCTGCTCCAGGGTGCTGAGGCAGTGCAGTCCCTGGGGCGTGGTGACAGAGCGCACCCCGAAGGAAAGAGGCATGCGCTGAGAAAGCTCATCCATCAGGGCGCTGAAATTCTTGAAGACTCGCTGGTGAACTGCTAGCCGGACCCCAGAAAATCGGGGATCCCCTCGCTTGAAGAAGGTTATCTTCTTGGCTGGCGTGACCTGGGTGATAGAGGAGGTCCGAGCCACAGAAGGGAGGAGGAACTCATGGTATCTCGGGGCCTGGGCATCCTGCGGGGTGCTGTTCATGGCTCAGCGGCACAGGTGGCTATAACAAGGAAAGTGAGAGGAGAGTCAGAGAGCAACTCATGGAATTTTGCACTTCCTGCCCTTACTTTCCTTATAGAGGTGCTTCCTGCCCAACCCAAGTTTACTGCACACTCAACTAAGCAGAGAAAATTAATATGTTTGGATAGACTAGAAGGAAGGTCAGGGAGTTCAAACCCATCACTTACCAGCTGTGTGACCTAGGTGGTTAATAACATAATCTGTGTTTTGCTGCACCCCATCTGTAAAATGGGGATATATTTACTCTGTATAGTGGTTATAATGATCAGATGAGTTTATGTAAATAAAGCATCTGGCACAGAGCAAGCATCAATAAATCTTTATTCCTTTCCTTCCCCTTGCTGTTTCTCTTACCTTCTTCTACTAACCCCTGAACTCTTTTTAATACTTTAGTAGTTTATCTGCTAAAAAAAAAAACAGAAAGAAAAATCCACTGCTGTTGAGTCGACTCTGACTCATAGCGACCCTGTAGGACAAAGTAGAACTGCCCCATACAGTTTCCAGGAAGCACCTGGTGGAGTGAAACTGCCGACCTTTTGGTTAGCAGCCATAGTTCTTAACCATTACACCACCAGGGTTTCCCTGGTTTATCTCCTAAGTGGTAGGCAAATAAACAGAAGACTATGTAACACAGAAGTAAGAACATAGGCTAGGAGTCAGGATTCCGGATTCTATGCTTCAATCTTAGATTGGCTGCATTATCCCACCTCTCTGGATTCGGTCTCTGTAGCTGTCAGGTGCGAGGGCTGAAGTAGAAGCCATCTGTTCCAGTCCCTCACAAATGAGGGAGCAGAGAAGGAAACTTGGAGCTCTGGGCCTGTAACCCAAGAAGGATGCCACCACTTGATGCCATGTATTTTATCTTCATTACATAGCAGTGTCTGCTTTAATATAAAAAAATTCCCCTCTTACCCTTGCCCCCTCCTAAATTTTTGGAAGATGTACACTATGGTTTGAGTATCCCCCCGCCAAAATGAAGTCATAATCCCTGTGCTTATAAATGTGACCCTGTTTGGAAATACTTTTCTTTTTATGTTAATTAAGGCATATCGGAGTAGGGTGGGTCCTGAACCTAATCCCTTCTGAGTGGTATCTTATAAAGGGGAGTACAGACACACAGACATGGGGAAGGATAGATGCCATGTGACTGTGGAGGAAGATGCATCTATAAGCCAGGGTACACCCAGGGATACCAACAAGGAAGGACCTTCCCCTAGAGCTGATGCCCTGATTTTGACTTCTAAACTCTAAAACCATGAGACAATAAATATCTGTTTTTTAAAGCCACCCATTTATGGTATTTTTTGTTATGGCAGCACTAGGTAACTTCATACCAGTCCACTGCTACAGACCTGGGAGTACTCCTGCCTGCCCAAGACTTGGGGCTGAGACTTGCTGTAGTAGGATCAAGACCATTCATTCAACTAGTTGCCTCTATTTCCACTACCCCATTCTTGGTGAAGCTTTATTGCCTCACAGTGACCTCTTGCCACCAGTCGCTGGGTTCCAATCCGTTATACAACCCTGCCAGCTTAGCTGTCCTGAAACCCTGTTTTCACTGGGTTCCTATGTTCCATTCCTATGTTCTAAAACTTTCAGTGGTTCCTCACTGTCTGCAGAAAAAGTCAAGTTCTTTATCCCACCATTCAAGGTCCTCTCCAATTCATTCCCCACCACCCCCTTTAAACTTACCTCCTGCTTCTTCTCACAAGTTCTCTACTTCAATCAGCAGGCCTGACTCTGAGGTCTTCCTGCGTGGCTGGCCCCATCCTTTGCAGCCAGCCTTGGTTTCTCCTCCTTTGTGGAGCCTTCCCTGGCCTGAGATGACCTCCACTTTCAGCACAGCTCACCTGACATCTCCCACATCCTATGCCTGTGTCCTTCCTCAAGTACAGCCCAGCCCTTGGAGACAGAACCTGGTCCACATACCTTTGTATTCCCCCTCGGTGCTCAGCCTTGTGTTTGGCACAGAGTTGTTGTTGTCAGTTGCTGTGGAGTCGGTTTCTGACTCATGGTGAGCCCATGCACAATGGAATGAAACATTGACTAGTCCTGCGGCATCCCCATGAGTTGAGGATTGGACCACTGTGATCCACAAGGTTTTCTTTGGCTGATTTTTGGGAGTAGATCTGTCATATTCCAGAAGCCCTGCTGAAACCTATTCAGCATAATGTTGTTGTTGTTGTTGCTAGGCACCATTGAGTTGGTTCTGAACTCACAGCAATCCTATGTACAACAGAATGAAACATTGCCCAATTCCGTGCCATCCTCACAAACATTGCTATGCTCAAGTCCATTGTTGCAGCCACTGTGTCAATCCATCTCATTGAGGGTCTTCCTCTTTTTCGCTGATGTTCTGCTCTACCAAGCATGATGTCCTCTCTAGGGGATGGTTCCTCCTTATGACATGTCCAAAGTATGTGAGACAAAGTTTCACCATCCTCACTTCCAATGAGCATTCTGGTTGTACTTCTTCCAAGACCTATTTGCTTGTCCGTCTGGCAGTCCATGTTATATTCAATATTCTTTGCTAACATCCTAATTCAAAGGCATCTATTCTTCTTTGGTCTTCCTCATTCATTGCCCATCTTTCACATGCATATGAGGCAATTGAAAACACCATGACCTGGGTCAGGCACACTTTAATCCTTAAAGTGACATCTTTGCTTTTTAACACTTAAAATACTTTGCAGCAGATTTGCCCAATGCAATGCATCATTTGATTTCTTGACTGCCGCTTCCATGGTTATGGATCCAAGTAAAATGAAATCCTCCACAACTTCAATCTTTTCTCCATTTATCATGATGTTGTTTATTGGTCCAGTTGTGAGGATTTTTGTTTTCTTTATGTTGAGGGATAATCCATACTGAAGGCTGTGGTCTTTGATCTTCATCAGTAAGTGCTTCAAGTCTTCTTCACTTTCAGCAAGCAAGGTTGTGTCATCTGCATATCACAGGTTGTTAATAAGTCTTCCTCCAGCCCTGATGTCCCATTCTTCTTCATATAGCCTAGTTCCCAGATTATTTGTTCAGCATACAGATTGAATAAGTATGGTGAGAGGATACAACCCTGACACACATCTGTCCTGACTTTAAACCACTCAGTATCCCCCCGTTCCGTTTGAACGACTGCCTCTTGGTCTAAGTACAGGTTCTTCATGAGCACAATTAAGAGTTCTGGAATTTCCATTCTTTGCAATGTTACCCATAATTCGTTATGATCCACACAGCCGAATACCTTTGCATAGTCCAGTAAAACACAGATAAACACCTTTCAGCATCATAGCAACATACAAACCTCCACTGACAGACAGGTGGTGACTGTGCTTGAAGTATACTGGCCAGGAATCAAATACAGGTCTCTTGTATGAAAGGTGAGAATTCTACCACTGAACTGCCACTGCCTCTCAGCACAGAGTAAGGCCCAGTAAATACATACCAATTAATAATGCTTATATCTCACACAGCCTCATAACAGAGACCCAGGTCTGTCTACAAGCTCATACTTGAGCAATTACAATCAAGTGAGGAATTGTCCTTCACTTACATGTGACTCAGAACCCTAACAGGGTCCTTGTTAATGTGGCACAATGGTTGAGTGCTTGGCTGCTAACCAAGAGGTTGGAGGTTCAAACTCAGCTAGCAGCTCTATAGGGGGAAAAACTGGCAATCTGCCCTCATAAAGATGTAGCTGATGAAAATTAGTGATTATCTCCCCTGCAAAAATGTACTTGCACTGGTATAATTGACAAGATTCCATGGATAATTTCAGGTGGTCCACTCATAAAAACACACACACACACAGCCAAGTTTAATAACTTCCTGCAAGGACTTGAAATCTAGGACCCATGAAAACAAGCTGAAGGGGAAAGGATGGTCCAGACCTAGGAAGTGTGAAAGGTGAGGTAATATAAGGCTACAAGCATCACACTGCTTATCGCTGGGAGATAAGGCAACTGTTCCCCAAACTCAACAAGAGCAGAACACCCAGAAATAGGTGAACCTCCCTGTCATGAAGAGTTATCATAAGTAATACCTTCTCTTGCAGCCACAGGCAAGGGAGAAATAAACTAATTTTCTCCTTTGAAGAAGCTTACTAAAGTTTCTATTACTTCACCTTCTAAATAACCTGGCCCCACTAGGGTATTCATTAATCAATAATTTTCTCCTCCACAACTACCACATCCTCCACCAGACTGGGTCCAGCACAACTAGATGGTACCCAGGTACCACCAACAACTGCTCTGGCAGGGATCACAATAGAGGGTCCCGGACAAAGTGGGAGAAAAATGTAGAACAAAAGTCAAATTCACAAAGAAAAACAAAAAACAGGCTTGCTGGCCTGACAGAGATTAGAGAAAACCTGAGAGTATGACGTCTGGATAGACTTTTAACTGAGTACTTAAGTGGCTCTTGAAGTTCACCCTTCAGGCAAAGATTAGACAGGTCTATAGGGCCTGGTGGTGTAGCGGTTAAGAGCTTGGGCTGCTAACCGAAAGGTCTGCGGTTCAAATCTACCAGCTGCTCCTTTGAAACCCTATGGGGCAGTTCTACTCTGTCCTATAGGGTAGCTATAAGTCAGAATCAACTCAACAGCAATGGTTTTTTGTTTGTTTTTTATAGGGCTAACAATAACACACTTGAGGAACAGGCTTTGTAGTTCAATCCTGTATATGAGACTAATGGGCACACCAGCACAAAAGTAAAGACGAGGAGACAGGAAGGGACAGGAAAACTGGACAAACGGAAACAGGTAACCCAGGGTGGAGAAGTGGAGAGTATTGACACATTGCGGGGCTAGCAGCCAATGCCACAAAACAATCTGTGTATTAACTGTTTAACGAGAAACTAATTTGCTCTGTAAACTTTCACCTAAAGCACAATTAAAAAGTGAAAAATAATAAAAATAACTTCTTCCTTCACTTACGTATCCAACAAAGATTTCTGAACATCTGCGGTGTACCAATAGAGCCAGGGAACTGCCAGAAGTTCAAGCTGGCTTCAGAAAATGACATGGAATGAGGGATATCATTGGTGGTGTCAGATGGATTTTGGCTGAAAGCAGAGAATACCAGAAAGATATACACTTGTGTTTTATTGACTATGCAAAGGCATTCAGCTGTGTGGATCATAACAAATTATGGGTAACATTGTGAAGAATGGGAATTCCACAACCCTTAATTGTGCTCATGAGGAACCTGTGCTTAGACCAAGAGGCAGTCATTTGAACAGAACAGGGGGATACTGAGTGGTTTAAGGTCAGGAAAAGTGTCCATCAGGGTTGTATCCTCTCACCATACCTATTCAAACTGTATGCTGAGCAAATAATCCAAGAAGCTGGACTATATGAAGAAGAACAGAGCATCAGGATTGGAGGAAGATGTATAAACAACCTGCATTATGCAGATGACACAACCTTACTTGCTGAAAGTGAAGAGGACTTGAAGCTCTTACTGATGAAGACCAAAGACTACAGCCTTCAGGATGGATTGCACTTCAACATAAAGAAAACAAAAATCCTCACAACTGGACCAATAAGCAACATCATGATAAATGGAGAAAAGATTGAAATTGCCAAGGATTTCATTTTACTTGGATCCACGATCAAGGCCCACAGAAGCAGCAGTCAAGAAATAAAATGATGAATTGCTTTGGGTAAATCTGCTGCCAAAGACCTCTTTAAAGTGTTCAAAAACAAAGATGTCACCTTGAGGACTAAGGTGCACCTGACCCAAGCCATGGTGTTTTCAATCACTTCATATGCATGCAAAAGCTGGACAGTGAATAAGGAACACTGAGAAGAACTGTTGCCTTTGAATTATCGTGTTGGTAAAGAATATTGACTATACCATGGAATGCCAGAAGAATGAACAAATCTGTCTTGGAGGAAGTACAGCCAGAATACTCCTTAGAAGGGAGGATGGTGAGACTTTGTCTCACATACTTTGGAAATGTTGTCAGAAGGGACCAGTCCCTGGAGGACATCATGCCTGGTAAAGTAGAGGGTCAGCAAAAAAGAGGAAGACCCTCAAGGAGATGGATTGACACAGTGACTGCAACAATGGATTCAAGCATAACAATTGTGTGAATAGTGCAGGACCAGTCACTGTTTTGTTCTGTTGTACATAGGGTGACCATGAGTCAGAAGTGACTTGACAGCAGCTAATAACAACAACAACTGTGTATCAGGGTCTATGCTGGGTCCTGAGAAGAAAAAGATTAATAAGACATACAACCCACTTTCAAAAACTTCACATTCTAGAGTGACAAGTAGATTATTAAAATAAATGTTAATGATAAGTGTTCTAATGATGATATACACAGGGTGTGATTGAAAGCAGATTAAGAGGAATGGCAAATCAGGGAAGACTTCCTGGAAAAGGTGATGTGGAGTCTCCTGAGCTGAGGGCTAAAGAACAACTTAGGGATTAGCCAGTGAAGGAAAAACTTAGGAAAAACATGGCAAATAGATATTGCCTGTGTCCGTGGGGAAACCCTAGTAGCATAGTTGTTAAGAGCTACAGCTGCTAACCACAAGGTCGGCAGTTCGAATCCACCAGTTGTTCCTTGGAAACCGTACGGGGCAGTTCAACTCGGTCCTATAGGGTCGCTATGACTTGGAATCGACTCCACAGCAATTGGTTTGTTTTTTTTGTGTGTCCGTGGGGCTATTTGGTTGGAAGGATGTGAGGAACAGGTGCAGAGGCCTTCTGTATGCTGTGATCAGTTAGCAGTGCTGCCATAGAGTCAGGGCAGAGCAGGGCTACACAGCTTCCAGGCACTTGCCAACCCTGCATGGGGTGTTCAGAGAGGGGAGTGTGTGCAGAAGGAGATTGGGCAAAACCACAGGGGAGGAAGAGGGCAAGGACATTCAGGACAACCGTCACACAGCTGTGTGTGGGGAAGGGGCCAGATAGGGAATGAGACAGGTCCAAAGATGCCAGGTCATGAACAGCCTTAGATTTCATCCTGACCATCTTAGAAAGGCCCCTTTGGCAGCCGGATGGGGCCTGGGAGAGCAGGAAAGAGTTATTGCTTGAACGAGGGTGACTGCAGGGGAATGAAGTCCAGGAGCTGACCCAGAAGAGGTTAAGAAGATGGCTCAGCAGGATGTGGTGACTGAGGGGCTGTGGGGTGCTGTGGAAGAGGATGAGGGCCAGGATGGCTCACAGGTCTTGGGCTCAGGGAACCAGGTAGAAGGTGGCCCTGCTTGCCCAGAGGAGGGTGCGGGTGGAGGAGCCAATTTAGAAGAAGGGATGAGGGAGAAGTGAGAAGAGACATCCTTTCTCCAGAAGCAGGCTCAGGGTATATTAGTAAACCTGGAATCACTTTGTTAACAGAGATGATGGATTTCCCTAACAGAATGAAACAGCACAAACTCAATGAGACTAGCTCTGGTGCCAGGTACATCAACAGTGGAACCAAAAACCTTTCTCCACTGAAGTGTGAGTGGCTAAAAGTTTCTGAGCGCAAACTTAGTGGGCTTCTAAATTGGACCCAAGAGTTGGTAACTAAAGAAGAGGTGAAGGGTAATAGAGACTGGCAAAGCAGAGAAGAAATAAATAAGAAGTAGATGTCATACAGGTTAGGGTGACAAATTGTCCAGGTTTACCTGTGACTGCCCCAGTTTTAGCATTGAAAGCCCCATGTCCCAGGAAACCCCTCAGTCTCAGGCTGACAAGACAGTAGATTACCCTATCTGGCTGTCTTCGGAGAGGTTGATCATGGTGTGGGGCTTGGGCAGGTTCTCCAGGATGAATGGTTCTTTCTTCCAGGGGTCTCCATGTGGAGCTGAAGAAAGACACCATTGCAATAGATGGGAAACCAAGTTCTGATGGTATTGTTGAGTCTGAGACCAAAACTACCCCTGGACTTTTCAGTTACATAAGCCTGTAATTCTCATCTTTCTTTAATGGATTTAAGTTGGGGTTTCTGTCACTTAAAACAGAAAGAGTCCTGGTTGAGAGGCAGGCCAGCCAATGAGAGCAATGGAGAGTACCTAATGATTCAGAAGTTGGATGTTTTGTGTTAGGAAGGCACCTGGAGGGGAAGGACCCAAGGCCCCTGCCAGTTCACCCCTCGCCCCCCATTTTGTGTGATGGACAGTAGGGAACACCTATCTTATTCCTACATCCCAGTGACAGCAAAAAAGGAAGAGAGTGTAACACAGGCCTTCAAATGTGGGACAAAGGATTAACAATCAGCTGATGCATGAGGTTCTGTGTACCACTGGTTTTCCTCATTGCTTTCTCCTCCCTTTCGAAAGCAGGAGAGAAAGAGGATTTGACCTCTTCAATAAAACAAGCTAAGAAGGATACCAGACCTGCCAGAGAGTTGTTGTTGTTGTTAGGTGCTGTCAAGTCTGTTCTGACTCATAGCGTGACCCTATGTACCACAGAATGAAACACTGCCCAGTTTTGCACCATTCTTACAATCGTTGTTACGCTTGAGCCCATTCTTTCAGCCACTGTGTCTATCCATCTCATTGAGGGTCTTCCTCTTTTCCGCTGACCCTGTACTTTAACAAGCATGATGTTCTTCTCCAGGGATTGATCCCTCTTGACAACATGTCCAAAGTATGTAAGACTCAGTCTCACCATCCTTGCTTCTAAGGAGCATCCTGGTTGTACTTCTTCCAAGACATATTTGTTCATTCTTGGCAGTCCATGGTGTATTCAATATTCTTCACCAACACCACAATTCAAAGGTGTCAATTCTCCTTTGGTCTTCCTTATTCATTGTCCAGCTTTCACATGCATATGGTGCAATTGACAATACCATGGCTTGGGTCAGGCACACCTTAGTCTTCAAGGAGACATCTTTGCTTTCCAACACTTTAAAGAGGTCTGTTGCAGCAGATTTGCCCAGTGCAGCACATCTTTTAATTTCTTGACTGCTGCTTCCATGGGTGTTGATTGATTATGGATCCAAGTAAAATGAAATCCTTGACAACTTCAATCTTTTCTCCATTTATCATGATATGGCTTATTGGTCCAGTTGTGAAGATTTTTGTTTTCTTTATGTTGAAGTGTAATCCACACTGAAGGCTGTGATCTTTGATCTTCATCAGTAAGGGCTTCAAGTCCTCTTCACTTTCAGCAAGGAATGTTGTGTCATCTGCATAACACAGGTTGTAAATGAGTCTTTCTCCAATCCTGATGTTCTGTTCTTCTTCATACAGTCCAGCTTCTCAGATTATTTGCTCAGCATACAGATTGAATAGGTATGGTGAAAGGATACAACCCTGACACACATTTCATGACTTTAAACCACACAGTATCCCCTTGCTCTATCTGAACAACTGCCTCTTGATCTACGTACAGGTTTCTCATGAGAGTAATTAAGTGTTTTGGAATTCCCACTGCCAGAGAAAGGGTCCTGTAAACCCACTGAGCTTCTTTTTATTATATCATGAGCCAGGTTGGCCATAAGATCGTAGAACTTCTCTCAGAGTAAAGAGAAGATGGTCTTTCCACTACCAACACTCATTTGGGAAAATGAGGATAGTAAGAGAAAGACATGAAGTACAGAAGGAGCTTGATGCTTCTGGATGCAAGGAATTTTGGGGGAGAAAAGGCAAAGAGAAGAAAGGTGTAGAACTGGAGAAAAACAAGGCAGGGTTCTCATTTCCAGCACAACAAAATCCACAGCCAGCTTGAGGTGAAGTGGGGGAGTAATGGGGAGGGGGAGAAGCATCTAGATAAGGTGGGATACACCGCAAGGACAGAAGGCTTTTGCCTAGCAGACCTCCATGACTAAGTTCTAAAGGGAGGCCTCCTTTTGGACTCCCCCTGTGCAGCCTTAACTCCCACACAGGCAAGACCCCAGCAGGTATGCTGGACCCAAATATATTGGCAGGAAACTGTGCTGTTCAGTTTTCCTGAGAACCTAGGTGCCCTTGGGGTGTGGACAGGACCATGCAGGAGCTAAATCTGGCTGCAAATCAGTGGTGAGTGGTCTCAGTGAGCAAGAGACCATTGAACAGACCCTTTGTGACAGGCAGAATGGATCCCAGCCAGGCCCAGGCCACAGCACCATCAGAGCCAAGAGGAGGCCGAACCCGCAGGGGCAGAGGGGGACTGGGGCCAGCAACTGTGCTATTAGTTTCAGGGCAGCACAGGGGAAAGGAGTGAGAGGGGATTTCAGGAGGAAGCTGGGAAAGAAAACAGAGGAAGCATTCCAGCTGTGTGTGGGTAGTGGGGGAAGGAGACAGAGAAAAACAGATTAAGGGGCAAAGAAAAAAAAATAGAAGTCACAGGAAATGCTCAGAGAGGTGACAGCTTCTGTGGAGGCACTGGACAGGGTAGGCCTGCAGGAAAGGAAGCTGTTGCCGGTGGTCCTGGAAATGGACTCAGCCAAAATGAGGGATGGCCACTGGGCCAACAGCAAGAACGATGGGTTCAGGAAGAGAATAGAGGGAAAGAAGTCTGCAAAGGCAGGGTAAAATCTGGGCTTTGCAGAAGAAAAAATGCAAGTGAAAATAATATCAAAGTTAGACCTAAGAGGGAGTGAGCAGGAAGGAGGGGTATATAGTCTTTTGATGGAAACCTTGAAGGACTAAGATATTACTCATAAGCAACTGAAAGAAGCGAAAGTTGGTATAAATAGTACAAGTCCACAGAGAAAAGTGCTTACAGCACATAGCCTGCAGAGAGACCAGGACTGCTGCCATTTAGCCTAGCCACGGGAGTCTACATAGCCTGTCATAGGGGTCTAGCTGTCATTTTCAATACAATTGTTCAGTGACTCTGATTTGCCATGGACTATAAGGAAACTGGATTATAAGGAAACAGGAGGCCTGGTGGTGTAGTGGTTAAAAGCTCAGCTGATAACCAAAAGGTTAGCAGTTCAAATCCACCAGCCACTGCTTGGAAACCCTATGGGGCAGTTCTACTCTGTTCTGTATGAGTCAGTATCGACTTGATGGCAACACGTTTGGTTCTCGGTTTGGTAAGGAAACCAGTTGCCCTCAAGTCGACTCTGACTCATGGTGATCCCATGGGTGTCAGAGTAGAACTGTGCTCCATAGGGTTTTTAGTGGCTGATTTTTTCAGAAGTAGATCACCAGGACTTTCTTCCAAAGAGTCACTGGACAAACTTGAACCTTCAACCTTTTGGTTTGCAGCTGAGCTCATTAACCGTTTACACCACGCAGGGACTCCCAGGTTGTAAGGAGCACCATTATTTTAGGAGCCAATAAGAAAAAAAGACAGAAGGAAGGGAGGGAGGGAGGGAGGGAGGAAGGAAGGGAAGGAGGGAGGGAGGGAGGGAGGGAGGGAGGGAGGGAGGGAGGGAGGGAGGGAGGGAGGAAGGGAGGAAGGAAGGAAGGAAGGAAGGGAGGGAGGGAGGAACGGAAGGAGGAAGGGAGGAAGGAAGGGAGGAAGGAAGGGAAGGAGGGAAGGAGGGAGGGAGGGAGGGAGGGAGGGAGGGAGGGAGGGAGGGAGGGAGGAAGGAAGGAAGGAAGGAAGGAAGGAAGGAAGGAAGGAAGGAAGGAAGGAAGGAAGGAAGGAAGGAAGGAAGGAAGGAAGGAAGGAAGGAAGGAAGGAAGGAAGGAAGGAAGGAAAGAAGGAAGGAAATTAAGAAAGGAGGCTTGTATTTTGCTATGACGCTAACAGATTTCTGTGGAACTTCTGGACTAAGATGGGCTAGGAAGAAAGCCCTGGGGATCTACTGCTGAAAATCAACCAGTTAAAACCATGTGGATCACAATGGTCCTATCTCATTGTACACGGGGTCACCATGAGTAGGGGGCCTACTTGGCAGCAGCTAACAATAACAACAACGCAGGGTGAACAAGAGGGCCTATATTTATAAACACCTTTTTTTTCCTTCTTTCCAAGTCATGCCGTCAGTATATACTGGTCACCCAGAGTGCCACTGTCCTTCTATCTATTGTCCCTTTCACCCTCTGGGCGTCAGTTTTCCCATCTGCAAGGACAGGAATTAAAATCCTTGGAAACTGTCTTTGAAAAAAAAAAAAAAAAGGATTAGGATATCTTCCTGGCCCCCCACACACTAATATTTTTCAGACAATTTATCAACAAGGGGAGTAGGCCCATGGGATGGCCTGGATTTATAGAGATTAAAATGCAAACTGTGAGAAGCAGCCTTGTCTGAGCTCCTTGAAGGAATGGAGTGCAACTGGTTCATCTTTGTCCCTGGTGTCAAGGGCAGTGCCTGGTACATCATAAGTGCTTGGTACATGTGTGCAGAATAAGTGAAAGAGGATGCTTGGCAAAGAATAAAATAATAATAAAATCAGGGAAAGGTTGCCCAAAGGCGGAAAGTTCTCTTGGCCAATTTATGGGCCAGTGCACAAGGGAACATATGAACAGCCAAGAAAAGCACAAGTCCACTAGCCGCGTGGGTGGAAGGCAGCTGTGAAGGGTCTGCGAAGTGTATAGATAGGGATTGCACCCTCAGGCTGCCTTATTGCCCTGTGCAGCTAGAAAAGCAACTAAGGGGGCCTGTCAAGATGAAAAAGAAAATGGGAAGAAATTGGAAAACAGAAAAGGACTAGATTTCCTTGAGGTGGTCATAGAGGGCAGAACTAGGAGTTAAGAATGGCCAGGAATTTGCTAGAACTCTGAGGCTGATCTCAGCTCAACTTAAAACATGATCTTTAAACAACTGGAGTAGTCCCAAGATGACTTGGGCTGCATGGGATACGAAATGCAGAAATTACTTTTGGCCACAATCAACAGAGATCTTCCCACAAAATGACATAAATCAGATAGGAGTTTATTTTTCTCTCACATAAAAGAAGTCTAGAGATAGACATTCCCAGCTGCTCTGGGGACTCCACGATGCCATCGATGTCCCAGGCTCCTTCCATCCCCCTGCCCTGTTATCCTTACTGTGGACTTCTTTCCTCAAGTCTCATGGCTTCACAGTATGAGAAATCCCAGTGAAAGTGGAGATCACTCAAGATTAACCAGCAGTATGGATAGAAGGGCCTGTGAGGAGTAATACCCAGGCAGGGTGTGTTGTCAAGGCAACAACACACACAGACACACACACATACATCCACACACAATGGGAAAAGAACACTTCTTTAAAACACATGATGAATATGTAACAACAGCACAGCAAGAAGTCACAACCTATTTTTTAAATCTTTCTTTTTAAACCAATGTGTATAAAGCTCTTTTCAGTTTACAAAGTGAGTGTGTGTATACATATATATGCACATATATATATACCTGTGTATACCTAACAACAAAAACAACATATGTATATAAATATATATATTATGTACATGTATGTGCATATATATACACACACATACATATATACATTGTTTTTGTAGTTCGGTGCCATTAAGTTGATTTCAACTGATAGCAAACCCATGTGACAGAGTAGAACTGCCCCAAAGGGTTTTCTAAGCCTTAATCTTTACAGGAGCAAATGGCCAGATCTTTCTCCCACAGAGCCACTGGGTGAGTTTGAACCTTCAACCTTTCAGTTAGCAGCTGAGCACTTAACTGTTGTGCCACCAGGGCATATATATACACACAGACATACACATAGGGCATATACACACACATATATATACATAATATATACATTAACACATACACACATATTGTTCCGCAGTATAAACTACAAAGAAAGAAGTCTGGGAAATCAGAGAAAATGAGGACTCTGAAGCTGGGAAAAGCTCCATGATTTGTCGTGACTGAGACAGCCAAGGATTGAGCCAGGCTTCAGACTGTAAACCCTGTGTTCTCTTTCCCCCAGCACCGCCTCGACCCGTTGATGAGGGATAGTTGGAGGTAGAAGAGAAGCCCATTACTGATAAAATAAAAACCAAGGACAATAGGCCCTTAAAGGTTCTGGACTACAGAGAGTATATTTCAAATGCAAGTATCTGGATTCAAAAACAGGAAGGGGGAAACATGCACAGATTAGATTTGGAATCATTCCATGAAAGTAGTATGAATAAGTCAAAAACCTGCTTTCTCTGACAGAGAAACTAGCAGAGCAGCTATTTTCCTTAAGAATGTTTTTGTCATTTTGCCATTATGCTTCACACAGCGGGAGACAGTGGGGGAGGGAGCCTGAGAGGTGGCCACCAGAGGACAGGTCCTACTGAGAGGGGAGAATGTGCAAAGATGGAGACACAGATCCTAGACCAAAGAGGAAGCTCAGGAATGAAGGCTGGTGATATTCTCTGTTTTGATGGTCATACTGTTGATTCTAACAAATGATGTAAAACAAACTGGGACAACCATGGGAGCAAGAACAGTAGGAAATTCACTTTTCCCTACTTGGGTTTAGTTAGAACTGCATAACACTCTGCTATATAACCCTGAACCTAGTCCCTGGGTGCCCAAATGGTTAAGCTCTTGACTACTAGCCAAAAGTTTGGCAGTTTGAACTCACCCAAGGCACCTCAGAAGAAGGCCTGGTGAATTGCTTCCAAAGGGTCACAGTCTTGAAAATCCTACGGAACCACTCCACTCTGCAACGCATGGGGTCTCCATTAGTCAGAATCAATTCAACAGCAACTTACAAAAACAACAACATATAACATGTAATTGAGATGGAGAAAGATACAACATTCTACTTCAACTTTTTCTTCCCTGGGAAAATGAACAGAAGCAGTTTACCTTGGTTTGACTGGAATTTGCTGGGCAAGCTGTCTAACCTTCAAAGCTCAGTTTTCTTATCAGGAGAGTTTGGATAATTGTGTGGTTACCTGATATGGCTGAGATAATGGATAAGAAGCATCTGGTACATTAAACCAAAAAATCAAACCCATTGCTGTCAAGTTGATTCCAACTCATAGCAACCCTATAGGACAGAGTACAATTGCCCCATAGGGTTTTCAGAGAGCAGCTCAGGGATTCAAACTGCTGACTTGTTGGTTAGCAGCTGAGCTCTTAAGCACTGTGCCACCAGGGTTCCACCTGGCACATACAAAGAAACCAAAACCAAACCTGGCACATAGTAGGCACTTATTGGGTCTACCTTTGGGTTTACCTCATTGTTAAACAACAAGTTCCTGGTTATATAATCCAATTTATTAACTCATGCGGTTCCCTTCACCTAGAATTCAGGAGAGAGATGCTCTGTCTCATCTGTGCATATCAGAATTATTCCCATCCCTCCAGACCCAAATAGATACTACGACCTTAAGGTAGCTTCCTTGATTTCCTCTTTCTCCCTGAAATCCTGCAGCGCTCTCTCTCTGCCCGTCTCATGACATGCTGACTTGCTGCTTGTATATGTATATGTGTGCATGCCTTATTTATCCTGCTGGGCTAGCAGATAGTAAAGGGCTAGGACTAGGCCATTTATTTTGGAGTATCCAATGCCTAGCACAGTGCCTGCACATTATAGATTCTCAAGATATGTCTGTTGACTGACTGAATAAATAAATGGATGTCATGTGAGTTATATGATTTTCAGTCTGAGGGTGACCTGATACAGGGTCAGTGAGGGTCAATGTAAGGATTTTTAAAGACTTTGAGAACAATTTGATGGCTCTGACACTGTCTACAAAAAAGAATGACCTGCCCTTTTGAGACTGTTGAGCCAGTCAGTCATATTCATCAATTTCTACTCACTCTGCCTTGAGGCTGTAATGCTTGGTGTCCCCAGCCACTGCCCTTGCTTATCCATTATGTTTGGCTGGGTACCCCAGAAACTCAATGCATGCAGACGCTTTCATGCATGCCTCAAGTTTCACTCTGAGAGTGTCAGCACACACTCAAGGCTGAAGGTCAAACCCAGCATAGAAGGACTGCCTCGCAGAACAACCAACAATTCCATTAATTGCCAAAGTGATTATTAACAAAGCAGGAGGTACCTGTGATGGGTTTCCAGGCAGAGATGAGACAGGCATTCTTGGCTGAGCCACCATGAGGTGGTTAAAAAAGTATCAGAGTGAAAAAGGGAGGAGAAGCCAAGATGGCGGAATAGACAGACACTTCTGGTGAGCCCTCTTTACAACAAAGGCCAGAAAAAATAACTGAAACTAGTATATTTATGACAAGCTTGGAGCCCTGAGCATCAAAGGCAAGCTTAGAAAATGAACTGAGAGGCAGGAGGAGGAAGAGGCGGTTCAGAAGGGGAGAGGAGTTACTGGACCTGAATAACTGGAAGCCCTCAGGCATGATTCCTAGGAGCAGTGTCGGTGGGCTGGTACTAGCCTTTGGCCACTGTTTCATCAGGGAAAAGCAGCCAGCCACACAGCCTTCTCACACCTCTGGAGCCAGAGAAGAACGGCACTCTCGGCAAAAGCTAAGTACCTGCGTATATTTTACCATGCCCCCCACCACCCAAGCCGGCTTCAGTGGCTGAATTCCCTGGGCCTGAGATAGGCCCTGTTGAGCACCTAGAGCCATCTTCCTGGCCTTGGAGAAGGAAAAAGTTTGCAATTCGGGAAATAGATAATTTGGCAGTTCCACTAACCGGGGGAGCTCAGGACAGAAGCAACTCCTGTTCAGGCATAAATGGTCCATGAACTTTGAGTACCTTTCACCTCTGCGTGGACATGTGTGGGCCTATTTCAGGAGAATAGGCCTTTGGTGGCAGACACCAACCGTTTCAGCTGTGTGGCGGAGAGTTGGGTGTTTGATGATTGACATTGCTTTGCCTATTAAACAGGGTTTTCACCTACCCACATCAGGAGCCTAAGGACTGGTAGCTCTACTTGGGTCACCCAGCCACCTGTGACAGGGGTCCAAGGAAAACTTGTACCTCCCAGTCCTTACAACCAAAAACATTGGGTGCCTATGGTCCGTCTGCAGAACCCACCCACTTGTATACTTTAGGGAGCAGGGACACACTCTCTTCAGAGACACATGGGGGACGATTCTCAGCCCTGTGCCTTGTTCAGAGTGTGACCCCCTGCTGCGACCAGATACAGGTACCTACACCAATCAGACCTGCCCCTCTAAGACTGTAGGACAGAGCCTGTACCACACACTTGATGATCACCTACCTGGACACCTGAGCTGAATTCATACAATAAAAGTGAATGGACTCCTAGACTGATACAATTGATAACAGCTCTACCCATCTGGGAACAGAACATCAGAGCTCCAAACGTGAAAATAATCAAGCTAGCTCACTCAAGAAACCCATTTGGGCATAACAAAACAAAACAAAGCAAGAAGCTATGACACAGTAAGCAAGCATAAAATAAACTAATACAACAACTTATAGATGGCTTATAGACAACAGTCAATATCAAGTCACATAAACAAACACACCATGATCACCTCAACAAGCTCACAAAACAAAGAATCAAGGGATCTTCTAGATGAAAGTGCATTCCTTGAATTGCCAGAGGCAGAATACAAAAGATTAATACACAGAACCCTTCAAGACATCAGGAAGGAAATGAGGCAATACACAGAGCAAGCCAAGGAACACACAGATAAAGCAACTGAAGAAATAAGAAAGATTGTTCAGGAACATAATGAGAAGTTGAATAAGCTGGAAAAATCCATACACAAACAGCAATCAGAACTTCAGATTAACAATAAAATTACAGTAGACAACTCAATAGAAAGTCAGAGGAGCAGAATTGAGCAAGTAGAAGCCAGAATTTCTGAACTTGAAGATAAATCACTTGGCAGTAATATATATGAAGAAAATCAGATAAAAGAATTAAAAAAAAAAAAATGAAGAAACCTTAAGAATCATGTGGGACTCTATCAAAAGAAATAACCTATGAGTGATTGGAGTACCAGAACAGGGAGGAATAACAGAAAATACAGAGAGAATTGTTGAAGATTTGTTGGCGAAAAACTTCTCTGATATCATGAAAGATGAGAAGATATCTATCCAAGTTGCTTATCGAGCTCCACATAAGGTAGATCTTAAAAGAAAGTCACCAAGACATATTATAATGAAACCTGCCAAAACCAAAGATAAAGACAGAATTTTAAAAGATGCTAGGATAAACAAAAAGTCACCTACAAAGGAGAGCCAATAACAATGAGCTCAGACTACTTGGCAGAAACCATGCAGGCAAGAAGGCAATGGGATGACATATTTAAAAAATGGAAGGAAAAAAATTGCCAGCCAAGAATCATATATCCAGCAAAACTGTCTCTCAAATATGAACATGAAATTAGGACATTCCCAGATAAACAGAAGTTTAGGGAATACAAAAAAAACAAACCAAAACTATAAGAAATACTAAAGGGAGATCTTTGGTTAGAAAATCAATAATATCAGGTACCAACCCAAGACTAGAACACTGGGCAGAGCAATCAGAAGTAAACCCAGACAGGGAAATAAAAAATAAAACAAGCAAGATTAAAAAAAGAAAAAATGCTCAAAACAGGGAAACAGTGATGTTATTATGTAAAAGAAGACAATATTAAAACAATAAAGAGGGACTAAGAAATGTAGTCACAGACCTTCCATAAGGAGAGGAAGATAAAGTGATACAAAGAAATAAAAGTTAGGTTTAAATTTAGAAAAATAGGGGTAAATAATAAGGTAACAACAAAGGAGACAAACTGTCCTACACATCAAAATAAAATAAAAGAAAAAAACAGAGACTCAGCAGAAACAAAATCAAAAACAACGAATATGAGGAAAGGATGATATTTAAAGATAATCTACTCAGCACATAAAATTAAGTGGGAAAAAACTGTCAACAGTACACAAAAAAGGACATCAAAATGATAGCACTAAATTCATACTTACCCATAATTACCCTGAACGTAAAGGGACTAAATGCATCAATTAAGAGACAGAGAGTGGAAGAATGGATTAAAAACAGGATTTATCTATATGCTGCCTACAAGAGACACACCTTAGACTTACAGACACAAACAAATTAAAACTCGAAGGATGGAAAAAAATATATCCAACAAACAACAATCAAAAAAGAGTAGGAGTGGCAATATTAATGTCAACAAAATAGACTTTAAAGTTAAATCCATCAGAAAGGATCAGGAAGGACACTATGCAATGATTAAAGGGACAATATACCAAGAAGATATAACCATATTAAGTATTTATGCACCCAATGACATGGCTGCAAGATACAGAAAACAAACTCTATCAGCATTGAAAAGTGAGAAGGGCACCTTCACAATAATAGTAAGAGACTTCAACACACCACTTTCAGTGAAGGACAGGAAATCCAGAAAGAAGCTCAATAAAGACATGGAAGATCTAAATGCCACAATCAACCAACTTGACCTCATAGACATATACAGAACACTCCACCCAACAGCAACCAAGTGTACTTTCTTTTCTAGTGCACATGGAACATTCTCTAGAATAGACCACATATTAGGTCATAAAGCAAGCCTTAGCAGAATCCAAAACATAGAAATATTACAAAGCATCTTCTCTGACCATAAGGCCATAAAACTGGAAATCAACAACAGAAAAAGCACGGAAAAAAATCAAACACGTGGAAACTAAACAATACCCTGCTCAAAAAAAGACTGGATTATAGAAGACATTAAAGATGGAATAAAGAAATTCATAGAATCCAGTGAGAATGAAAACACTTCCTATCAGAAACTTTGGGACACAGCAAAAGCAGTGCTCAGAGGTAAATTTACAGCAATAAATGCACACATACCAGGAGGAGAAAGGGCCAAAATCAGAGAATTATCCCTATAACTTGAACAAATACAGAGCAACAAAAGAAACCCTCAGGCACCAGAAGAAAACAAATAATGAAAATTAGAGCTGAACTAAATGAAATAGAAAACAGAAAAATAATTGAAAGAATTAACAAGACCAAAAGTTGGTTCTTTGAAACAATCAAAAAATTGATAAATTATTGGCCAAACTGACAAACTGGAAAACAGGAGAGGAAGCAAATAACCAAAATAAGAAATGAGATGGGTGATATTACAACAGACCCAACTGAAATTAAAAGAATCATATCAGATTACTATGAAAAATTGTACTCTAACAAATTTGAAAACCTAGAAGAAATGGATGAATTTCTAAAAACATACTACCTACCTAAAACTAACACAAATGGAGGTAGAACAACTAAATAGACCCATAACAAAAGAAGAGATTGAAAAGGTAATCAAAAAACTCCCAACAAAAAAAAAGCCCAGACCTGGACGGCTTCACTGTAGAGTTCTACCAAACTTTCAGAGAAGAGTTAACACCACCACTACTAAAGGTATTTCAGAGCATAGAAAGGGATGGAATACTCCCAAACTCATTCTATGAAGCCAGCTTATCCCTGATACCAAAACCAGGTAAAGACACCACTGAAAAAGAGAATTACAAACCTATATCCCTCATGAACTTAGATGCAAAAATCCTCAACAAAATTTTACCCAATAGAATTCAACAATATATGAAAAAGTAATTCACCATGACCAAGTGGGATTCATACCAGGTATGCAGGGATGGTTCAACATAAGAAAAACAATTAATGTAATCCATCATATAAATAACACAAAAGACAAGAATCACATGATTTTATCAATTGATGCAGAAAAGGCATTTGACAAAGTTCAACATTCACTCATGACAAAAACTCTCAACAAAATAGAAGGAAAATTCCTCAACATAATAAAGTCCATTTATACAAAGCCAATAGCCAACATCATCCTAAACAGAGAGAGCCTGAAAGCATTTCCCTTGAGATCAGGAACCAAACAAGGATGCTTTTTATCACTGCTGTTATTCAACATTGTGCTGGAGGTCCTAGCCAGAGCAATTAGGCTAGATAAAGAAATAAAGGGCATCCAGATTGGCAAGGAAGGAGTAAAATTATCCCTATGTACAGATGACATGATCTTATACACAGAAAACCCTAAGGAATCCTCCAGAAAACTACTGAAACTAATAGAAGAGTTCAGCAGAGTATTGGGATACAAGATAAACATACAAAAATCAGTTGGATTACTCTACTCGAACAAAAAGAACATCCAAGAGGAAATCACCAAATCAATGCCATTTACAGTAGCCCCCAAGAAGATAAAATACTTAGGAATAAATCTTACCAGAGATATAAAAGACTTATACAAAGAAAACTACAAAACGCTTCTGCAAGAAAACAAAAGAGACCTACACAAGTGGAAAAACACATCTTGCTCATGGATAGGAAGACTTCACATTATAAAAGTGTCTATTCTACCAAAAGTAATCTACAGATTTAATGCAATTCTGATTCCAATTCCGACGACATTCTTTAATGAGATGGAGAGACAAATCACCAACTTCATATGGAAGGGAAAGAGGCCCGGGATAAGTAAAGCATTACTGAAAAAGAAGAACAGAGTGGGAGAACTTACTCTACCTAATTTTAGAACCTATTATACCACCACAGTAGTCAAAACAGCCTGGTACTGGTACAACAACAGATACATAGACCAATGGAACAAAACTGAGAATCCAGGCATAAATGCATCCACATATGAGCAGCTGATATTTGACAAAGGCCCCACATCGGTTAAATGGGGAAAAGACAGTCTTTTTAACAAATGGTGCTGGCATAACTGGATATCCATCCGCAAAAAAATGAAACAAGACCCATACCTTACTCCATGTACAAAAACGAGCTCAAAATGGATCAAAGACCTAAATATAACATCTAAAACCATAAAGATCATGGAAGAAAAAAATAGGGACTACATTAGGAGCCCAAATACATGGGATAATCAGTATACAAAACATTACTAACAATGCAGAAGAAAAACTAGATAACTGGGAGCTCCTAAAAATCAAACACCTATGCTCATCTAAAGACTTCACCAAAAGAGTAAAAAGATTACCTACAGACTGGGAAAAAGTATTTAGCTACAACATCTCCGACCAGCACCTGATCTCTAAAATCTACATGATACTGCAAAAACTCGACTACAAAAAGGCAAATAGCCCAATTAAAAAATGGGCAAAAGATATGAACAGACACTTCACTAAAGGAGACATTCAGGTAGCTAACAGATACAGTAGGAGATGCTCACGGTCATTAGCCATTAGAGAAATGCAAATCAAAACTACAATGAGATTTCATCTCACTCCAACAAGGCTAGCATTAATCCAAAAAACACAAAACAATAAATGTTGGAGAGGCTGTGGAGAGAGTGGAACACTTATATACTGCTGGTGGGAATGTAAAGTGGTACAACCACTTTGGAAATTGATTTGGCGTTTTTTTTTTAAAAAGCTAGAAATAGAACTACCATACGATCCAGGAATCCCACTCCTTGGAATATATCCTAGAGAAATCAGAGCCTTTACAGGAACAGATATATGCACACCCATGTTCACTGCAGCACTGTTTAAAATAGCAAGAAGATGGAAGCAACCATGGTGCCCATCGATGGATAAATGGATAAATAAATTATGGTATAGTCACATGGTAGAATACTATGCATCAACAAAGAACAGTGAGGAATCTGTGAAACATGTCATAACATGGAGGAATCTGGAAGGCATTATGCTGAGTGAAATTAGTCAGTTGCAAAAGGACAAATATTGTATAAGACTACTACTATAAGAACTCGAGAAATGATTTAAACAGAGAAGAAAATATTCTTTGATGGTTATGAGAATGAGGAGGGAGGGTAGGGGGGAGAGGGGTATTCATTAATTAGATAGTAGATAAGAACTACTTTAGGTGACGCGAAAGACAACACACAATACAGGCGAGGTCAGCACAACAGGACTAAACCAAAAGCAAAGAAGTTTCCTGAATAAACTGAATGCTTCGAAGGCCAGCATAGCAGGGGCGGGGGTTTGGGGACCATGGTTTCAGGGAACATCTAATCAGTTGGCACAATAAAATCTACTAAGAAAACCTTCAGCATCCCACTTTGGAGAGTAGCATCTGGGGTCTTAAACACTAGCAAGTGGCCATCTAAGATGCACCAATTGGTCTCAGCCCACCTGGATCAAAGGAGAATGAAGAACACCAAGGACACAAGGTAATTACGAGCCCAAGAGATAGAAATGGCCACATAAAGCAGAGATTGCATTAGCCTGAGACTAGAAGAGCTAGATGGTGCCCGGCTACAACCTATGACTGCCCTGACAGGGAACACAACAGAGAACCCCTGAGCAATGGGATGCAGACTCCAAATTCTCTAAAAAGACCAGACTTAATGGTCTGCCTGAGACTAGAAGGGCCCTGGTGGTCATGCCCCCCAGACCTTCTGTTGGCCCAGGACAGGAATCATTCCCAAAGCCAACTCTTCAGACTGGGATTAGACTGGGCAATAGGTTAGAGAGGGATGATGGTGTGGAGTGAGCTTCTTGGATCAGGTGGACACTTGAGACTATGTTGGCATCTCTTCTCTGGAGGGGAGATAAGAGTGTAGAGAGGGCTAGAAGCTGGCGAAATCGACACAAAAAGAGAGAGTGAAGGGAGGGAGTGGGCTGTCTCATTAGGGGGAGAGCAATTGGGAGTACGTAGCAAGGTGTATATAAGTTTTTGTGTGAGAGACTTACTTGATTTGTAAACTTTCACTTAAAACATAATAAAAATTAAAAAAAAAAAAGTATCAGAGCATTGAGTTAGCTGATTCCTAGTGAAAACCAGGTCTCAAGGATCCAGAAATTTTAGTATGGAACACTGGAGCTGGTAGAGTAGCAACCGTGACTTTGGGCAAAACAATAGGCTCATCTATGAAATGCACCCTTCGTTGGCATCTTTAAGGCTTTTGACAAGCATATGAACTGACTCTTTGCAATTGTGGTGAGCTCAGAAATATCAAAACAAAGAATGTAAAACAGCCAGAGCTTGAAAAATGTGGGCGCTGGTCTGGTGTTGCTGCACGGATACAACTTATTTTCCATTACTGTGGAGGGTCCACCTCCCAAGGTTGCTGGCGTTGCTTGGGTGCTGCTTGCTGGAGCTGCCGAAGGCTCTGGGTTTGGCAGGACAACTTGAAGAAGAGTACCAGTTCCTCTATCCAAGGGGTTGGTGGGACATCCCAACAGGAAACAACTGTACAGGGACGAACCCCTGTGGCAACTGCTACTGCCAGTATTACCAGAGCCCCCACAGAAAAACCCACCAGACCAGGGTACTCCATTCTACCTGTGGACAGACAAAATCCACCTCCAGTTATTATGGCTCCTCTACTTGACATGAGACCATCCATAAGCCCACCAACTGGAATTCCCCCTCCTCAAGAGACACCAGTAGGCATGGCCTCTCTGGTATCCATGAGATATTTTTCACCAGGAATTAGAGGCCCAACTCCTCCAGGAATGCATCCACCAAGTCCCTAGGATAATGTTGTGCCTTCTTAGTCACGTTTTTCTTTCAACACAGCTTGTGGAAAAATGTATAGATTATTCGTGAGCTTCTTGCCTCCTCTTTGCTATATTAATACTGGCTAATAATAACAAATGCATAAGGCAATTAAACTGAGAAAAAAAAAAAGCAAAGGCCTGGAAGTCAGAAGACCCAGGTCTTCACCCTAATTCTGCTTCTGAACCACTTCCTTGAGGAAGTCATTTTTACCTCACTGGGACCTGGTTTTCTCATCTGAAAATGAGGGTGGAGATGGAGGCCCAGGTGCTCTCCAAGTGAGCTTTTAGTCCCAGTAACCCATGATTCTGTTACCTCCTCCAACAAAGACTCTTATGGGCATCCAGCAATGCCCTAAATCACTCCCTGGCTCTTCTTCATCCTTCCATGCCTTGTTATTCCCAACCAACCAAAACAGACCCAATGCCTTTTATACTTTTTGTTCTGTCTTGAGCATCCTGAAGGAACATAACTAATAAAACTCATTTTTTTTGATACAAGACAAATCATCCCTCCATTTCAGAAACACCTATTGAATATTTACTAAGTACTGAACACTGTCAAGAAAGAAGACTAGGTAACTTTATTAAGACAGAGAAGTTCTTTAATGGTTTACTTTCCAGGAAACTATGAAATTGGGAAAAGGAAAAACCCTTGATCTAAACAACACTAATAGAGCTTCCCATCTTCTCTACTCTTTCCTTCCCTTCCCCCTCCTGACACAGAGCTATTGGTGTCCAAGGAAGCAAGGTGGTAAGGGCAATGGGGAGTGCTTGTGGAGCCAGTGGAAATAGTTGAAACCATGTGGGAATTCTTTGTACTGTTCTTGCAGCTTCCCAGGAGGCTAGGAACTGTTTCAAAACAAAAGTTACTTCAAAACCGCAAATAGTGGGGACTCAGGATCAGCTGGCAGTCACTGCAGCAGATTGCCTTGAGGCACTGCATACTAGAAGCCCCTCAGATCAAGTTATGGCATTGACCTATGGATAAGACCATCCTCATCTAAAAGACCAGCGCAGGTCCAAGTGGACTAGACTGGAAGAGATGGCGCTTGTGTTCATGTTCAGCTGTGCCATTAATTCCATCACTTACCAAGCTACTCTGTATTGATGACCTACCTTCTTCAAAGTACCATGTTAAGTGCTGTGTGGGTATGGACAAGTCATTTCACCTCTCTGGGCCGCATTTTCCCCATCTATAAAACAATTTGTTTGGACTCAATGATACTTAAGAGTCTGTCCAATGCTCACATTTTCTGAGTGTGTAACAAGGACTCCAGGACACTGAATGTCTTAGCCTTGAAGAAGGGTGCTGGGAGCATTTGGAGTAGGAGCCCTTACTTTGTCCAGCAAGAAGATGGCAATATGAGGCAAACAGAAGACATCAAGGTTTGGAGTCAGTAAGACTTCACTCCAAGTCCCAGTGCTATCATTTAGCTGCTGTGAGACACTGGCAAACTAATTAACCTCTCTGAACCTGGTCACTCCTCTTCTGTAAATGGAGACATCCACACCTGCACTGCGAGGTTGTGATGGGGATTAAGTGAGTTCTTCCTGTAGAGTGGATGCCCTTCCTTTTCCCCTTTCCCCTCAAATCACACCTCAGGGCTGCTGCCCCATTCTCCAGGCCTAGGTCAATCCAAGGAGCCCTGCTTTGTAACGGCCTTCTCGGATGAAAGGCACTGGGGCAACAGGAAGTACTGTTGTTTTAACTGCTCTCCATTTCCTCCCTTTGTCTCTGGCATTATAAACAAGCATATTCCCCAAAGCCACATCTGATAATCCAGCTGCAGGAGGTCAGCGGTCAAGCAATCAGAAATGCTTGTAGCTGGGATTAGGTCATTCAGAGCTGGGCCTGATGCCCGCAGCAGGTCAGAACTGGCTCCATCCTCACTACCGCTGAGGCTGCCTGGGCTCAGAGGCACTTGGAAAGCTGCCAAACCACCTGGGTGAAGCAGGAGTTATCAGGGTGAGGGTCAGCCTACTGCAGGGCTCCCTGAGACAGTGCCCAGGCCCTGCCCAGTCTGAGAGCCTTGACTGACCTGAGTCATCAAAAAAAAAAAAGAGGCCTCTACATGGCTCTTGGCAGTATACAAAACACTTCCACCCACTCTCTCAGTGGATCCACATAGCAACCTTGTGAGGGAGATAGATGGTGTACTTAGAGAAAAAGAAAATGAGGCCCAGAGAGGGGAAAGGCCCACTCAGGGCCTGCAGACCAAGGGAGAGAGCAGAGCCTTCTGAGTCAGGTGTCTGGACCCAAAGTCAATGCTTGAAGCAAGTCTCCCTCCCCTGAGTGGTCAGAAGCATCACCTGCACATTCCCCAACCCTCCAGTCTCAGTCACAGAATCCTCTGCCTGGCAGAGGCCCACTTGCTCCTGAGTAGAACTCACTGTTTATCTAAATCACCAAAACTAGGCAAACTAGCAATAAATTTAGTGAGCACCTTGTTGTTAGTTGGCATCGAGTAGTCTCTGGCTTATGGAGACCTTATGTACAAACATTGCTGGGTCCTTGCCATCTCCATGATGGTTGGTATGTTTGAGTCCATCGTTGCCTGCCTTCCAACCCGAGGGGCTCATCTTCCAGTACCACATCTGACAATGTTCTGTGGTGGTCCATAAAGTTCTTATTGGCTGATTTTTGGAAGTAAATCACCAGGCTTTTCTTCCTAGTCTGTCTTAGTCTGGAAGCTCCACTGAAACCTGTCCACCATGGGTGATCCTGCTGGTATTTGGGATACCAGTGGCATAGGTTCCAGCATCATAGCAACATGCAAGCCACCACAGCTTAATGAACTGACAGAGGGTGGTGCCAATAAGCACCTACTGTGTGTAAGCTAACCAAATAGGGTTGTTATGGGTCGGAATCAACTTGACAGCAATGAATTTTTTTGTTTTGTTGTGTGATGTCATGCAGAGACACCTCTAACACCTTTTTGGCATTAAATGGAGGAATAAACGTATCAATAAAAATATAGTAAAAAGAACTCTCCATTTATAGTCGATTGACTTGCTTGACGTAAATGCTCTAGTTAATATTGACTGAGCTGAACTTTCCTGCAAAGAGAGAATTAATTTACTGTTATTTGTGGTAACTTTTCTCCCACATAGGAGTTTATTTCCCTAATTTGGTTGAGATGGGGGTAGGGGATAGGAAAGGAGAGAGGAAGAAATGGATTAGTTTCAAGATCAAAAGATGCTCGGAGATCCAAAAGGAAACACACATTGGGGAGGGGGGAAGGGGGGCAATTTTCAGGACTCTGTATCCTCCTGATAAGGAAGAATCCTTGGAGATGGCCCCACCTTCCCGCCTGCAGCCCGAGAGCTGTGTCCTCCGCAGCAAGAGTAGGAGAGAGCTTACAGCCCTGGGGTTGGTTGCCTAAGAGGCCGCAGCAGCTTACAAGGGACAGCCACAGACCAGCACAACAGCCCTGAGTCCACTGCAGGAGATAACAATTGGAAAACACTTGGCTTTGTTTACATTTCCTCAGGCTTATGCTGGTGACATATGTGAACACAACAATACTGGCTAAGCTTGCCCAGGCAAATTAAATACACATGCAAACACATTTTCATTTATTCACAGGCACTTGTGATTCCCACCAACGTCTAACCAAACAGTAAAACAATTTGTTTAGCCTTGACAGTAAAAGTAGAACAGATGCATGAAATAGGAACTCCCCATGGCTGCTGGGACTGAAGCAGGAATTTGAGATTGTTCCACGTTGGAAAAAAAGAAAAAATTGAAGGAAGAATTCCAATACTTCATTCTCCTGATTTTTTTTTTCTCAGAAAACTAGATTAAAATTTCTTCTCTAATTGTTCAAGGGCTGGAATTATTGGGACCAGAGCTAAGGACAAAAAAAGGGGCTCATCAGACATAAGGACGAAGATACCCAGATCCCAGTGCCGAAGGACACAGATAGAACCCATTAACTGCTCAGCAAATTGAGGGGCTACAGCTGGGTGCTGGGGCTGGTGTTCTTGCCCTTGTTCTTTGATAGCACAAATTTGCATTGGCTTCTGCTGAGGTGCTTTGATCACCCTCAATTCTAGTCATGACAACTCCATCATCAGTGGGGAAGGCTGATCCAGCAGAGAGATATAGGACATATGAGCATTGTGTAGCCCAGGATTCAGCTAATGCAGCTCTACCCTAAATGAGTTAATCTGTCCCAACTCTTTCCCTTTGCTTCTTGATGATGTTTAAAATTTATGTAACAAACCATGTTTAAGTATCTTATTTATTACGAAGCTTTCTGTTCCATGACCCTAGGAAAAGCTTGAATGAATTGTAAATAGTTAGAGACCACCATTGCGTATAAGGTAGCCCACACAACAAATCTGAAATGTGAATGGCATTTAACTTGGCAAAAAAAAGAATGAGAAGTGTCACCTTATCAGCCAAAACTCTGAGTGGCTCATAAAATAAATAATATCACCCGTGAGTACTGTGCTCCTCTAAACAATCGTCTGAATGAGACCTAACGGTCAACATTTACTCTAGACCAAAGATGAGATGGTAAGGGGGGATGAGGATGGTAAATTAATGGGAACAGAGCAACCAGAGTGGAAACAATGAGAATGCTGACACGTTGTGTATCTGATGTCACTGAATAACGTGTATAGAAATTGTTAATTTGGTATGCAACTTTTCTCCAAAACAATAAAATGTTTTAAAAAAGAAAGAATTCATCACCTTTCTCCAGGTGAATTGTAAGCAATTTAAAGACAGGGCTGGGTCTTTCAATTCATTTTTGGTCAATGATCCTGTTATGGGTTGAATTGTGTCCACCCAAAATATGTGTCGGGATCCTAACCCCTATACCCTTGGATATAATCTAATTTGGAAATGGGGTTTTCTTTGTTATGTTATTGAGACCTTATAAGAATAAGGTGTGTCCTATACCTAATCACTTCTGAGTTATAAAAAGCTGTATAGACTCAGAGACTAACAAGCACAAATAGGGGGAAGATAGATGCCACGTGAAGATTGCCAAGGAACCAAGGAATACTGGGCCTCAAAAGATGAGACAACAGTCTTCCCCTAACACCAACAGACAGAGAGCCTTCCCCTATAGCCTGTGCCCTAAATTTGAATTTCTAGCCTCCTAAACTATGAGAAAATAAATTTCAGTTCTTTAAAGCCAAGAAAAAAGAATGAGAAGAATTTCAATTAGAAGAAAGCATGGGCAAAGTCACTGTGGCATTTCTCTCCTTTCAGGAGATGGTGTTGGCAGAATGTTGCGTGGGATGTATTTATTCCGTGCTTTGAATGGTCCAAAGAAGTTTTTTTGTTTGCTTGCCTTTTTGTTCTACTTATGTTTGTTTTGTTTTTAGATAAAATTCGTAATTATTAGCTCTCGCTTGCCCAACACTTTGTGTTTTTGCTTTCCTTAATTTCTAGATCTTTTTTAATTTGCTCTTCAATTGTGCCCATTCTATTTGTTTTAGCTAAAAAAAAAAAAAGAAAGACAAAGCTACTTCAAAATGACACTTGCTGTAAAAAAAGAAGCAAAGCATAGGTACTATTATGGAAGCTGGCTGGAAGATTTTAGAGTGAAACTAACAGGAACCTTACAATGGCCCAAGAGGTAAAGCTGCTGGCCTCAGATTGCTCCTTTTATCTTTCATAAGAGCAATGATACCATTCTCACAGGACTCATATACCTCATGTAGTTGGAGATTGAGCCCTTTTTATATACGTGAACTTTCCAAGTAATGGAAATTTTACTTCATAAAATACCAAGATTTTTTTCTATGCTACAAATCATTTTAAAATTTGTTTTGAAGTCTGTAGGAAGTAGAGAAGAGTTTATGCTATAATGTGGTTGTTGTTGAGTGCCATCAAGTCAATTCTGACTCATAGTGACTCCACATAAAAGAGTAGGACTATCCCATAGGAATTTCTAGGCTATAATCTTTATGGGAGCAGATCATCAGGTCTTTTCACTACTAGAGCCACTGGGTGGGTTTTAACCACCAACCATTCCATTAGCAGCCAAGCAGGTCCCTTTTATGCTATGATATTAAACTATAATAGTAGAATTCAACATTTTTCAAACAGTATGGAGCAGATCTAACGCCATGGCTCACTAAATCCTGTGCCATAGTCCTCCTTCACGGGTACATGAAAGACCACACTTTTGAGTCCCTTGAAGTTAGGTGGGGCCAGGTGACCAGGGAATAGGGAGGTTTCAGGTTGGGAGGGCAGAGTCAAGACATTACAGCAGCCTGGATCCCTGTTGTTGTTGGGTACCCTCAAGTCGATTCCAACTCATAATGACCCTATGTCCAAAAGAACAAAAGAGACTGCCGTGTCCTACCCCATCCTAACAATCATTGCTATGTTTGAGCCCATTGTTGCAACCACTGTGTCAATCCATATCGTTGAGGGTCTTCCTCTTTTCGGCTGGCCCTCTACTTTACCAAGGAAGATATCCTTCTCTAGGGACTGGTCCCTCCTGATAATACGTCCAAAGTAAGTGAGATGTAGTCTTGCCACACTTGCTTCTAATGAGCATTCTAGCCATACTTCTTACAAGACAGATGTCTTCATTCTTCTGACAGTCCATGGTATAGTCAATATTCTTTACCAACACCATAATTCAAATGCATCAATTCTTCTTCAGTCTTCCTTATTCATTGTCCAGCTTTCACATGCATATTAGGTGATTAAAAATATCATGGCTAGGGTCAGGCACACCATAATCCTTAAAGTGACATCTTTGCTTTCCAACTTTGCTGCAGATTTGCCAAATGCAACTTGTCATTTGACTTCTTGACTGCTGCTTCCATGGGCATTGATTATGGATCCAAGTAAAATGAAGTCCTTGACAACTTCAATATTTTCTCCATTTATCATTATGTTGCTTACTGGTCCAGTTGTGAGGATTTTTGTTTTATGTTGAAGTGAAATCCATACTGAAGCATGTAGTCTTGGATCTTAATCAGCATGAGTTTCAAGTCCTCTTCACTTTCAGCAAGCAAGGATGTGTCATCTGCACATCGAAGATTGTTAATGAGTCTTCCACCAATCCTGATGCCACATTCTTCTTCATATAGTCCAGCTTCTTGGATTATTTTTTCAGCATACACACTGAATGAGTATGGTGAAAGGATAAAACCCTGACCCAAACCTTTCCTGATTTTAAACCATGCACCGCCCCTTGTTCTGTTTGAACAACTGCCTCTTGGCCTATGTACAGGTTCTTCATGAACACAATTAAATGTTCTGGAATTCCTATTCTTCACCATGTTACCCATAAATTGTTATGATCCACACAGCTGAGTGCCTTTGCATAGTCAATAAAACACATTTATACCTCTTTCTGGTATTCTCTGCTTTCATCCAAGATCCATTTGACATCAGCAGTAATATCCCTTGTTCCATGTCCTCTTTTGAATCTGGCTTGAATGTCTAGCAGCTCCCTGTTGATGTACTGCTGCATCCATTTTTTAATTATCTTCAGCATATTTTACTTGTGCGTGATTTTAATGATACTGTTCAATAATTTCTGCATTCTATTGGATCACCTTTCTTTGGAATAGGCATATACATAGATCTCTTCCAGTCAGTTGGCCAGGTAGCTATCTTCCAAATTTCTTGGCATAGACCAGTGAGGGCTTCCAGTGCTGCACAGTTTGTTAAAACATCTCAATTAGTATGCCATAAATTTCTGCAGCCTTCTTTTTCACCAATGCCTTCAGTGCAGCATGAACTTCTTCCTTCAGTACCATTTGTTCTTGAACATACACTACTTCCTGAAATGGCTGAACATCAACCAATTCTTTTTGTGACTGTATATTCCTTCCATCTTTTTCTTTTTGGGGGGGTAGAGTTTTTGTTTTTTTAGTATTTTGTTGTGCTTTAGTTGAAGGTTTACAGAGCATAAGAGTTTCCCTTTCAACAATTTGCACAAAGAAGTTTTCAAGACATTGGTTGCAGTCCTCTTAATGTGTCAATACTCTCCCCATTTCCACTGCGGGTTTCCCATTGCCTTTTGTCCAGTTTTCCCACCCCTTCCTGCTTTATTTTGGTCTCATATAATTAACTGTTCCTCTCAGGTGCTATTGTTTATTTTGCAGGACTGCTTATTGTTTGGCTGAAAGATGGTCTCCAAGAATGGCTTCATTTCCATGTTAGTAGGGTGTCTTAGGGCCATAATCTCAAGGGTTCCTCCAGTCTATATAAGACTAGTAAGTCTGGTCTTTTTTACTTCCATCTTCCTTTATGCTTCCTGCTTTGCACAGTTTTTTGCCCATATAATCCTTCAATATTGTAACTCAAGGCTTAAATTTTTTCTTCAGTTCTTTCAGCTTGAGAAATGCCGAGCGTGTTCTTCCCTTTTGGTTTTCTAACTCCAGGTCTTTGCACATTTCATAATATTTTCCTCTGTATTCTTGAGCCACCCTTTGAAAACTTCTGTTCAGCTTTTTTAGTTCATTATTTCTTCCATTTGCTTTAGCTACTCTACATTCAAGACCAAGTTTCAGAGTCTCTTCTGACATCTATTTTGATTTTTTTTTCTCTCTTTTTAATGACCTGTTGCTTTCTTCATGTATGATGTCCTGGATGTCATTCTACAACTCATCTGGTCTTTGGTCATTAGTGTTCAATGGTCAGATCTATTCTTGAGATAGTCTCTACATTCAGCTGGTATATACCCAAGGTCATATTTTGGCTCTCATGGACTTATTTTAATTTTCTTCAGCTTCTACTTGAACTTGCATATGAGCATTTGATGGTCTGTTCTGCATGCAGTTGGCCCCTGATCTTGTTCTGACTGGTATATTGAACTTCTCCATCATCTCTTTCCATAGTCAACTGGATTCCTGTGTATTCCAACCTGCGTGCATACTCATGTTTATCTTTTTCATTACCATTGAGTTAATTGTATACTGGCTACTTTTTATGCTTCTGGACCTCACAGGTAAGGTGTTATTCCAGTTCTAATGCATTTAGCATCAAGGTGGGTACTTTTCAAAATATGTGAGGCTCAGCAGACTGAAGTTGGAGCCTCACTGTTGTGTAGGTTGAGCATTCTGTTAGGTGATTTCCTGGATGTGTTAGTTTTATAAACTTTTGCCTTTTTTTTCCTTTATTTCTGTGAGGTAAGGCTTGCAAGCATAATTATGGCTTTCCTCCTACCACATAAAAAAAAATTTTTTTTTTTTTTTTTTTTTTTTTTATGTGGTAGGGAGACTTGATGGGTTTGTTTTGGTTTTTCTGTGTCATATTTAGAAAACCAGAGGTTCCCCATGTAACTTTATATAGCTCTCGTTGGTATATTGTCATACCACAGAAAGGTGGTGCCACAGTGCCACTTGCCTCATTGGTGACTTGTATTACCAGATCATATTTCTCAAAATCCATGTTATCAACCAAAAATTTAAACACACTCAATTAGCAAGTGTGCATTCCAATCCTGAAAATACATGCCATAAAAAAAAAAATGAGGAGAAAAATGTAGTGATGAAAGTATTATGCTGTCAAAAAAATGTATTTCCAATGAATAAGTCACTGAGCTTGCAAAATTCTATCATGCGATCTCCTATGTTGTTTCTATCACCAAGGCCATTTTTCCAACCACTGATCCTTCGTTGTGTCCAACTTTCACATTCCAATCACCAGTAATTATCAATGCATCTTGATTGCACTTTGATCAACTTCAGACTACAGAAGTTGGTAAAAATCTTTAATTTCTTCATTTTTGGCCTAGTGGCTCATGGGTGAATTTGAATAATAGTCATGTTAACTGGTCTTCCCATGGATATTATCACTGACAGCGTTGTATTTCGTGATAGATAGATCTTGAAATGTTCTCTTTGATGATAAACATGGCACCATTCTCTTCAATTTGTCATTCCAGCATAGTAGACCATATGATCGTCCAATTCAATATGGCCAATATCAGCCCCTTTGAGCTCAATAATGTCTAGGATACTAATCTTCAAGCATTCCATTTCATTTTTGATAACTTCCAATCATCCTACATCCATACTTCAGACATTCCATGTTCCAATTATTAATGGATATTTGTAGCTGTTTCTTCTCGTTTTGAGTTGTGCCACATCAGCAAATGAAGGTTGCAAAAGCTTGATTCCATCCACTTCATTAAGGTTGACTTTAGTTTGAGGAGGCAGCTCTTCCCTAGTCGTTTTTTGAGTGCCTTCCGATCTGAGAGGCTCATGTTTTGGTACTACATCAGACAATGTTCTATTGCAGTCCATAATGTTTTCACTGGCCAATCTTTTTCTGAAGTAGATTACCAGGTCCTTCCTCCCCGTCTGTCTTAGTCTCGAAGCTCCTCTGAAACCTATCCACCATGGGCGACCCTGCTGGTATTTGAAACATGGGTGGCATAGCTTCCAGCTTCATGGCAATATGCAAGCCACCACAGCATGACAAACTGACAGATGAGTGGTGGTTGGATCCCTGGGTCACCCCTAAATGACTGGAGCCCCCAAAGAGTTGCCTGGACTGACAGCAGACCTTGCGTAAATGAGAAATAAACTTCTGTTGGATTAAGCAACTGAGATTTGTGGGTCATTTGTCACTGAAACATAATCTAGCCTATCAACAAAAATAAAAATGAACATTTTTAAAAGATGCTAGAAGAAAACACTCCAAAATGTTTATAGTGCTGTTTTTAGATGACAGAACCTACAGATTTTTTTTTTTTTTTCATTTGGCCAGTATCTTATTTAACTTTTAAAATTGTGGCAAATACACATATAACATGCAATATTAGTCACAATAGCAAAAAGATGGAAACAACTAGAATGCCCAAAAACATGACTGGATAAACAAAATGTGGTACATGTATACAATGGAATACTACACAACCATAAAGAGTCATGATGAGTCCTCAAAACATAATGTGGATGAATCTGGAGGACATTATGCTGAGTGAAATAAGTCAATCACAAAAGGGCAAATATGATATGATAACACTTTTATAAGATGACAAAAATAGATAAATACATGCAGAAACCAATGTTCATTGGTGATTGTCAGGGATGTGTGTGTGTGGTGGGGGGAAGAACTCTAAAGATGTGAAATAAAAATGGTCAAAAATTACTCTAAAACAAAGATGAGATGGTAAGGGGCAGGGAAACTAAAGTATTGGAAATGGTAGAACAGTTTGAATGAGAATGATGACACGTTGTGAAAAATGTAACCAATGTGTATAGAAATTATTAAATGGGAACCTAATTTACTGTGTAAACTTTCACCTTAAACACAATAAAATATTATCATATATATACAGCAAAATATTTGCCAATTCAACAATGTATAATTCGTTAACATGGACTACATTAATCATATTGTCCAGCCATTATCACTATCATTTCCCAACTATTCCACCACGCTTAACAGAAATTCAATGCCTCTTAAGCAATAACTCCTCCTTTCCACCTCCCTCTCACGCCTGGTCACCACTAATAAGCTTTGGTTTCTACACATTTGTCTACTTCATATAAGTGAAATCAATATATTTTTTCTTTTGTGACTGACTTACTTCACTCAGCATAGTGTTTTCAGCATTCATCTATGTAGAGACATGTTTCTGCACTTAGTTTTTCTTTATGGCTGAGTAGTATTCCACTGTGTGTATGTACCACATTTTGCTTATCCGTTCATCTGTTGGTGGACATTTAGATTGCTTCCACCTTTTGACTATTGCAAATAGTGCTGCAATGAACATGGTGTACAGGTTACAGTTAATTTTTTATCTGTATTATTTTTGCATATTTTAAAAATCCCATAATGTCTATATTACTTTAAATGGAAAATTTTTTTCTTTTAAAAGTCTCAAGAGTTATTGGTGGAGAGATGGAAACATAGATCAGTGGAACAAAATAGAGAAATGAGAAATAGATACATATAATTATGCCTAACCTTTTTTTTTTTAATTGTACTTTAGGTGAAAGTTTACAGCTCAAGTTAGTTTCTCACACAAACATTTATACGCACTTTGCTATGTGACCCTAGTTTCTATCCCTGTAATGTGACAGCACACTACCCCTTTCTGCCTCGGATTTCCTGTGTCCATTCAACCAGCTCCTATCCCTTTCTGCCTTCTCATCTCACCTCCGGACAGGAGCTGTCTGTTAAGTCTCGTGTATCTACGTGAACTAAGAAGCACACTCTTCATGAGTACCATTTTATGTCTTATAGTCCAGTCTAATCTTTGTCTGCAGAGTTGACTTCGGGAATGGTTTTAATTCTGGGTTAACAGAGAGACCAGGGGGCATGTCTTCTGGGGTCCCTTAGTCTCAGTCAGACCATTAAGTCTGGTCATTTTATGTGAATTTGGGTTCTGCATCCCACTTTTCTCCTGCTCCATCAGGGACTCACTGTTGTGTTCCCTGTCAGAGTGCTCATTGATGGTAGCTGGGAACTATCTAGTTCTTCTGGTCTCAGGCTGATAGAGTCTGGTTTACGTGACCCCTCTTGTCTCTTGGGCTAATATTTTCCTTGTGTCTTTAATGTTCTTCATTCTCCTTTGCTCCAGGTGGGTTGGGATGAATTGATGCCTCTTAGATGGGCGCTTGCTAGCTTTCAAGCCCCAGATGCCCCTCACCAAAGTGGGATGCAGAACATTTTCTTAATAAATTTTATTATGCCAATTACCCTAGATGTCCCCAAAACCATGGTCCCCAGACCCCCGCCCCTGCTACTCTGTCCCTTGAAGTGTTCAGTTGTGTTCAGGAAATTTCTTATCTTTTTGTTTAGTCCAGTTGTGCTGACTTTCCCCTGTATCATGTGTTGTCCTTCCCCTCACCTAAGATAATTCTTGTCTACTATCTAGTTAGTGAATTCCCCTCTCCCTTCCTCCCCACCCTTATAATCATCAAAGAATGTTTTCTTCTTTGTTTAAACATTTTCTTGATTTCTTATAATAGTGGTCTCATACAATATATGTCATTTTGCAACTAATTTCACTCAGCATAATGCCTTCCAGCTTCTTCCAAGTTATAAGATGTTTCAAGAATTCCTCATCATTCTTTATCATTTAGTATTCCATTGTGTGAATGTACCATAATTTACCCATTCGTCTGTTGATGGGCACCTAGGTTGTTTCCTTCTTTTTGCTATTGTGAACAGTGCTGCAATGAACATGGGTGTGCATATATCTATTCATGTGATGGCTCTTATTTCTCTAGGATATATTCCAAGGAGTGGAATTGCTGGATCGTATGTACTATTTCTAGCTTTTTAAGGAAGCACCAAATCAATTTCCAAAGTGTTTGTACCACTTTGCATTCCCACCAGCAATGTGTAAGTGTTCCAGTCTCTCCACAACCTCTCCAACAGTTATTATTTTGTGTTTCTTTGGATTAATGTTAGCCTTGTTAGGGTGAAATGGTATTATTGTAGTTTTGATTTGCATTTCTCTAATGGCTAATGATCGTAAGCATTTCCTCATGTATCTGTTAGCCTCCTGAATATCTTCTTTGGTGAAGTGCCCATTCATATCCTTTGCCCACTTTTTAATTGGGTTATTTGTCTGTTTGTTGTTGAAGTTTTGCAGTATCTTATAGATTTTAGAGATTAGGCCCTGATCGGATATGTCATAGCCAAAATTTTTTCCCCAGCCTGTAGGTTGTCTTTTTAGTCTTTTGGTGAAGTCTTTTGATGAGCGTGTTTGATTTTTAGGAGCTTCCGGTTATCTAGTTTCTTTTCTGGTGTTTGTGCATTGTTAGTTATGGTTTGTATTCTGTTCATGCCATGTATTAGGGCTCCTAATGTTGTCCCTATTTTTTCTTCCATGATCTTTATCATTTTAGATTTTATATTTAGGTCTTTGATCCATTTTGAGTTGGTTTTTGTGCATGGTATGAGGTATGGGTTTTGTTTCAGTTTTTTGCAGATGGATATCCAGTTATGCCAGCACCATTTGTTAACCAACCAGTTTTTGACAAAGATGCAAAATGAAAAAGGATAGCTTTTTCAACAAATGGTGCTGGAGCAATTGGACATCCACAAACAAAAAAATTAAACTCTACCTAAACCTCACACCTTATATAAAAAATTAGCTCAGAATGGATCACAGACTTATAGGTAAAATATAGATCCATAAAACTTTTAGGAAAGAAAAAAAGAAACACAAGTGAAAATCTTCAGGATATAGGGTAAGATTTCTTAGATTTGACACTAGAAGCACAATCTATAAAAAGAAAAACTGATTAAATTGGTCCTTATCAAAATATAAACCTTTTACTGTGTGAAAACCACTGTCAAAAAACCAAAGGACAAACTACAGATGGGGAGAAAATATTTGCAAACCACATATCCAACAAAGGATCAGCATCTGGAATATATGAAGAACTCTCAAGATTCAACACTAGAATAAGTAAATAACCCAATTAGAAATGGGCAAAAGACACGTATAGACACTTCACCAAATAGGATATACAGGTGGCAAATAGGCACATAAAAAGATATTCAATATTATTAGCCATTACCCATTGCCGTCAAGTCAATTCCAACTCATAATGACCCTATAGGAGAGAATAGAACTGCCCCATATGGTTTCCAAAGTTGTAGTCTTTATGGAAACAGACTGGCACATCTTTCTCCTACAGAGCAGCTGGTGCGTTGGAACTGCCGAACTTTCGGTTAGCAGCCCAGCATTTAACCCTTGCTAAAAAAAAAAAAAATTTTTTTTTTTTTTTTAAGCAGAAATCGCTTAGTGAGGCTTCTAAAAGACGTCTTTAAAAGGATTGATCTCAGCTTGCTGGAACCTTTTGCCCTGCTCCTTCCACCTGCCTGGAACATTTCCATGATGGCGGAGCTACAGACACCATTTTATAACTGCAATGGAATCCAATACTAAAGATAAAAGACAGAAGGAGCTTAAATACCCGATGACCATGGAGACACAATTCCAACGACTGCCTCTGAAGTTGTTATTGAAGCACTGATACTTGAGTTTCCATCACATGCCGTCAACCCTAATCCTGATTGGTATGCCACAGAATTTACCATGTTTCTCTCTGCTCTCTCTCTCCCACTAGTAAATTGACTAGTACCCCAAGCATCAGTTTCCTCATCTGAAATAGGGAATAATAACCTCCTCAACAAAAGAGAGCATGTGTTTGAAAATGCATGGTACATAGTAGGTGCTCAGAATGTTAGTTCTTCTCTTCTGACCACCATGACTCTGACTTCTCTCCTAGGATCTAATTCTTCCAATCTGCTTGAGCTACCTGAAAGACTTGAGGATAAGGGATGAAAGATACATTCTTAGCTTCTTAGAAAAGAGGGGAAAGCATTTGTGTTCATGTCCTAGAAAAAATAAATAGATAAATAAAGCTGTCTTACCATCTGTCTCTTTTACACGGTAACAAAGAGTCTGGAAAAAGCTGGAATGTGACCTTTCCTGCCTGGGAGATTAAAGCCAGTCCTTGCACCAGGAAAGAGAAGATCCTGGTTCAGCCAACAACCTAATGTAGGCACTGGAAAGAACACTCCTCCCTTGCCAGGGGCCTTGCCGGCTATCTCTCACCTGGGCAGGTGGTGGTGTGTAGTCGAGCATCCAGTTCCAGGAACATGCTGATAGATCCGTGGAAATTCAGAGAATGGAAGCAGCCAGAACACTACAAAAATCTGATTTACAAGACCAGAACAATAACACTGGATGCAGTCTACATCATTCTGGCAAACACTGTGAGGGGTGGGAGAAAGGAGTTTGGGAGGTGGTCAGGGGAAGTAGCAAAATCTTCCAGCATCTGTCAGCAAGGGACAGGAGTTTATCCACCCCTGTTGTGTCCACATTCCCTTTGAAGGTACACACTAGGCCACACTGGTCTGGTTCCCTCAACTACACAGAAAACTACAGTAGACTGGTCAGTGTAATACTACAACATTGGTTAACAGATACATAGAAACTAGCCCTTTCCTTCTCTCCTAGTGGCAATTGCCGTTGAGTCAATTTGCATCATGTGTGTCAGAATAGAACTGCGCTCCATAGGGTTTTCAATGGCTGATCTTTCAGAAGTAAATCACCAGGCCTTTCTTCCGAGGCACCTCTGAGTGGATCTGAACCTACGTTCTTTTGGTTAGCAGCTGAGTGCGTTAACGGTTTACATCAGCCACGGTCTCTTTACCTCTCTAGCTTTTGGCTAGTCCATTCACATCTCTGGACATCAGCTTCTTCATCAATAAAATAAGAACAAAAATCCCTGCCTATTTCACAGGGTTACGCTAAGGATGAAATGAAGCTGATGATTGAGGGAGAGCTTTGTACAGACCACAGCCAGAGTTCTCAGCCTAACTGCACTTTACCATTAGCCCAGGACCCACCCCTCAGAGATTCCTACTTAATTGATATTTTTCTAACATTCCCTATGTGGTTCTAAGCTATAGCCAGGAATGACAACCACTTCTCTACAACTCTGCACAAGTAAGGGACTGTTATTGCCAATAATGGTGAAAAAGTTCAGCCAAGCAATTATTTAGTTGCTGTAACACCAACAAGTTTGACTAAATTTTATACTAGTGACCGTTTATCTTGTTTTGACTATGCTTGACCCAAATTGAGCTACCCCATATGCTAAATCTCTTAGATTTCTATAACGCTTTGAAATCTTTTGGGAAAGAGGAACTAAGCAAATAGAAAAAATAAAATTTTCAATCAATTATTATAAAAGCCTGTCTAAACCAGTGGTTCCCAAATTTCTGTCTTCAACACCAAGTGCATCCAAATCACCAGGGATGTTGGTTAAAATTACAGATTTTCCAAACCATAATTTATATATCTGAATCCAAATCTCTGAGTTGGGCCATTTGTATTAGACATAGGTCCAGGTGATTGTGAAGCACGGTCAGGTTGGAGAATCACTGCTAATGCTTTCCAGGGATGGGACATTCTACCAGGATAGAAGGCCTTTAGGAATGGGACCTTTAGGAATGGGCCTCTTCTTCCTGGGCTTCAGTGACTTCAACTATAAATGATGCCTCTGGTGATGCGCTAAGAGACAAGCCACAGGCTGTTTCCTGGCTTGTGAGTCCAGCCCCCAAGCCTCAACCAGGCCAGGTGGGAGGACACATTGAGTCCATTCGCAACCAGGAACCAAAAGGGAATAAACTAGTTGCCATGGAGTTGATTCCAACTCATGGTGGCTCCGTGTGTTTCAGATTAGAACTGTGCTCCATAAAGTTTTAATGGACAATTTTTTAGAAGTAGTTTGCCAGCCCTTTCTTCTGGGGCACCTCTGGGTGAACTTGAACCTTCGGCCTTTCTGTTAGCAGCCATTTGCATTCCTTAAGTGTTTGCACCACTCAGGGACTCACTCACTATCCCACTCCTGAACATATTTGATATGTGTTTCCAAGCTTAAAAAAAAAAATCACAAGGAATGGTGGGATGGACCTGGGAACATGAAGTCAAAAGACCTGGGTTCTTGGCCTCCTTTGTAATGGTCTCCACATCTTTGCCAGTAAAATGGGTGCTTTGAACCGGGAGAGCAATGAGATCCATTTGGTTTTGTCACTCCTTGACTCTTCTATTGGGTGTAAGACTCACTAGGAGCTCTTTCAGAGAAATCGCTTTTGCTAAGCACTGAAAACCAACACATACCCATGGGAATCAGATGTGGTGCTTCACCTTCTCAGTATTTATCCTCTTCAGCTGAACCACAAGCCTTCCCCAGAGAACCAGGTACAAACGCCTGTGTCTCTCCCCAAGTGTCTCTCCAGCACGGCTTTCCCATGATGCTTCCTAAGACCTAGAAAGGAGGCTTCAGAGCCAAGGACATCCATGCCTGTCACATCTGAGGCATTAGGGGCTTGGGCAGTGATGGCTGCCACCATCCCCTCCCCACCCTGCTCCACTTCCTTTCAGAGCAATACCTGAACCCAGACATGAGGCTGCTCCTTAGAGTAAAACCCTAGCAGTGGCTTTACCTTTCCTTAGAAAACCTCTGGATCTATCACTGCAGTAGATTCACAAAGTTCTTGCAGAGGAAGAAGAATGGGATTCCAATCATCAACAGATGTCTTAGAACACCAGCAAAATCTATTCTACCATAAAAGCCTTCTTTGCTCTTCTTGCCCCCACTTGCTGACCAAACTATTTTACTTATGGCAATTAGAACTTCTTTCTTAAGCATTTACGTATTTGTCAAGAGCCCACTGTATATATTAGTGCTATCTTAGATTTAGGAGGAAACACCATACAAATTAATCACACTGTGGCATTCATTTCTGAATCATCAGGGTCCAACATTTGCCTGAGACATACCCTGTGGCCAGCTGCATACACTATGGCCTTTGACCCACTAGCCTGGTGACCTGCCCCAGTCAGAGCACAGGTCTCATTTACGGTGAATTGTTGTCCCTGGCTCTCAGAGAGCTCAGCTTTCTCTGGTGAAGGCTCACAGATACCTATTTAAACAGTGTTGCAAGACCTTGTTAGGGATGTTGAGGTGGAGCCAAGATGGCAGAATAGACAGATGCTTCTGGCAAGCCCTCTTTACAAAAAAGACCAAAAAAAAAAAAAAACAAGTATATTTGTGACAAGCTGGTAGGCCTGAGCTTCAAAGGCAAGCTTAGAAAATGAACTGAGGGGTAGGGGGAGAAAGAGAGGGTTCAGAAGCAGAGAGGAGTTACTGAACCTGAATCACTGAGAGCCCTCGGACACCATTCCCAGAGCCATGGCGGTGTGCTGGTACTAGCATTTGGCTGCAGTTTCCTCAGGGAGAAGCAGCCAGCCATACACCCTACTCAAAAGCTAAGTACTTGCATATATTTTAACATGCTCCCCCACCCCCAAGCCGGCTTCAGCAGCTGAATTCCCTGGGCCTGAGATAGGCACTAATGAGCACCTAGAGCCATCCTTCCGGCCTTGGGGAAGGACAAAAATTGCAACTGGGGGAAAAGATAATTTGCCAGTTCCACGAACCAGGGAAGCTCAGGACAGAAGCGGCTCCTGTCCAGGCATAAATGGTCCATGGACTTTGAGCACCTTTCCCCTCTGCATGGACCTGTGTGGGCCTATTTCAGTAGGATAGGCCCTTGTTGGCAAACTCCAACCATTTCAGCTGTGTGGTGGAGAGGTGGGTGTTTGACGCTTGACATTGCTTTGCCTATTAAACAAGGTCCTCACCTACCCACATCAGGGACCTAAGGACTGGTAGCTTCACTCAGGTCACCCAGTCACCCACGACAGGAGTCCAAGGATAACTGGTACCTCCCAGTCCTTACAACCAAAAACTTTGGGGGCCCATGGTCCGTCTGCAGAACCCACCCACCTGCACGCTCTAGGGAACAGGGACACACTTTCCTCAGAACAGAGTGTGACCCCCTGCTGCAATCAGATATCGGTATACATGCCAATCAGCCATGACCTTCTAAGACTGTAAGAAAGAGCCTGTACCACACACTTGATGATCAGCTACCTGGAAAATGGAGCTGAATTCATACAAGAAAAAGTGAATGGACTCCAAGACTGATATACCTGAAAACAGCTCTAGCCATCTGGGGACAGGACGTCAGAGCTCCAAAGGCAAAAATAGTCAAGCTAGCTCACGCAAGCAACCCATCTGGGTATATCAAAACAAAACAAAGCAAGAAGCTATGACACAGTAAGCAAGCATAAACTAATACAATAACTTATAAATGGCTCAGAGACAGCAGTCAATTATCAGTCACATAAAGAAACAGACCATGACCACCTCAACAAACTATCAAAACAAAGAATCCAGGAATCTTCTAGATGAAAGTGCCTTCCTGGAATTGCCAGAGCCAGAATACAAAAGTTTAATATACAGAACCCTTCAAGACATTAGGAAGGAAATGAGGCAATATGCAGAACAAGCCAAGGAACACACAGATAAAGCAACTGAAGAAATTAGAAAGATTATTCAGGAACATAATGAAAAGTTTAGTAAGCTGGAAAAATCCATAGACAGCAATCAGGAGTTCAGAAGATTAACAATAAAATTACAGAAGTAGACAACTCAATATAAAGTCAGAGGAGCAGAATTGAGCAAGTAGAAACCAGAATTTCTGAACTCAAAGATAAATCACTTGGCACTAATATATTTGAAGAAAAATCAGATAAAAAAATTTTTAAAAAATGAAGAAATCTTAAGAATCATGTGGCACTCTATCAAGAGAAATAACCTACGAGTGATTGGAGTACCAGAACAGGGAGGGATAACAGAAAATACAGAGAGAATTGTTGAAGATTTGTTGGCAGAAAACTTCCACGATATTGCAAAAGATGAGAAGATATCTATCCAAGATGCTCATCGAAGTCCACATAAGGTAGATCTTAAAAGAAAGTCACCAAAACATATTATAATCAAACTTGCCAAAACCAAAGATAAAGGGAGAATTATAAGAGCAGCGAGGAATAAACAAATAGTCACCTACAAGGAGAGCGAATAAGAATAAGCTCGGACTACTCGCCAGAAACCATGCAGGCAAGAAGGCAATGGGATGACATATTTAAAAAACGGGAGGAAAAAAATTGCCTGCCAAGAATCATATATCCATCAAAACTGTCTCTTAAATGTGAAGGTGAAATTAAGACATTTCCAGATCAACACAAGTTGAGGGAATTCGTAAAAACCAAATCAAAACTGCAAGAAATACTAAAGGGAGTTCTTTGGTTAGAAAATCAATAATATCAGGTATCAACCCAAGAACTCTGGTCAAAGCAACCAGAAGTCAACCCAGAAAGGGAAATCCAAAAAAAACAAAGCAAGATTATGAAGAAAAAAAAAAATGCTCAAAACAGGGTAACAGTGATGTTATTATATAAAAGAAGACAACATTAAAATAATAAAGAGGGACTAAGAACTGTAATCATAGACCTTCCAAATGGAGAGGAAGATACGGCGATACAAAGAGATAGAAGTTAGTTTTAAATTTAGAAAAATAGGGGTAAATCACAAGGTAACCACAAAGGACACAAACTATCCTACTCATCAAAATAAAGTACAAGAAAAAAATAGAGACTCAGCAGAAACAAAATCAACAACAAATATGAGGAAAGGGCAATATATAAAGATAATCTACTGAGCACATAAAATTAAGTGTGAAAAAGAAACTGTCAACAACACACAAAAAGACATCCAAATGACAGCACTAAATTCACACCTCTCCATAATTACACTGAATGTAAATGGACTAAATGCACCAATAAAGAGACAGAGAGTAGCACAATGGATTAAAAAACAATATCAGTCTATATGCTGCCTATAAGAGACACACCTTAGACTTAGAGACACAAACAAACTTAAACTCAAAGGATGGAAAAAAAATATATCAAGCAAACAACAATCAAAAAAGAGCAGGAGTGGCAATGTTAATTTCTGACAAAATAAAGTTTAAAGTTAAATCTATCATAAAGGATAAGGAAGGACCCAATATAATGATTAAAGGGACAATACACCAAGAAGATATAACCATATTGAATATTTATGCACCCAATGACAGGGCTGCAAGATACATAAAACAAACTCTATTGAAAAATGAGATAGACAGCTCCACAATAATAGTAGGAGACTTCAACACACCACTTTCGGTGAAGGACAGGACATCCAGAAAGAAGCTCAATGAAGACACGGAAGAACTAAATGCCACAATCAACCAACTTGGCCTCATAAACATATATAGAACACTCCACCCAACAGCAGCCAATTATACTTTCTTTTCTAGTGCACATGGAACATTCTCTAGAATAGACCACATATTAGGTCATAAAGCAAGCCTTAGCAGAATCCAAAACACTGGAATATTACAAAGCATCTTCTCTGACCATAAGGCCATAAAACTGGAAATCAATAATAGGAAAAGCAGGGAAAAGAAATCAAACACTTGGACACTGAACAATACCCTGATCAAAAAAAGACAGGATTATAGAAGACATTATGGATGCAATAAAGAAATTCATACAATCCAATGAGAATGAAAACACTTCCTATTAGAACCTTTGGGACACAGCAAAAGCGGTGCTCAGAGGCCAATTTATATCAATAAATGCATACATCCAAAAAGAAGAAGGGGCTAAAATCAAAGAATTATCCCTACAACTTGAACAAATAGAAAGAGAGAACAAAAGAAACCCACAGGCACCAGAGGAAAACAAATAATAAAAATTAGGGCTGAACTAAATGAAATAGAAAACAGAAAAACAATTGAAAGAATTAACAAGGCCAAAAGCTGGTTTTTTGAAAAAATCAACAAAATTGATAAACCACTGGCCAAACTGACAAGAGAAAAACAGGAGAAGAAGCAAATAACCTGTATAAGAAATGAGATGGGCGATATTACAACAGACCTAAGTGAAATTAAAAGAATCATATCAGATTACTATCAAAAACTATACTCAAATTTGAAAACCTGGAAGAAATGGATGAATTCCTAGAAACACACTACCTACCTAAACTAACACAAACAGAGGTAGAACAACTAAATAGACCCATAACAAAAGAAGAGATTGAAAAGGTAATCATAAATTCCCAACAACAACAACAAAAAAGCCCTGTTCCGGATGGCTTCACTGCAGAGTTTTACCAAACTTTCAGAGAAGAGTTAACACCACTACTACTAAAGGTATTTCAGAGCATAGACAAGGACAGAAATCTACCAAACTCATTCTATGAAGCCACCATATCCCTGATACCAAAACCTGGTAGACACCACAAAAAAAGAAAATTATAGACCTATATCCCTCATGAATGTAGATGCAAAAATCCTCAACAAAATTCTAGCCCATAGAATTCAACAGCATATCAAAAAAATAATTCACCATGACTAAGTGGGATTCATACCAGGTGTGCAGGGAAGGTTCAACATTAGAAAAACAATTAATGTAATCCACCACATAAATAAAACAAAAGACAAGGATCACATGATTTTATCAATAGATGCAGAAAAGGCATTTGACAATGTTTGACACCCATTCATGATAAAAACTCTCAGCAAATACGAATAGAAGGAAAATTCCTCAACATAATAAATATTTTATCTTCTATTATATGTATATATGCACCACTGTATATACGTACTACTTTTTTTTAATCCATTCTTCTGTTGACGGGCATTTGGGTTGTTTCCATCTTTTGGCTGCTGTGAATAGTGCTGCAATGAAGATTGGTGTACAGGTCTCTTTTTGAATCTCTGCTTTCAAGGCTTTTGGATATATACCTAGGAGTGGAACTGTTGGGTCATATAGTAGTTCTATTTTTAGTTTTTTGAGGAACTGCCACACTGTTTTCCATAACAGCTATACCATTTTGCATTCCCACCAACAATGGATAAGGGTTCTGTCTTAGTTATTTAGTGCTGCTATAACGTTACAGGTTTTATAACAGAAATACCACGAGTGGATGGCTTCAACAAAGGGAAGTTTATTCTCTCATAGTCTAGTAGGCTAGAAGCCCAAATTCGGGCATCAGGTCCAAGGGAAGGCTTTCTCTCTCTGTTGGCTCTGGAGGAAGGTCCTTGTCCTCAATCTTCCCCTGGACTAGGAGCTTCTCACCACAGGAACCCCAGGTCCAAAGGACATGTTTTCTCCTGGCTCTCGTTTTTTGGTAGTATGAGGTCCCCAAATCTCTTCTTGCTTCCCTTTCCTTTTATCTTTTGTAAGATAAAAGGTGATATAGGCCACACCCCAGGGAAACTCCCTTTACATTGGATCAGTGATGTGATCTTAGTAAGGGTGTTATATCCTACCCTAACCCTCTACAACTAGCCCAATCCTGCCTCATTAACCACAGGCAGAGATTAGGATTTACAACACATAGGAAAATTACATTAATCACTAAATTGGAGGACAATAACACAATACTGGGAATCACGGCCTAACCAAGTTGGCACATATTTTTGGGAGACACAATTCAATCCATAACAGGTTCCATTTTCCCTACATGCTCACCAACATTTTTTATTTTCTTTTTCTTTTTTGTACTTCAGATGAAGGTTTACAGAGCAAATTAGTTTCTCATTCAACAATTAATACACATATTGTTTTGTGACATTGGTTACCAACCCTATGACTGACATGTCAACACTCTCCTCTTCTCAACATTGGGTTCCCCATTACCAGCTTTCCTGTCCCCTCCTGCCATCTTGCCCTTGTCCCTGGGCTAGCATGCCCACTTAGTCTCGTTTTGTTTTATGTGCCTGTTTAATCTTTGGCTGAAGGGTGAACTTCAGGAATGATTTCAGTCCTGAATTAAAAGGATGTCTGAGGATCATACTCTTTGGGTTTCTCCAGTCTTTGTCCGACCAGTAAGTCTGGTCTTTTTTTGTGAATTAGAATTTTTTTCTACATTTTTCTCCAGCTCTGTCCAGGATCCTCTATTGTGATACCTGTCAGAGCAGTTGGTGGTGGTCCTGGGCACCATCTAATTCTGCTGAACTCAATCTGGTAGAGGCTGTGGTCGTTCTTTGGACTAATCTTTCCCTTGCATTGTTGGTTTTCTTCATTCTCCCTTGCTCCAGATGGGGTGGGATTAGTGGAGTATCTTAGATGGCCACTCACAAGCTTTTAAGACCCCAGACACTACTCACCAAAGTAGGATGTAGAACATTTTCTTTATAAACTATGTTATGCCAGTTGGCCTAGATGTCCCCTGAGACCATGGCCCTCAGCCCTCACCCCAATAATTTGGCCTTCAGGGAGCCTGAATGTGTCTATGAAGTTTCCATGACCTTGCCTTAGTCAAATTGTGCTGACTTCCCCCATACAGCGTGCTGTCTTACCCTTCACCAAAGTTACCACTTGTCTGTTTTCTAGTTAGTGTTTTTCCCTCCTCACCCCTTCCCTCCCTAGTAACCATCAAAATTGTTTCCTTCTCTTTGTAAACCTTTTCATGAATTTTTATAACAATGGTCTCATATAGTATTTGTCCTTTTGTGATTGACTTATTTCATTCAGCATAATGTCCTCCAGACTCACCCATGTTGTGAGATGCTTCTCAGATTCATCATTTTTCTTTATTGTGTAATATTCCATTGTGTGTATGTACAGTAGTTTGTTTATCCATTCATCTGTTGTTGGACACTTAGGTTATTTCCATCTTTTTGCTATCATGAATACCTCTACAATGAACGTGAGTGTGCATATGTCTATTTGTGTGACAGCTCTTAATTCTCTAGGATATATTCCTTGGAGGGGGATTGCTGGATCCTATGCTATTTCTATTTCTAGCTTTTTAAGGAAGCTCCATATCATTTTCCAAAAAGGTTGTACCAATTTACATTCCTACCAACAGTGCACAAGAGTTCTAGTCTCCCCACAGCCTCTCCAACATTTGTTATTTTCTGTTTATTTTTGATTTGTGCCAGTAGTGTTGGGGTGAGATTGTAACTCATTGCAGTTTTGATTTGCATTTCTCTAATGGCTAGTGATCATGAGTATTTCCTGGTGTATCCGTTAGCTGCCTGAATATCTTCTTGGGTGAAGTGTCTGCTCATATCCTTTGCCCATTTTTAAATTGGATTATTTGTCTTTTTGTTGATTTTAGAGATTAACCTTGGTCAGATTTGACATAGCCATTTTTTTTTTTTCCAAGTCTGTAGGCTCTCTTTTTACTCTTTTGGTGAAGTCTTTTGATGTGTCTAAGTGTTTAATTTTTAGAAGATCCCAATTATCTAGCTTATCTTCTGCAGTTTGTATATTGTTAGTTACGGTTTGTATCCTATTTATGCTGTGTATTAGGGACTCTAGCATCGTCCGTATGTTTTCTTCTATGATCTTTTAAGTTTTGGTTTTATATTTAGGTATTTGATCATTTTTATATGTTTATCTTGTGACCTGCTACTCTTTGATCCATTTTTGTGTATAGTGTGAGATATGGGTCCTGTTCCAAACTGGGCATACAGTTTTGCCAGCATCATTTGTTAAAAAGAATATCTTTTCCCCACTTAATGGACTTTAGGTATTTGTCAAATATCTGGTGTCTGGAGGTGAATGGATTTACATCTGGGTTCTTGATTCTATTCCATTGGTCAATCTGTCTGTCTTTGTACCAGTACCAAGCTGTTTTGACTACTGTACCTGTAAAGTAGGTTCTGAGGTCAGGTAGTACGAGACTCCCCTACTTTATTCTTCTTCAATAGTGCTTACTTATCCGGAGACTCTTTCCTTTCCATGTAAAGTTAATGATTAGTTTTTCCTTCTCATTAAAGAATGCTGTCAGTATTTGGATCAGGACTGCATTGTATTTGTAGATTGCTTTGGGTAGACTTGAAGTTTTCACAATGTTGAGTTTACCTATCTGTGAGCATCGTGTGTTTTTCCATTTATGTAGATCCCTTTTGGTTTCCTGCCATGGTGTTTTGAAGCTTTCTTTGTATAAGACTTTTACATTCCTGGTTAGATATATTCCTAAGTATTTTTTTCTTTAGGGGCTGTTATAAATGGTCTTGCTTTCCTGATTTCCTTTTTGTAATTCTCTTTATTGGTGTATAGGAATCCAGCTGATTTTTTTTTTAATTTTTATTGTGCTTTGAGTGAAAGTTTACAAATCAAGTCAGTCAGTCATACAAAAAATTATATACACCTTCCTATATATTCCTAGTTTCTCTCACCCTAATGAGACAGCACACTCCTTCCCTCCACTCTCTATTTTCGTGTCCGTTGAGCCAGCTTCTGTCCCCCTCTGCCTTCTCATCTCCCCTCCAGACAGGAGCTGCACACACAGTCTCATGTGCCTACGTGATCCAAGAAGCTCACTCCTCACAAAAATTATTTTCTATACCATAGTCCAGTCCAATACCTGTCTGAAGAGTTGGCTTTGGGAATGGTTCCTGTCTTGGGCTAACAAAAGGTCTGGGGAACATGACCTCCGGGGTCCTTCTAGTCTCAGTCAGACCATTAAGTCTGATCTTTTTACGACAATTTGATGTCTATATCCCACTGCTCTCCTGCACCTTCAGGGGTTCTGTGTTGTGTTCCCTGTCAGGGCAGTCATCAGTTGTAGCCAGGCACCATCTAGTCCCTCTGGTCTCAGGCTGATGTAGTCTCTGGTTTATGTGGCCCTGTCTGTCTCTTGGGCTCATAATTACCTTGTGTCTTTCATGTTCTTCATTTTCCTTTGCTCCAGGTGGTTTGAGACCAACTGATGCATCTTAGATGGACACCTGCTTGCATTTAAGGCTCCAAATGCCACTCTCCAAAGTGGGATGCAGAATGCTTTCTTAATAGATTTTATTATGCCAATTGACCTGGGTATCCCCTGAAACCGTGGCCCCCAAACCACCCACCACCCTGCTACACTGGCCTTTGAAGCGTTCAGTTTATTCAGGAAACTTCTTTGCTTTTGGTTTAGTCCCGTTGTGCTGACCTCTCCTGTATTGTGTGTTGTCTTTCCTGTCACCTAAATAGTTCTTGTCTAATATCTAATTAGTGAATACCCCTCTCCCTTCCTCCCTCCCCACTCTCGTAACCATCAAAGGATATTTTCTTCTCTGTTTAAACTATATTTTGAGTTCTTATAATAGTGGTTTCATACAATATTTGTCCTTTTGCAACTGACTCATTTCCCATCTTATGAAATGTTTCATGGGTTCATCACTGTTCTTTATTAATGCATAGTATTCCATTGTGTGAATATACCATGATTTATTTATCCATTCATCCACTGATGGGCACCTTGGTTCCTTCCATTTTCTTGCTATTGTAAACAGTGCTGCAGTGAACATGGGTGAGCATATATCTCTTCGTGTAAAGGCTCTTATTTCTCTAGGATATTTATTCCAAGGAGTGGGATTGCTGGGTCATATGGTAGTTCTATTTCTAGCTTTTTAAGGAAGCACCAAATCGATTTCCAAAGTAGTTGTACCGTTTTACATTTCCATCATCAGTGTATAACTGTTCCAGTCACTCCACAACCTCTCCAACATTTATTATTTTGTGTTTTTTGGATCAATGCCAGCCTTGTCGGAGTGAGATGGAATCTCATTGTAGTTTTGATTTGCATTTTTCTAATAGCTAATGATTGTGAGCATTTCCTCATGTATCTGTTAGCTACCTGAATGTCTTCTTTAGTTAAGTGCCTGTTCATATCCTTTGCCCATGTTTTAATTAGGTAATTTGTCTTTTTTTTTGTTGAGTTTTTGCAGTATCATGTAAGTTTTAGAGATCAGATGCTGATCGGAAATGTCATACCTTAAAACTTTTTCCCAGTCTGTAGGTAATCTTTTTTACTCTTTTGGTGAAGTCTTTGGATGAGCATAGGTGTTTGATTTTTTAGGAGTTCCCAGTTATGTAGTTTCTCTTCTGGTGTTTGTGCATTGTTAAGAATGTTTTATGTACTGTTTATGCCATGTATTAGGGCTCCTAGCATTGTTCCTATTTTTTCTTGCATGATCTTTATTATTTTAGATTTTATATCTAGGTCTTTGATTCCTTTTGAGTTAGTTTCCGTGCATGGTGAGAGGTATGGGTCTTGTCTCATTTTTTTTGCAGATGGATATCCACTTATGCCAGCACCATTTGTTAAAGAGACTGTCTTTTCCCCATTTAACTGACTTTGGGCCTTTGTCAAATATCAACTGCTCATATGTGGATGGATTTATGTCTGCATTCTCAATTCTGTTCCATTGGTCTATGTATCTGTTGTTGTACCAATACCAGGCTGTTCAGACTACTGTGGCAGTACAATAGGTTGTAAAATCAGGTAGAGTGAGGCCTCCCACTTTGTTCTTCTTTTTCAGTGATGCTTTACTTATCCGGAGCCTCTTTTCCTTCCATGTGAAGTTGGTGATTTGTTTCTCTACATCATTAAAAAATGCCATTGGGAATTTGGATCACAATTGCATTGTATCTATAGATGGCTTTTAGTAGAATAGACATTTTTATAATGTTAAGTCTTCCTATCCATGAGCAAGATATGCTTTTCCACTTATGTAGGTCTCTTTTGGTTTCTTGCAGTAGTGTTTTGTAGTTTTCTTTGTACAGGTCTTTTACATCTCTGGTAAGATTTATTCCGAAGTATTTTATCTTCTTGGGGGCTACAGTAAATGGTATTGATCTGGTGATTTTCTCTTCGATGAACTTTTTGTTGGTATAAAGAAATCCAACTAATTTTTGTATGTTTATCTTGTATCCTGAAACTCTCCTGAACTCTGCTGTTAGTTTCAGTAGTTTTCTTGAGGATTCTTTAGGGTTCTCTATGTAAAATATCATGTCATCTGCAAATAGAGATACTTTTACTTCTTCCTTACCAATCTGGATTCCCGTTATTTCTTTATCTCTCCTAATTGCTCTGAGTAGGACCTCCAGCACGATGTTGAATAAGAGTGGTGATAAAGGGCATTCTTGTCTGGTTCCCAGTCTCAAGGGGAATACTTTCAGACTGTTTCCATTTAGGATGATGTTGGCTGTTGGCTTTGTATAAATGCCTTTTATTATGTTGAGGAATTTTCTTTCTATTCCTATTTTGCTGAGAGTTTTTATCATGAATTGGTGTTGGACTTTGTCAAATGCCTTTTCTGCATCAATTGTAAAATCATGTGATTCTTGTCTTTTGTTTTATTTATATGATGGATTACATTAATTGTTTTTCTAACGTTGAACCATCCCTGCATACCTGCTATGAATCCCACTTGGTCATGGTGAATTACTTTTCTAATATGTTGAATTCTTTTGGCTAGAATTTTGTTGAGGATTTTTGCATCTAAGTTCATGAGGGATATAGGTCTGTAATTTATTATTTATTTATTTATTGTGGTGTCTTTACCTGATTTTTGCATCAGGGACATGCTAGCTTCATAGAATGAGTTTGGGAGCATTCCATCCTTTTCCATGCTCTGACATACCTTTAGTAGTAGTGGTGTTAACTCTTCTACGAATGTTTGGCAGAACTCTCCAGTGAAGCTGTCCATGCCAGGGCTTTTTTTTTGTTGGGAGCTTTTTAATTACCTTTTCAATCTCTTCTTTTGTTATCGGTTTATTTAGTTATTCTACCTCTGTTTGTGTTAGTTTAGGTAGGTAGTGTGTTTCTAGGGATTCATCCATTTCTTCTAGGTTTTCAAATTTGTTAGAGTACAGTTTTTCATAGTAATCTGATATGTTTCTTTGTGATATTGGCCCATCTCATTTCTTATTCAGGTTATTTGCTTCCTCTCCTGTTTTTCTTTTGTCAGTTTGGCCAATGGTTTATCAATTTTGTTAGTTTTGTCAGAGAACATGCTTTTGGTCTTGTTAACTCTTTCAATTGCTTTTCTGTTCTCTATTTCATTTAATTCAGCTCTAATTCTTATTATTTTCTTTCTTCTCATGAATGACGGTGTCTTTTGTTGCTCTCTTTTTATTTGTTCAAGTTGCAGGGATAATTCTTTGATTTGGGCCCTTTCTTCTTTTCGGATGAGTGCATTTATTGCTATAAACTGACATCTGAGCTAATAGCTGTGTCCCAAAGGTTCTGATAGAAAGTGTTTTCATTCTCACTGGATTCTATGAATTTCTTCCAACCTTAATGTCTTCTATTAAAAAAAAAGAAAAAAATTTTTTTCTTTTTTTAATGTCTTCTATAATCCAGTCGTTTTTGATCAGGGTGTTGTTTAGTTTCCAAGTGTTTGACTTCTTTTCCCTGCTTTTTCTGTTATTGATTTTTACTTTCATGACCTTATGGTCAGCGAAGGTGCTTTGTAATATTTCAATATTTTGGATTCTGCTAAGGCTTGTTTTATGACCTAATATGTGGTCTATTCTAGAGAATGTCCCATGTGGGCTAGAAAAGAAAGTATACTTGGCTGCTGTTGGGTGAAGTGTTCTGTCTTTGTCTATAAGGTCAAGTTGGTTGATTGTGGCACTTAGATCTTGCGTGTCTTCATTGAGCTTCTTTCTGGTTGTTCTGTCCTTCAACAAAAATGGTATGTCGAAGCCTCCTACTATAACTGTGGAGCTGTCTATCTCCCTTTTCAATGCTGTTAGAGTTTGTTTTATGTATCTTTTAGCCCTGTCATTGGGTGCATAAATATTTAATATGGTTATATCCTCCTGGCATATTGTCCCTTTAACCATTATATAGTATCCTTCCTTATCCTTTGCAATGGATTTAACTTTAAAGTCTATTTTGTCAGAAATTAATGTTGGCACTCCTGCTCTTTTTTGATTGTTGTTTGCTTGGTATATTTTTTTCAATCCTTCGAGTTTTAGTTTGTTTGTGTCTCTAAGTCTAATGTGTGTCTCTTGTAGGCAGCATATAGACGGTTCTTGTTTTTTAATCCATTCTGTACTCTCTGCCTCATTATTGGTGCATTTAGTCCATTTACATTCAGCATTACTACGGATAGGTATGAGTTTAGCACTGTCATTTTGATGTTTTGTGTGTGTGTGTTTTTGACAGTTTTTTTCCCACTTAATTTTTTGTACTGAGTAGTTTGTCTTTGTATATTTGCCTTTTCCTCTTATTCATTGTTGTTGATTTTGTTTCTGCTGAGTCTTTATTTTTTTCTTTTATTTTATTTTCATGAGTAGGATTGCTAGTCTCCTTTGTGGTTACTTTAATATTTACCCTATTTTTCTAAGTTTAAACCTAGCTTTTATTTCTTTATATCATCTTGTCTTCCTCTCCATATGAAAGATCTATGACTGCATTTCTTAGTCCCTCTTTATTGTTTTAATTTTGTCTTCTTTTACATAATGGCACCACTGTTTCCCTGTTTTGAGCATTATTTATCTTGGTTTATTTTTGTGATTTCCCTGCCTGGGTTGACATCTGGATGCTCTGTCCTGCACTCTAGTCTTGTATTGATATCTGATATTATGGATTTTCTAACCAGAGAACTTCCTTTGGTATTTCTTGTAGTTTTGGTTTGGTTTTTATGAATTCCCTAAACTTCTGTTTATCTGGAAATGTCCTAATTTCACCTATTTAAGAGACGGTTTTGCTGGGTGTATGATTCTTAGCTGGCAATTTTTTTTCCTACAATGCTTTATATAAGTCTTTCCATTGCCTTCTTGCCTGCATGGTTTCTGCCAAGTAGTTTGAGTTTATTCTTATTGACTCTCCTTTGTAGGTGACTTTCTGTTTATCCCTCGCTGCTCTTAAAATTCTTTCTTTATCTTATTTTGGCAAGTTTGATTATAATATGTCTCGGTGACTTTCTTTTGAGATCTACTTATGCGGAGTTCAATGAGCATCTTGGATAGATACCTTCTCATCTTTCATGATATCAGGGAAGTTTTCTGCCAACAAATCTTCAGCAATTCTCTCTGTAGTTTCTGTTATCCCTCCTTGTTCCGGTACTCCAATCACTTGTAGGTTATTTCTCTTGATAGAATCCCACATGATTCTTAAGGTTTCTTCATTTTTTTTTTAATTCTTTTGTCTGATTTTTCTTCAAATATATTGGTGCCAAGTGTTTTATCTTCAATCTCACTAATTCTGCCTTCTACTTGCTCAAATTCTGCTCCTCTGACTTTCTACTGAGTTATGGTATTCTGTAATTTTATTATTAATCATCTGAATTCCTGTCTCTTTATGGATTCTTGCAGTTTATTAAATTTTTCATTATGTTCTTGAATAGCCTTTTTAATTTCCTCAACTGCTTTATCTGTGTGTTCCTTGTCTTGTTCTGCATTTTGCAGATCTCATTCCTGATGTCTTGAAGAACTCTGTAAGTTAATCTTTTGTTTTCTGCATCTGGTAGTTACAGGAAGGCACCTTCATCCAGAAGATCCCTTGATTCTTTATTTTGAGAGCTTGTTGAAGTGATCATGGTTGATTCTTTATGTGATTTGATATTGACTATTGTCTCTCAGCCATCTATAAGTTCTTTATTGGTTTATTTTATGTTTGCTTACTGTATCCTAGCTTCTCGCTTTGTTTTGTTTTGATATGCCCGAATAGCCTGCTTGAGTGAGTTGGCTTGATTATTTTCACCCTTGAAGCTCTAACATCCTGTCACCAGATGGCTAGAGATGTTATCAAGTATATCAGTCTAGGAGTCCATTCACTTTTCTTGTATGGATTTAGATCAGGTGTCCAGGTAGCTGGTCATCAAGTGTGTGGTATAGGCTCTGTCCTACTGTCTTAAAGGGGCCAGGGTGATTGGTGTAGGTACAGGTATCTGGTTGCAGCAGGCAGTCTTGCTTTAAACAAGATGGGGGACTGACAACCATCCCTCGAGTGTCTGTGAGTAAAGCACATCCCTGTTCCTTAGAGCACACAGGTGGATGGGTTCTGCAGATGGGCCATGGCACCCAATGCTTTTGGTTTTAACGACGGGGAGGTACCACTTATCCTTGGATCTCTGTGGGTGGCTAGGTGACATGGGTGGAGACACCAGTCCTTAGGCCCCTGATGTGGGTAGGTGAGAACCCTGTTTAATATGCAAATTGGTGTCAAACATCGAATACCCACCTCTCCACCACACAGCTGAAACAGTTGCAGTCTGCCAACAAGGGCTTATTTTCCTGAAATATGCCCACACAGGTCCACGAAGGGGGGAAAGATATTCAAAGTCCACAGACCTGGACAGGAGCCACTTCTGTCCTGAGCTCCCCAGCTTAGTGGAGCTGGCAGATTATCTTTTCCCCCAGTTGTGAATTTATTTCTTATCCAAGGCCAGGAGAATGGCTCCGGACACTCAGCCGAGCCTATCTCAGGCCCAGGGGAATTGACAGCCACTGAAGTGGGCTTGGGGGCTGGGACAAAGTAAAATATATGCAAGTACTTAGATTTGCCAAGAGCTCCATTCCTCTCTGCTTCCGGAGATGTGAGTAGGCTGTGTGGCTGGCTCTCTCTCCCTGAGGAAATCACGTCCAGAACACTACTACCAGCCCTGCTGTGGCCACTCCAGGGAATGGTGCCTGAGGGTTCCCAGCGATTCAAGTCCAGCAACTCCTCTCAGCTTCTGAACCATTTCTCCTTCCCCATGTTGCTCAGTTCATTTTCTGACTTTGCCTTTGATTTGAAGAGGTGGCATATGATCTGGTGTTTTATTTTGGTTGTTTTCTAAAGCCAGTCTTTCCTGTTTTTTAATATGTTTTGATATTGTCTGATATCTTTGAGACATTCAGGAATTATATTGTTCCTTTATTGACTGTAGATTTGCTAGTTTTGTCCTGCCTTTTTATTTTATTTGGTTATATCTGCACAGGGGGGCTTGGCATGTTTTGTTGCTTGCTCTCCTGTGGACACAATACTTCTCACCACCTTGTACAAGTTGGCAAGGCCAGTTACTCAGCTATGGTGCTGCAGGTGGGAGGGGCAGGGTTGGGTAGTTTGTGGAACCGACTAGGGCCAAAGGGGTGGGGATGGGGAGAGGTGCAGGGCAAAGTATGTGTGAGCATGTTGGTGTGGCTTGGGGGTGCAGCACTCAGCACTTGGTACAGATAGGCAGGAGGAAATGAAGAGAATGTGATGTGTGGGGCTAAGTAGGTGAGTGAAAGAAGAGAAAGAAACAAAAACAAAATAAAGCAAAAAAAAGAAGAAAAAAATGAGAAAAAAGTAAATAAAGTGGCAGTGTGGTAGGATGTGGGGGTGGGGTGGAGAAAACCTTGTGAGGCTGTGTGCCAGTGCACTCTAGCCAAGTGGTGTGGCTCAGTCTGTCAAGAGGTGAAGTGGATGGTGCACAGAACTAGGTGGGCAAGAGAAAGCAAAGGAAAGAGGAGAAAGAGAGAGGAAACAAACCAACAAACAAAAATAAAATAAAAACAACAATAAAAGTAAATAAATATCATGGTGGAGGAGCTGGCTGCTGGGATGGGGCAGAACTGGGGTGGTGGTGAGTTGATGTCTCTTTCACTGAGAGGCATTGCACGACCTGTCAGGAAGGGGCAGAGGCAGTGCAGGGCCTAGGTGGGAGGGAGGAGAAGGGGAAAATAAAGAAAAATAAAAAATATGGCACTGAGGGAACCAGCCTGTAGGGGTGGCATAGACCCAGGGAGGCTGGATGCTAGAGGCTGTCCAGCCAAGTGGTACAGCACAGCCCACCAAGAAGGAGAGGGGTGACACACAGGGCTAGGTGGGTGAGAGAAAGGAAAAGAAGGGAGAGAAGGAACAACAATAAAAAAAGAAAACAAACGAAAAATAAATAGATAAAATGGCACTGAAGGAGCCATTTGGTGACAGCGGTACAGACCTGGGGAGGCTGTGTGCCAGTGGCTTTCCAGTTAAGTGGTGCAGCACCACCTGCTGAGTAGGGGCTGGGGTGGTGCGCAGGGCTGGGTGGGTGGGGGAACAGAAAGGAGAGAGAGAGAAGGAACAGAAAAAAAAGATAAAAGCAAACAAACCAAAAAGTATGGCATTGAGCAAGCCAGTTGGTGGGCATAGCGCAGGCCCAGGGAGGCTGTGTGCCGGTGGTCCCCCGAGCCAAGCAGTGAAACAAAGCCCACTGAGAAGGGCAGGGATGGCAATGGGGACACGTGGATGGGAGAAAGGAAAGGGAAGAAGGGATAGGTAGAGAAGAAAGAAACGAAAAACTTAAAGAAAAAGAAAAAAAAATATGGTGCCAAAGGAGCCCACAGTTAGGGGTGGTACGGGCCTGGGGAAGCTGTGCTCCAATGGCTTTCTAGCTGAGCAGTGCAACACTGCCCTTTGAGAAGGGGCAGGAAGGAAGGGAGGGAGAGAGAAGAAATCAGAAAAAAAATAATAATAAAATAAAAAATGGCACTGAGGGAGCCTGCTGTCAGGGGCAGTGCAGATCTGAGGCAACTGTGTGCCAGTGGCTCTCTAGCTCAGTGGTGTGACACAGTCCATCAAGAATGGGAGGGGACAGCACATGGGGCTAGCTGGGCAGGAGAAAGTAAAGGAAGAAAGAGAGGGAGAAGCAACAAAAAAGGCCAAACAAATAACAGAAAACAAACCAAAATGGAGCTGAAGGGGCCAGCCATTGGGACAGGGTGGACCCAGTAGCAGTGAGCTGCTGTCCCTCTGGCCAAGCAACCACGGACCATTGGAAAGCAGCAGAACCCTCCTAAAGGGAAGAAGGGTTGGGGATGGGAAGGCGTGTATCCCTGGTTACCGGGTGTTCCGTCTTCTGCTGGGAGCTCCACAAAATTGCCTTCCCGTACTCCCTGTGTGCATTACTTGGTGGCTGTAGTCCGAGATGGTGAATTCATGCTACATTAGTTGGTAGGGGACCTCCAACCCATAACTGTCCTTGTTCTCTGTTCTCTGACAGTTTCTTAATCTATTTGGTGATTGATCAAGTTCTTTATTCCTTCATTTGATGCTTAGGGTTCCAGGTTTGAGGTTGTATCTGTTTTATGAGTCTTTCCTGCAGAGGGACAGCATGGTGCTTCTGTCTATAGCACCATGTTGGCTCTGCCTGTGTCTCCCTCCTTTTTTTTTTTTTTTTCTTTTAACAACCTTAGAAGGAGTGAATTAGTATTTCATTGTGAATTTGATTTGCCACTGTCTGATGGCTAATGATCTCGAGCATCTTTTCATGTGTTTGGTGGCCATTTGAATGTTCTCTTTGGTGAAATGTCTATTTAAGTCCTTTGCCATTTTATGATTGAGTTGTCTTTTTGTTGTTACGTTTTCTTAGACCTATATGTGTTTTGGTTATTAGATTCTTGTCAGACACGTGGTTTCTGAAGATGTTCTCCCAGGTGGTAGTTTGTCTTTTCCCATTTTTTTTTTGGAAAGCCTTTTGATGAACGAAAGTTTTAATTTTTATGAGGTCCCATTTATTTATTTTGTCTTTTTCTCTTTGTGCTTTTGTTGTTATATTAGATAATCCTTTATTGACAGCATTGCCCCTGCTTTTTCTTCAAAGAAGTCCATGGTTTTAGTTTGCATATTTATGCCATTAATCCATTTCAAATTAGTTTTTGTGTATGTTGTAAAGCACGGATTCTGTTTCATTTTTCTGCATGTGGAAATCCAATGTTCCAGTACCATACATTAATGAGACTCTTCTTTCCACATCAAATGAACTTAGCACCCTTGTCAAAAATTAGTTGACCAACCTGTACTATTAAAGGTATTTAAGAGCATAGAAAAAAGATGGAATACTCCCAAACTCATTCTATGAAGCCACCACAACCTTGATACCAAAGCCAGGTGAAGACATCACAAAAAAATAAAATTACAGACCAACATCCCTCATGAACAGAGACATAAAAATCCTCAACAAAATTCTACCTAATAGAATTCAACAACATATCAAAAAAAAAAAAAAGTTCACCATGACCAAGTGGGATTCATACCAGATATGCAGGGATGGTTCAGCATCAGATAAACAATGTAATCCATCACATAAATAAAACAAAAGATAAAAACCACAGGATCCTATCAATCGATGCAGAAAGGGCATTTGACAAAGTCCAATGCCCATTAATGGTAAAATAAATAAATACTCTCAGCAAAATAAGAATAGGAGGGGAATTTCTCAACATAATGAAGGCCATTTATACAAAGCCAACAGTGAACATCATCCTAAATGGAGAGAGTCTGAAAGCATTCCCCTTGAGAATGTGAACCAGACAAGGATGCTCCTTATCACCACTCTTATCGACATTGTGCTGGAGATCTTAGCCGGAGAAATAAGGCAAGAAAAAGAAATAAAAGGCATCCCAATTGGTAAGGAAGAAGTAAAAGTATCCCTATTCACAGATGATATGCTCTTATACATAGAAAACCCCAAACAGTCCACCAGAAAACTACTGGAATTAATAGAAGATTTCAGCAAAGTAGCCAGATACAAAATAAACATACAAAAATCAGTTGGTTTCCTCTGTACCAACAAAGAGAATTTGAAAAGAAAATCATCAAATCAATACCACTTACAATAGCCACCAAGAAGATAAAGTACTTAGGAATAAACTTAACCAGAGATATAAACTACCTCTTGAATGTCAACTAATTCTGTGTATTCCTTGCATCTTCTTTTGATGCTTCCTGCATCGTTTGATATTTTCCCCATAGAATCCTTCACTATTGCAACTTGAGGCTTGAATTTTTTCTTCAGCTCTTTCAGCTTGAGAAATGCCGAGCGTGTTCTTCTCTTTTGGTTTTCTATCTCCAGCTCTTTGCACATGTCATTGAAATGCTTTACTTTGCCTTCTCAAGCTGCCCTTTGAAATCCTCTGTTCAGTTATTTTACTTCATCATTTCTTCCTTTTGCTTTAGCTGCTTGACGTTCGAGAGCAAATTTCAGAGTCTCCTCTGACATCCATCTTGGTCTTTTCTTTCTTTCCTGTCTTTTCAATGACCTCTTGCTTTCTTCACGTATGATGTCCTTGATGTCATTCCACAGCTTCTCTGGTCATTAGTGTCCAACACATCAAATCTATTCTTGAGATGTCTCTAAATTCAGGTAGAATATACTCAAGGTCATACTTCAGCTTTCATGGACTTGCTCTCATTTTCTTGAACTTGAACTTGCATATGAGCAATTGATGGTCTGTTCTACAGTCAGCCCCTGGCCTTGGTCTGACTGATGATATTGAGCTTTTCCATCTTCTCTTTCTCATGCATTCCTGTGTATTCCATCCGTGCCTAACCCAAACCATGGTCACATCACATGCATATGAAAGCTGGACAATGAATGAGGAAGACCAAGGAAGAATTGATGCCTTTGAATTGTGGTGTTGGTGAAGAATATTGAATATACCATGAACTGCCAAATCAACGAATCTGTCTTAGAAGAAGTAAAACCAGAATGCTCCTTAGAAGCAAGGATGGCGAGACTGCATCTTACATACTTTGGACATGTTGTCAGGAGGAATCAGTCCCTGGAGAAGGACATCATGTTTGGCAAAGTACAGGGTCAGCGTACTCAACAAGATGGACTGACACAGTGGCTGCAACAATGGGCTCGAGCATAACAATGATTATAAGGATGGCACAGGACTGGGCAGTGTTTCGTTCTGTGGTACATAGGGTTGTTGTGAGTCAGAACTGACTCAACGGCACCTAACAACAATAACAGAGATGTAAAAGACCTATATAAAGAAAACTACAAGACACTACTGCAAGAAGCCAAGAGACTTACATAAGTAGAAAAACATACACTAGTCAAAACAGCCTGGTACTGGTGCAATGACAGATACATAGACCAATGGAGCAGAATTGAGAATCCAGACATAAATTCATCTTCCGATGAGCAGCTGATGTTTGAAAAAGGCCCAAAATCCATTAAATGGGGAAAAGACAGTCTCTTTAACAAATGGTGCTGGCATAACTGGATATTCATCTGCAAAAAAATGAAACAAGCCCCATACATCACACCATGTAACAAAAAAACTAACTCAAAATGGATCACATACTTAAATATAAAATCTGAAACAATAAAGATCATGGAAGAAAAAATAGGGACAATGCTAGGAACCCTAATACATGGCATAAACAGAATACAAACCATAACTAACAATGCACAAACACCAGAAAAGAAACTAGATAACTGGGAGCTCCTAAAAATCAAACACCTATGCTCATCAACAGACTAAAAAGAGAACCTACAGACTGGAAAAAAAAATTTTGGCTGCAACATATCCAATAAGGGGTTAATCTCTCAAATCTACAAGATACTGCAACACCTCAACAACAAAAAGACAAGTAATCCAATTAAAAAATGGGCAAAGGTATGAACAAACACTTCACCAAAGAAGACATTCAGGTAGCTAAGAGATACATGAGGAACTGCTCACGATCATTAGCCATTAGAGGAAAGCAAATCGAAACTACAATGACATACCATCTCACCCCAAAAAGGCTGGCAGTAATCCAAAATACACAAAATAATAAATGTTGGAGAGTTTGTGGAGAGACTAGAACACTTATACACTGCTGGTGGGAACGTAAAATGGTACAACCACTTTGGAAATTGATTTGGCGCTTCCTTAAAAAGCTAGAAATAGACTTTCCATAAGATCCAGCAACCCCACCTCTTATAATATATCCTAGAGAAATAAGAACCATCACACAAATAGATACACGCACACCCATGTTCATTGCAGCACTGGTCACAATAGCAAAAAAGATGGAAACAACCAAGGTGCCTGTCAACAGACAAATGAATAAACAAATTATGGTACATACACACAATGGAATACAACAGCACGATAAAGAACAATGATGAATCCTCAAAACATCTCACAACATGGATGAATCTGGAGGGAATTATGCTGAGTGAAATTAGTCACAAAAGGACAAATATTGTATGAGACCATTATTATAAGAACACAAGAAAAGGTTTAAAATGGAAGAAAACATCCTTTGATGATTATTAGGGTGGGGAGGGAGGGAGAGGCGAATTCACTAACTAGATAAAAAAAAAATAGTAGACAAGAATTATCTTAGGTGAAGGGAAGGATAGCACACAATACAGGGGAAGTCAGCACCACTGGACTAAACCAAAAGCTAAGAAGTTTCCTGAACACAACCAAACACTTTGAGGGACAGAGTAGCTGGGGCTGGGGTCTGAGGGCCATGGTTTCAGGGGACATCTAGGTCAATCAGCATAACAAAGTTTATTAAGAAAAAGTTCTGCATTCCACTTTGGTGAGTGGCATCTGGGGTCTTAAAAGCTTACAAGCAGCCATCTAAGATGCATCAATTGGTCCCAACCCACTTGAAGCAAAGGAGAATGAACACCAAAGACACAAGGAAAATATTAGCCCAAGAGACAAAAGTGCCACATAAACCAGAGATTCCATCAGCCTGAGACCAGAAGAATTAGATGGTACCTAGCTACCATCAATAACCACCCTGACAGGGAACATAACAGACAGTCCCTGAAAGAGTGGGAAAAAAGTGTGCAGCAGAACTCAAATTCACGTAAAAAGACCAGACTTAATGATCTGACTGAGACTGGAGGAACCCCCGAAGCCACGATCCCTGGCTGAGACCGTTCCCAAAGCTCACTCTTCAGACAAAGATTAGGCTGGACTACAAAACATAAAATAATATTCATGAGAGTGTTCTTCTTAGCTGAAGCAGATACACAAGACCAAATGGGTGGCTCCTGTCCAGAGGCAGGATGAGAAGGCAGGAAGGGACAGGAACTGGATGAATGGACACAAGAAACTCAGGGTGTAAAGGGGGAGTGTACTGTCATATTATAGGGATTGCAACTAATGTCACATAACATGTGTTTAAATTTTTGTATGAGAAATTAACTTGAGCTGTAAACTTTCACCTAAAGCAAAAATTAAGAAAAAAAAAAAAATCAGTTGACCACAGGTAAAAAAAAGTGGGTTTATTTCTGGATTCTCAGTTCTATCCCATTGCTCTGTGTGTTTGTTGCTATACCAGCACCAGGCTGTTTTGATTACTGTAGCTCTATATTATGTTTTAAAATCACGAATATGGAACATCTTTTCATTTATTTAAATCTTCTTTAATCTCCTTCAGCAGTGTTTTATAGTTTTCATGAGATAAGTTCTTCACATCCCTGTTGTTGTTGTTCAGTGCCGTCGAGTCAGTTCTCATAGAGGCCCTATGTACCGCAGAATGAAACACTGCCTGGTCCTGTACCATCCTTACACTCGTTTTGTTATGCTTGAGCCCACTGTTGCAACCACTGTGTCTATCCATCTCATTGAGGGTCTTCCTCTTTTCCACAGACCCTGTACTTTACCAAGCATGATATCCTTCTCCAGGGACTGATCCCTCCTGACAACATGTCCAAAGTATGTCAGACGCAGTCTCACCATTCTTGCTTCTGGTTGTACTTCTTCCAAGACAGATTTGTTTGTTCTTTGGCAATCCATGGTATACTCAATATTCTTCACCAACACCACAGTTCAAAGGCATCAATTCTTCTTTGGTCTTCTTTATTCATTGTCCAGCTTTCACATGCATATCATGCAACTGAAAATATCATGGCTTGGGTCAGGTGCACCTTAGTCTTCAAGGTGACTTCTTTGCTTTTCAACACTCTGAAGAGGTCCTTTGCAGCAGATTTGCCCAATGCAATGCATCTTTTGATTTCTTGACTGCTGCTTCTGTGGGTGTTGATTGTGGATCCAAGTAAAATGAAATCCTTGACAACTTCAATCTTTTCTCCGTTTATCATGATGTGGCTTATTGGTCCAGTTATGAGGATTTTTGTTTTCTTGATGTTGAGGTGTAATCCATACTGAAGGCTGTGGTTTTTGATCTTCCTTAGTAAAGTTCTCTAAGTCCTCTTCACTTTCAGCAGGCAAGTTTGTGTCATCTGCATAACACAAGTTGTTAATGGGTCTTCCTCCAAACCTGATGCTCCATTCTTCATATAGTCCAGATTCTCAGATTATTTGCTCAGCATACAGATTGGATAGGTATGGTGGAAGGATACAACCCCGAGGCACACTTTCCTGACTTTAAACCATGCAGTATCCCCTTGTTCTGTCTGAACAACTGCCTCTTGATCTATGTGCTGGTTCCTCAGGAGCACAATTAAGTGTTCTGGAATTCCCATTCTTCACAATGTTACCCATAATTTGTTATGATCCACACAGTCGAATGCCTTTGCATAGTCAATAAAACACAGGTAAACATCCTTCTGGTATTCTCTGCTTTCAGCCAGGATCCATCTGACATCAGCAATGATAACCCTGGTTCCGTGTCTTCTTCTGAATCTGGCCTGAATTTCCGGCAGTTCCCTGCCGATATACTACTGCAGCCACTTTGGAAAGATCTTCAGCAAAATTTTGCTTGTGTGTGATATTCATGATATTGTTCAATAATTTCTGCATTTGGTTGGATCACCTTTCTTGGGAATAGGCATAAATATAGATCTCTTCCACTTGGTTGGCCAAGTAGCTGCCTTCCAAATTTCTTGGCATAGACAAGTGAGCACTTCTAGCACTGCATTCATTTGTTGAAATATCGTAATTGATATTCCATCAATTCCTGGAGCCTTGTTTTTTGCCAATGCCCTCAGTGCAGCTTGGACTTCTTCCTTCAGTACCATCGGTTCCTGATCATATGCTACCTCTTGAAATGGTTGAAAGTCAACTAATTCTTTTTGGTATAACGACTCTGTGTATTCCTTCCATCTTCTTTTGATGTTTCCTGCGTTGTTTAATATTTTCTCCATAGAATCCTTCACTATTGCAACTTGAGGCTTGAATTTTGCAAGACGAATGACCTCTTCATTGCAAATACCTTTTTTACCAACATAAACGGTAACTATACATGTGGACCTCACAAGATGGAACACACGGGAATCAAATCGACTACACCTGTAGAAACGGATGATGGAAAAGCTCAATATCAGTCAGAACAAGGCCAGAGGCCCACTGTGGGATAAACCATCAACTGCTCGTATGCAAGTTCAAGGTGAAACTGAAGAAAATCAGAGGAAGTCCACAAGAGCCAAAGTACTTATCCCAACTGAATTTAGAGACCATCTCAAGAATAGGTTTGATGTGTTGAATACTAATGACCGAAGACCAGGAGAGTTGTGAAATGGCATCAAAGACATCATACATGAAGAAAGCAAAAGGTCATTGAAAAGACAGGAAAGAAAGAAAAGACCAAGATGGATGTCAGAGGAGACTGAAACTTGCTCTCAAACATCGAGCAGCTAAAGCAAAAGGAAGAAATGATGGAGTAAAAAAACTGAACAGAAGATTTCAAAGGGTGGCTCACATCCTTAGTTAGATTTATTCCCAGGTATTTTATTCACTTAGATGCTATTGTAAACGGAATTGTTTCCCTAATTTCCCTTTCAGATTTCTCATTGACAGTATATAGAAACCCAGATGATTTTTTTTTTATTGACCTTGTACCCTGCAACTTTACCAAATTCCTCTATTAACTCTAGAAGTTTTCTTGTGGACTCTTTAGGATTTTTTATATGTAGAATCATATCACCCACAAATAGAGATAATTTTACTTCTTGTTTTCCAATATGAATACCTTTTCTCTCTTTTTTATTTTTTATCTTATTGCTCTGGCTAGGACTTCTAACACAGTTATTGAATAGAAGTGGTAAGAGCAGACACTCTCATCTTATTCCCAATTTCAAGGGGAAAGCTCTCAGCCTTTCTCCATTCAGTATAATGCTGGCTGTTGGCTTTTCATATATACCCTGAATCATATTGAGGAATTTCTCTTCTATTTCAATCTTCTTTAGAGTTTTGATCAAGAAAAGGTGTTGGACTTTATCAAATGCTTTTTCTGCATCCATAGAGATGATCACATAGTTCTTTTCCTTTGTTCTATTGATATGGTAGATTATGTTGATTTTCTAATGTTGAACCACCCCTGCATTCCTGGAATAAATCCTGCTTGGTCATGGTGTATGACTCTTTTAATATCCTATTGGATTCTGTTCACTAGTCTTCATAAGAGATATTAGGCTGTATTTTTCTTGTGTGTGTGTGGTGTTTTTGGTTTGTGTATCAGGGTTATGCTTGCTTCATAGAATGAATTAGGGAGTATTCCTTCCTTCTCTATCTTTTGGAAGAGCTTAAACAGTACTGGTATCAACTCTTATGTAAATGTTTGGTAGAATTACCAAGTGAAGCCCTTTGGTCCAGGACTTTTTTTGTTGTTGTTTTTGGGAGGTTTTTGATCATTGATTTGATCTCTTCACTTGTTATGGGTCTGTTGAGACTTTCTATTTCCTCTTGAGTCAGTTTGGGTAGGTTGTGTGCGTCTAAGAATCTGTCCATTTCATCTAGTTATCCAAGTTCTATTTCTTGTAGCTAAAAATATCGTAACTTGGAAAAGTGGCCCAACATGCAGCTTTGACCAAAAGGGGTCAACAGGACACAGAACAGCAGCATCCAAGGGTATTAAATACAAAACAATATGCATATCTATAATAATGAACTTCACTGAGACTGAAAGAAAACATAATTCATCTTCAGAAGTTCCAAGGAAGTGTGATTAAATAAAACAGAGATTTCATAGAGTTAGTCAACATTAAACTGGACCTAAGAGATTTTTTTTTTTAAGAGATTATCTAGTTCAGGCAAGGCAAAAAAAAAAAAAAAAAGGAAAGGAAAAAAAAGTTGTCATCCACTTGATTCCAGCTCATGGTGACCCTGTGTGTGTCAGAGTAGAATCATGCTCCATAGGGTTTTATTTTTTTTAATTTTACTGTATTTTAGGTGAAAGTTTATGGTGCAAATTAGTTTCTCATTCAAAAATTTATACACAAATTGTTTTGTGACATTGGTTGCTATCCCTGCAATGTGTCAGCACTCTCCCCCTTTCCCTTTACTCCTTGGGTTCCCCGTGTCCATTTGTCCAGGTTTCCCTTCCTTTCCTGCCTTCTAATCTTTGCTTTTGAGCAGGTCTGGTATACTTGATTGAACTACAAAGCACATTTTTTTTATACGTTATTGTTTGTCTTATAGGCCTGTCTAATGTTTGGGTGAAAGGTGGACTTCTGGAGTGGCTTCAGTTCCAAGTTAGCAGGGTGTCTGGGTACCATAGTCTCAGGGGTTACTCCAGTCTCTGTCAGAACAATAAGTCTGCTCTTTTTTTGTAAATTTGAATTTTGTTCTACATTTTTCTCCCACTCTAAAACCCTCTGTTGTGATCCCTGCCAGAGTGTCCATAGGGTTTTCAATGACTGGTTTTTCTGAAGTAGATCACCAAGCCTTTCTTCTAAGGTGCTTTTGGGTGAACTTGAGCCCTTGTCCCTTTGGTTAGCAGACAATTGCTTAACCAATTTCACCACCCAGTGACTCCTCAGGTAAGAAAAACACTTGGAATTACTGCCACTTTTCCTTCTGGTCCCCCTGACTGACACTGATAATCATTCACATCACTCTTTCCTACTGATCTTAGAGTTGTATTTAGAACCTTTCTCAAAACAAGTATGTAGACCAAGGTTTCTCAAACTTTAATGTGCACTGGAATTATCTGGAGATCTTGTTAAAAATTATTCTAATTCTGTGGGTTGCACTAAATCCTAGCTCCCCCGCTGCAACATGACCAGAGTTGGCACCCAAGATAAACCCATTTGCCATCCTAGAAGGGAGGGGTTCAGCCCTCTCATATTATGGATAAGGAAGTTGTGGCTTAGGGAATTATAGTAATGAGGTTCCATAGTTCTCTATATTTTGCAAACTGCATTTATGTAAATTGTCTCACTTAAACCTCATAAAAATTACTGTTATTATCCTCATTTAATAGGTGAGAAAATTAAAGCTGAATGGGAATATTAAATTATTAATAGTTATACTGCCTTTTATAGTTTACACAGTGTTTTGCACATCATTATTTGTCTAATTATTACCTCTTAATCTAGTCTATCACGTAAAAATTTATAAATAATGGAGGCTCAGAAGAGTCAACTTGACCAAGCTCCATCAAGCACCAATGCTGTTCTTTGTCTATCAGTTGATTTTCAGTTTAGTCCCTGGACTGGCAGTCTCAGCATCACCTGGGAATTTCTTAGGAATGCAAATTACAAGCCTCCACCCAGATTTACTAAATCAGAAGCTGTTGGGGTGGAGCCCGGCCATCTGTGCTTTAACAAAACCTCCAGGTGATCCTGATGCACACTAAAAGTTTGAGAACAACTGCTTTGTGCCATAGCTGTGACTTGTCCAAAGTGACCCAGCCAGTTTCACTGCAGGCTTAGATCAAGGGCCAAGTGTTCCTTCTAACACAGCAAACTGAGGCTAAGCTAAAAATGAACCTCCACCTATAAAGATAAAAGCTATAACCACAGCAGTTGATCTAAGACTATGAAATTGTGAAGCATATGAGATACTATAAATAAAAGACTGTCCTTCAAGCTTGAAAGAAATGCTTTTGGATCACCAAACACGGACACTGCTGTTATGCACAACACATAGTAGACGGATGGAACTTACAACCCAACTATTGGTATGGCTGGCAATATAGATCCGTCCAGAAGAGTGGAGAACCTATTCAAAAATGGATCCATACTGAGTTACTGAGAGGAAAGGAAATGATGCCTGCTGTTCCCTTAGTATGCACGAGACACTGTACAAATTAGATCTCGTATAACTTAAGCAATCCTTCCTGGTATAATCACCCCCATGTTATCCTTAAAGAATCTAAGACTCAGAAAGATTAAATAATTTGCCCAGGTTCACTCAGCTAATAAGTAGTAAAATCACTATTCAAATAAAAGTCTGTTTTTCTCCAAATTCTGAATTCTTTCAGCTGCTTCATATTATTACTGATCATTCTGCATCTGGGAAAAAAGACTTTTCAAAGCAGCCCACGTCTTAACACCAGTGTCCCATCTGCAGCCTTGAGTTTGGCTAGTTACCACTTAAACCAGTTGCCCTCAAGTTGACTCCAATTCATGGCGACCCCATGTGTGTCAGAGTAGGACTGGGCTCTGTAGGATTTTCAATGGCTGATTTTTCAGAAGTAGATCACCAGGTCTTTCTTTGGGTGACTCAAACCTCCACTCTTTCTATTAGCAGCCAAACGTGCTAACCATTTACACCATTCAGGGGCTCCCAATTAGGGTGCACTTAACTCTCCTTAGTTTCATATCTGCCTTACCACCTTGTGCATCTGCCTCTTGTCCTTGTGCTACAAGACTGCATCACATCCTTCCTGGTAACTCTCACAGTGCTTTGCACAGGGCTATGAGCTGAGCAGGTACCCAACCAATGTTTACTTAAAACACCTTTTCACATTAATGTTTGGAGGAAGACCCTGGTGTTTTGGGGATGATGGCATTAAAGGAAACTCTGTCTTCCCATAGCATGTCCTCAGTGTCCAAGGCCACTGCTGGATAAATGAACCCTTTTTTTTTTTTTGGTCTGAGCCAAAGTAAAAACTCTTTTTGTTTCTGTGTGGTTGGATTGTAACACCACAGCACCTACTGTGGTTGCTCAAGAGACATTGCTGACAGATTGATTTACTGACTAATTTATATGACATGCTTACCCAGTGACAACGGTATCTTGGAGGGAGTTCAGAGGAAAATAACCAGGGTGATTAAAGGACTGGAAAATGTGCATTACAGGAAAAGTTATAGGGACTGCGGTTGAGGAAGCTGGCATATGTTGCATTCATAGGATATAGAGCTGGAAAGAACAGTGGGGCTCACTTAGTCCAAGCCCGTCGCTTTACACCTGGGGAAACCAAGGCCACAGAGGGTAACACACAGCCAGTCAGAGGCCGATCAATAGTTTGTCAATCTAATGGTGTCTCTGCAACACCAGGTCCCTACCCAAATATACACCCATACACATATACATTTAATCACATGATGGGCCAACATAATGAAAACCAAGACCAGCTCATGTCTTTCCCCAGATGAGAAGACAAAGAGCATTACTGTCTTAGGCCCCAATAATTTGTCAAAAAATTTCTAGATGATGTTTATACATCTATGGAGCCCTGGTGGCACAGTGGTGAAGAGCTCAGCTGCTAACCAAAACATCAGCAGTTCAAATCCTTGGAAAACTGATGGGGCAGTTCTTCTCTGTCCTATAGGGTTGCTATGAGTTGGAATCAATTCAACAGCAAAGGGCTTGGCTTTTGTTTCTTTGTTTATGTATCCAAACCAATTAACCAGTTGCCATTGAGTGGACTCCAACTCATGGTGACCCGTGTGTGTCAGAGAAGAACTGTGCTGCATAGGATTTTTAATGGCTGATTTTTTGGAAGTAGATTGCCAGGCATTTCTTCCAAGGTGCCTCTGAGTGGACTCGAGCCTTCAACGTTTCAGTTAGCAGCCAAGCGTAGTAAACTTCTGCACCACCCAGCAATGCCTATATAGTCCAAGAGGGGAAATAAGGAATGGTGTGGATTACATGTCTTTGAAGGCTGCCCCAGGCAGGGGATGTTACACTGTCTCACTTTCATTGCTGGACTGTGGCTCTCTCTGTGCCCTCCCAGGGCATCCTCTGGGTTACACCACTGGCAGGCAGTGGCTTTGTGCCTCCTTGCCTACAAAAAAAACTATGCAGCAATTGAGAGGAGAGAAGGGAAGACTTTCTCCTTTGTGAGAGGTAGTCGTCTATGGGGAAAGAGTTGGCAGAGGGGTGTGGTTTGGTAAGAAATTGCAGAGGTGGAGGCACATGACCAATTAGTGGCAATCACACTGGCCTTGGTCCCAGAAACCTTGATTGAGCCATGGAGCTGTGCCACTCACTGTGTGACATTATGCAAATCACTCAACATACCTAAGCCTCAGTTTCTTCATCAGTAAGCCTGGGATAGGCCAATGACACTTGCCTCGCCCAGGGATGTTATGACAATAAAAAGAGCAATGAGGAGGTTTTGGAAAGATCTTGGCTTGACAATACGGGTCTTCCATAACTTAATTTATTTATGTCTCAGTTTCTTCTTATAGCACAGTGATGATGCTAACGTTGAAGCTGGATAGAGAAAATCCAGTGGGTTAGGGACCCCCTAACACAAATCTTTCTTTCTTTAAATTTATCCTGGTTCTTTATATTCTTCTGCTTGAGGTCTGATCCTCTGAGAAGCCAATGTGACCCCCCTCAGCCTCCCCGCCAGGAGTGGAGCAGGCAGCCTGCCACCCCCTCCTTCTATTCCAATAATCCAGAAAAGGTCATCGGGAAGGATTTCTCCTTCCCTGGCTCAGGAGCTGCATTGTTCGCCCTCCAGCTCCAGGTAGGGAGAGCCAGACAGGTTATAACACTCACGTCCCGTAAATCAACTAGCAGCAACCTGAAGCTCAGCGACACCGTGTTTAAACATGATCCACTATCAAATAGCCCAACAGGCTCTGGAATAAGAGACCCCATCTTGAACACGTATCCTCCTCAAGACATCCCTCCCAGAGTCCCAGGCTGAAATGCCTTCCCATTTGATGTTATTTCCCAGCACCAAGACACTCTGCCCCTCAGGTAACTGGCCTGGTGTGACACACATATCTAAGGACTTACCTTCCTCCCAGAAGCACAGGACCATGGCTGGGCTCCCCTGAGCCCCCTTCTCCACAAGGGAAAGGCCAGCAGAGAAAGGTCAGGCTGATCCAAATGCTGCAGCTGTCTTAGACTCCCAGGCACAGTGTTGTCGGCCCTCCTCTGAGCTGTTTTCACAGCAGCTCTTCTTGGCTGAAGACCCCAGGGCCTCAGCCCCACAAAGCAGGTGCCAACATGCACTGAGACCCACTGCCCAGGCAGCTTTCCCCAGGACAGGCAATTTTAGCTCAGAGCTGGATTATGATAAACCCAAAGAGGATTAGTGGGGGACACCATCTGCAGAGAGAATAATTATCTTAATGGGGTTACACAGACTGCTCCTGGTCCTTTCCTCAAGGGTACCTTCATCAAAGCTGTTAACACAGGCCTGTGGGCTTGCAAAAGAGCCCTCCAAGAACCAGGTTCTCCACAGCATTCCTGCAGCCCATGTGGGCCACCACCAACCTTCACCAGGAGGAGAGCACCCAGCCTACCCTTTGTGGCAGGCAGGAACACCAAGTCCCCCGTGGGGGCCACCAGGGAAAAGGTGGCTGGCTGTTTGCCCCTGCATAACACAGAAGAGGAAATAAGATTAAATTGCATCAAACAGGAATTAGGTATATGGAGGCCTGAGATAATCAGCTGACATATGAATCCATCTCAGGGCTGTTTTCTCCACCAATGCTGAATAACCAGTTTCCCCCTCTAAGAACTCTTGTTACTCATTTTACACTAAATTGATCACTTGGCTTTATGTTGGCAACAGTAATGGGGAATTATCAGACCCTGGAATTATCAAATTCACTCTCTCTGAGGGCAGAAAATTATTTTTTTAGAATATCTCTATTTAGGTGCAGAGTTAGGTCCCTGGGCTCTCACTCCTCTACTAACCTAAAGGTTCACAATTCTAACCCACCCAACGGTACCACGGAAGAAAAAGACCAGACTACCTGCTTCCATAAAGATTACAGCCAAAAAAAACCCTATGGAGCACTTCTACTCCGTAACACATGGGGTCATCATGAGTCTGAATGGACTCGGCTGCACGCAGGGTTTCCTAGAGGCAGGGGATGAAATACACAACCTCTAGTCTGGTGGTTTCCTCACTGAAAATTAATTAGGTTTAAGAAGCATCTGTTCAAACTATTGTGGCTGAGAGTGTGTTGCCATCAATATGCAAGTACTGAGCCTATGTTTGTTCAACACCAATGTGTCTGATCGACACCATAAGCAAAATCACTTAAGCCTTGATTCTGACTGGCACTTAAAGTAATTCAATCAAAATGATCAAACTGTGTGTAGATGAGAGTGTGGAAGCTAGAAACTACACTGTATGAAAAGTGGATGCTTGACCATATGATTTTAACGAATTAGACCAAGCATTGGTCTAACACGATAGTCATGAGCTGAAATTCAGACTCTTCATGCAAAGAGCAAAGAAATTTCACATAGCATGTGTTGGATTCACATTTATTGAGAACATACAAAATGTACAACACTTGTTGGTATTCAATAAATGTCGATTCATTTGGATATACAAATAAGCACAAAAAAGGAAACTTTCCACCAGCTATATTTCAGGGGAATGTGGGAAAACATTGCAAATGAAAAGAAAATATAATTTGCTCAATGTCCACATTTGGGAAATGAGGGGTGTGGAGTAAGTGACCTCTAAGTGGGATGGTCATATATCTTGTCAGCCAAACTGAGACATTCTTGGGAGTAAAAGAAGACACCATTAATTACATCAGATGAATAAGAGTAAAACCAGGACTGACCCAGGAAGTCTGGACATAGGGTTACCTTACCTCTAAGATTGTTGTTGTTAGTTGCCAACGAGTTGGTTCTGATGCACAGTGACCTCATGTGTGCAGAGTAGAACTGCTGCATAGGGTTTTCAAGGCTGTAACCTTTTGGAAGCAGATCACCAAGCTTGTCTTCCAAAGCACCTTTTGGTGGGTTTGAACAGCCAACCTTTCAGCTAGTTGTCCAACACTTAACTGTTTGCAATACCTAGGGACTCCACCTCTAAAATTAACATGGATAAATATCTAGATTCCATGAATTGCATGGCCAAATAGTCTTTGTTCTACAGAGAACTTACTTAAATTACTCAAAGCTCTAGAACTTTTGAATCCGACCCTCAGATGCCTTTATACCAATCACCTAAGAATTAAGGACTCGATTTTTCTAATATACCTTCTATATTCAAGTTGTCCCATTAGCACTATTGATGATGCAAAGAAATCTCAAGCTAACAGCAAATTGTAGACGCAAGAGATAAGCAAGTAAAATATCAGTCCCAGAGTTTGACAACCATTTGAGCGAACTAAAAGTAGAACACGCCAAGTGAGTGGAATGGGTAGTAAGCGCTATAAAGGTTCAAAACTAGAAAGAAGATCAGGACTGTAAAGGCCTTCACAAAGGAGGAAGCAGTTCTCGAAGGATAGAAAGAAAATGAAATTCCAAGCAAAATGAAGCAATATATTTGTGCATTAATTCATACCCTCTGCTCCAACTTCATACTCATGAGAGATGAATTGTAAAAAAGGAGAACCAAAAATATATAGCTGGGCTTACAAAAAAATAAAAAAGACAAACATCTCTATTGCCCAAAACTAGAAGAAAAACAAGCAGTAAGTAGGTCTGAAGCCATTGGCTTCCACACCCTGGAAATACCAAAAAAAAAAAAAAAAAAACCCACAGTGATGCTACAGGACAGAGTTGAACTGCTCCATAGGGTTTTCAAGGAGCACCTGGTGGATTCGAACTGCCTACTTTTTGGTTAGCAGCCATAGCTCTTAACCACTACACCACCAGGGTTTCCACTCTGGAAATATATGTTATAAAAGGTAGTGATGACCCACTGAGGCTATAGCTTTATGACAGTGGTTCTCAAGTAAGTGGGCAGTTGTTTCCCCCAGGGGACATTTGGCAATCACAACTGGTAGAGGGGAGATAGGGCAGGGGTGGTGCTATTGGCATCTAGTGGGTAGAAGGGGCCAGGGATGCTGTTAAACATTCTAAATGCACAACAAAAAATTATCTGGCCCAAAATGTCAATAGTGCTGAGGTTGAGAAACCTTGCTTTGTCAGAAGCCATTGGCCTAGTAAGTGGAGAAGTAGAGGCCACAAAGGTTCAGTCTCTTGACTGGTGACTGAGTGTCTTAGGCTGGGTTCTCTAGAGAAACAAAACCAGTAAAGCGTGTAAATATATACGGAGAGATTTACATCAAGGAAATGGCTCACGTGGTTGTAGAGGTTATAATGTCTCAAGTCCGTGAGTGAGGGTAGAGGTTTCTCCTGATTCGAGTAGCTTCAGAGGCTAGCAAACCCAAGATTGGAAGATTGGATAACAGGGCTGTTGCTCACAGGCTATAAAGATCAAGGAATCCCAAGATTGGCAGGCAAGACTACACGTAGGCTGCTAGCTCGAGTCCCAAGAGCCAAAGGTCAGATGAACAGGAGCCAGCTGCAGGACCGAGAATGAACAAAAGCCTCTGAGCCCTGCCTAAATGTCTGCCCACACTCGATGAAGGCCACAAGCCCAAGACAACTGCCTTTCAACCAATTAGCTACTCACAGCAGATCCCATCATGGGGGTGATCATGTATCAAATCTCAACAGGGACATGACCACAACATCATATGACTGCTAAAACACTGGGAATCATGGCCAGGTTGACACACAATCTTAGCCATCATAGTCCACCCCTTGTCAACTTAGCACCTGTACACATATCCTTAAACCATACATAGTCTCTGAACAAAGACAATTATAAAGGCATACTTGCACCTAACATGACATAAAGAACAGACATACAACTGAAAAAGCACTAGCCCTTTTTACATCTTATATGTCATAAGTGACAAAAACAAAAATATTTGAGGCACACATACAAAGCAGAAATCTCATAAGAATTAGAGTCCTCATTTCCGCAACTGGTCATGTGGCCATAACTGGTATTTAGAACTGCCTTCTTCCACCACCCATTCCATATTCCCTATGTCTTCGCAAGGACCTCAGCTGGTCATGGTTCTTTGCCTGGTGGGGTGAACCAAACCTTCATTCCTTAAGGGTCTGGGTTTTTAGTAGCCATATCAGAATTGGGTAGTTCCCCATTGGCTTTAATCACAGGGCATAGTAGTACTAAGAGACGCCGTAAGGGAATCTCCTGCATTCCAGACATACTCTTTTTCACCTCCATTGTGTAATATCAATCTGATTTCCTCCTGATAATCAGGATCAGTTACACCAGTCAGTACGGTAACTCCCTTCTTTGCGTGTTGATCCAGAGTAATAAGGAGCCCAAAGTGGCCAGGTGGCATTCTTAGCTTCCAGTTCAGTGGAATCAGTGATCTGTCTCCAGGAGGGAGAATTCCTCCCTTTGGAACTAAGACCTCTAGGCCTGCAGAGCATAAGGTCACAGGGACAGGAAGCAAAAATCTTGAGAGTGGGCCACTAGTGGTAATAGTGAGTGGTGCCAATCCCATTTCCACCCCTTTATTCCTGGACCCATGAATCCTGGCTATGGAAGATACAGCACAGTATATTGGACACTGATTTAGAGCATATACAGCCTCCTGGAGAACACCACTCCAGTCCTGCCAGATATTACCACCTAGCTGGTGCCATGATGGTGTCTTTAGGAGGCCATTCCATCCTTCTATCAAGCCAGCTGCTTCAGGATTATGGGGAACATGGTAGACCAGTGAATTCCATGAGAATGGGCCCACTGCCACACTTCATTTGCTGTAAAATGAGTCCCTTGATCTGAGGCAGTGTTGTGTGGGATACCATGACGATGGATAAGGCATTCTGTAAGTTCACAGTTGACAGCTTTGGCAGAAGCACTGTGTGCAGGGAGGGCAAATCCTTATCCAGAGTAAGAGTCTATTCCAGTAAGAACAAAATGCTGCCCTTTCCATGACGGAAGTGGTCCAGTATAATCAACTTGCCACCAGGTTGCTGGCTGATCCCCTCGAGGTGCCATATCAGAGACTCAGTGTTGGTCTCTGCTGCTGGCAGGTTGGGCACTCAGCAGCTGCTGTAGCCAAGTCTGCCTTGCTGAGTGGAAGCCCGTGTTGCTGAGCCCATGCACAACCTCCATCCCTGCCATCATGGCCATGTTGTTCTTGAGCCCACTGAGCAATGACAGGAGTAGCTGGGAAAAGAGGATGAGAGGTTTCCACAGAAAGCATCATCCTATCCACTTGATTGTTAAAATCCTCGTCTGCTGAGCATCCGTTAGTGAGCATTCATGTGAGACACAAATATCTTCACTTCTTTGGCCCATTCAGAGAGGTCTATCCACATACCTCTTCCCCATAAATCCTTGTCTCCAATTTTCCAGTCATGTTCCTTCCAAGTCCCTGACCATTCAGCCAAACCATTGACCACAGCCCATGAATCAGTACACAATAGCGTATCTGGTCATTTCTCCTTCCAAACAAAGTGAACAACCAGGTGCACTGCTCAAAGCTCTGCCCACTGGGAGGACGTCCCTTCACCACTGTCGTTCAGGGAGGTCCGAGAAAGGGATGTAGTGCTGCCGCTGTCCACTCTCCAGTGGTGCCTGCATGTCGTGCAGAACCATCTGTAAACCAGGCACAAGTTTTTTCTTCTTCAGAAAACTGATCATAAGGAACTCCCCATGAGGACATAGGTGCAGGCTAGGAGATGGAAGGTAATGTGACAGAAGTGGAAACCATGGGCATTTAGGCTACTTCCTCATGCAACTTATTTGTGCCTCAAGTCCTTCTCAGGCCCAGTCTCATATATACCGCTTCCATTTAATGATGGAGTGCTGCTGTGCACATCCAACCTTATGACTCTATGGGTCAGACAACACCCAGTTCATGATGGGCAGCTCAGGCCACATGGTGAATTGGTGTCCTATGGTTAGGCGTTCAGTCTCTACTAAGGCCCAGTAACAAACGAAAAGCTGTTTCTCTAAAGGAGAGTAGTTATCTGCAGGATGGCAGGGCTTTTCTCCAAAGTGCTAAGGGTCTGCACTGTGATTCACAAATAAAGGCCTGCCAAAGATTCCAAACAGCATCTCTATCTGCCATGGATGCTTCAAGCACCATTGGATCAGCAACATTATATGGCCCAAGTGGCAAAGATGCTTGCACAGCAGCCTGAACATGTTGCAGAGCCTTCTCTTGTTCTGGACACCACTCAAACCTAGCGGCTTTTCAAATCACTTGACAAATAGGCTGGAGTAGCACACCCAATTGAGGAATATGCTGCCTCTAAAATCCAAACACACCCCTAGGTGTTGGGCCTCCTTTTTAGTTGTGGAAGAAGCCAGATGCAATAACTTTTTCTTCACTTTAGAAGGAATATCTCAACATGCCCCCGCACCACTGGAGCCCTAGAAATTTCACTGAGGTGGAAGGTGCCCAAATTTTTGTGGGATTAATTTCTCACCCTCTAGCACACAAATTTTTTACCAATAAGTCCCAAGTCATTGACACTTCTTCCTTACTAGGTCCAATCAGCATAATGTCATCAATGAAATGGACCAGTGTGACGTCTTGAGGAAGAGAAAGGTGATCAAGGTCCCTGTGGACTAAATTATGACATATGGCTAGAGAGTTGATGTAGCTGTGGAGTAGGCAACTGAAGGTGTATTTCTGGCCTTGTCAGCTAAAGGCAAACTGCTTCTGACAGTCCTTTGAGACAGGTATGGAGAAAAAGGCAGCCAGATCAATAGCTACTCCAGGTACCAGGAGATGTTTTAATTTTCTCGAGCAATGAGACTACATCTGGAACAGCAGCTGCAATTGGAGTCACCACCTGGTTAAGTTTTCGATGATCCACTCTCATTCTCCAAGATGCATCTGGTTTTTGTGCAGGCCAAATAAGTGAGTTGAATGGGGATGTGTTGGGAATCACCACCCAGGTATCCTTCAAGTCCTTGATGGTGGCAGTAATCTCTGCAATCCCTCCAGAATCGAGGTATTGCTTTTGGTTTACTATTTTCCTAGATAGAGGCAGTTCTAATGGCTTCCATTTGGCTTTTCCTACCATAATAGACCTTATTCCATCTGTCAGTTGCTGAGTGTATCCATCCCAATTATGCATTCTGCAACTGGGGAAATCACTAAGGGATAGATAGGTTTGGGGACCCACTGGACCTACTGTGAGACTGACATGAGCTGACTCCATTAATAGTGTGACCTCCATATGCCCCTGCTCTGACTAGTAGACCACAGTGACATTTTGGGTCCCATGGAATTAGTGTCATTTTAGAGCCAGGATCCAGTAATTCCCAAAAAGCCTGATAATTTCCTTTCCCCAGTGAACGGTCACTCTTGTAAAAGGCCTTAGATCTCTTTGGGGAAGGCTGGGAGAAAGAGTAACAGAATAAGTTTTGGGCAGTGTTTTGAAGTCCTTCCTTAAGGCGATCCAGCCTCCCCTTCAATCAAGAGGTTGTGAGTTTTTAAACTCACTCAAGTCTGAAAATTGCTTAAGGGGCCATGACTATGTTCTGACGATTAGAGTTAGACTGTTGTTCACTTAACCTAGAATTCATCCGTTTGTACAGATCAAGTAAATATTTAGTAGATTTCCAATCTATTTCACCTCTAGGGACACCATGACGAAATCCATACGAGTCAGACTATTCTGATTACTGCTTTGACTCTGCTGTTCATTACAGTAACCATGCCCACCTTGTCTTTTTCATTTGAGTGCTGCCACTTGGCCCCTACCACCATGGGCTCTGACCAGCCCCATTGTAGTTAGGTGTCTTAATTCAGCTAGGGCAATTCCCACTGTCAAATCTGACTTACATAAAATAACAATCACAGCAGTCTTCAAAGACGCTGAGGCTCCCTTCACAAATTAGTTCCTCACTGTTGTGGTAAACAGTGTGTCCTCTGGGCACTCCATGTGTGGGTCTGTGGGTCTAACCTGATAAATCCACTGTAGCATGCCAATTTCCCTAAGCCTTTGGATTCCTTCTTCTACAGAATACCAAGGCAGATCTGGCACTTCAACTTGATTTAGTGTGTAGGCCACCACATAATCCATGCTTCAGCAACTCAACCAAATAAACTATTAGATTCTTTCCTAACTTCTGGAGCTGAAACATTGAATGAAGAATCTGTGCTTAGTGAGCCCATACCAGTAAACTCAGATTGATCCATCTTTACATTCCTTGCACCATTATTCCACACCCTTAATAGCCATTCGCACACATATTCCCCAGGTTTCTGTTTGTTCATATTAGAAAAATCAAGCAGTTCTTTTGGAGTGTAACACACCTCCTTCTGGGTTATACTTTGTACTTTACCTTTGGGGGCTTGCTGGGACATAAGTCTAGTTATAGGCCTAGAAGCCAAAATCAGTGGGGAAATGTTTTGAGAACATTCAGTGTTGTCTTGTAAGGCATCTGCCTCAGGCAATGTCCCAGGCAAACACTCAAAGACTTTTTAAACGTTGCTGGGTTGATCTCATTAGCTGGAAGTGGAGGGGCTAATGGTTCTGTTGGCAGGAGTGATTCGACAGAATTTAGGGGCTGAATGTCTCCAGCTTCCTGATTATCTGTCCATATGTCCCCATTCCAGGTCTCAGGATCCCATTTCTTCCCAATGAATACACTCACTTTAATTCAGACACCTCTCAAGTTTGGCAGCTGAGTTGTTGTTATAATTCCACCACTCTTACAATAAGACTGAGTTTGGTTTTTGGCAATATCAGCTCTGTTACTACAATAAATAAGGCTTCTTTCAAGGCTCAAGTGAAAGTTTTGAGGTCGTTTATATGGCACTTGAGCTTTGACTCTGAAGCCTCGAGTGCATCTCTTTCTTTCCCAGTGTGTCTAGTGAAAGTTGTTGTTGTTAAGTGCCATCAAGTTGGTTCTGACTCATAGTGACCCTATGTACTACAGAACGAAACACTGCCTGGTCCTGTGCCATCCTTACAATCATTGTTATGCTTGAGCTCATTGTTCTAGCCACTGTGTCAATCCATCTTGTTGAGGGTCTTCCTCTTTTCTGCTGACCCTGTACTTTGCCAAACACGATGTCCTTCTCCAGGGACTGATCCCTCCTAATAACATGTCCAAAGTATGTCAGACGCAGTCTCACCATTCTTGCTTCTAAGGAGCATTCTGGTTGTACTTCTTCCAAGACAGATTTGTTCGTTGTTTGGCAATCCATGGTATACTCAATATTCTTCACCAACACCACAATTCAAAGGCATTAATTCTTCTTTGGTCTTCTTTATTCATTGTCCAGCTTTCACATGCATATCATGCAACTGAAAATATCATGGCTTGGGTCAGGTGCACCTTAGTCTTCAAGGTGACTTCTTTGCTTTTCAACACTTTGAAGAGGTCCTTTGCAGCAGATTTGCCCAATGCAATGCATCTTTTGATTTCTTGACTGCTGCTTCTGTGGGTGTTGATTGTGGATCCAAGTAAAATGAAATCCTCCACAACTTCAATCTTTTCTCCATTTATCATGATGTGGCTTATTGGTCCAGTTATGAGGATTTTTGTTTTCTTGATGTTGAGGTGTAATCCATATTGAAGGCTGTGGTGTTTGATCCCCATCAGTAAGTGCTTCAAGTCTTCTTCACTTTCAGCAAGGAAGGTTGTGTCATCTGCATAATGCAGTTTGTTAATGAGTCTTCCTCCAATCCTGATGCCCCGTTCTTCTTCATGTAGTCCAGCTTCTTGGATTATTTGCTCAGCATACATAACTGGTCTCGCTTGTAGGTGTATCGATATTATCCTATCACGGACAGCTTTGTACTTCAGGATAGATCTTGAAATGTTCTTTTTGACTATGAATGCAACACCATTCCTCTTCAAGTTGTCATTCCCAGCATAGTAGACTATATGATTGTCCAGTTCAAAATGGCCAATACCAGTCCATTTCAGCTCTCTAATGCCTAGGATATCAATGTTTATGCATTCCATTTCATTTTTGATGATTTCCAATTTTCGTAGATTCATATTTTATACATTCCAGGTTCTAATTATCAATAAATGTTTGCAGCTGTTTATTCTCATTTTGAGTCGTGCCACATCAGCAAATGAAGGTCCCGAAAGCTTTACTCCATCCACGTCATTAAGGTCGACTTTAGTTTGAGGAGGCAGCTCTTCCCCAGTTGTCTTTTGGGTGCCTTCCAACCTAAGGGGCTCATCTTCCAGCATTATATCAGACTATGTTCTGCTGCTATTCATAAGGTTTTCGCTGTCTAATTCTTTCCTGAAGTATACTGCCAGGTCCTTCTTCCTAGTCTGTCTTAGTCTGGAAGCTCAGCTGAAACCTGCCCTCCATGGGTGTCCCTGCTGGTATCTGAATAACGGTGGCATAGCTTCCAGCATCACAACAACACTCAAGCCCCCACAGTGTGACAAACTGAGAGACACATGAGGGTCTAGCAAAAGTAGGACCAACCAAAAAGCTTCCTCATACTTTTCATTATGAACAAGTTATAGAAAGATATCATACATGCAGTGACTCAGAGCCTCATCTTTCCCCAATACCTGATCTATTGGCAGTGATATTTTGAGTATTTGAATTGCCACCTCATGCATATGGATTTGTAGTGCCCTCTTTACTAATGGAAGCAGAGTCATCAACATCTTTAAGACTAACCAGGCTTAAGAACTAATTTAGAAAATTCATCCTCACAATTTGTTTCCCTACAACCACTCTCGGCTCCAAAAGTCTTAGATTGGATTCTCTAGACAAGCAAAGCCAGTAAAGCACATACATATATAGAGAGATTCATATCAAGGAAATGGCTCATGTAGTTGTAAAGGCTGTAATGCCCCAAGTCTGTGGGTCAGAAAAGAGGCTTCTCTGGATTCATGTAGCCGCAGAAGTTGGTAAACCCAAGATCAGCAGGTTAATGAGCAGGGTCATTGCTCACAGGGCATGAAAATCGACGAACCCAAGATCAGCAGGCAAGACCACAGGTAAGCTGCTAGTTCAAGTCCCAAGAACCAGAGGTCAGACAAACAGGAGCCAGCTGCAGGATCCAGAATGATGAAAAGCCCCCATGCCCTGCCTAAACGTCTGCCCACACTTGATGTAGGCCACACGTCCAAGGAAACTCCCTTTCAACCAATTGGCTACTCACAGTAGATCCCATCATGGGGGCGATCACGTATCAATCTCAACAGAGAAGTGATCACAATAGCACAGAACTGCCAAAACACTGAGAATCATGGCAGCCAAGTTAACACTCAGTCTCAACCACCACACTGGGTCTGTGGTATCCCCAATATCATTGTAGAAGAAGAACTCTAAAAATGCCATTTTGAGGCCTAGTTTTGACTGGATATCTAGAGAACCAGATGTGAGCAACTACAAAATTACTACACAGGGAAGAGTAACGGAGAAAAAAAGAGAAACAAAACAAAAATAAACCTCCCACTCAACATGAGCCTATACACCAAAATTTAAAAGGACGTTACATTTTGGTGTGATGAAAATATTCTAGAACTAGATAGTGGTGATGGTTGCATGAAGTGTGAACTTAATAAATGCCACTGAGTTGTACACTTTGAAATGATGAATTTTGTGTTATGTGCATTTTACCACAATAAAAAGAAAGAGCACCTGACATATATAGTGCTAAGACAGCCAGTAAAATCAGCAATTAGAACATTAATTCACTCCAGATGAAACTAATTTCATGGAACAGCTTGACAAAGACTTCGACATAAGCACTTAAAAAAAGAAAAAACCTCATTGCCGTCAATTAGATTCCAACACGTAGTGAAACTATAGGACAGAGTATGACTGCCCCGTAGGGTTTCCAAGTCTGTTAATCTTTATGGAAGCAGACTATCACATCTTTCTTCCATTGAGCATTTGGTGGATTCTAACCACTGATCTTTTGATTAGCAGCTGAGCACTTAACCTCTGCACCACCAGGGCTTGGGAGCTAAAGCAGTAGAAGAGAGATCACCAAAGGAGAGAGGACTTATAGTTATTATGTAGCAGGCACTGTTCTAGAGTTTCACACATATTAACTCATTAAATTTGCAAAAACCTCATGAGTTAAGTATTATCATACCACTTTACAAGTGGGGAACTGAGTCACAGAGAAATTAACTAATTTTCCAAGGTCATTCAGCTGGTATGTGGTAGAGTCAAGATTTGAGTACAGGCAATTTGACATCAGCCTCCATGTGTACAACTAGTACACACTCTGCTTTTTGAAGATAGAATGGCATAGACCCAAGAAGGGAAGCTTGAGGATGATCTTATTAATGGAGTAAGAAAGAGAATGAAGAAAAAGAATTAACTCTGTTAATGGTGGTTGTCTCAGTCATCTAGTGCTGGTATAACAGAAATACCACAAGTGGATGGCATTAACAAAGGGAAGCTTATTCTCTTACAGTCCAGTAGGCTAGAAGTCCAAATTCAGGGCACCAGCTCCAGGGGAAGGCTTTCTCTCTCAGTCGGCTTTGAGGAATGTCTTTGTCATCAGTCTTCCCTTAGTCTGGGAGAATCTCAGGGCAGGAACCTCAGGTCCAATGGAGGTGCTCTGCTCTTGGCGCTGCTTTCTTGGTGGTATGAGATTCCCCTGTCTCTCTGCTCATTTCTCTCTTTTATATCTCAAAAGAGATTGGCTTAAGACACTCTCTAATCTTGTAGACCTTTTCAATATAACTGCTGCTAATTCATCTTATTACATCGTAGTGATAGGATTTACAACGCATAGGAAAATCACATCAGAAGGTAAAATGGTAGACAGTCATACAATACTGGTAATCATGACCTAGGCAAGTTGACAGATATTTTGAGGAAAACAATCCAATCCATGACAGTGGTAGAATAATTTAGAAAAAGATATTGGTGGTGGCTGCACAACATGATGAATGTAATCAATGTCACTGACTTGTACATACAAAAACTATTGAATGGGCAAATGTTTTGTTATATACTTTTTTATCACAATAAAAATAAGCAAAATAAGACAACAAAAAGAATGGAGAGAGAAGAGTCAAGAAACAGCATGGTGAAAATCTAGAAGAGAATGTTTCAAGTGTGAGGGAACGATAGACCAATCAAAGGCTGTGGAGTCATCAAGGAGAATAAAGATGGTTGTTGTCAGTGAGGAGAGCCTTGGTGACTTTCAAGAAAGCTATTTCAGTAAGGAGGTGAGGGCAAAAGACAGACTGTGGGTGATAGAATGGCAAGAAAATAGAGGCAGCAGGTACAACACATTTGTTTGGGAAGTTTGCCAGTGTAAGGTAGCAAAGAAATAAGATGATAACCAGAGAGGGAAGCCCTAAGGGACAGGCCAGTGAAGGAAAAAGCCCGAGGATGCTGGAGAGAGGGGATGATGAGAGGTCAAAGCCCTAAGGAGGTAAGAGGAGAGGCAACAGCTAGTTACTGGGAACCAGCATGTAAATTCAGCAACAGACCATTTATCTACACACTCAGTAAAACTTCCATCTGTTTACCTCAGCAAGTTTCTGCATCACCTGGGACCACAGACTTGTCATGTGCCTACCTACCATGTGCCTTGTCTCTGTCATTACCAGCTACCAGACTCTCTGGACAACCATTCCTTCACTTATTGACATTGCTTGTGTTACTTTGTTTCCTTTGCACTCATTCTTTCTTTCCCTGCTAACACCTGCCCGGATCCTTTCCTCTGCATCCTCTGAAATCCTACCTGATTATAAATAAACTCCTCTAATTTTAAAATGCTTTATTTTTATCTTATGTGCATTTCATGTCAATAGAAAAAAAATGAATGAATTAATAAACTTCTCTATGTCATCAGCCTTTTCATAGAATATACCCTCTACTTCCTTGTCACAACTGAAACCTGGTTCTATAATATAGTTTCTCTTGCAACCCTTGAGTGAAGGCTGCATCACCCTCCACTCCCTTCCCAGGGAGCCCAGAGACTGTGCTGGTATAGTTCTAGGCACCGGAGATACCAAATCAACAAAACCAAATGTCTGCTCTCCTGGGGTCTCTGGCCTCTCCTTTTACCGCTCAGGCTCTCTCTGGATATATTTGGCTGGCAGGGGGGAGCTCTAAAGCTTTCATATAGTTACCCCTGAGTCTAAATACCTGCTTCTGCCAAATTTCCAATGTATCAGATATTGGTTTTTGTGTAGTGCTACCTTTTCTTTACCCCGAGGTGACCCAAATATGGAGCATAGCTCTCCCTTACCTTGATTTTTCCTTAAAGCCACTCCTCACACAAGACCATTGTGTATAACAAATTTCTGTGACTTTGGGGGTAAAGAAAGGCAACTGGGATTACCTACAGTCCAGCACAGCAGAAAATTTTAAAGTGAATATTATACGCACCTGTATACCAAAGCCCTTACCCTCCCTGCCGGTGAGAAATTTTCATGGTGACATCTCTCCACTACACACCCAAGCTCCCCCAATTTTGCTCTCTTCTCCAGAGCTTCCCAGATCCCTTACCCTCTCCTGCCCCAAATGTCCAGCCCCTCTCTTATGCAGGAACATTGCCCAGCCTGCTCCAGTATACCCCCAGAGCCATCTTTCTACAACCAAAGAGGCCTATTACGCTAATTAAAAAGTAAAATTTTTCTCCTGAGGGAATTCTATCCCTGGATCTGAAGGTGATTTCTACATTTTCTCTTTTCTACACTGAAGTCAAAGTCATGGATGAAGGCCTTTCTCAACTTTTCACCACCATCTTCTGTTTCTTGGCCCCTTATTCATCAACCTACTTTTCCTTTATCCTGACTTAAGGAAAGAAGTGGTCCTCAACCTGTTCTATGTAGCTAATCTACCAGATCCCATCATCTCTCACTCCCCCAGACCTTCAGTCCCTCAGGTAGTCTGCCCTGTCTCCAGCGTAGTGTCATCATCTTGTCCAGGAAGCAGTCCCAGTCTGGATCAAGGGCCCCATCTTTTCTCCTTCATAGCACCCAGAGTGCTCCATAATTACAGTTAAACTGCACTGTTTGTGAATTGGTTTGCTCCTTTCCTAACCTGTAAGCATATCGTCCATTCAACAAATATGTATGAAGTGTCTACTCCATGCCAGACACTGTTCTAGGCACCGGGTCACAACTGTGAGCAAAGCAAAGACCCTACTCTCATGGATATTATGTTCTAGTGGAGGCAGACAAAAAATACCCATTATATACCCAATTCCAACTCATGGCAACCATATAGGACAGAGTAGAACTGCCCTCATGGGGCTTCCAAGGTTATAATTTTTACTGAAGCAGACTGCCATACCTTTCTTCCACAGAGTGGCTGGTGAGATTGAACCTCTGACCTTTTGGTTAGCAGCTGAGCACTTAATCACTGCACACCACCAGGGCTCCTTAGACAAACGATAGTAAATAAACATATGTTAGCTGGTAATAAGTGCTATGAAGAAAAATAAAACAGGCTAAGGGTATAGAAGGTCCCTGAGTGGTGCAAACAGTTTGCACTCAACTACTAACTTAAAGGTTGGTGTTTCAAACCCACTTAGCAGCTCCTCAGAAGAAATGACTGGTAACCTGCTTCCGTAAAGATTACAGCCAAGAAAGCCATACGAACTAGGTCTGCTCTGCAACATATGGAGTTGCCATGAATTGGAATTGACTCGACATCAATGGGTTTGATTTGCTTTTAAGGGGATAGAGAGAGATAGGAAGGGGTTGTTAACTTTGAGGGGTGGTCTGGAGAAGCATTTCTGAGGACATGACATTTAGTCGAAGACCTGATTAAAGTGAGCTAGCCAGTCAAGTAACTGTGAGAAGAATTTTCTATACAGAAGCAACAAAAGGTATAAAAATCCTGAGAAGGAACTTGCTTTGAGTGATAGAAAATCCAGCTGTGCAGAAAAAGCAAAGCAGAATGAGTGACGAAATCAGGTGAGAGTGGTAGTTACCTTATAGTCCATCTCTGTAGCTCACACTCTTAGCATAATGGCTACACTTATGTGCTCAATAAACATTTTTGAATAAATGAGTAAATGAATGTATACTTAGAAACATGCTTAGGTTTAAAAAAACAAAAAAAAATTTTTTTTTTTTTTTTTTTGCTTAGGTTTACTGTGTCCTAAATGACATTTCTAAGGAGCCCTGGTGGTGCAACAGTTAAGAGCTTGCTGCTAACCAAAAGGTCAGTGGTTCAAACCTACCAGCCTCTCTGAGGTAGGAAAGACTTGATGATCTGCTCCAGCAAAGATTACAGCCTAGGAAACCCTATGGAGCAGTTCTACTCTGTCCTACAGGGTCGTTACTGTGTCAGAATAGACTCTACGGTACACAACAACAAATGACTTTTCTGGACTGTTTATTTTTCCCCTCCCATCTCCAGGGGCTGTGACACCATTATCATAACCTTGAAGCAAGGCATGTGTTATGGCTGGTTCTCCCTTAGGGAAACTAGGTTTCCAACCTGTTTAATAGGCTACAAGCTCAGAAAGCCGAAATGTAAGTTCTGAAAATTGTCCAAAATAGTGCAGACTCCTGTCCTTGATTGGGCTTCTTTTATGTTATCAAGCAGACTTCCAGGCCTCATTCTCTCTTCCACCCCTTAGCCCTGGAAATGTCTTCCAAGATGACTGGCTGACTGTCCTTTTCTCAGGGCCTTGACAGGAAGTAGGACGTGCTGCTTACATTTGTGACCAGGGGAGATATCCTGACGCCTAAACGCCCCCACTTCCTGGTTCTGGAAAATCGCTTTACTTTTGTGAACAAGAGCCCCTCAGACCTGGCCCATGGCCTGTCCTACCTCATGACCTGATTTGACCTTGTAAATTAAAGCCTTGAGTATAGCTACTTGTAGCTGTAATACAAATAACAGTGGCTTCAACAAAATATGGGTATTTTTTTTCTCTCACATCACAAGAAGCCCTGAGGTATGTAGTCTGTGACTGATGCGGCAAGCCTTGGCTATCATCAGTGACTCTAGGGTGGGATTCTCAGTAATATGCTTGCAATATACTGATGGTGCTGCAGCAATTGTGTTCGTATTTCTGATTGGAAGAAAGAAAGAGATAAAGGGAAAAATAGGCTTTCCAAAGCCCAGAAAACTTATCTAGGGACTATGTTACATGACCGCTTCAATCTGCAAGGTATGTTGGGAAATATAGTTTTATAGCTGTGTACATTACCGCCACCACAAAACTGAGGTTCTACTGGTAAGGACTAAGGGAGAATAAATATTGGCCAGATCACAAACAAAATCTGCTACCATCCACCCATTTGAGCTATTCATCCCTCATAAATACCTTTCTTCATGTTCATGTTCACATACACTCACCCTTTCACTAAGGAATGCAAAGGGCTTCTGGGTGATGCACTCTTCTCTCTCAAGTCTAGAAATGGTCCTTGTGGTCCAGAATTCTAAAAACCAAAAGTTAAGAGGGCAGTCCATATACAATGGCAGAAGAGGAAGGTAATTGTAATAAAAACTCCCACTGAGGAAAGAGAATAATGAAAAACACACAGAAGTCATTGGCCCATAACCCAACGCATTACCGTCGAGTCTATTTGGACTCATAGCCACCCTACAGGACAGAGTAGAACTGTCCCATAGAGTTTCCAAGGAGCGCCTGGTGGGTTAGCAGCCATTGCTCTTAACCATTAGGCCACCAGGGTTTCCCATTGGCCCATAGCAATGATCAAATACTCCTGAACAGACATTGTGAGAACTCTTGGTCTTGACCATGAATTAAATTAAGTTAAATTCTTTGAGTAACCAATGTGGTCAATTTTGCTTCACCTTCTGGAAAAATTTCTCTTACCATTGTCCTCCATTGCTCTTCCCTTGTCCATCATCTTCCCAGGTTTCATCTCAAAAGAATATTTGGGTGAATAATCTTCCTTAGAAATTTTCAGCTTTGGAAGACCATCTCTTGTTAATTTGGGTTTGAAGGGTCAGGAATATTTTTAGTAATTTAAGAGACACAGGATGTCGCAGGCCGGGTTGGGCTTTCTACGACAACATGCATCTCTCAAAACTTAGTTGACTTTGGCTCTTACGGCTTCCAGTCAATTCCATGCCCAAGTAACCACAACCAAAGAGCATATGTAGAGGTGATTTTTAGGGCCAAAACTGCTTGTCTTTTTTTGGCCATTGTGCAACACCAAGGTCCAGCACTTAAGTTGTGGCTACTGACTTGAGATACTTTCTAACAATAGACTCCAACTGGAAAATAATACCTTTAATACAATCTTTGCCAAGAGTTCACTGCCTTTGTCTAATGGGATAGCGGTCTTAACCCAGTATGGTTGCCATTTTGAAGCCACCACTTATAAATTATTCAGCTTTGGGTATAGAAGTAGTTGGGATACTTTTGATCCGTAAAGGCTCCAAATTGTGAAGTCTACCAACATAGATTGCAGATCACAGGGAGAGGGTACTTGTCTTAAGAAAGCAATATTTTTATCCATCTCCGTTTGCAGACTCTCTCCCTCTAGTCTGAATTCATCTCTCTCCTAGAACTTGACTGACAACAGTATGGATTCTTTGTACATGTTCTCTTATGCCACAGCCTTGCTTGGCATGTGGTATGTACATTCAAAGATATAGCAAATAACAGTTCTAACAAATGTTTTTTAAATGCATTGCAAGGTAACTAATTTTAAGTCTATAATATCTGACATATTACTATCTGCCTACCTTCTTTATTCAGTCACTTTCAAATATTAGGTTCTATTACTTACGGGGAGCCCTGGAGGTGCAGTGGTTAAAGTACTAGGCTGCTAACCTAAAGGTCGGCAGTTCAAACCCATCAGCTGCTCCACAGGAGAAAGATACAGCAGTCTGCTCCCATAAATATTACAGCCTTGAAAACCCTGTGGGGGTAGCTTTACTCTGGTGCCATAGTCTACATCAGTTAGAAATTGTTAAAACTGAATACCTGAGACTCCATTATGGTGCCTTATACCCAAAAGGGTTTGTTTTTGTAATGTAATGAAAAGTCCAAAAGTAGGTAACAGCTGGTACTAGTTCAGTGGCTCAGGGTGTCAAGGTCAAAACGACTCAGATTTGAGTGGCCATTTCCTTATGTTCCTATGAGTTGGAATCGACTCGACGGCACTGGGTACTGGGTTCCTTATGTTCCAAGATGCTTGCTGAGGTTTCAGCCATGGTATCCATTGTTCTGGGAAGGAAGAGTGAAGGAAAAAAAAAGTAAAAAAAATGTGTGTTCCAGCTGGATATGCTCCTCCTAAAACCCTTCCCTGATCCTACACCTAAAAACTTCTGCTTATATCTTATTGGGGTAAGAAAGGTCACCCCATCTGAAAGACAGCCTGAGAAATGTAGCTTTTTAGCTGAGCACATTGCTACCCTCCAAACATCAGGATTCTGTTAATAAGGCAAAAAGGGGAGAATAAATATTGGATAGCAATCATCATTCTCTGTGTCTCCACTGAAGAGACTCAAGTTCTCTTGATAACATAAGCCAGTATTTCCCAGCCAACTTGTTACTGTCTCCTTGGACGTTCTTAATAGGTAGAAACAGTAATTAACTTCATAATTTTATGTATTTTCTTTAAATTTACATATGTTGTACATATGTGAGCAAAACGTTGTATTTGCCATGAAAGTTTCTTTAGGGCAGGTAACACGATGTAGATGAAATAGTACTATTATGGGAACAGTCAAGAAATCAAAAGATGCATTGCATTGGGCAAATCTGCTGCAAAAGACCCCTTTAAAGTGTTGAAAAGCAAGGAGGTCACCTTGAGGACTAAAGTGCGCTTCACCCAAGCCATGGTGTTTTCAGTTGCCTCATATGTATGCAAAAGCCAGACAATGAATAAGGAAGACCAAAGAAGAATTGATGCCTTTGAATTGTGGCATTGTAGAAGAATATTGAATATACCATGGACTGCCAAAAGAACAAACAAATCGGTCTTGGAAGAAGTACAACCAGAATATTCCTTAGAAGCAAGGATGGGGAGACTACATCTCACATGCTTTGGACATGTTATCAGGAGGGATCAGACCCTGGCAAAGGACGTTATGACTGGTAAAGTAGAGGGTCAGCGAAAAAGAGGAAAACCCTCAGCGAGATGAATTGACACAGTGGCTGCAACGGGCTCAAGCATAGCAACAATTGTAAGGATGGTGCAGGACTAGGCAGTGTTTCATTCTGTTGTACATAGGGTCGCTATGAGTTGGAACCAACTCAACAGCACCTAACAACAACATGGGAGTCAGAGGGCTGGAGTTCTAATCCTGACTCTAATATTTGACTGGCAATGTCCTTTTTGCTTCTCTAAGCCTCATGTCATTATCTGGGAAATTAAGCACTTAGAGTAGAGAATCTCTATAATCCCTTGCAGATGAAATATTTTTATATAATGTGACTTTACTTATACATTTGTGTATCTCTATCATCCATGCTCATGTCTTAGTCTTAGCTCAATGATGATGACAATAATGAAGCTGATAAAAACAAAGTTGTTGATGATAATGATGAATAAAGAGAAAAAAGTAATGGTCAAAACTGCCTTCAACCATTCTAGGATAGTCAAGATCTCTAGGCTACAGTATGTATTGTAGCCTGAAGTAAACAGCTAAGTAAACCCTTGCTGGGTGCTATGGAGGCAGTAGTGGTTCAGTGGTAGAATTCTCACCTTCAGTGTGGGAGAGCCACGTTCAGTTCAGGCCAATGAACCTCATGTGTAGCCACCACTTGTCCATCGGTAGGGGCTTGCATGGTGCTATGATGCTGAACAGGTTTCAGTGGAGCTTCCAGGCTAAGATGGAGTAGGAAGAAAAGGCCAGCGATCTGCTTCCAAAAATCAGCCAATGAAAATAAGACAGGGAGCAAAGGCCCTGAGATCGGAGGGTGCCTGTTTGAAAAACAGTGGAGACTGGTGTGGTTAGGGAAGAAGCAAGTAAAAGAGAAACAGACTCTACTATAAGGGAGGTAACAGGGGGTTGAGTGTGGAACCTAGAGACTTAGTAAGACAAGGAACAGAGGGGCCCCCAAATCTGCAAACAAAGTAACAAGAAATGGGCCAGGGCACAGAAACAAAGCCATTCCCCAGAACAATGGGGCAGGGTATCTAAAAATAGCCCACATCTTCTTTAAAGTTGCCTTTCAGAAGCAGCTGGAGAAAACCAGGCCCAGGGACATGCACAGAACATGCACCTGTGACCGTTGTGTGACCTCCCACCAGGGGCAGTGAGGGGCTACAGCCCCAGCCAGGGAATCGAACCCAGAGAACGGGAGACTGTGCAGGCATGACACCCCATAATAAGTCCTGCTACAAATCCAAGAGGCCTCCAGGACAGGAGCCATACTGGAAAGCTGCTATGCACACACCTTAGTTAACATATCCCCCTCCTGTTGTCCCTATGAATAAACACGAATCTTTTCCCACCCAAAAACTTTTAAAAACTCGGGCCTGTCTTTTGTCCTGTGAGATGAGGGTAAGCATTGCTCTATGCCCTTCTGTCTCCGCTTGCAAGCCTCTTCAATAAAGCTTTGCTCCTGTGGAAAACTACGTGCCTTACCTGCTCATTCTTGACCAGTGAGAGGCAAGAACCTTATTCTGGTAACAAAAAGGCTGTGAATCACAGGAGTCCAATCTGCAACCAATCGTGGAAATAGTGCAGGACCCTGCAGCATTTCGTTTCACTGTGCACGGGGATGCCATGAGTTGGGGCTACTTGAGCACAGCTGACAACAACAATAATTTGGGTGCTAACTACAGTCTGTAAATCTGAATGTCCAGGCCCCATTTTGAAAACTCCTGAATCTTGAAATAGTAGTATGGCTAGTCATTAAGATCAAGGCTCCATAATAGTGTTGTGATCTTGTATAAGACATCTAGTCTCTCTAAGCCTCAATTTCCTCAAATGTCAAATGGAAATGATAACAATTATACCCGTCTTACAGAATTGTTGCAAGGATTAAAAAAGAGAATGCACTTAAAGCTCCTGGAATGTAACTACCATTATTTACTAAAACACTCTTTAGTGCTGTTTGATAGTTCTTTGAGGTTTTGTGGGTTTTTTTCTACCAAACAGAACTTTAGAATAGATAAACTGAGATGAGATATGCATATTTACTCTACAAACAGTAAATAGAGAAAAGACACCCAGAAATTCAAGACTGCCTGACCATATTGCTTTTTATAAATTTCAAGGGAAACTTGACAATGTTCATGTTTAGCAAAAGAACATTGGGTGTAGCCAGAAATAAGTCAAGCGCATATGCAGGGCCTGTCCATAATCTGCTTTCCTCCTATCAAAATCACTTCATGAATGCTTCAGATTATTCAGCTAACACAGTTATGGAGTCCCAGACACCTGCCAGGTCCTGCATTGGGCACCAGGCCTACAGAGATGAATAAGACATTGTCCATGTTCTCAGAGGACAGTCAGGCTAGAGGAGAGGCAGTCATTAAACAGATAAGTAAATGCAACATTGTAAGAGCTATAATAAAGACAATCACAGGCAGCCAACAAATAGTTGTGCCTACTATGTGCCAGGCGTGTACAATGGTAAATAAAAGATACTATCCCTGACCTTATGGCGTTACAATCTGGGAAAATAGGTATAAAATAAATAATGAAAATTAAGTGATAAAGTTATAAAATGCAAAGAGCTACTGGTGATACATTTAGTGGTACAATAACATGTAACAGGGACTCTGGAAAGGTTTCCCTGAGACAGAAATGATTAAGCTGAGACATGAAGCACCAGGAAGAGTTACTTATGCAGAGAGAGGGAGGAAAGAGCATTCCGGGAGTGAAGACGATGTGCACAAAGCCCCGGAGGCAGCAGAGAGGAAGAACCAAAGAAGTACGGCATGGATGGAGCCAGGAGAGCAAGGGGCAGAACTGCAGGAGATGGGGCTGACTAAGTAAGCAGGATCCAGATTTCATGGGGCCCTGAAGGTCAAGACAAGTCTTTAGATCTTGCTCTATGAGCAGTCATGGAAGGTTTTGAAGCAAGAAATTGACATAGTAAGATTTTACATGTATGTTTTTGTGTGTATACAGAGCGATGAAGGTAGATATATGGATTGAATTGTGTCCCCCCATAACATGTGTTGGAATTCTAATCCCAATACCTGTAGATATAATCTAATTTAATGTTATGTAATCACTTTCCATAATGCAATCTAATGTTATGCAATCAATTAATCAGTTGAGGTCATACCAGTATAGTGTGGATCCTAAACATAAATACAAAAAGCAGCATGACACACAGAAGTAAGTACATACTAGGGAAGACAGGCGTCATGTGAGGATCTCCAAGGAACCAAGAAATGCACCTGAAGGAATTAACACAGCCAAAATGCAGATTTGGGCTTTTAACACCCAGAACTGTGAAGAAAACAAATTTATGTTCTTTAATGCCTAAAGCCACCTACTCATGGAATTTCTATTACAGCAGCATTAGGTAACTAAGGAGCTCTGGTACCGAAGTGGTTAAAGCTAGTGACTGCTAACCAAAAGGCCAGTGATTCAAAACCACCAGCAGTTCCGTGGGAGAAAGATGTGGTAATCTGCTTCCGTGGAGGTTTACAGCCTCAGAAACCCTGTGGGGTCTCTATGAGTCAGAACCCACTCAAAGGCAGTGGGTTTGGGTTTAGGTAACTAAGAGAATTATTTACATAAAATAAAATTCAGAGAACTTTTTTTTAATTCTACTTTAAATGAAGGTTTACAGAACAAACCAGCTTGTCATTAAACAGTACACATGTTGTTTTATGACATTGGTTAACAATCCTTCTCAACCTTGAATTCACTATTACCAGCTTTCCCATCCCTTCCTGCCTTCTGGTTCTTGCCCCTGGGCTGGTGTGCCTCTTTAGTCTTGTATTGCTCTATGGACCTGTCTAATCTTTGGCTAAAGGGTGAACCTCAGGAGTGACTTCATTACTGAGCTAAAAGGGTGTCTGGAAGCCATACTCTCAGGGTTTCTTCAGTATCTGTCAGGTCAGTAAATCTGGTCTTTTTTTGTGAGTTGGAACTTTGTCCAGGTCTTTTTCTCCAGGTCTGTCTGGAACCTTCTATTGTGATCCCTGTCAGAGAAGTCAGTGGTGGTGGCCGGGCATCATCTAGTTGTACTGCACTAGGTCTGGTGGAGACCATGATAGTTGTGGTCCATTAGTCTTTTGGACTAATTTTCCCCTTGTATCTTTAGTTTTCTCCCTTGCTCAAGAAGGGGTGAGACCAGCAGAGTATTCTAGGTGGCTACTCACAGGCTTTTAAGGCTCCAGACGCTACTTACCAAAGTAGAATGTAGAACATTTTCTTTATAAACTATGCCATGCCAACTTGAGTTAGATGTTCCCTGAGAACATGGTCCCCACAATTCAGAACAGCAATTCAGTCCCTCAGGGAATTTGGATGTATTTATGGAGCTTCCATGACCTTCCCTTGTACAAGTTGCGCTGGCTTCCCCAGTTTTGTGTACTGTCTTACCCTTCACCAAAGTTACCACTTATCTAATCGTCTATGTATTGTTTTTCCATTCCCACCCCTCCCCTCCCTCAACACCATCAAAGATTATTTTTTGTGTGTGTGTAAACCTTTTCATGAATTTTTATAGTAGTGGTCTCATACAATATTTGTCCTTTTGTGACTGACTTATGGCATGGATTGAATTACATCCCCCAAAGAATGTGTGTATCAACTTGGTTAGGCAATGATTCCCAGTATTCTGTGGTAGTCCTCCATTGTAACTTTATGATAAAGAGGATTAGGGTGGGATTGTAACATCACCCTTACCCAGGTCTCATCCCAGATCCAATGTAAAGGGAGTTTCCCCGAGGTGTGGCCTGTACCACCTTTTATCTCTCAAGAGATAAAAAGGAAAGGGAAGCAAGCAGAGAGTTGGGGGCCTCATACTACTGAGAAAGCAGTGCCAGGAGCAGAGCGCGTCCTTTGGACCTGGGGTCCCTGTGTGAAGAAGCTCCTAGTCTGGGGGGACATTGAAGGGAAGGTTGACAGAGAGAGCATGTCTTCCCCTGGAACTGATGCCCTGAGTTTGGACTTTTAGCCTACTTTACTGTGAGGAAATAAATTTTCTTTGTTAAAGCATCTGCTTATGGTATTTCTGTTAGAGCAGCACTAGATGACTAAGACAACTTATTTCATTCAGCATAATACCCTCCAAATTCGTCCATATTGTGAGATGCTTTGCAGATCCTTCGTCATTCTTTATCTTTGCGTAGTACTCCATCAAGTGTCTATACCGTAGTTTGTTTATCCATTCATCTGATGAAGGGCATTTGTTTCCATCTTTTTGCTATCGTGAACAATGCTGCAATGAACATGGGTGTGTCTATGTCTATTCGTGTGACAACTCTTATTTCTCTAGGATATAGTCCTAGGTGTGGAATTGCTGAATCTTATGGTATTTCTATTTCTAGCTTTCTAAGAAAGCCTCATATCATTTTCCATTATGGTATCATTTTGCATTCCCACTAGAAGAGTATAAGAGTTCTGATCTCCCTGCAGCCTTTCCAACATTTGTTATTTCCTGTTTTTTTGATTTGTGCCAGTAATGCCAGGATGAGGTGGTATCTCATTGTGGTTTTCATTTGCACTTCTCTAACAACTAGTGATCTCGAGCATTTCGTCATGTGTCTGTTAGCCACTTGAATGTCTTCTTTGGCGAAGTGTCAGTTCATTTTCTTTGCTCGTTTTCGAATTGGATTATTTGTGTTTTCATTGGACTTTCCTTTAGATTTTAAAGATTAGATCTTTGTCGGATTTGCCATTGCCAATTTTTTTCCCCCAGTCTGGAGCTTCTCTTTTTAGTCTTTTGGTGAAGTCTTTTGATGAGCATAAGTGTTTAATTTTTAGAAGATCTCAGTTACCTAGCTTATCTTCTGGAGTTTGTGTGTTGTTAGCTGTGGTTTGTATCCTGGTAATGCCATGCATTAGAACCTCTAACTTTGATCCTATTTTTTCTCCTATGACCTTTATTGTTTTGGCTTTATATTTAGGTCTTTGATCTATTTCAAATTAGTTTTTCTTTATGGTGTGAGGTAGGGGTCCTGTTTCGCCAGCACCATTTGCTAAAAAGACTGTCTTTTCCCCATTCGATGGACATTGGGCCCTTGTTGAAGATCAGGTGACCACACCCAAAAACCCACTGCTGTCGAGTCAATTCTGACTCACAGCGACACCATACGACAGAGTAGAACTGCCCTGTAGAGTTTCCAGGGAGCACCTTGCGGATTCGAGCTGTCAACCTTTTGGTTAGTAGCTGTAGCACTTAACCACTATGCCACCAGTGTTTCCCAGGTGACCATAGGTGGTTGGATTTACAGCTGGGTTCTCAATTCTGTTTCATTGGTCATTATATCTGTCTTTGTATAAGTTCCAGGGTGTTTTGACTACCATAGCTAGATAGTAGGTTCTGAGGTCAGGTAATGTGAATCCTCCTACTTTACTCTTCTTCTTCACTAGTGCTTTAGTTATCAAGAGCTTCTCCTCTTTCCATATAAAGTTAATGATTAGTTTTTCCACCTCTTTTAAGAATGTTGTTGGTATTTGGATTAGGACTGCATTGTATTTGTAAATCGCTTTGGGTAGTATTGCCATTTTCACAACATTGAGTCTACCTATCCATAAGAATGGTATGTTTTTCCATTTATGTAGGTCTCTTTTGGTTTCTTACAGTAGTGTTTTGTAGTTTTCTTTGTATAGGTCTTTCACACGCCTGGTTAGACTTATTCCTAAGTATTTTATTTTTTTAGGGGCTATTATTTTTTTTATAAATGGTATTGTTTTCCAGATTTTCTTTTCATTATTCTCTTTATTGGTATATAGGAATCCAACTGATTTTTGTATGTTTATCATGTATCCTGCTACTCTGCTGAATCTTTCTATTAGTTCCAGTAGTTTTCTCCTGGAGTCTTTTGGAGTCTTGGAGTCATCTACAAATAGGGACACTTTTACTTCTTCCTCATTAATGTAAACCCAGCTAATGTGGCAGCACTTTATTTCTTTTTCTTGCCTTATTGCTCTAGTTAGGAATTCTAACACAATGGTAAATAGTGATGGTGATAAAGGGCATCCTTGTCTTTTCCCTGTTCTCAAGGGGAATGTTTTCAGCCCCTCTCCACTAAGAATGCTCTTGGTATTATACCACCATGGTAGTTAAAACAGCCTGGTACTGGTACAACAACAGATATATAGACCAGTGGAACAGAACTGAGAATCCAGACTTAAATCCATCCACATATGAGCAACTGATATTTGACAAAGGCCCAAAGTCTGTTAAATGGGGAAAAGACAGTCTCTTTAACAAATGGTGGTGGCATAACCGGATATCCATTTGCAAAAAAATGAAACAAGACCCATACTTCATACCATGCACAAAAACTAACTCAAAATGGATCAAAGACCTAAATCTAAAGAGATAAAATTCATGGAAGGAAAAATAGAAACAATGCTAGGAGCCCTAATACATGGCATAAACAACATAAAAAACATTACTAGAACTGCAAAACAGCAAAAAAGAAATTAGATAACCAGGAGCTCCTAAAAGTCAAACACCTACACTCATCCAAAGGCTTCACCAAAAGAGTAAAAAGATTACCTACAGATTGGGAAAAAGTTTTTAGCTATGACATCTCCGATCAGCAAGTGATCTCTAAAATCTACATTTTACTGTAAATACTCATCTACAAAAAGACAACCCAATTAAAAATGGGCAAAGGATACAAACAGACACTTCACTAAAGAAGACATTCAGGTAGCTAACAGATACATGAGGAAATGCTCACGATCATTAGCCATTAGAGAAATGCAAATCAAAACTACAATGAGATTCCATCTCACTCCAACAAGGCTGGCATTAATCCAAAAAACAGAGAATAATAAATGTTGGAGAGGCTGTGGAGAGATTGGAACACTTATACACTGCTGGTAGGAATGTAAAATGGCACAATCACTGTGGAAAATGATTTGGCGCTTCCTTAAAAAACTAGAAATAGAACTACCATACGATCCAGCAATCCCATTCCTTGGACCATATGCTAGAGAAATAAGAGCCTTTACATGAACAGATATATGCACACCCATGTTTATTGCAGCACTGTTTACAATAGCAAAAAGATGGAGTCAACTGAGGTGCCCATCAATGGATGAATGGATAAATAAATTATGATATATTCACACGATGGAATACTATGCATTGATAAAGAACAATGACGAATCCATGAAACATTTCATGACATGGAGGAACCTGGAAGGCATTATGCTGAGTGAAATTAGTCAGTTGCAAAACGACAAATATTGTATGAGACCACTATTATAAGAACTCAAGAAATATTTTAAACAGGTAAGAAAATAGTCTTTGATGGTTACGAAAGGAGGGGAGGGAGAGAGGAATGGAAAAGGAGACTCACTAATCAGATAGTAGACAAGAACAAATTTAGGTGAAGGGAAAGACAACACACAATACAGGAGAGGTCAATACTGGACTATACAAAAAGCAAAGAAGTTTCCTGAATAAACTGAGCGCTTCGAAGGCCAGGGTAGCAGGGGGACCATGGTTTCGGGGATATCTAGGTCAACTGGCAAAATAAAAGCTATTAACTGCATCCCATTTTGGAGAGTGCTGTCTGGGGTCTTAAACACTAGCAAGCACCCATCTAAGATGTAACAATTGGTCTCAACCCACCTGGAGTAAAGGCAAATGAAAAACACCAAAGACACAAGGTAAGTATGAGCCCAAGAGTCAGAATGGGCCACATAAATCAAAGACTACATCAGCCTGAGACCAGGAGAACTAGATTGTGTCCAGCTACAACCGATGACTGCCCTGACAGGGAGCACAACAGAGAATCCCTGAAGGAGTAGGAGAGCAATGGGATGCAGACCCCAAATTCTAGAAGAAGGCCAGACTTAATGGTCTGAATGAGACCAGAGGGATCCCAGAGGTCATGGTCCCCAGACCTTCTGTTAGCCCAAGACAGGAATGGGTGCAGGATATATTATTCTCAGTTGGTGATTTTTTTTTCTTTCAAGGTTTTATATATGTCATCTCATTGCCTTCTTGCCTGCATGGTTTCTGCCAAGTAATCAGACCTTAGTCTTGTTGTTTCTTCTCTATATTTGACTTTTGGTTTTTCTCAAGCTACTCTCAAGGCTCTTTCTTTGTCTTTGGTTTTAGTGAGTATGATTATGACATGCTTTGGTGATTTTCTTTTGGGGTCTATCCTCTATGGGGTTCATTGAGTTTCTTGGATGGTCAGTTTTTTGTCATTGATGATATTAGGGAAGTTTTCTGTCAGCAATTCTTTGATGATCCTCTCTATGTTTTCTATTTTCTCCCCGTGTTCTGGAACTCTGATCACATGCAAATTTTTGCTTTTGATTGTATCCTACACAATTCTCAGAGTTTCTTCATTTTTCTTTGTTCTTTATTTCTGATTTTTCCTCAAACAGTGTGGTATCCAAGTATTTGTCTTCAATTTTCCTGATCCTCTCTTCGATTGTTTCAAGTCTGCTCCTCAGACTTTGTATGACACTGTCCATTTCTGAAATCTTGTTGTTTTCTTTTGGATTTCTAATTGTTGTTTTTCGTGATTTCCATTTGTGAATTTACTTTGACATTTTGTTCCTGTATCACTTTCCTGAATTCTTCCATTTTTTGGTCTGTATTTTCCATGAATTTGCCTGCCTTTTCCATAAATTTGTCTATTTTTCCTCATTTTTGACTGCTTTTTGCTTCAACTCTTGGAGAACTCTGAATATTAGAGATTTGAAATCCCTATCAGATAACTCTAGTGCCTTTTCTTCTACTGGAATGTCATCTGGTGTTTTATTATGAATACCAACAGGAACCATCCTGTCCTATATATATATATATATATATATATATATATATATATATATATATATATATATATGTTTTGATATTGTCTGCTGTCTTCGGAACATTCAGCTGTTATTTTCTTCATTTATTGATTGTAGATTTGTTTGTTTAATCCTGCTGTTTTGTTTTATTTGGTTATGTCTAAGCAGATGAGCTGTGCATTCTTTGTTGTTTGGTCATCTGTGAGCATGATACTTATCACCTTATCCAATGGGCAGGGCCACTAGCTCAGCTGTGGTGCAGCAGGGCAGGTCCAGCTGAAGGGGAGAGCTGGGATGGGTTGTTTGTGGTACTTACTGGCACCAACAGGGCAGGCCAGGGGTCAGTGCAGGGCAGGTTCCAGTAGGCTGTGCCTGTGCTGCTGGTGGGGGGAGGGGTGTTGTGATTTTCAGCTCATGGTGCAGGTAGGACCAAGGAATGAGGGAGGTTGTGATGTATGGAGCTAAGATGGATATGTGAAAGAAGAGAGAGAGGAGAGACAAACAGAAGCTAAATAAACACCAAACAAAAAAAGCTTTGAGGGAGCTTGCCATTGGAGTGGAGAGGAGAGAAACTGAGAAATGAAGAAAAACAAAAATAAAAAAATAAGTAAATAAAAACTTAAAAATAAAAAAAAGAAATGCCCCCAGGGATCCTACTGGTGACTGGGGAAGTGGCTCCCAGGTCTCAGGGCACAGCCCTTCTGGAAGGGACAGCAATGGCACACAGTGCCAAGTATTCAGGACACAGGGAAAGAAGGAAAGCAGAGAGAGATGAGAAACTGAGAAATGAAGAAAAAGAGAAAAGAAATAAAAAAAAAAAAGAGGCTCTCAGGAATCCCACTGACAAAGCTGCGCATTCCAGGGAAGTGGCTCCCAAGCCGTGCAGCATAGCCTGGCTAGAAGGACAAAGGTGGCACACAAAAGCACATATTCAGGAGACAGAAAAGAAGGTAAGTAGAGAGATGAGAAACTGAGAAATAAAGAAACACAAAAATGAAAATAGAAATAAATGCCCCCAGGGATACCACCGATGCTGCTGGGGAAGTGGCTCCCAAGCCGTGCAGTACATCCCAGCTAGAAGGGGCTCCCAAGCCATGAAAAGAAAAAGAAAACAAACAAACAAAACAAAAAAGGCACTGGGGATTCCACCAACCTGGTGGCAAGTAATGGGGCAGCAGTTCCCCAGTCAAGCGGAACTTCACAACCTGTCAAGAAGAAGCAAAGACGGCACATGGAGCCAAGGTTTGAAAGAAAGGAAGCAGAGGAGGTGAGAGGCAAGGAAGAAGCCAAGAAAAGCAACACCAGGGACAACGAAATAACACTGAAGGAGCTGACCAGTGTGCGTGGGGCAAATCCAAACTACATGGGACTGGCACCTCCCAGCCAGCTGAGCAACCTCTGCCCACTGGGAAGAGGCGGTAGCCAAGCAGAGGGAAGAAGGGTGAGGGGTGGGAAAGCATATATTCCTGGCTACTGGGTGCTATGTCTCCTGCTGGGGGCTCTGTGAAGCTATTTTCCCGTACTGCCTGCCAGCTGATCTCCAACAGGAGTACAAAATGCGGAATTCATGCTGTGTTAGCTGATAGGGGACCTCCGCTCATCTCTCTCCTCACCCTCTGTTCTCTGTCAGTTTCTTATTCCATTTGGCAAGTTCTTTATCTCTTCCTCTGACACTTAGGGTTCCAGGACTGACATTTGTCTCTGCTTTACTTGGTTTTTAGGTTCTTTGCTATGCAGGGACAGCATGGTGCATCTATCTATAGTGCCACTTTGGCTCAGCCTAAAATTCAGAGATCTTAAGTGACAAGTATATAAACCAGTGTAACCACCACCCAAAACAAGATGCAGAACATTATCACTCTAAAAATTCCCCTTGCCACTTTCCAGTCCGTAATCCGATTACATTTTTTGTTTAGTTTACTCTGGCTGCAGTATGGAGAATGGGTAATTGGGATGGAGGTACAGCAACATCTAGGCAAAATGATGGTGGACTATACATGGATAGTAGCAATGGGGATGGAGAGAGGAGGATGAACTCAAGAAATATTTAGAAGGTAAATTTGTAGAACTTGGAGATGGCTAGGAAGAAGCAGTGAGGGAGAGGAGTAGTTGAGAATGACTTCAAGGTTTCTGACCTGAGGAAATGGAGAGATAGCTAATCAGCTTGAGGGAGAAAAGGAACCTGGAAGGCTTTCCAGAACAGATAACATGGATGCTGAGTTTTGTAGAAAAAATAAGAGTCACCCAGATGAGAGGAGTTAAACCCAGTGCCGTGGAGTCTATTCAGACTCATAGTGAGAGGAGTTAGAAGAACATTTTAGGAAGGAGTGTGGTAAAAGGAAATGCAAGGTCTAAAAAGAGGTTCTTTCAGGAAACCACAAGTCATTCATCATGCCTGGAGCACAGACAGCCACGAGAAGGGGAAAAAAAGAGACAGGGCTTGAGGCAAGAGTCCAATCACAGAGAGCTGGGTAAGTCACTAAGAGGTTTTTAGCTTTTTCCTGCAGGTAATGGAAACCCTTAAAGATATGGACAGGAGAGTGCGTGATCAGATTTGCATTTTAGGAAGATCTGTCTGGTGGGAGCAGTAAGAATGGAAAAGAGGCGGAGAAATAAACTGAAATGCTGTTAAAGTAGTTTAGGTGAGAAATGATAAGGGCTTGAGCTAAAAGCATGGTTATGGGGAAAAAAAGAAAATAGTTGTTTGAGAGCTATTTATGAGGCTTACTCAGTAGAATTGAGTGAATAATGAAGTAAGAAAAAGGAAAAATCAAGAATTAGTCCTGAGTTTCTGGCCCAGAGAACTAATGCGGTACCATTTACTAGATAGAGTCCTTAAGTGGTATAAATGGTTAGCACACTCAGCTGCTAACTGAACAGTTAGAGGTTTGAGTCAACCTACAGGCTCCTTGGAAGAAATGCCTGGCAATCTACTTCCAGGAAAAAAAAAGAGTCATTAAAAACCATATGGAGCACAGTTCTACTCTAACACACATGAGGTTGCCGTGAGTTGGAATGGATTCAACAGGGGCTATAGAAGAAAGAGGAGGTAATAATCTCCATTTTTAGTGACTTGAGTTTCAGTGCCCAAGATGAAGATGTTGTTGTTAGGTGCCCTCAAGTCAGTTCCGACTCACAGCAACCCTATGTACAACAGAAGGAAACACTGCCAAGTCCTGCACCATCCTCACAATACTTTGGTATGTGTGAGCCCATTGTTGTAGCCACTGTGTCAATTCATCTCATTGAGGGACTTCCTCTTTTTTGCTGGCCCTCTGCTTTACTAACCATGATGTCCTTTTTTCAGGGACTGGTCCCTCTTGATAACATGTCCAACGTATGTAAGAGGAAGTCTTGCCATCCTTGCTTCTTTTAAGCATTCTGGTTGTACTTCTTCCAAGACAGATTTGTTCTTTCTTCTGGCAGTCCATGGTATATTAAGTATTCTTCACCAATACCATAATTCAAAGGTATCAGATCTTCCTCAGTCTTCCTTATTCATTGACCAGCTTTCACCGGTGTATGAGGAGATTTGAAAACACCATGGCTTGGGTCAAGCACACCTTAATCCTTAAAGTGACATCTCTGCTTTTTAACACTTTAAAGAAATCTTTTGCAGCAGATTTGCCCAATGTGATGTGTCTTTTGATTTCTTGACTGCTGCTTCCATGGGTGTGGATTCTGGATCCAAGTAAAATGAAATCCTTGACAACTTTAATCTTTTCTCCATTTTTTGTGATGTTGCTTATTGGTCCAGTTGTGAGGATTTTTGTTCTCTTTATGTTGAGGTCTAATCCATACTGAAGTTTGTGTTTTTTTATTTTCCTCAATAAGTGCTTGATGTCCTCTTCACTTTCAGCAAACAAGGTTGTGCCATCTGCATAATGCAGGTTGTTAATGAGTCTTCCTCCAATCCTGATGCCCCATTCTTCTTCATATAGTCCAGCTTCTCAGCTTATTTGCTCACCATACAAATTGAATAAGTATGGTAAAAGGATACAACCCTGACACACAGCTTTCCTTATTTTAAACCACATAGTATCCTCTTGTTCTTTTCAAATGATTGCCTCTTGGTCTAAGTACAGGTTCCTCATGAGCACAATTAAGTGTTTTGGAATTTCCATTTTTCACAATGCTATCCATAATTGATTATGACCCTCACAGTTGAACACCTTTGCACAGTCAATAAAACACAGGTATACATCTTTCTGGTATTCTTTTTTTTCAGCCATGATCCATCTGACATCAGCAATGATATCCCTTGTTCCATGTCCTCTTCTGAATCTGGCTTGAATTTCTGGTAGTTCCCTACCAATGTACTGCTATAACCACTTTTGAATGACATTCAGTAAAAATTTTCCTTGTGTATGATATTAGTGATATTGTTCAATAATTTCTGCATTCTGTTGAATCTCCTTTCTTCAGAATGGGTGCAAATATGTATCTCTTCCTGTCAGTTGGCCAGGTAGCTGTCTTCCAAATTTATTGGTATAGACAAGTAGCGCTTCCAGCGCTGCATCCATTTGTGAAAACATCTCAGTTGGTATTCTGTCAATTCCTGGAGTCTTGTTTTTCACCAGTGCCTTCAGTGCCACCGGTTCTTAATCATATGCTGCCTCCTGAAATGGTTGAACATTAGCCAATTCCTTTTGGTGCAGTGACTCTGTATATTCCTTCAATCTTCTTTTGATGCTTCCTGTATTGTTTAATATTTTCCCTGTAGAATCCTTCAATATTGCAACTCGAGGCTTGAAATTTTTTTTCAGTTCTTTCAGCTTGAGAAATGCTAAGCGTGTTCTTCCATTTTGGTTTTCTATCTTCAGGTCTTTGGACATTTCATTATAATATTTTACCTTGTGTTACCAAGCTGCCCTTTGAAATCTATTTAGCTCTTTTACTTCGTCATTTCTTCCCTTCACTTTAGCTACTCTACGTTCAAGAACAACTTTCAGAGTCTCTTCTGACATCATTTTTGGCCTTTTTCCTTCTTTCCTGTCTTTAATGACATCTTGCTTTCTTCACGTGTAATATCCCTGATGTAGTTCCACATCTCATCTGGTTGTCGGCCCTCAGTGTTCAATGCATCAAATCTACTCTTCAGATGGTCTCTAAATTCAGGTGGGTTATACTCAAGTTAGTACTTTGGCTCTCCTGGAACTGTTCTAATTTTCTTCAACTTCAACTTGAACTTGCGTATGAGCAATTGATGGTCTGTTCCACAGTTGGCCCCTGGCTTTGTTCTGACTGATGATATTGAGCTTTTCCATCGTCTCTTTCCACACAGTAGTTGATTTGATTCCTGTGTATTCTGTCTGGTGAGTTCCAGCATATTTGTTGTTGATGAGGAGTAGGAAATTGGATGAAGATAAGCAGCAGAAATTGCATACATGGTCTTAGACCTCTGAAAAGACAAATGGACTAGAAATGTATACAAAGCAAACCATCACACCAAAGACTTAAGCAGCAGAATGACCTACTGGTAACTTTACATGTGTGTTTTCCTCTGACAAGAAATTACCTTGTCAGTCCTTTGAGAGTATGAAAAGGGAGGGGAATTACTCTTCAAGAAAGAATAGAAGGCATCATCTTTCCTAGGAAAAGTAAATAGGCTCTTTTACGGTTTCCAGGGTCTAGATCTTTCTTAATGAACCATTGAGAACTTCCTCACGGATTGTTAAGCTCTTTTGTGGGAGAAAATAGCACAGTGAACTCTCTTGAGTTTGGGAGTGCAATATGGGGCTGTGGAGTCCCTGGGGCAACACGGACATCTGTTGCCTTGGACTGCCTAGTGTCATTCCCCCTTTTTCTGGCAACAGCATATTGACTTCCCTTTAGCGAACCACCGCGTATCCCCTCTCAGTCCACATGTTTTTGGTGGGGCTGCCACTACCTCTCTCCTGGCTCTGGAGATGAACATGTAACCTTGACCTTGCAAAGTACTTATCCATTCCCCTGGACATGTGCCTGATTTAGGAATAATATGTGATTCAGGTGGCTCGGTGAGACTCAATCCACGATCTATGATAGAACTACTGGGAAACAGAAATATGATAGCCAACTTGCCACCCCAAGGGAAGAGCCTGAGGATGAATACAGACCATGGGAGCAGAGCTGAGAGATGTAAAAGAAGTCCTGACAACAGTTTGAGCATCTGAACCTAGCCTCTCCTTCAGCGTATCCTTAGACATTTTAGATATGTGAGAAAGCAAATTCTCATTTGTCTTAAGCCAGTTTCAGACACTTGCAACAAAAAGAGTTGTTACTAATACTGACCCTGGGAGAAAATTCAAAGGAATGGGAAAGGAGATGAAAAGGGGATCTAGGTCTGGGTTATTGAGCCCCATCACAATTCTGGTTCTAGAATCCATTTGTGTCCTGGTGTTACTAGAATAAGGTTCTTGCCTCTCACTGGTCAAGAATGAGCAGGTAAGGCATGTAGAGTTTTCCACACGAGTAGGGCCTAAAGCAACGCTTACCCCTGTCTCACAGAACAAAAGACGGGACTGGACTTTTAAAAGTTCTTGAGAGGGAAAAGATCCATGTTTATTCATAGGCACAGACGAGGATACGTTAACTAAGGTGCACACGCAGCAGCTTTCTAAGATGGCTCCTGTCCCAGCGGCCTCTGAGATCCGTCGCAGGGCTTATTATGGGGTGTCATGCCTGTGCAGTGTCTCGCTCCCCAGGTTTTGATTCCCTGGCTGCTGCAGCCCCTCACTTACCCTGGTGGAAGGTCACATAGCAGTCACAGGTGGATGTTCTGCGCATGTCCTTGGGGCTGGTTTTCTCCAGCTGCTTCTGAAGGACAACTTTAAAGAAGTTTGCGAGCTGTATTCTGATACCCTGCCCCATTGTTCTGGGGAATGTCTTTGTTTCTGTGCCCTGGCCCATTTTGTTACAGGACAAGGCTTCCCAGCTTGGGACTAAGCCCTGCCTAGGTTCTTACCTTCTTCTGACCAAGAATGACCAGGAGGTCAGAGGCTCCACACGAACACAGGTTTATTAGGGACAGAAAAAAAGTAAAAGGCTTCCGAGGGAAAGAGGGAGAAGGGTTTCCTCCTACACTAGCCTCCAGTCTCTCACTGAACAAAGGATTCCCTAGGCCTTATGAAAGTTTTAGGTGGCGGGGGGGAAAGGCATTATCTTTATTCGTTAGATGGGTGGAGATATCCAGGAGAGGGGGAGGGATTATGAAAATCAAATGCACGTGCAGTTGGAATTCAGGATGGACGTCCTCGCAGAGGTTGCTGGAACCAAGATGGAGTCTGTCACAAATGCTGCCAGGATGTCAAACGGGACTTATTCTGGAATGTTGTACATGCGTGATGCATCTGGATCTTGGTTCGAGCCCCGGCGAGGGGTCCCAGTTCATGTTTGTCTCATGTGGAAGATCATTCATAGTGCACGTTGATCTTTACTGCGCATGCTCTGCGCCTGGTGAGACCTTGAAAAACAACTCAGGAGGATTATCAGTAATTTATAGCTGGTCAAGCACACAGAGCTTTGAAATGTAGCCCCTTATCTTGTCTAAGCACCTAGTTTGTTAACCACAAGTAGTTTTTAGGTGCCAGCAGTAAAAGTTATGGGGGTCTGCACTTAGGTTTAGGTTTAATTGTAGCTGGTTGAACACACAGGGCCTTGAAATGTAGCCCTTATTTAATTCAGCCAGCCCGATCACTTCCCTGTCTCAATTTCTCATTACTTTGCAGATTTGGGGGTTCCCTATCTTACTGGAAGTGCTTGGTACAGCAGAGTTGGGAAAGTGATTGAGTAAGGGGTATCATTTGAGCGTCCAGGCACAGTGGCTGGACTGCAGAACCTGCTCCCATAGTGCAGTCAGGGACCTCTCCCTGCTGTGTGAGCCTATACATTAAGACACTCTCCTGACCAAGGCTTGAGGACTCCTGACAGCAACACACCCCCAAAACTCATAAGCTCCAGGGATCCCTGGAAACTTGCCAGGTAGGATAGTTCCTCAACCATCCTTTCTTTGAGTGGGGGAGGCTGGCCATATCAGTACACCCCAACCTAGGGACAGCAGAGAGTGGCAACCTCCATTACATGAATTTGAGAGTCATTTGCTCTCAGTAGACATTGAAGTCATGTGAGTGGATGAAGTCATTCAAGAATATGTTGCTTATGAAGAGAATAGGGTAAGGACAGAAACCTGGAGCCCACTAACATTTAAGGGACAGGCAGAGAAGGAATGGTTAGGAAGACAGAAAAACATTCAGGAGAGTGTGGCTTATGAGAAGCCAAGAATTAAACAAATGCTCAACTGTGCCATCAGTTAAGTATCACAAGGATTGAAAGGAATCCATGACTTAGAAATTGAATGTTGCAAAGAGGCAACACCGTATGTTCCCCCAAGGAAATACATAAGAGTTTGAAGGGTACTGAAGGGGTAATAGGGAAGTTTGCATGAGAAGCCCAAAGGCCTCATGGGAGGGAAGGGACTCAGATACCCCCTCTCTATCCCCTTCTCCCCAGTAATCTGCTGAGGTGAATAAAGTGGCCCTAACAAAAGCCTTCCCTAGAGGCAGGAAAGGTCAGCAAGGGCCCTGAAATAATATCACCATGAGCATAAGAAAGTAGACCATGGACTAGCCTGTGACAGAGTCAGCGGTGGTTGAGGAGGAATGGTGGTACTGGGTTGTTGAGAAGGCAGACACTGGGACTTTCCCAACCCAACCCTGCTTGGGGAAGAGTTGTAAATAACCTGTGCTCTCCCACTCCCGGCCGGTTTTGGTGTGAAACTTCCCTGGCCAAACCTAAATTGAAGGAACCGAGGTGGCCTTAGGCAGCACCAGGACCACAAGGCTCAGCCTACCAACCCCAGTCAGTGTCTCTGAGCATCTGAGTTGGAATTTACAAGTGCTCAGGCAGGAGCAAGCAGGACTTGCCCTCAGATAATCAATGGGCACCAGTGGCTTCCAGGACTCATGAGGAAAAGGGACCAGGAGGGAGCTACGAGACTCCTATAAATCTCGGCATATGGCTGACCGGGCACTGAACTTAGGCACCTCTGCACACTATTTTCTGCACCCCAAAACAAAGCCATGATGCTGGAAACAGGGTGTCCATGGATGCCATTGACCAGTGTCATTTCAGTGAAGAAATGGGGTGGAAACCATCCTAATGAGGTACGGATGCAGTGAGGAAGTTGAGACAGTAAATGTAGGAAATCTTTCAATGGAGATAAAACCTTGCCTGTGGAAGGAGAGAAATGGGGCTTGAGTTAGAAGAATGTGTAGGAAGAAAAACTCTGAGAACAGTCATTTCCTGAAGGAAAACAGGTTGTGAGGAGAGGTTGGAGATAAGAGGAAAAGAATTAAAGCCCCTGAAGAGATGCAAGAGAAGGAAATCCAGAGCCCACCCTTAGAAGAGGGGGCTCTTTCCTTCTGTGAGACAGGAAGGAGCGAGCTGAGGAACAGAGCTCAGAAAGTGCCATGCCATCAAGAAGCAGGCTTTCGTGACCTAATAAAGCCTGCCCAAGGATTCCAGAAACCCTGAATCTGTCCCGACCAGGTCTCCTAGCAACCAGATGGTGGGGCCATGGCACTCTTAACACCCCAGGGAGTGAAAGAAGTCTTCCAACTTCAGGTGAAGAGAAAAAGAAGCTTCTAAAAGAAACTTTGTTCAGATTGGTCTAATAGTGATATGTGTGTGTGATAGAAGCAGCTCCATGACAGTGCCTCTTTAGAGGACACCTTGGATACCCACCCAGTTCATAACCATGTGTTTACTAGCTAGGACTGGAGGCCCATGGCTCACCAGCCCCGACAGCTTACAGTTACTTTGGGGGCCTACAATGACAGCCCCAAGGTGGCAGAGCCTGTCTGGGAAGGAGCAGCCTTACTGGAGGCATTCTGCCTGCCTGAGGAAGGGCTAGAGAAAATCCCTGGGACAATTTTATAATCTTCTTTCTAAAGACAGGATTTTCACCAGGGAGCCTCCAGGCCCTATGAATCCTCTGGAATTGTATGCTAATAAGTATAGAGGGTGTGTGTGTGTGTTGAGGGAGAGGAGGGCTTCTGTTGCTTTGGGGTAGGTTTATTGTTAGTTGTTAGTTGTAGTCCAGTTTTGGCAACCCCAAGTACAGCAGAAAGAAATGTTGCCCAATCCCAAACCATCCTCAAGACTGTTGGTATGCTCCTATGCATTTTTGCAGCCACAGTGAATTTTGAGTGCCTTCCAACCTAGGCGGGTCATCTTCCAGCACTATATCAGACAGTGTTCTGTTGTGATCCATAGGGTTTCTATTGGCTGATTTTCAGAAATACATAGACCTTTATTCCTACTGGAAACCCTGGTGGCGTAGTGGTTAAGTGCTACGGCTGCTAACCAAAGGGTTGGCAGTTCAAATCCGCCAGGCGCTCCTTGGAAACTCTATGGGGCAGTTCTACTCTGTCTTATAGGGTTGCTATGAGTTGGAATTGACTCAACAGCCCTGGGTTTGGCTTTTCTTTCTTCTTCTTCTTTTTTTTTTTTTTTTTTTTTTTGGTTCTTCCTACTGCAACTTAACCTGGAAGCTTTGCTGCAACTTGTCCACCATGGGTGACTCTGCTGGTATTTGAAATACCGGTAGCATAGCTTCCAGCATCATAGCAACATGCAAGCCACCACAAGGGTAGAGAGGAGGGCAAATTTCATCAGTTTCTCAGAACCAATTCTCAACCCAAAAGGGTGAGCAAGGAGGGCATGTGGAGTCATGGAGGCCAGGAAGGCACACGAGGACCTAACCTGTGGGGCCCCTAAGGCTTCTCTGCAAGCTCCTTCCAAAGATAGGTCTGTCCAAGAAGGGTTTCAGGGCACAGCTCCCAACTTCAAGTAAGAGGACCATGTGTGAACTGTGTGTACAGTTGGGCATCATCTGATCCACAGTCACATGCTGCCCCCTTGGCTGGGTTCTTCCTCCCCATCCTGGGACATATATGTGCTTTCATGAATCTTCTCTAGACCTTGCAATCATCTGTCCCATCCCCTCCAACCTGAGGCCCCAAGTGGGGATCTATGAGGACAGGAAGGAAGGGTTACCTGAGCTGGGCACAAGTAGTGGTGGAAGGGGAATCCCTGGGGGCTGAGGACAGGACTGTGGACCTCCCCCTATCGCCAAGCCTGCCATAAGTCCCCTCAGGGTCCTCTCAGCCAGAGCAATCCTTGCTCTAAGGAGAAAACATTCTTGTGTGTGGTGAGTCTCTGCTACACAAGAAAACATTCTTGTGTGTGCTGAGTCTCTGCTACCTTTTATTACCTCTCCTTTAAGTGGGTCTTGATTCTCCTCTATCTGGTAGTGACCTATAAGAACACTTCTGGAAGGACCAGTCAAACCCTCAAGTAAAATAGGTTTTTACATAGGATAAAAGATACCTCAATCAGTCTTTTCCTCCTGGCCTGCCAGAGTGCCTGAATTTTCACCGAGCAAAACACATTTCTTCTGCCAAAGTATTGCCTCACCAAGTCTCTTCTCAGTCAGTCATTTACACTTTAACATGAATTTCATTATCAGATCACTACTTTCTGGGGCAGCTAGCTGAGAGTAGGCTCTGAGGGAAACTAAATTGCACTGGGGAAGAGGGAAGAGGGGCTATAATTTAGAGCTTGATGCCTCAAGTATATAAACGTGGGGCTGCAGTTCCTAGTATGATAACTGTCAGTAGAAAAGGCAGTGCTAGAAAGAAGAGCACATCATCCCTACAAAGGGGAGGGAAAACTGCCCAGAAGCCAAATCACAATTCTGCTTGGTGTATCCACATTTCTGCTCACTCTTCAGGGCTCTGGGAAGCTGCTGTGGAGTCCTCAACAGTGTTTTCCCAGTAAGGATGGCATCTTGACTCCCCAAACCCACCACCTCCTTATCTCATGCCCTGCAGAAACCAGAGGGTCGTAAACATCTGTGGGCATTGCTGAACTGGGAAGAGTTTGATGAAGTGAGAGACTTCCGCAGAAGCATCCTGCTGGACACTCTTTATGAAAGCATTGTCTTTGCAGTGGGCAAAGGCTTCCCATGGGTCAAGGTGGCCCAGGTGGCCAAGTTCACAGAGGAACTGCTCCAGGAAGCCAAAGGTAAGGAGTATCCACAACCCCACGAGGCCTCTGAGCAGCTGGGGCCCTTCCTTTCCCTGACATTTAGTCTCCTTATAAGCTTGTAAACCATGTCCCCGTCAAGGTTTTCTGAAGAGTGGAGCAAACCTTGCTCGCTCCTTACTAGTCTCCCTGGCTGCAAATCTCACACCACTCCAAGCTGTTCACACAGCAGCCAGGGTGTTTGTGTTTTGTTTTTTGCTTGGCTTAAGTCAAACACGTCATTCTCCTGCTTAAAACCTTTAATTGACTTCCAGTTACACTCCTGAAAGATTGTATATTTTCCTTCAGGTTTTGCTCTGCCAAATGTCTCAGGGGAAGCTGGACATGTACCAGTTTGCTGACACATAAATGAGGGAGTTGCAGGCAGAGGAGTTTTTAGAGCATCTCTACCGCCCTCTGCCTTGTGGTGGGCTTTCATGGGAAAGGTCACGAATGCCTCTCCCCTGCAGCCCCATGACACGAAGTTGGTCACCTCTTGGGCTGTGAAATGTAGATTCATTCATCGAGCAGCCTTTCTGTGGTGACCATCCTAGTAATAATTAACTCAGTCAAGAAACATCAATAGGTTCTCAGACTAGTGAGCGAATTCTTGATAAGGGACAGGATGCTCAAATACAAAGAGCTTCCCCACAACACACTTACTGATTCCAAAAAGGAGAAGAATAACCTCACAGTGAAGAAGCCTGCAGATACCACCTTAATCAAATGATCCAAATGAACATCATCAAGAATAGGACAAACTGGTAATGATCATGTATCACCTGGGAGGATACAATGAGAAGAACAGAGCATCACTTCAAGGATGCTTCTAACAAAGACACATGACCTGAATCTAATCATGAAGAAACATCAAATTGAGGAACTTTGTGCAAAGTCACTCGCTTGTAGTCTTCAAAAATATTAAGGTTATAGGAAGCAAGGAAAAACTGAGGAATTGTCCCAAACTGAAAGAGACTAAAGAAGCATGGCAACTAAAAATTAAATGTGATGTGTGATCCCCAGCTTGGATCCTTTTGTTGTGAAGGACCTTACTGGAACAATTAGTGAAACTTGAATAAGATATGAGAATTAGACAATAGTAACATATCAAGGCAGCCCTGGGTGGCAGTTTCCAGTCAATTACTAACCTAAAGTTTGACAGTCCAAACCTACCTAAAGGCACCATGGAAGAAAGGCTTGGATATCTGCTTCTGTAGAGATGACAGCCAAGAAAATCCTTTGTAGCACAGTTATATTCTGTAACACATGGGGTCACCATGAGTTGGAATTGACTTGATAGTAACAGATTTAGTTTCGGTTTTTAACATACCAAGGTTAATTTCCTTATTTTGATGGTAGTATCTATGTCTTTGCGGTTATGAATGTCTTTGTTTTAGGAAATTAAACGCTAAAGTATCCCAGGGCTATTGGGGCATCATGTTGGCAACTTTTTTGTAAGTAGATTGGGAATGAATTTCTTTATACTATTTTTGCAACTTTTCTGTACTTAATTTCTTTTATTTTAAAATTGTTTTAAGATAATAAGATTTTTAAAAATGTGTGGCACATTTCAGGTCTTCCTCTGGCCCTCTGCCATGATCTCCAAGCCCACAGGCTACATGATGCCCCTAGAGCTGATTTGCCAAGAGCTCATCAGCTAGTCCTGCCAGCAAAATCTCCAAAGTCCTCCCCTAATCTTGACAATTCTCACCACCTCCACAGCCACCACACTTTCTAACTCACCTCCATCTCTTGACTGGCCCATTGCTTTCAAATCTTGTTCTTCCGCAGACCGTCCACCAAATTGCAGAGTGATTTTCCAAAAACACAAATAAAATTGCATCACTCCTCTACTTAGAACCATGCAGTGCTCCCAACACGTGTTCTATGCGTGCTTGGATTCAAACTTATTTTTATTTCTTGAGCTCCATTTGTCCCCTCCAACTTCTCTCGTCCAGGCCAGCATGTCTAACCAAGTGGTCTCAGCCTGAAGACTCTCATGAGTCGATCTCAGAGATCCTCGGGGAATTTCATTCCACCTCAGGCACCCTCTCAGCCCCACCCGGGGCCTTCCTGGCATCCCTCTGTGTCACTCCTTTCCGCTGCTCACAGCAATATCCGGGTACCAAAGTTAAACCCTGTAGTTTGAGCTCTAAAGTGGCTTGTGGCCAGAACAAACACTAATGAGCGGGAATAAGAATGACGACGCCAAACAGGTGGGAACTCAGACTCTTTTAAGTTTCCATCAGAGCCTTCCACAAGCCAAGCCCTTGACAAACAGTCAAGATGGTGCAAACCCAACCTAAAACAGAGGCAATTAGATCACACCTGAGCTTTCAGCCTTGCTGATTATAAGCGTACCTTGCCAACACATCTATGTCTCGTAGACTTCTAAAACCTTAGAGTTGGAAAGAGACTTAGTGGTCAGAAAATTTTAATTCCCCCTGTTTCAAGGAGAAAAGGAGCCCTGGTGGTGAAGTGGTTAAACACTCGGTTTTTACCCGAAAAGATGGTGGTTTGAACCCACCAGCTGCTCCGCTGGAGAAAGATGTGGAAGCCTGCTTCCATAAAGATTACACCCTTGGAAACCCTATACGGTAGTTTTACTCTGCCCTGAAGAATCACTGAGTCAGAATCAACTCCCTGGCAAAGAGCTGGGTTTTTTAATTTCGTTTTGTTTATTTCAGGGAGCCCTTTAACATGCCAATGAGCGTTCATACAACCTCTGTTTGTACCCTTCAGGTGTCAGGGAGCTCACTAGTTTATTAAGAACAAGTTATTAGAAAGTTCTTCCTTATACCTAGCTTGTCTCTGCCTTCTTCACCTACTACTCATATGTCCAAAGTTTGTCCTCTAGGAACAGAGCTCTAGCCCTGAAGATATTTAATGTCTGTGACTATTATGTCTTCATGTTTAGGCTAGACATCTCCTCTGCCTTTTATCATTCTTAATATGGCATAGTTTACATAGAATCTTCCACCTCCTCTCCCCCCCCCCACTGCCCCCTCATCTGGGCATTCTTAACGTTTGTCAATATCTATGGCATCCAGACTCAAATACAATATAACCTGCAGCTTGATTAGTGAAGTGATCAGTGGCTTTATCACATCCCTTGTCCTGGTTCTGATGCTCCTCTTTATATAGGCTATGGGTATATTTACTTTATTGGCATCAAGGTCACATTGACTTATACTTAGTTGGCAAGCCGCTAAAATCCCTAACCATTTTTCCAATCCTACCCTTGCGCAATGGCGATACTGAATGTACATGCAGGACTTTACAATCATCCCCATTAATTCCATCTTGTTAATATTGGCCCATCTTCCTTTCCTCCTGAAATCTTTTAACCTTGATCCTGGGCCACCCAGTTTACAAGTTCTTCCTCTCACCTTTATAGAAAACAAAATTTTTTTTCTTTATAGTACCTGAAAATTTGTGAAGTTAATTGATATAAAAATTGAGTAGGAATGAGCTCTTAGATGGGTTCCCAACGCCTGAAATTTGACTCTCTGGAAACAGCATCCATCAGGAGGCCAGGGCAGAGAGGGAAGACTCAAATCCTTATTCTTCCTCTTACTGTCCTGTGTGGTCTTCGGCAAGTCACATAACCTCTGATCCTCTGATTACACATTTAAGCAAGCTTCCATTGAGTCAATTCTGACTCACGGCAAGCCCATCTGTTTCAGAGTAGAACTGTGGGCCACAGTGTTTTCAAAGGCTGATTTTTTTTTTTTAATTGTGCTTTAGGTGTAAGTTTACTGCTCAAGTTAATTTTTCATTCAAATATTTATACACGTATTGTTTTATAACATTGTTTGCAATCCCTACAATGTGACAGCATACTCCCACTTCCCACCCCAGGTTCCCTGTGTCCATTTGTCCGGTTTCTGCCTTCTTGCCGTCTCCTCCAACTTTTGGAAAGAAGCCGCCCATTTGGCCTCATATATCTGATTGAACTATGAAGCATGTTCCTCACGTGTGTTATTTTTTGTTTTGTAGGTCTGTCCAATCTTTGAAAAGTGGGCTTTGGGTGTGGTTTCAGTTCTGGGTTAGCAGAGTTTCTAGGGGGCATACTTTCAGGGGCTCCTCCAGTTTCTGTCAGACAATAAAGTCTGGCCTTTTTTCATGAATTTGAATTCTGTTCTACATTTTTCTCCTGCTCTGCCTGGAACTCCTTGTTGTGATCTCTGTCAGAGCGGTCATTGTTGGTTGCTGGACACCATCCAGTTCTTCTGGTCTCAAGCTGGTGAAGCCTCTGGTTCATGTGATCCTTTAGTCCTTTGGGCTAATATTTTCCTTGTGTCTTTGGTTTTCTTCATTCTCCTTTACTCTGGGTGGGATGGGACCAATAGATGTATTTTAGACGACCACTTGAAAGCTTTTAAGGCTCCAGATGTTACAAAAATGGGATGTAGAACATTTTCTTTATGAGCTATGCTATGCCAATTGACCTAGATGTGCCCCAAGACTATGGTTCCCAGGCCCCAGCCTCAGGTACTCTGCCCCTTTAAGTTTTGGGATGTGTATAGGAAACTCCTGTGCTTTTGCTTTGGTCCAGTTGTGCTGACTTCCCCTGTATTGTGTGTTGTCCTTCCCTTCACCGAAGTTGACACTGGTCTGCTATCCAGTTAGTGATTTCCCCACCCTCCTAACCATGAAAGAAAGCTTTTTTTCTGTGTGCAAACCTTTTCTTCAGTCCTTATAATATTGGTCTCACACAATATTTGTCCTTTTGTGACTGACTTATTTCACTCAGCATAATGCCCTCCAGATTCATTCATGGTGTGAGATGTTTTGAAGATTCATCATTGTTCTCTATCGTTACATAGTATTCCATTGTGTGTATGTACCGTAATTTGTCCAGTCATCTGTTTGATGGGCATTTAAGTTGTTTCCATCTTTTTGTTATTCTGAATAGTGAATAGTGCTTCAATGAACATGGGTGTGTATATGTCCATTCGTGTGACGGCTCTTATTTCTCTATGGTATATTCCTAGGAATGGGATTGCTGAATCTTATGGTGTTTCTATTTCCAGATTTTTAAGGAAGCGCCATATAGTCTTCCATAGTGATTGTACCATTTTACATTCCCACCAGCAGGGCGTAAGAGTTCCAATCTCCCCACAGCCTCTCCAACATTTATTATTTTCTGTTTTTTTGATTAGTGCCAGTATGGTCAGAGTAAGATGGTATCTCATTGTGGTTTCAGTTTGCATTTCTCTGATGGCTAATGATAGTGAGCATTTCCTCATGTGTCTGTTAGCCACCTGAATGTCTTCGTTGGTGAAGTGCTTGTTCATATCCTTTGCCCATTTTTTAATTGGATTGTCTTTTTGTTGTTGAGGTATTGCAGTATCTTATATACTTTCGAGATTAGCCCCTAACTGGGTGTATCATAACCAAAATTTTTTTTCCAGTCTGTGGGTTTTCTTTTTATTCTTCTGGTGAAGCCTTTCAAAGAGCATTAAGTGTTTAATTTTTAGGAACTCTTTTATCTAGTTTTTCTTCTGGTGTTTCTGTATTGTTAGCTATGGTTTGTGTCCTATTTATACCATGTATTAGGGTTCCTAGAATTGTCTCTATTTTTTCTTCCATGATCTTAATCATTTTAGATTTTATATTTAGGTCTTTGGTCCATTTTGAGTTAGTTTTTATGTATGGTGTGAGGTATGGGTCCTATTTCATTTTTTTACAGGAAGACATCCAGGTATGCCAGAACTATTTGTTAAAGAGACTGTCATTTCCTGATTTAATGGACCTTGCCCCTTTGTCAAATATGAGCTGCTTATGGATGGATTTACGTCAGGGTTCTCAATCCTGTTCTATTTGTCTAGGTGTCTGTTGTTATACCAGTTCCAGGCTGTTTCTACTACTGTGGCTCTATAATAGGTTCTAAAATCAGGTAGTGTGAGACCTCCCGCTTTTTTCTTCTTCAGTAATGCTTTACATATCCGAGGCCTGTTCCCTTTCCGTTTAAAGTTGATGATTTGTTTCTCCATTCTTGTTAAAGGATGCTGTTGGAATTTGAATTGGGATTGCATTGTATCTGTAGATCACTTTGGATAGAACTGACCTTTTCACAATGTTGAGTCTTCCTATCCATGAGCATGGTATGTTTTTCCACTTAGGTAAGTCTCTCTTGATTTCTTGCAGTAGTGTTCTGTAGTTTTCTTTGTATAGGTCTTTCATGTCCCTGGCTAGATTTATTCCTAAGTACTTTATCTTCTTGGGGGCTATTGTAAATGGTATCGATTTGGAGATTTCCTTTTTGAAGTTCTCTTTGTTGGTGTAGAGGAATTCTACTGATTTTTGTATGTTAATCTTGTATCCTGCCACTTCACTGAAATCTTCTGTTAGTTCCAGTAGTTTTCCTGTGAATTCTTTGGTGTTTTCTGTGTATAAGATCAGATCATCTGCAAATAGTGATAGTTTTGCCTCTTCCTTACCAATTTGGATGCACTTTTTTTTTTTTCCTTGCCTTATTGCTGTAGCTAGGACTTCCAGCACCATGTTGAATAAAAGTGGTGATAAAGGGCATCCTTGTCTGGTTCACATTCTCAAGGGGAGTACTTTCAGTCTCTGTTTAGAATGATGTTGGCTGTTGGCTTTGTACAAATGCCCTTATTATGTTGAGGAATTTTCCTTCTATTCCTATTTTGCTGAGAGTTTTTGTGAGGAATGGGGTTTTGGACTTTGTCAAATGCCTTTTCTGCATTGATTAGATAATGTGGTTCTTTTATTTATGGGGTGGACTATGTTGATTGATTTTTTAATGTTGAACCATCCCGGCATATCTGGTATGAATCCCACTTTGTCAAGATTTTTTTTTTTATATGTTGTTCAATTAATTATATTGGTTAAAATTTTGTTAATAATTTTTGTGTCTATGTTCATGAGGGATATTGTTCTGTAGTTTTCTTTCTTTGTAGTGTCTTTGCCTGGCTTTGGTATCAGGGTTATGCTGGGTTCATAGAATGAGTTTGGGAATATTCTTTCCTTTTCTATGCTCTGAAATACCATCATTAGTACTGGTATTAACCCTTCTCTGAAAATTTGGTAGAATTCTTTAGTAAAATGCCTGGTCCAGGGCTTTTTTTTTTACTGTTTCAATCTTTTGTTATGGTCTGTTTAGTTTTCCTACCTCAGTTTGTGTTGGTTTAGGCTTCTAGAAATTTGTCCGTTTCCTCTAGGTTTTCAAATTTTTCGCAGTATTCTGCTATGATCCTTTTTATTCCAGTTGGGTCTGTTGTGATATCACCCATCTTATTTCTTATTTGGGCTATTTGCTTCCCCTCTGTCAATTTTGTTGATCTTTTCGAAGAACCAACTTTTGGTCTTGTTGATTCTTTCAATGGTTTTTCTATTCTCTCATTTATTTCGCTCTAATTTTTATTATTTCCTGTCTTCTTGTGCCTGAGGGCTTCATTTGTTGCTCTCTTTCAATTTCTTCAAGTTGTAGTGTTCATGCTTTGATTCTGACCCTTCTTTTTTGATGTGTGCATTTATTGCTATAAATTGACTTCTAAGCACTGCTTTTGCTGTATCCCAAAGGTTTTGGTAAGATGTGTTTTCATGCTCATTTGATTCTATGAAATTTTTTTAAATTTCATCCTTGATTTCTTCTATTATCCAGTAGTTTTAAGCAAGATATTGTTCAATTTCCATGTATTTGATTTTTTTTCCTTGTGTTTCTGTTATTGAGTTCTACTTTTATGGCATTATGATCAGAGAAGATACTTTGTATTATTTTGGTGTTTGTTAAGGCTTGCTTTGTGGACTAAAATGTGGTCTATTCTGCAGAATATTCCATGTGCTTTGGAAATGAATGTATACTTTGTTGTTGTTGGGTGGAGTGTTCTGTATAAGTCTTTAAGCTTGAGTTGGTTGATTGTGGCATTTAGATCTTCTGTATCTTTACTAAGTTTCTTTCTAGATGTTCTGTCCTTCACCAAAAGTGGCAAGTTGATGTCTCCTACTATTATCATGGAACCATCTAATTCTTTTCCAGTGCTGTTAGAGTTTGTTTTATGTATTTTGAAGCCCTGTCATTGGATGTGTAGATATTTATTATGGTTATGTCCTCCTGGGGTAAAAAAACAAAAATGTCCCCCTGGTGTGCTGACCCTTTAATCATTATATAGTGTCCTTCCTTATCCTTTATGATAGATTTTGCTTTAAAGTCTATTTTACTGGATATTAATATCGCCACCTGTGCTCTTTTTTGGTTATCATGTGTTTGATATATTTTTTTCTACCCTTTGAGTTTTAGTTTATGTCTTTGTGTCTAAGGTGTGTTTCTTGTAGACAGCATATAGATGGATCATGTATATTTTTTTTTTTTTTTCTAATCCATTCTGCCACTCTCTCTTTACTGGTGCATTTAGGCTATTTACATTCAGTGTAATTTTTGATGGGTATGAGTTTACTGCTCTCTTTTTTTGTGTGTGTGTGGTGTTGACAGTTTCCTTGCCCCACTTAATTTTCTGTGCCATGTTCTTTTGGTTTATGTATTTTCTTTTCATCTCTTTCATTATTATTGATTTTGTGTTTGCCAAGTCTTTATGTTTTTCTTCTTTTTTATTTTGATGGACAGGTTTGTTAACTTACTTTAGCAACCTTGAAATTTACCTTTATTTTTCTAAGTTTAAAACAGCCTTTTATTTCTTGATATCTCCTTCCTCTCCATATGGAAGTTCTATGACTACACCATTTATTCTCTCTTTTTTGTTTTGACATTGTCATCGATTACATAATGACATCTCTGAGTCCCTATTTTAGCTTTGATTTGTTTTTGTGAATTCCCTATCTGGGTTGATATCTGGTTGATCTATTCTGTGTCCTACTCTTGGATTGTTGTCTGATGTTGTTGGTTCTCTAACTGGAGGACTCCCTCTAATATTTCTTGTAATTTTGGTGTGGTTTTTACAAATTTCCTTGATTTCTATTTTTCTGGAAATGACCTAATTTTGCCTTTGTATTTGAGAGACAGTCTAGCTGGATATGTGATTCTTGGCTGGCAATTTTTTTTCTTCAAGGCTTTGTATATATCATTCCATTGTCTTCTTCACTGCATCGTTTTTGCTGAGTAATCTGAACTTGGTCTTATTGGTTCTCCTTTGTAGGTGACTTTTCATTTCTCTGTAGCCACTCTCAGGATTGTTTCTTTGTCTTTGGTTTTGGCAAATTTGGTTATGACATGTCTTGGTGACTTTCTTTCAGGGCCTACTTGTTATCAGGTTCATTGAGCTTCTTGGATAGATATCTTCTCATCTTTTCTAATACTAGGGAAGTTTTCTGCCAGCAAATCTTCAGCAATTCTCTGTGTGTTTTCTCTTGTCCCTGCCCTCTTCTGGTACTCTGATCACTGGAAGGTTTTCCCTTTTGATAGTATTCCACCTAATTCTTCAGCTTTTTTCTTTTTTTCATTCTTTTTTCTGATTTTTCCTCAAAAGATTTATTTTCAGTCTCACTAATTATGACTTCCATTGTCTCAATTTTACTTCTATGACTTTCTTTCTAGTTGTCTAATTCTGAAATTTTATTGTTAATCTTTTGGATTTCTAGTTGCTGTCTCTTTATGGTTTCTAGCAGTGTGATTATTCTGTTGTTTTGTTCTTGTACTGTTTTCCTGAAATCTTCTATTGCTTTGTCTGTGTGCTCCTTGGTTTGGTCTGGGTTTTGCCTGATCTCCTTCCTGATCTCTGGGAGAGCTCTGTATATTGGTCTTTTTAACTCTTTATCAGGTAGTTTCATTGCCTTATCTTCCTCCAGAAGGTTTTCTGCCTCTTTATTTTGATCAGTGGCTGGAACCATCTTATCCTGCTTCCTTATGTGATCTGACATTGACTGCTGTCTCTGAGGCATCAATAAATTATTGTATTTATTTATTATATTTTTCTTTTCTGCATTCTGTTTTGTTTTGATATGTCCAGGTAGGCTGGGCTTGTGTGCTACTTTGGTTGTTGGTGTTACTGAAGCTCTTACCTCCTGCCTTCAGGTGGTCAGAGCAACTTCTAGATGTGTGAGCCCAGGAGTCTGTTCACTGTTCTTGGGGCGGGGGGATACAGTTGTTCAGCACACGGGTGTTCAGATTGATCACCAAGTGTGTGATGCAGAGGCTCATCTACAGTCCTAGGCAGGCAGGGCTGCATGGGGGTGTTCAGAGCAGCCACAGGTCTTTAGCTGCACTGGAGGTGATGTGTGGTGCATGGTAGGGGGGGAAGGCATCGGGCTGCCTTGCCCAGATCCCTATTCACTAAAAGCACATTGTGTGTGTGGGGGGGGGGTGGGTAGTGAAACTTGTTCTTGGGCACCCAGTGCCATTGGCTGGAGGGAGTGGGAGGCACCATTAACTCTCATGCCCCTGTCATGCATCACTAGATGGAGTGGGTGGTACCAGAAGTCCTCAGGCACCTGGTGTGGGTGGGTGACACCCCTTCTTAAGGGGTAGGATGGTGTCAAATGTCACAAATCTGTAGCTCCCACTTGGGTACTGCAGGTGAAAATGGGCTTCAGGTAGATGCCCTGCCTGTTTATGCTAATGAGGTTGCGAGTTGTTGAATCTGCCCTCAAGGCACTAGGGCAGGAATGAAGGGTGCTGCAACTCTATGGACCCCCTACACCAGTGGCTGGGTGAAGGGGCATGGCCACTAAGCTTGGGTTTTGGTGCCAAAGCACAGTGGGATGGGGCCTTGCACTTAACTTTCATAGGTCTGGTGTCACTCCTGTTTGGTTCTGGAGGTACATGCAGGTTTGCTGCTGCTTGGCTGCACCAGATGGTGTGGGTTTCATATTGGGACGTTGCTGCTTGCCTGAATCTGTGTACACTGTGCTGATTCAGCTAGCAGGACGCCAGTGATTCTGTGATCCGTAAGTCCCAATTTCCCCTGTTTTTGAATTGTCTCTCCTTCCACCTGCTGCTGAGTCCAATTCTTCAGCTATGTCTTTGATGATTAGGGTTCCTAGATTGTCACATATGTTCACTTGTTTTTTCAGGTCTTTGTTGTAAGAGGTACGGTACAAAACACCTAACTATCCCACCATCTTGGCCTCACCTCTCAAAGGCTAATTTTTCTGAAGTAGGTTGCCAGGCTTTCCTCCCAAGACATTTCTGGGTGGACTTGAACCAACAACCTTTCAGGTAGCAGTTGAGTGCATTAACCATTTGTACCACCAAATGGGAAAAACAAGAGTATGTTCTCCCTAGGGTTGTTATCAGGATTAAATAAGGTTCTGTATGTAAAGCACAGAACTTGGTACATAGCAAGTGCTCAGTAAGTGGTAGCTATTACTTTTATGAGCACAGGAGCAAAGACATAGAGACTAGGGAAAGCCTGATGTGAGTCAGAATACTGGTGTAATCAGTTGTGGCTGGGGCGGTTCATGCAGCACCTTCCTCAGATCAGTCCTCTAAAAGTAACAAGCCGCATCAGCCCCTTCTGTGAGGACATGGCACTCAAGCAGTGGAGACCATCTCTAGGTTCTTTCTCCTCAAATGCAAACAGTGCCCCTACACTGCAGGAGCAGGACAGGTCAGGAGAAGGGACCTGGTGCTTCAAGCAGAGGCAGGCCAAGAAGGCAAAAGCAAACTGCATATTTGTCCTGGTAGTGGGGATATGAGAAAGAAGGCAGACAAAACTGCCCAGGCTCTGCTCCTGGGTACTGACCCATTGTAAAAGGTGACTTTCGAGAGCAATGCCCAGACCACAGGGGTTGAAGACAGTGGGTGTGTGGAAAATAGATGATAGATAGATAGACAGACAGGCAGATGACAGATAGATAAATAGATAAGATAGACTGACAGATTTTAATGAATTAGCTCATATGATTGGGGAGGCTGACAAGTCTTTCAAAATCCGTAGCACAGACCAGCAGGCTGGAAACTCAGGAAAGAGTTGATGCTGTAGTCTTGAGTTCAAAATTCATACAACAGGCAGCAGGCTGCAGGCTGGAAACTCAGGCAGGATTCCTATGTTATAGTCTTGAGGCAGAATTTCTTCTTAAACTTTTTGCTCTCAAGGCCTTCAGCTGGCCTTATTATCAATAGTAATCTCCTTTACTTAAAATCTGCTGATTATAAATATTAATGACATCTACAAAATACCTTTACAACAACATCTCTTAGTGATTTTTTTTAAACTGATAATTTTGTTTATCTTTTTATTGTGGTAAATATATATGTAACACATTGTTTGCCTTTTCAACATTCTCCAGCGACTTTTGTTATGTTTATCATATTGTGCAACCATTAACATTATCTGTATTTGACCAAACAACTGGGCACCACAGCCTAGCCAAGCTGACACATAGTTAACCATGGCAGTGGCAAGGCCATATGTGAGCCCAGGCCCCTGAAGCTGAGTCCCGAGCACCTTGGGCCCCACCATGGAGTCTTTCAGAATGGTGGCTGCTGCTTCTGAAGACTGCAAGCCTAGCCTATGTGGCAGTCCTTGTTAGCAGCCATTTCTACACTGCCTCCCAGAAGCCTGGCACAGGACAGACTTAAGAGTAAGCACAAGCTCAGCAACTCCCAGAGGCAGAGGGTAGAATTTCAGCTGATGCTGCCTTCCTCTCAGGTGATTCTCCTCTTCACTCTGCCAACTCTTTCTCTATAGCCTACTTCAGTCTCAGGTTGGGCATCAACATTCTAGAGCCAGATTAGGTTTGAATCCTGGTCCTAGCTGTGTGACTTTGAGCAACTCCCTTAACCTTTCTGTGCTTCAGATCACTCATCTGCAAAAGGAGGACATTTATGCACCTACCTCATTGGGTGGTTGCAGGGACTGAATGAGTTCATTTACCTAAAGCACTTAGTACAGTGCTGGTATATAGTAAGCCCTGTAAACATGCAATGGAGCTGGCCATTATTATTATTCCCACTCTGCAGGGGTTTCAGGCACTCATGTGGGTTCAGCTGTCCACCCAGGCCAGCTATCCAATCAGAACTTCAGGTCATCTGTCTGAGCAACGCATATACCTGCAACAGGAGGCAGCCACCCAGCACTGGTCATAGATATTCCCTGGCTTTGTTCTGTAGGGCCCCCTGGTTTGCTCAACTCCAGCCCTAGTCTTGGTCTTCTCTTTCTCTTCCCTTCTGGTGATCCCTGAACTGCACTACCCAAGGAATGGCTAGTACCTACCCTCTGTCCCTTCTGCTCTCACCAGCTCTGGATAAACTCCCCTCCTGATCAGGCCCCAGGACCTGGGACCCAAATGCCAGAGTGGGCCAGTCGAGCCAGTGTCCAGCTAAGCAAAGGGGTGTCTGATATAAGCTCCCATCTGTTGGCAGATGTCTCCAAATCTACCCCTAAGTGCAACTGTAAACCTTCCAAGAAGAGTTCCCTTGTTAGAGAACCCAGGTATAAGGGCTATGAAGAGCTGGGGAAGGTGAATTCTAGCCCTTCCTGTCTCGTGCCTGCCCTATTCCTCCTCTGGGCATATGACCTACCTATCAACAGGTTGTGCAGTGCAGGATGCAGACAGTGGGGGTCCCACTGGCCAGCCAATTCATATTCAATGTTTGAGTTTCTGTTTCAGCTAAAATCCATCCTGGCCTGTCACTCTTCTTGGAAGGTAGCTTTTCTCCTGGAATTTTTCTTTTCTTTTTTTTTAAATCTGGGGCTGACAATGTTTGAGTGCTGTTTTGTATACTAGATAACAAAATTGGCAGACAGAAATTAAGGAGGGTTATGTTTGCACAACAATGATTCAATGTTCAGCCAGGACAGTTGCCAGCTCAGCTTATCTCCTGGCCCAATCAGGTCTCAGTGGAGGGAGGGGAAAAAAACAAAACAAATCCACTACTGTTGCTCTATTCTGATGGTGAGGGAAAGGGTATAGGCCTTTATTCAAGACCATAAGCTGATTCTGTTCTGGCAAATGGCTCACCTGGACTCTCATCTCCACTGTAGTCCAGAGAGAGGTACTGCTTTTGTTGGTACCTCATCAGCCAGCCTTGGGAAAGCCCTGGGCAAGATCACACCACTGTCTCCTTGGGCCAAGGTGGAGTCACGAGCTGTGACACAGAGGAGAGAAATATTCCAGCTCTGGTCACCTTGGTGGGAGAAATCACAGGAAAAGGCAGATTTTGCAAACCTTATCTAGGCATTCCTGGGTGGTGCAGTTAACATGTTGGGCTGCCAACCGAAAGGTCGGAGGTTCGAATCTACTCAGAGGGGCCTCAAAAGAAAGGACTGGAGATCTACTTCCAAAAAATTAGCCATTGAAAACTCTATGGAGCACAGTTCTACTCTGACTCACTTGGGGCCGCCATGAGTCAGCATCGACTCAATGGCAACTGGTACCTAGGCCCTGGGAGACTCAGGAGAGGTGACGGATGTTAGGGAACTTGGGGACCCTGATGTCTCCTCTCCCTTCTTGGGGAGCTGCAGAGATTTAGGTTACCCAGGAGGCCCCACACTTCCTAACACTGACTCACAAACACCCACAGCTGGGGAATTGGGGCAGGGGACCTGTGGGAATCAGTGTCCTCCCCTGAGTCAGGCTCAGGACTTTGAACTGGTTTGAACCCCTGCTGAGAATTTGCATTTCTAGCAAGTTCCCAGGTGATGCTAATTCTGCTGGTAAGGGATCAATTCTGAGAACCACTAGTAGAGCAGTGGGTTTCAAAATTTATTATACATAGGAATCACCTGGGGATCTTGTTAAACTGTAGGTTCTGACTCAGTATATCCCAAAACCAAAAAAAACCCAAACCCGCTGCTGTCAAGTGGATTCTGACTCATAGCGACCCTATAGGACAGAGTAGAACTGCCCCATAGAGTTTCCAAGGAGTGCCTGGTGGATGTGTACTGCTGACTTTTTGGTTAGCAGCCGTAGCACTTAACTAGTACGCCAACAGGGTTTCCAGTATATCCCAGGAGAAATGCAAATTCTCAGCAGAGGTTTGAACCAGAATGACCCACCAGAGTACTGAGGGCCAGAGAGAGGGTGGGAGCACTAGCAAATGCTCATCTGGGGCCCATGATCACCTGCTCACCTGCCGAGCCTTCAATGCCCACATCATCATTTCAACCGTTTTCTGCCTTCTACCTCATCTCATCACCAACGTTTGGTGCGCCCCCAGCCTCTCTCTGATGCTTCACCTAGATATTCGGGGTAGAACCCACTTCCTGCTGACCTGGCCCCCAAATCCTGATCCTGGGAGGAAATGGACCTTGACGACCAGTAGGTGGAGGCACGAGAAGGCCAGGTGAGTGCCTGAGTGAACAGTGTCACAGCACTGGTATCTGCAGCTCCATCCACAGCCACTCCCAATTCTCCAGGAAATGTCACCCAGGAGGCTGTAGGATGGAAAGGCAGCCACCCCACCCACCATGACAGTCTGGGGCTGACAGAGGCAATTACTCTCCAAAGCTCCCATGCATGAACTGTTCTTCCCAGGACACAGTCATGGCCATGCCTAGAGTCTACCCTGTTGATCCCCAAGCAACCAACACCATTTGGGGATCCTCCAGCATTTTAGAACCAGCTGGAGCAGAGAGCAGGTGCCAGCCTCCAGCAGCCTGGGAGAGGCCTCCAATGACTCTCATTCTCAGCCTGAACCCAACACCCTGTAGACCCAGAGGAGGCGCCTTTGAGTACAACTTCTTTGCTGAGGATGATGGGAGTTTCCACAGAAGCTGTTGGCAACAGTCCCACAGAGATCTTGGGAGAGAATTTCTCAGGGCAAAGGGTTAACTATCATTTCAGAGATACCTCCCTGAGTGAGGTCATAGCTCAACAGGTAAGACTGTGCCAGTAAGTAGGCCAGAAATCAAGATTATGCCATAGATGCCTTCCCTCACCTTCCCTGAGAGGCCTTTCATCCTGCAGAGGGAGGCTCAGGCAAGGGCTTGCATGAGCCTGGCACTTTCACATATTTTATCTGTAATCCTCACTGTAGCCATGCATCGTAGGCATTATTTTAAAGATGAAGGAAGAATTGAGGTCCAGAAAGGTTGAGTAACTTGCCCAAGGTCACACCTCTGGAGTCAGGATTTGAACCCAGCTGTCTTATGACAGAGCACAAGCCCTGCCACACAGCCTTCCATCTTGACCAGGGAGATCTGTGCATAGGGGTAGATGAAGACCTGAAGAGCACACTAGGTGAATGGAAGTAGGCTGCTGATGTACAGGAAGAGCCACACACTTGGGAGAACCATACAAAACACCCGGACGGTGTGTTCCTTACTGGGTCACCTGAAGTTACAAGGAAGAGGCTGGCATCCTGGCCCCTGCAGGACATCTCCAAGGAGGTAGATGGCACAGGCCCAGCTGAGAGCATGAGCTCTGCCCATCCTAGTGTGTTCTGGCCTGGATGTGGCACCTCTGTGTGGGTAGACCAGATCCCTGATCCCTACATTCTAACCTCCTATGTCCTTCCTCTGTCAGCTGGACATGCTGGTTGGCCTCAAGGTGTGAGTATGAAGTAGCTGATTCTCGGGCTCTGGACAATGCCTTTTTCCTGAGATGATGGACAATGCCTTTTTCCTGAGATGATGGAGTTAGTTGGTCATTTCATCTCAAGGAGATGATGACAAGGGCTCCCCTCACCAAATTTGGGTCAGCTGCAGAGCTTAGCAAGGAGGCACCCACAGCATGTCAGAGGTGTATACCACTGAGGAGCTTACAATAGCTGGGAAAGAAGGGTACACCAGAGATCTTAGAGGAAGTCATGCATTGTTAAGGTACTCAGTAAATGGTCTCCCTGAAAGTCTTACTCCCTTCCCCTACCCTCCACAACCCGATAACCAGGGGCCCACCTGCTCACAGTTAGTGTTGGTACGGTTAGGGGAAGAAAGAGCCTCTACTCACTCCTCATTCAGAATCACATGCTCCATCCTCCCACTACATTAAATACAGCTAACTAACTAACCACTGCCCTTGAGAGAACCCTGATTCATGATGACCCCATGTGTGTCAGGGTACAGTTGTGCCCCACAGGGTTTTCAATGTCTGATTTTTCAGAAGTAGATTGTCAGGCCTTTCTTCCGAGGTACCTCTGGGTGGGCTCGAACCTCCAGCCTTTCAATTAGCAGCCAATCTCATTAACTGTTCGTACCACCCAGGGACTTCAAAGTTAAATATCACTATCAGGTAATGACCAAGAAGGAACTGGATTGAGGAAACCCAGTCTCTAGGATGCATTACCTTAGGGTCATGCTTCACCCTCTGGAAAGCCAAGTTGATTACAGGATACCACTCAGTTCCCGTGGGCGTTAGAATGCCAACAGAGGCATGGCAATGATGATCATGACAATGATAACCACATGACTTACTAAGGGCTCACCATGTACCAGGCACTGTATACACATTACCTTCTATGGATTAGGTATTTTCATTGTCTCCATTTTACAGATAATAACATTGATGCCCAGAGAGGCAAGATAACTCGCACAAGTGATTAAGTAGCAGAAGCAAGATTTGAGCCCAAGTCTGTCTGAATTCCTAGTCTGTTCTCTTAACCAACACACCATACTGTCCCCCTGTAGAGGAACCAAACTCTGAGGAACAGGGTCCCCAGCATCAATGCCCTTGTCAGTCCAGCAGATGCCCTAGGCTCTGTGTTGACAGTGGTGGCCTCCCAAGTTACTGCGAACTGGGGCTGAGATCCAAGCATATGGCAGACAAGGATGTTGCCATGGAAGTCCTTGGCACTGCAGTCATAGGGCAGTAGGTGGTTTTATCTACAGCCAGTTTGGTCCTCCTCTGTCCAAGCACAGGCAGCCCTGATGTCAGGATGCTGCTGGTCATCCTCCTATCCTTATCTTCCCAGGTGGAAGGTGTCTTCATTCAGGCTGAACCAGATCACCCACTTTTCTCTTCATGCAGCTCACCAGGCAGTTACACCACTGGACACTCCAGGTGTGTTTTCAAAGAAGTGTTTGCCCTGCAGTAGAAAAGAGGGGAGGCCAGTTTCCCAGAGATGCAGGACCAGGCGGAAGCCATGGAAAGAGGTCTCAAGCAAAGGTGGAGAGCTCTCAGGGATCTCACCTCAGATTCCTGCCTGTCCCTAGGCCAATGATCAGCAGGGTAGCCCCAAAGCAAACACCCAAGAGCAGAACTAGATCCGTGGTATCCAGGGCCATGTCTCCTGCCCTGGCTCATCCCTTCCTCGGGCAGGCAGCACCCCAGCCCATTCCTTATAAGACATTTCAGACCTACCATTTTAGCACCAAGAAGTAAGGGGGCCAGGAGGGTGATGGTAAGAAACAGAAACCAGTCTCTTCTCCACACCTGCAAATAGGTGAGGGAAACTCCATGCCCAGGTCCCTGACTTGATCCAGAAGGATGGTAGTAGGACTGCTGCACTGGAGTTCAGAAGACAGTCCAGGTCCTGACTTTGCCACACGTGCCCCTTAGACAAGTCTCTTCCTTTCCCTGAGCCTCAGTTTCCCCATGTGTAAAATGTGTAGAAGATGGAAGTAATTTTCAGAGTCACTGTACCAAAAAGAATTGGTCAACATTCAACCATTTCAGGAGGTAGCATATGATCAAGAACCCAAGGTATTGAAGGAAGAAGTCCAAGCTGCACTGAAGGCATTGGCAAAAAACAAGCCTCCAGGAATTGACAGAATACCAATTGAAATGTTTCAACAAACAGATGCAATGCTGGAAGTGCTCACTTATCTATGCAAAGAAATTTGGAAAACAGCTACCTGGCCAACCAACTGGAAGAGATCCATATTTGTGCTATTCCAAAGAAAGGTGATCCAACAGAATGCAGAAATTATCAAACAATATTGTTAATGTCACACACAAATAATAGTTTGCTGAAGATAATTAAAAAACAATTGTAGCAGTACATCGAAGGGGAACTGCCAGAAACTCAAGCCAGATTGAGAAAAGGACATGGAATGAAGGATATCATTGCTGATGGCAGATGGATCTTGGCTGAAAGCAGAGAATACCAGAAAGATGTTTCCTGTTTTATTGTCTGTGCAAAGGCATTTGACTGTGTGGATCATAACAAATTATGAATAACATTGGGAAGAATGGGAATTACAGAACACTTAACTGTGTTCGTGAGAAACTTGTACATAGACTAAGAGGCAGTCGTTTGAACAGAGGAAGAGTATACTGCATGGTTTAAAATCAGAAAAGGTGTATGTCAAGGTTGTATTCTTTCATCATACTTATCCAGTCTGTATGCTGAGCAAATAATCTGAGAAGCAGGACTATGTAAAGAACGTGGCATCAGGATTGGAGAAAGACTCATTAACAACCTGTGATATGCAGATGACACAACCTTGCTTGCTGAAAATGAAGAGAACTTGAAGCACTTACTGATGAAGATTCAAGACTATAGCATTCAGTATGGATTACACCTCAACATAAAGAAAACAAAAACTCTCACTACTGGAGCAATACGCAACTCCATGATAAACAGAAAATACTGAAGTTGTCAAGGATTTTGTTTTACTTGGATCCACAATCCACACCCATGGAAGAAGCAGTCAAGAAATCAAATGATGCATTGCTTTGGGCAAATCTGCTGCAAAAGACCTCTTTTAAAAAAGTGTTAAAAAGCAAAAATGTCACTTTGAGGACTAAATTGCACCTGACTCAAGCCATGATATTTTCAATCGCCTCATATGCATGTGAAAGCTGGATAATGAATAAGGAAGACCAAAGAAGAGTTGATGTCTTTGAATTATGGTGTTGGCGAAGAGTATTGAATACATCATGGACTGCCGGAAGAATGAACAGATCTGTCTTAAAAGAATACAGCCAGAATGCTCCTTAGAAGTGAGGATGGCAAGACTTTGTCTCCCATACTTTGGACATGTTATCAGGTCGGACCAGTCCATGAAGAAGGCAGTAAAGCAGAGGGTCAGTGAAAAAGAGAAAGCCCATCGAAGAGATGGGTTGACACAGTGCCTGCAACAATGGGCTCAAACATAGCAATGATTGTAAGGATGGTACGGGACCAGGCAGTGTTTCATTCTGTTGTACATAGGGTCACTATGGGTCAGAACCAACACAACAGCACCTAACAACTACAGAATAAAAGAATTGGACTAGATCAGTATTCCCCAAAATATGTTCCTTGGTCCTGAGAGACTGTTTGCCCCGAACAAATTTGAGAATGATTGCATATGCTAAACCTTTTTGGTGACTTTCTGAGCATTTTCTCATATTAAGGGTTTTGCTTAATTTCAAACATCTCTGACCATGGAACACTTGTCTATGTAATATCTACTGCATCCTTTGAAAAACTGACTGAGAGTTGGATGCACCTTCCTGCATCCACCACTAAGGATCTACAAATAGCTTCCAAGTTGCTTGGAGCTGGAAGACTGAAAGATGCCTTCTCACAGTCAGGCCAGGCTTTGAATTCCGGCTCTGCCATATACCAGCTCTGTGACCCGAACAAGCTGGTGCCTTGATCTCTTTGAGCCTCAGTTTCTCTCACGGGTCAAGTGGGGATAGTGGCTGCACCTGCCTCACTATCCAGAGTGGTGGGCGGAGTCTGAGATTACGCAGGGCATGGCAAGTGCAGTGGGGGTCTCCCTCTGAGAGTTCTCTGCTTCCCCGAGGAAGCACCTGTTGTTCTGAGAGGTCAGTCACTCAAGAAGACACTTTAGTCACTGGTCCCTCAGGGTGAATGAGTTTAACAGAGCCTTCTCCAGTGCAGAAAGGTAGGCCAGGGTCAGCATTCAGGAACACAGGAGCAGGGATGGGGTGGCTGGGCCCTGTGCTTTCATCTGCTTCCCGTGGCCTGGCCACCCCAGTAAGTGCTCAGGTATTCAGAAAGGTAAATCCGGCCAGGCTGCAACTTGACTTAGTTCCTCCCCCTCAGAGCCAAGGCAGGGACAAGCAAACCGGTTCATTATGGGGCACCAGTGGCATCTGGGTCCTCCCCATCGCCCGCCTCTGGAAGGAGTAGTCCCTCTTCACCACCCCCAGCTCCTCCAGGACATGGCTTAACTCCTTTTCTCTCCCCATGGGGGAGAGTGGAAGAGTGCTCTCTGGTCCAAGTCAAATGCCATTTTGCCCTGATTCTGGAACTGCCTGATGTTGACATCACAATCTCCTTCGCCTCTTCTCATTCCTCTCTTCCTCCATTCCCCGTGCCCACGGTCTCCCGCGCAGGTGTCAGCCTCCAGGGAGTTGGGGACTGTCTTCAGGAAGTTCCCAGCAGCCAATGCAAATGAAGGCAACTCCCTGTTATTGAACAGCAACTTGCAGGCACAGATCTGTCTGCCCCAGCTGCCCGAGGCTTCTCATTGATACTTTCTGAGTCATCCAGGAACTTCTCAACCTGGGACTCATGAAGAGTAGTCTGGGGGCCAACAAATTGTGCCCCATGAGCCAGCTTTGCACCATCATTGCTGACAATCAGAACAGGCACCATCATGGGGCTGAAATTTATAATTCAGCCCTGGTGCTCCTTCCCTGGAGTCCCTGGGTGGCACTTGATTACTAACCAGAAGCTTGGTGGTTTGAGCCCACCCAGAGGTGCCTAGGAAAAAGGGCCTAGTGATCGGCTTCCAAAAAGTCACAACCTTGAAAACTCTATGCTCAGTTCTACTGTGAAACACACAGAGTCACCATCAGTCAGAATCCACTTGGTGACAACTGGTTTGGTTTTTGTGTGTTTGCCCCTATTAACCTGGGACAAGGTCTACACTTGCATTTTATCACCACGTGTGGCTGAGACCATAACCCATGCCCACACTAGAGTGTCCATCAGAATGTTAAAGCAGCTGAAAATGTGCTTACTGATGGCAGTGGATGTGGCTGTGCCTCAGACCACCTTGATTCAAGGCTGGGTTCAATACATGGCTTTTGGGGGCTCCATTAGAGAAGACCAGGTGGTGGCCTTGATAAATGTGGCAAATATGGCCACCACTTCTGCAGGATGTAGATGGCCCTGCCTCAAGCACCAAAAGGTCACATTGCCAACCAGGATGGAGAAGGAACAGGGCACCTTCCAGCAAGTTCAGCTGCGTGGAGCGCCAGAGAAGGTGCAATGAGTCCTGTCATGAAGAACACACAGTCGCCTCCATGCAGGCCTTCATGGGGCCACCACCCCTGAATTCCTTTATTGGATGTCCCTGCTGCCCCCCGTTTGACCACCACCATGCCTCTGGAGGTGGAGCACTGGTGGTGCAGTGGTTAAGAGCTTAGTCTGCTAACCAAAAGGTTAACAGTACGAATCTACCAGCTGCTCCTTGGAAACACTATGGGGTAGTCGTACTTCATCCTATAGGGTTGCTATGAGTCGGAATTGACTGGATGGCAACGGGTTTGGTTTGAATCCCTTTGGAACACTCATCTGATCTCCCACTTTTCATCTTAACACCTCTAAGTAGCTCCACAGTTGTCTGCTGTGGTTCTTAACATTCCTTTTAGGAATTTGATGATTCTCTCTATGCACATTCTCCCCAGAAAAATGTGCACACAAAATCCTGGATACAGTTCCAGGAGGAGGGAGGTGGGAAACTGTCAGTCCTGAGGCCCATCTTTGGATACCCTAGGGTTCCATGAATTCCAGTTAAAAACCTCCAGTTACTATGATAAAGTCCAGCTCTTTCACATGTCATAAAATTTTTGAAAGACAAAAACAATTGCTGTCAAGAAGACTCTGACTCATGGCGACCCCATGTGTTTCAGAGTAGATTCGCTCCATAGGGTTTTCAATAGCTGTGATCGTTTGGAAGTAGATCACCAGGTCTTTCTTCTGAGGTGCCTCTGGATGTATTTGAAACACCAAATTTTAGGTTAGTAGCCATCCCAATAAAGGAAACCCAGATGTCAGGGAGCAGGGGGAGGCGATGTGTTTCTGCTAATCAGAGCTAAACTCTAGTATTGCAACACCCAGGGACTCCACATAGCATACAAGGCCCTTTATGATTGTCCCTTCCTAAACTCATAGACCTCAAGCCCTCCTCTTCCCCATAGCTTGGCCCCCCAAACTCCACCTTTGCATCCTAGAAACACTGAACTCTCTGTGGCTCCATAAGCATACCCAGACAATGCTCTCTTGCCTCTGGGCCTTTTTCCCTGCAGTTCCCTCTGCCTGGAGTGACCTTTCCAAACTCTTCTACCAAACTTCTCCTCATTCGTCGACATTTGGCTCCAGCGTCCTCTCAGGCAGAAAGTCTTCCCTGCCTCAGGGCCCCTTCAGCATCTGGGGTTGGGGCACCTACTCCGTGTGAGTGCTTACCCAACCTCATTGTGCTTCACACTTCATCCCCTGACCTTCTGGGCATTCTTCCCCCCATGCCTGGACCCTCGTTTGCATATTGCATTGTAGAAGTTTTCAACTGTTTGTGTTATCACATAATGATCATGAGCCTCATAAAATGAGCAGAGGCCACATTTTCTGCATGATTTTTAATCATTCCTCTCCAAAAGAAAACAGGGCTAGGACAAAATGCCCACAAATTCTAGCAGCATGAAGCTTACACCTGTGCGGGAGGACACCTAGCAGCCATGTTGCAGAGGAGGGCACCAACGTCCTGAGAGCAAGTGTGATGAACTCAAGGTTGTTGTGTCTACAGAGCAGAGTGTTTGAGGGCTCCCTGCTCTGTCCTTCTACCAGTTGGTCATTTCGTTATTCGGTGGCCCTTGTGTCAGTGCCTGAGCTCTTTTTGTTCATTCTACTGCCTCTGATCAAAGTGATGAGCCAGCAATTCCCAAAATAGACCCTAAACTGGGAATCAGAAGTTCCCTTTTTGAGATGGTTGGGTGTGTGTATGGGGGGTGCGGGGTGTGGTATGTACATTTAGAAAACTCCTGGTGATTCTAGAACACAGCAAGGGCTGAGAACCACAGGTCTGGTGCTTCTAAGTCCCACAGCTGAGTTGGAACACAGGTTCAGCAGCAAAAGAGCCCTGTAATCAGTGGGTCTGGGCTGCCCGTTTCACAGCAAGGAGGTAGGCAAGAAGTGGAAGGAGGAGGGGTAGCAGAGTCCTGGTGCTGCTGGGTCTTCCAGAAGCAGGTGTGGTGTTGTGAGAATCAGATGAGAAAATGGATGGGAAAAGCTATTGCACACTGTAACGTGCTAATGCAGCATTTCTCAACCGTTTTTTCATTATTGCCTCCCTGAGTAGCTGTTTTAGATCTTTTTTCCTAATTGCACACCTCCATCATATTTCAGGAGTCCCTGAGTGGTGCAAATACTTAACACGCTCATCTGCTAACTGAAAGGTTGGAGGTTCAGGTCCACTCACAGCTGTCCCAGAAGAAAGGCCTGGTAATCTACTCCTGAAAAAATCAGCCATTGAAATCCCTATGAAGCACAGTTCTACTCTGACACACATGGGGTCGCCATGAGTCAGAACTGACTCACAGCAATTAGTTTCTCAAATTTTAATACCATGGGTATATTGTATATCTGATTGTGCACCATATGTATTTCTGCTTTATGCACAAGAGGAATACATATAAAACTTAGTCTTTATACTCATTGCACGGTGATGTTGTTGTTGGATACCACTGAGTTGATTCTGACTCATAACAATCCCAAATGATAGAGTAGAACTGCTCCATAAGGTTCCCCAGGCTATAATCTTTATGGGAGCAGATCAATAGGTCTTTCTTCCCCAGAGCTGATGGGTGGGTGTCATGGATTGAATTGTGTTTTTTAAAGTATCTGTCAACTTGGTTAGGCCATGATCCTCAGTATTGTGTGGTTGTCCTCTATTTTGTGACCTGATGTGATTGTCCTATTTGTTGTAAAACCTAACCTCTATGATATTAATGAGGCAGGATTAGAGGCAGTTATGTTAATAAGGCAGGAGACAATCTAAGGATTAGGTTGTATCTTGAGTCAATCTCTCTTGAGATATAAACGTGAGAATAAAAGGGAGACTTCATGCCACCAAGCAAGAAGAGCCAGAACAGGAGTATGTTCTTTGGATCCCAGATCCCCTCATTAAGAAGCTCCTAGACCAGGGGAAGATTAATGACAAAGATCTTTATCCAGAGCTGGCAAGAAAGAGAAAGGCTTCCCCTGAAGCTGGCACCCCAAATTCAGACTTCTAGCCTCCTAGACTGTGAGAGAAAAAAATTGTTTGTTAAAGCTATCCACTTGAGGTATTTCTGTTATAGCAGCACTAGATGACTAAGGTAGTGGATTTGAATTGCCAGCCTTTCAGTTAGCAGCCATTGTGCTACCAGGGATCAAAATGACTAAATTTTTAAGTTTAAATTTTTTAAGTTATCAATATTTAAACTTTATAACTGCATTTGCTGAGTAACTCTTAATGTTATTTCTTTAGTTATTGTAAATTACAATGTATCTAATTATATACGTGAAGAAGCCAATTCTTCCTACTGTATATCCTCCTAGCCCCATGTAGCACTTAGTGGAGTTATAATATCTGTGTATTTTCTCCCTACCCCTCCACTGAATTCCTGGAACCTAGAAGAGCTCTTGGCACATGAAAGGGCCTCAATAAATATTTGTTGAAATAATATTAAACAGCTCTATCACTGCACTTAATATATTAGTTTGTTCATTTGCTCTCTAGACATTTTACTGGGGACCTACTGTTTTTTTTTACTGTACACGGAGCTCTGTGTTGGGTGCTGAGAATATGAAAATGACCACCATTCATTCAACTGTCTCCTCTTCCAGACTGAAAGCTCTCTGAGGGCAGGAATCATGTTAGAAATAAATATCCCACTAGTATCTCAACTCAAATCCTGCCTGCCCCTCCTGCATTCTCTCTCTCTGTTGGTGGCACCACCCTCCCCAAAGTGCCCCAATAAGAACTTAGGGGTTGTGCAGGAAGGGGGAAGAGAGTGCCAGGAGAGACTTTTTCTCACAAGGGTAGAAACAAACTCTTCCTGCAGCATTTCTTGATGACTATCTTGTAGCAGGCTCTATACAAGGCACGTGGACATGTTACCTTATTTGATCCTCCCAATAATCCCATGAAGTAAAATAATCATCCTCCATTTTACATTTGAGGAAATGAAGGCCCAAGGTGTCACAACTAGGAAGGGACAGAGCTGTCTCAGGCCTCCAATGAGGCTGCTGGTTTGCTCTGAAGGAAGGGGAAGAATACAGCCCACCAGCCTTTAATTTTATAAGTTCGAGAGGCCTCCCTTTTTCTCTCTCTAAGGAGGCTGAAGCCTGCCTGAACTGAAGTGACACTTCTGGCCCAGCTTCCTGGATCAGAGCCCAATCCTGACACATCCCAAAAAGGCTCGTGGTGGAACCATGCCCCTTGTACTAATATTTTTCAAGACAGTGGTACCTCCACTCTCTTGGTGCTCTAGGGAGATTTTTTTTTTTTTTATCCCACATATGGCTAAAACAGCCACAGGGAAGAGAGGAGAAGTGAACACAGAAAATGAGAGGGGTGGATTTTAAAAAAGAACCCAGTGGGCAAGACTGAGACGGCGCCTTCTGAAGAAGCAGGGAGCACCTGTCTCAGGGAGGTGGGGAGGCTCACCAGGGCTTCATGGATGGGCTCAAACCAAGAAAACAGGGAGAGGTGGTCTGCAGACAGGTTGGACCCCCACCTTCAGAGGAAAGCCAGGCTCCCTGCAGTCAACACTTGGTTTCCATCTTCAGTAGATAGAACTGTGGAACTCCCCAAAAGCATGTGACTCAGAGGTCACCTGGCCCTACTTTCATCTGCAGAGGCAGACACTGAGTCCAGGGTGCAGGGGAGACTTGTCCAAGTGTACCTGCACTGCAGGGATGACATGGGTATTAGAACCCTGTTCTCCTGACTTCAGGAGCAGTGTTCTTTCCCTGCTCCTCAGTCCTGCAGTCTCTCTGCTCTGATGTCTGATCACCATGACATGCACATAATCCCACCATGACCCTTTACTGACCCATCCTGTAGGCCAGGCCCCAGGGCACATGTTGGGGGGGTGGATTTTGCCTCCCCAACCCCACCATACCACTACCCCAAACCCCTGAAGGAGCAGTAACCAGGGAAAATGGACAAGAAAGGATGGAAGCAAAGAGGATGATGCTACCCTCAGACCCCTGGTCCTTTGCATGGTATAAAATATATTTTTCTAATTCTGTGACACAAGTCACCAGTATAAAGGTTGCCTGGGCATCTTTCCAATCACCTCATGCTCTGCTCTCACTAGAATTCCTTTTTTATACCCTCATCTCATTTTCCAAAGAGTTTGAAGTGGAAATAACATAAAGCAGAACTATAGTAAATTTGGGTAAGGTAGATTCTTAAAACAGAAGTAAAAAGACAAGACATGGGTGAAAAGTGGAATAATCATATGAGAAAAAAATGCATAAAATGCATATAAGAAAAAAATGCATAAATTAATGCATAAAATCAGTTCTGAGCTTCCTGGAAGCCAAAGTAAAAAGGGAAATTTAATACACTACATAGCTTTCAAGAGCTAATAAAAGGTAGTATAGTATAATATTCTGGGTGGTGCAAGTAGTTAACAAGCTCAGCTACTAACCAAAGATTGGTGGTTGGAATCCACCCAGAGGCACCTTAGAAGACAGACTGGAGATCTACTTCCAGAACACCAGCCATTGAAAACCCTGTGGAGCACAGTTTTACTCTGACACACATGGGGGTCACTATGAGTCGAAAACTGACTCAATGGCAACTGTTTTGTTGTTGTTCTTTAATAGTATAGCAGGTAGGAACGTGGGCTCTGGGGTCAGAGTGCCTAGGCTCAGTGTCTTTGTTGAGTAGCTATCGATGCAACTTTGCCCTGTTCACACTCTGTGCCTGGCCCCTCTGTGCTCCCAGGTTGCTCCATCACTGAGGCTGTGATGATCCTAGGCAACAAGCTCAGAGATTACCAGGAGCAGTTCAACACTACCCACCTACTGGCCCTCTGCGACTACTTCCACAACACCTTCATCTGCCATTACAAACTCTACCAGTTTGTCCTGTGCCAGGACCAGGAAGTCAACCTGATTCTCACCCCCCTGGAGGTGTGCACACCACCCCAGCCCCTCCCATTGACCAAGGGCATGGACAAGGACACCTGGCAGCATGAGCAGCAGGTGGCTGAGCTCACGATGGCCGAGATGCAAAAGCGCACCAATGTGCTACTCCTGAAGGAGGCACTGTACTTGGAACAGGAGCACATGCTGCAGACGACTTTCCAGGACTTATCCGTGCAGCAGAGACGGGTGCTAAAGAGAGAGGTAAGGTTCTGCTACCTGGTGAGGGTTCTAAACCCTGCTAAGTGCAAACGTACATTGCTAACAGGAATTTCTTAACCAAGAGAACTTCCTAGGCTAAAGTTAGATGTACAGACTGGACCTTGTCATCTGCTGATATGGGAGGGGGTGGAAGGTATCTAGCTTCTACCACAGGCTGTACATGCAAAACAACTCTGTGAGGTAAAAAAGTATGTTCCCATTTTAAGGATGAGACAACTAAGGCTCAGAGAATTGAATCAACTCAGCCAAGGTCACAAAGCTAGCGTGTGGTAGAGTTTACCTTTGGACTGTGATCTGGTTGGCCCCAAAGTCCTTGTTCTTTCTATTGCATCATCACTGGGGAAAGATTCCACCAAGAGAGGAAGCAGCAGGAGCAGGAAAAAAGAACCCAGGCCCTGAGCCACCAGAAATGATCCCCGTGCCCTTCATCTGCCTGCAGAGCAAGCATCCATCAGGCCAGGGGAAGATGATGGAGGATGCAAGGACATGGGGCACTGCTTAGGGGGGTGATGTGGAGAGGTGGGCGAAAGGGTAGAGCTGGTGGCCCAGGAGGACCTAAAGGAGACTGGTGTGTGGATCCAGGAAATTGGGCTGATCTTTAGACAACCAGAGTCTCCAGCTACCAGCTCTTCAGTAAATGGTGACTACCCGGATGCCGGAGCAGCCAACTTCTTGAGGGCCTGGCAGATTCTAAATTCTTTTTTTATCTATACATAAGCACTGATATCAATGTCGCATGATCTTTGAACACAAGGGCATGTACGTGCATGTGTATGTATGTATGTGTGTACGTGTTACGGGAGCTGGGGATGATGGGAGTGGTGGGGTGGCGGGGAGGAGTTGCAGGGGCTATGTATTTCAAAAGGGTTTTGGTTTCTGAATTGTCAGCCTAAGAGTAACTGGCCCTGGGAAGTGTTAGATTTTTTCTCAACATTGGAAAATCTCTGAAGAGCAATTAACACAACAGAATGGATGATATTTACTTAAGGTCAGATCTCCTGAACAAATAGCTCATCAGGTTGCATGTAATCTTAGTGCCTTGAGACATTCTACAGGGCAGTGGTATCACTAGGATTGGTGTCACCAGTGCAGTAGCTCATGGTGCCACTCCCTACCCCCATGGACCTCCTCCTGTACCAGACCATACAGAATCCCTAGTAATGTTTTTTGTACTAATGTTACTTGTAAAATGTAATTCCCATACATCACTCCTTCTTTTCCTTTAATCACTATTTCATTCTCAAAAAAGTTATTGATATAGAGTCACAAATACTGATTACCACAATATTGTAGCTAAAACACCAGAAAATTTGACAAAATCAGAGGCTATAAAAGCACCTGCAGCAACAAAAACAACAGTGCCTGCTTGTACTGTGTGCAGATGAAACCACCTGATTCGAAGTATCATTGTATTTGGGTAATAACGACAGCTCTGACCAGAGCGCATTAGAAAGTTCAAAAAGTAAATTAGCATAAAGTTTCAGTCTTGAGGTATATATGTATACACGTAAGCTGGGCTTACAAAAAAATTTTTTGTTATTTACTAGCCCAGCAGACAACACTGATCAAATGTTAGACAACCCCATTCTTAAAAGTTGTTTGTCCTCTTGCTTCTGGGGCTTTCCAGTGGCCATCTTTCTACTTGAGGCCATAGCCTTCCTTCCTACCACTCTGTCCTTTCAGTCTTTTCTCCAATCATTTCCCCCCTCTGCTCTCTCGGCCCCAACTCACATGTGTGATCATTCAGCTCCTTTTGTGTTCCCCTAACTCCTTCCAGTCCAGGCCAAGAGACTTCACCTTCCATATCCAAAGCTTATTATCAATATATTTTCCAAAGAGAATTCTCTCCCCAAAAGGAACATAGGTACCGACTCTTTTATCCAGACTTTTTTAAATCCCTTTACTCTTTAAGTACATACTTTGGACATGTTGTCAGGAAGGATCAGTCCCTGAAGAAGGGCACCATGCTTAGCGAAATAGAGGGTGAGCGAAAAAGAGGAAGACCTTCAATGAGATGGATTGACACAGTGGCTGCAACAATGGTCTCAAGCATAACAATTGTGAGCATGGCGCAGGACCGGGCAGCATTTCGTAGTGTGGTACATAGGCTTGCTATGAGTCAGAACCGACTCGATGGCACCTAACAACAACAACTCTTTAAGTACCTAACTCTCCTCTCCCTCAGGCTTTTGTTGCTCTATCTTCTACCCCAGCTCTCCTACTCCTTTCCTCACCTCCCCACTCTCCTCTTTCCTATGCAATATAGTTGCTCTCCCCTTCCCTTTATTTAGCGTGCTTCCCTTCCCTTCCCCTACCATCATCCCAAAGGCAGTGTGTGTATATATGTGTGTGTGTTAGGGTGGGGAGGGAATCATAGCAAATTCACAATTCATAGCTTTCTGTCTTCTGAAATAAAATAGTTTAAAAGCAGAAGCCAAAAGACATCTTGGGGTCAATGCTTCTCAAACTAGGGCATGTGTGCCCAGCACCATAGGATAAACATGGCCACTTCTCTTGGAGGAGTCCCTGAATGGTGCAAAAGGCTAATGTGCTCAGCTGCTAACCGAAAGGTTGGAGGTTTGAGGTCACCCAGAGGCACCTCAGAAGAAAGGTCTGGTGATCTACTTCTGAAAAATCAGCTGTTGAAAATCCTATGGAGCATGGTTCTAAGCTGACACACCTGGTATCGCCATGAGTCAGAGCCAACTGCATGGCAACTGATACTGGTATCCTGTTGGGATACAATTTTCCCCAAGGATTTAGGGGGAAAAACCCATTGCAGTCGAGTCAATTCCAACTCATAGAGACCCCATAGAGTAGAACTGCTCCATAGGGTTTCTAAGGAGTAGCTGGTGGATTTGAACTGCTGACCTTTTGCCACCAGGGCTCCAAGGATTTGGGAAAGAAGGTTCTTTTTATATAAAAACCAAAGAGATAATCTGGAGCAAACATAAAAATTTTCATGAGGTTTTAAGTTAAAATAAGAAATCTCAAGGAAATGTATTACAGGCAATTGGATACTCCAAGCTATGTTCCCAGACGCCCCAGGATGTATATAAATTCACCTCTGCTGTTTGAATGCCTAGGCAGGGAACTTTGAGAAACACAGTTACGTAGTCCATGTTTCCATGATGCTATGATGCCATGACCTTAATTGAGGTTTGAAAGGGTCTCCTGTTTAATAGTAGATGGTGGCTGAGTTTCTTTCCATGGCTGGCTGGTTGGGGGACATGCCCACTCTCAGAAGCAATTTCTTCTGTCCTGTCCAATGAATCTGCTACTAGAACTTTGAGATGTGAGAAGGAGACAGAGGAGGGGGCAGTGATATCCAGATGTAGTTTGGGGGCAGTGATATCCAGATGTAGTTTGCAATTGACCAGAAAGTAGAGCCCATAGGGGAGATAGGGCTGGCTTATGGTCCCAGAACAATCAGGAACAAATCACACACGTTAACAGGATAATTGCCATTTTAGGCCTGAAGAGGGAGGGGGAGGAAGCAATTACTAGAACCTGAAAAGAAAGAGATAACTACAGCCAAGGGCCACTGACAGGAACTATGGCTTTGGCAGAGGAACCATGGCCAACCCACAGTCTACTCCAGAGAGTGGGTGAGGGAATAAATACCCCAACCTCTCTCTCAATCTCAGGTCTGCTGTCAATATGTCCCATTGGCTGAACTCAACCAGAAGCCAGAGGTCAAAGTAGTTGTCAATTCAGCCCTTATAAGTCAGCCTCCCAAGGCAGAGAGTAGGGTGGAGAAGGTGGAGAGTAGATCTGAAGGAAGAACGTGGCTGAGTTGAGAACAGGATCCAGGTTGAAGTACTCTATCTGAGATGATCCCAGCCTTCCCCAAAGCCTGCTCACCAGCAATGTTCCATTTCTTCCAGGAGTTAGAAAACCTCATCAGTAAGGCCATTCACATCCAGATCGAATGCCTGAAGGAGCTGTTGCAGTATGAGATACAGATAATGTTTGATATTTTGGACCTAAAACTTCAGAAGAAGACTTTAAATCTCAATGCTCCCATTCCTTTCCCTCCCTCAGTCACTGACCAGTCAGGCCAGGTTGAATCTGTAAAGTCCTACAAGGCAAGCAAAGAAAAGAAAGTGAAAGCAAAGAAAAGAAAGTGAAAGCAAAGAAAAGAAAGTGAAAGCAAAGAAGTAGAAGACCCCTGTAGTCCCTTTTTAAAAAATGGACTCTGATTGAAGAAGAGCCATCAACAATTGTGATGGTATTATGTGGTGTGTTCAGCATCCAGTAGATCAGAGACCTCTAGAAATTAAAGAAACAAAGCAATACTCATCACTTTGTCTCTATCTCAAAACCATCTTCTGCCACCTGAAAATCCAACCCAAATGGATTTTTCCCCAAGTGTTGGAGGAATGCTGTCCATCTCTGCTAAGTGCAGAGCTTTGTGTTTGATGGGTATTCAAAAACCACTTGACCAAGCCTGAGCTCCACTGAATAAAGAACCATCACAAGTGGGTTTAAACAGGTAAGAGGGAGGGGAGGGGGGACATTAGGAAAGATTTCCAGATGACACAGTGATTCTATTACTAGATGGGTCCTGGGGTTCTGTTTCCTTCCTGAGATATTTGGAACAGGATTTAATTGCATAAAGCCTGCTATGCAGGCATGGTTGCCCCACTAGAGGACACAGAATCTCATGCTCCCTGGAAAAGATTTCCTTCTGTGAGAATCTATAAGCATTGTCCTACAGTTGAAAGACCTGGATTTGAAACCTGGCTGGTTCTATAACCCACCTACTGTGTGACTTTGCCTGGGTCCCTTCTGTTTCTGGGCCCTAGCTTCACCTTCTATCAAATAGAAGAGTTGGCTGGATTGTGTCTAAGGCCCTGTCTCACAATCACATCCTAGGAAAGATACAAGGCAAGGTTTACTATTCCCATTTTCCAGAGGAGGGTCTCAAGGTTCAAGAAGTCAATTCATTACCCACGCAAAGTCACACAGCCAGACAGTGAAAGATCTGGGATTAGAATTCAGGCCTCCAGACTCTTATTTCTGTGCTCTTTCTCCTGTAACACTGTGTTTCTTGTGCAAACAGCTACACAAGTCCTGTAGCTGTTGGTTTATCACAACCCATGTTATTAACATGTGACTGTGGCCTTAGAGAAATACAGGCAGTATGCATGTTACCACATGTTGCCTCTTTCTATGCCTCCATCAGAGGCATATCTAAGGTATGGCAGGTGTGGCACGTGCCCTGGGTGCCACTTGAAGGGGGGGCACCACCAAACAGTTTCTATTAACCTGGTGTAGCCCAACTTCTTCCTCAACCATGGTAGACACAGAGGCATAGTGAGGGAGGGCAGAGGGGGACAATTGCCCCTGGGTGCAAGTCCAAAGGGGTGCCAGATGAGGCACAGAATGACATTCCAAGGCACCACAAATATGAAAGGCACTGACTGAGGCAGCTGAACAAGATGGCGGAAGGTGTTTCTGCTGCCGTTCTCAATGTCTATTCATCTAGAAACGGGGGTGGGGGGTGCAACTTAGAGATTGCCCCTGGGGGCTCACTATCCTTGCTATGCCCCTGCACGGGGGCACAATTTCAGTGCTCGCCATAGGGGCTATTTTCTATTGCTATGCCTCTGCCAACAATCTGCTGTGCTACCTCTGCCATTGCTCATGATCCTTGCTCGTGATGATGTAGGCCACTGTGCAACATTCCGTGTCATCATCTTATCAGGCCCATCTCTCCTTTGCCACAGCGGCTTTCTAGGTCTTGCCGTGTAGGCTATGCCTGGGTACATGCATTTCCAGACAAACTCTCCTACATTTGAATGCAAGGCTGAATTTAGGTAGAGTGGGAGCTCTGGAAAGGGTATCACCAGCTCTCTGGAGACCTCTTAGAGAAGTCTCAGAAGCTCCCAGCTGGGAAGGACGCCTTACCAGGGACTATAATCCAGACTCTTTCTCCCCATCTGAGGCCCGGGTGTGTGAGGGCTGCCATCCTACGCTGTCCAGGTCTGACCAGGATCGCAGCCACCGTGAACACCCATACAGCCTGCGTAGAAGGTGGTGGTAGTGATGGTGGAGGGGTGTCTGTGTGTGTGTGTTCAGGGAGTTGGAGAAGGCAAATGGGGACTGCTTCTGCCCGGGGTTATCCTGGAGCCCCAGTATGCCAGAGCAGGAAGAATTAGAGAACCCGGGCAGCCTAGGAATAACCTGAACCAGGCCCGCAACCTGAACATGGCCCACAAAGCAGTGGAAGCAGGGACTAATTACCCAATTATCAAGGTAAGCATGTGGTTCGGACAGCCAGGAGCACTGGTTGTGCAAAGAAAGATCCATAGATGCCAAGCAGACAGGACACAAAGAAAAGCGAGTGCAGAAGTAGGAGGGAACTGGCAGGGCACGAAATGAACCTGAGACCAGCTCCAGTGTATGAGAATGTGCTGCATGGAAATAAAGTTCAGGCAGGGTCACAAGGGCATCCACGCACAAGGTTGTTTAAGCTATGAGTTCCCCTACAACTTCAACACCTTCGTTGACATCTGTGTCCTACGGTCCTCTCTCATGTGACTGAAATTTCCTTATCTCAGTGGGTCTTTTGGGAGTACACTATTTCTTTCTAAGAAACAAGAGATAGGGATGGGCTCTCAGGTCTAACTCTTGCTACGCTCACCCAATACGCAACTGGATCCAACATGTGCAGTTACTGGGCAAGGACAGATTATATTAATTGATAACCGTTCTCCGATCCATTTTGATAGAACTGTCTTGTACATCCACGTCTGCTGATACAGCAACTCCAGCCAGGAGGGTCAGCAATGCTCTCTGCCATGATACAAACACAAGAGTATGCTCTTGCACATGTCCTAGTAAACAACCAATGGGAACTCCAGTCCCAGATAATGTGCAAAAACAAGGGAACTTGAATAAGTCGACCATTGCAATGAATTTAATCTAGTTACTTTTTAAATGTATAGCATTTACATAGTTATGTCCTAAGTTTTATAAACTATAATATTTATAACTTTAACTTTAAAATATCTTTGGTACACACGCAGCTACAATCTAGCATACATTTAATATAATACTAACATAGGTAAAAATTTAATATAATGCTAACATAGCAAATGTCCAAAAATTCTAGAAATATTAATATTTATCTAACATGGAACATTTTCTTTTATGTATCCAGTGAATTTCATTTTTTTTTTTTTATTGTCTGCTGCATGGGACACAGTGCTTGATATTACTCTATGTATGGTAAGAAATTATATATACATTTATTATATATACATTTATTATATAATATATATATAAATGTATATATAAAATTCATACATCTTACTGGAATGCATGAGTAAGCAGAGGAGGGGGAACCACATCCGGCCCTGTTCGGAAGTATCGGGTGAATACTGGGCTCGGTCAGTTAAGTCCAAAGAGATTAATAGCTTCTTTTTTCCTTTCCTTTCTCCCAGGATGAGGGAGTTTTGACCATCCCATCCACACCACTATCCCATGTCCCACCTTTGCCTTCCAGTGCCCAGAGAAATCCGTGAATGCCCAGAGGCTTTGAACCCTTTCAAACTCAGGCCATTCAGACCTTAGCTATGGCACTGGCCTTCCCAGTGGGCCTGGGATTTCCCCAGAAAGGCCCCTGCCATGGGAGCCAGTCACTTACCTGCTTCAGTGCACCCCCAGCTTGGCCAGGCTCATCCCCCTAGCACCAGCCAAGCTGCCACCAAGGGGGTGGGTGTTGCAGGGGCTCTGAGGGCAGAAGGTAGCTCCTGCAGCCTTGTGTGCATGCAGTTAGCCCTCAGGGGCCCCACCTTCATCCTCAGGGCTCCTCTTCTGCCTAACCTGGGGGGTTAGGGTTGGGGCTAAGGGCTTTGGCCATGAAGTAAATGTGAATATTAAAAAATATTTGTGAAGTGAAGGAAGAATGAAGGAGTGAATGAATAAAGGGATGGAGAATTTAAGAAAAAACTGGAAATCCCTTCTCCTATGCAAAGAGGTATTGTGAAGCATATCAAACTTCTCACATATAAAATACCTCACTATTGCATTTAACCTGCCAATGGAGAAAAAAATGTTGTAGGTTCTACCATGCTTCTGGAAGTCTGAGTCTGTCCCAACCTGTCCCCTCTCTGTGGAACATTTATCCTAGCACCTCTGCTGGGCTCAGCACCATGCTAGAGCGTTCTGCTCTCAAAAGTTCCCGATTTAGCAAGAGAGACAAACACCATACCCATGACTTCCTCCCACAATTATTTGGTGTCATCTGCTCAAGGGGCTTCCTATCACTGACAAGCAGAGGAGGCCTGGGGCTTAGTGTCTGAGAGGCAAACCAAAAGGGGAGGAGGGACACCCTGCAGAATTCTGAGGCCCAGACTCACATGGGACCTTCCAAACTCAAGAGCAAACTAAGCGTCCTTTGAAGTGTTGAATTGCAGGCAATGTGCCCTGAGCCAGCTTGGGAAGCCACCTTCTTCCCTCAAAACCAAAAACTAGTTGTCATGGAGTCAATTCTGACTCATGGCAACCCCGTGTGTGTCAGAGGAGAACTGTGCTCCATAGGGTTTTCAATGGCTGATTTTTCAGAAGTAGATCACCAGGCCTTTCTTCTGAGGCACCTCTGGATGGACTCAAACCTCCAACCTCTCAGCAGCTGAATACGTTAACCTTTTGCCACCCAGGGTTTCCCTTAGCCCCTACTCTAAACATGTAGAAATACTGGATACAATTATTTTTAATATATATATTTTATATGTAGCTGAATTGTACCTATAAAGAAAGTGAAGTGGGGAACCACAAGAGGCCAGTAATGAAGTGGGAACCACAGCAATGAGTGCCAGTGGAAAGGAGTGGCCCAATGAGGAAAACTGGACTAATGCTATGCTGTAGGTGCTGGAGTTTCAAGGCATCCTTAAGGACAGGACTTGAGGCTTCAGACCCCATATACCATAGGAGCTAAAACTGAGCTTTCTACATCAAGAATGGAGCACAGAATGGATGGTCGCATTGTGAAAACCCCTCCCACCAGGCTGAGGAAGCAGCACTGAGGCAGCCTTTGTCTCTAGATTATGGGTGGAAACCACATACACTGATGGCAGAATCCTCGTTTGTGCCCCACACTGGTGCCAGGCCTGAACTCTTACACTCCCCAGATGGCAGAAATCCCAAACTGAGAAATTGTCCTAAAACTGGTCTGAGATTGGAAAACCACCCATCAGCCCAAGGGTAAAGTGTCCCTAGGTGAGGCAACCGTACATTCTGGTTTGCCCAAGATGGTCACGGTTTTTCCTGATGTCTGAATCTCTCATTGTGTTTGTCTGCAATCTCTCATTGTTTAGTGGAGTACCGTTGATAGTTGCTTTAAAAGGAGCCAAAATAGGGTTGGTAGTCTTCCACTTCATACTTCCAGCTTCTGCCATGATTGTGTTTCTTAGTGTGTAAGTCACATGTGCAGTGAACTGAATTCTCACATAAATGTGTGGTTAAATTTGAAAGACGAGGAGGGACGTCCTGTCCCTCCTTCCCAACAGTCTTAGTTTCCTAGTGCTGCTATAACAGAAATACCACAAGTGGGTGGCTTTAATGAATAGAAATTTACTTCCTCACAGGGGTTTAGGATTTATAATACATATTTTAGGGTGACACAATTCAATCCAAATATCAGCCCTTTCCCTGCTCAGTGTAGCCCTCTCAAGGACAGTGTGTGGGTCCCTGACTTGTTCAATGAAGTACACCCAGACACAACTAAGGAGAGCAAACTCCTTCCATCTGGAGTGCTGATAAGAGAAGGCCACTCAGTACACCAGCCAGCTATGCCACACCCAGAGGTGCCGCCTGGGAGATGTGTGAAGCCATCAAGCCACCAGGTTGTGGGGTTAGTGGGATAAGTGGGAAGTGACAGGCTAGGTATATATGCAACATGTGCAGGAAATAGGAGGCTGGCAGTCCTACTGAAGAGCTTATGGACAGTAGTCAAAACATTCTCTCTGCAGTGACTTGTCAGTTACCGTAAGGTATAAATCTACAACTTTTTTTTAAATCTTATTGTTTACTGTTGCATTTTCACTTTTAGCAGCAATGAGTTCAACAAAAAAGGAAAGTACACAAGTAATCAAAATTTAAGTATCTTGAAATTCTTTTTCAAGAAAGTTAATGATGAAACTAATGTGCACAACGTTTTTCCTTGCATTTATCACCCACCACGAAGCCATAGTGATATTAAAGCAGTTTCTGTGGGGTCATTTCTGACTCATGATGACCCATGTGTGTCAGAGTAGAACTGAGCTTCATAGGGTTTTCAATGGCTGACTCTTCGGAAATAGATTACCAGGCCTTTCTTCTGAGGTACTTCTAGATGGACATGAACCACCAGCCTTTTGGTTAGCAGCCAAGCACTTAACCATTTGCACCTTACTACCTAAAAAGCAAGATCCAGGTCTGATCAAGAAGCAACATCTACTTTAAAACTTCGTAGTAACATTAAGAAGACTGTCTAAAAGCTATTTACACACGCAGGTGCAGATGGTCAAGTGACAGTTCTAAATTCATTTTGTTCTTTGTCAAGTCTAAGTTTGCACGTCCACATTTTAAAAATGAAATGATAGCTGTTAGTTTGATAGTACCACTAGTAGAATAACTTCAACATGGTTAAATGCTGCCAGCTTCTTATTAGTAATCAGGAGCATAAACAGAAATATCAAAGGAAAAATATGTATGAGACCATTACTGTAAAAACTCATGAAAGGGTTTACATACAGAAAGAAATAATCTTTGATGGTTACGAGGGTGGGGATGGAAAAACGCTTAATAGACAATAGATAAGTGGTAACTTTGGTGAAGGGTAAGACAGTACACAATACTGGGAAGGCCAGCACAACCTGTACAAGGCAAGGTCATGATAGCTCCATAAACACATCCAAACTCCCTGAGGAACCAAACTGCTGAGCTAAGGGCTGTGGGGACCATGATCTCGGGGAACATCTAGCTCAATTGGCATAATATAGGTTGTAAAGAATATGTTCTACATTCTACTTTGGTGAGCAGCGCCTGGGGTCTTAAAAGCCTGTGAGCAGCCGTCTAGGATACTTCACTGGTCTCACCCCTTCCGGAGCAAGGAATAATGAAGAAAACTAAAGATACAAGCGAAAGATTAGTCCAGAGGACTAATGGACCACATCTACCATGGCCTCCACCAGACTGAGTCCGGTACAACTAGATGGTGCCAAGCTACCACTACTGACTGCTCTGACAGTGATCACAATAGAGGGTCCCAGACAGAGCTGGAGAAAAATGTAGAACAAAATTCTAACTCAAAAAGAAAGACCAGACTTGCTGGCCTGACAGAGACTGGAGAAACCCAGAGAGTGTGGCGCCTGGACACTCTTTCAGCTCAGTAATGAGGTCACTCCTGAGGCTCACCGTTCAGCGAAAGATTGAACAGGCGCATGGAACAAAACAAGACTAAAGGAGCACACCAGCCCTGGGGCAGAGACTGGAAGGCAGGAGGGAACAGGAAGGCTTGGTAATAGGGAACCCAAGGTTGAGAAGGGAGAGTGTTGACATGTCGTGGGGTTGTTAACCAATGTCACAAAACAATGTGTGTACTGTTTGATGAGAAACTAGTTTGTTCCGTAAACCTTTATCTAAAGTACAATTAAAAAAAAAAAAAAACAGAAATATCTGTTAATTCTGACAATGGTTCAATTTTTTCATCCAATTCTGGCAATCAAAGTAAAGTTTTGGAAATTCACCCTCTCCAAGGTGAAATATCTTGCAATACTGCAAATACTATTGGAAATTTACTTAAAAAGTTCAACATTAAAGATAAAACTACTTGTTTTTAAGGTGATAATGCAAATATAAATTTTGGTAAATCTCAGCACCTTGGTAAAAAAGAAAAAAAACTGTTCTCACTAAACCTATAGAGCAGAAATATACTTAGGAATGCTTACATAAGTCATATATAAGTCATAACTGCATCCAGAGGGACAGAAATAGTCCACCAACTAAAATGCTAGGTTGAACCATATGGTCATATGAATTTTTACCTATAAGAGTGATAATTTCAGATAACTCAACCTAATAGAAGTCATAGTTGTCAAAATTTGCCAAATAAAAAAATTACATACATAGTTGAAGTAACTGAACTGCAAATTATTTTAATGAAGCTGATGCTGGGAAGAAACTTTAAAAATAATTCAGCATAGCAATACCTGCTTTATATTTTTGTTTCCAGCTGTTAAATGAATTTTAGAAGTGTTTGAATCTTTGAAGAACAATTTTGCAAATAGACCTAAGAGGCTCTAAAACATCTCTAATAGGAGTTTCCAAGAACATAATACAAGTTGTTGTTGTTAGTTGCCATTGAGATTCTTCTATCTCATCTCTACCTTACATATACAAAAAGAAATGTTCCAGGTCCTGTGCCATTCTTGTGATCACTGGTATATTTGAACCCATTGTTGTAGCCATTACAGTGCAAGAGAGAGGTACAATTAGAAGAGAACAAGGCTTAGAAATTTCCAGAATTGAGTATTCAGATAGAAAATTCACTCAAGTATAGAGTAGAATAAATAAAAATAAGTCCACATTGAAACACTTCTAGTGAAACGTCAGACAATCAAGGAAAACGACAAAAGATGCCAGGGAGAAAAAATATCTATTCTGTTTTTTATATGTATCAATATTAGATTGATGGCTTAAATATGTGAGAAAACAATGGAATACAATCTTTAAAGCATCAAAGGAAAACAACTTAAAATTCTATTCCCATTCAAATTATCATTCAGTTATAAAGATCAAAGAAAGATATGTTCAGATATAAATTAAAAAAAGAAAACTAATATAGTTGTCTACTTGGGATCCTCACTAAAGGAACCACTTAAAGAGATCCTTCAGCAAGACAGAGCATAAACTCAAAGGAAGTGAGATGCAAGAAGTAATAGTAAATAAATTGATTTTCTAAAATGTGTGTAAATACAAGTAAATATTACCTGCAAATAATAACTAACACTGAAGGAAATGATAGTTATAAACAATAGGACTGCCAGAAGAATGAATAAATTCATCTTTGAAGAAGGAGAGACAGAATGCTCCTTAGAAGCGAGGATGGTGAGACTTTGGCTTACTTTGGACTTGTTACATGGAGGGATCAATCCCTAGAGAAGGGCATCATGTTTGGTAATGTAGAGTGTTAGCGAAAAAGAGGAAGGCCCACAACAAGATGAATTGAGACAGCAGCTGCAACAGTGGGCTCAAACATAGCAACCACCGTGAGGATGGCACAGGACTGGACAACATTTCGTTCTGTTGTACTTAAGGTCGCTATGAGTCAGAACTGACCCTATACCTAACAACAGTGAAGAGCAGGATACAAAAGAGAAGAGTTCAAAGGAAAGTTAAACTGTTACAAGTCCTTATTTAATTTTGCATAAAAATAAAAATATTAACTGGAAACTTTGATAAAAATAATCTTAACTGGCATGCTAAAAATTCTTGAGCAAACTCTAAAAGAATACACATAAAATGAATAACGTGAATTAGTAGAGAAACAAAGATGGATTAAAGGAATCTCAATATGATAGAAGTTAGGAAAAGGGGGAAAAATAAGCAAAGAAAAATGCTTAATGAAAACACAAAATAAGTTGGTAGAAATAAGTCCAAATATATCATAATAAATGTAAAAGAATTAAACACACCTATAAAAATTTTTTTTTTTTATTTTTTATAGGGTCGTTATGAGTTGGAATCAACGGGTTTTGGTTTTTGGTATTAAAAGGCAGAGGCAACTACAGCCTCACCTACCTTGAGACCAGAAGAACGGTAGTTCCTGGCTATCACTACTGACTGTTCTGACCAAGGAACTAATAGATGGTTCTGGATAGGATGGGAGAAAAATAGAGAACAAAACTCCGATTCCTAAAAAAGGTTAGACTTACTGGACTGATTAGAGACTACAGGAACCCTCAAGACTATTGCCCTGGGATACCCTTTAAACTTGGACCTCTAACCACTCCCAATGGTCACCTATTAACCAAAAGAGAGAGTACTGTGCTCCTCTAAACAATCATTTAAATGAGACCTAACAGTCAATGTTTGAAAACCCTGGTGGCATAGTGGTTAAGTGTTATGGCTGCTAACCAAAAGGTGGCAGTTCAAATCCACCAGGCACTCTTTGGGGCAGTTCTGCTCTGTCCTAAAGGGTCTCTGTGAGTCAGAATCAACTCAACAGCAATGGGTTTTTTGGTCAACGTTTACCCTAGACCAAAGATAAGAAGGTAAGGGGGGGGACAAGGAAGTTTGATTAATGGAAACAGAACAACCAGAATGGAAATAATGAGAATGCAGACACATTGTGAAAAGTGTAGCCAATGTCACTGAATAATATGTGTAGAAATGGTTAAATGAGAACCTAATTTGCTGTGCAAACTGTCACCAAAAGCACAATAAAATATTTTTTTAAATATTTATCAGAGGTAAAGATTGAAATATTATCAGAGGTAAAGATTGAATTGAAAAAATTATCTGTAACTGTAAAGAAAGAAATAGAAAATGGCATGTTAGGCAAAAAGTCATTTTGAGGCAAAATGCATTAATTAGTATAAAAAGTGTCATTACTTAATGATAAAGGAAAATCCACAAAGAAAATATAATCTCAAAATATATAAAGCAAAAACTAATATACTGCATATGTAGATACTCATAGAATTCTGCATACTTTAAATAGAGAAGACATTCTGTTCAAGCTCATGTGGAATATTTATAAAAACTCATGTTTGTGGGTCACAAAGGAAATCTCAGTTCTGACAATTAACATCAAAGGCCATGTTCCCCAGTCCCATACTATAGAATTAAAAATCAATAAGAAAATGTAGCCAACTCCCAACTGTACACAAACACACCTCAAACTAAAACACTTCTAAATAATTAACGGTTAAAGAAAAAATTCAACACAAATTACAAAATCATTAGTACTTTGACAAGGAAAGTACTAATAAAATTTGCATTGCAACTAAAGTAGTACTTAGGGATATTTTATAATTTCAAATGCATATATCAGAAAAGAAAAAAAGATGAAAATTTATAAGCTGATGAAGCCAAGAAGCCTGTCTGCTTTCCCAATAGGCTGTGTGCTCTTAGAAGGTAGAAACCAGGTGTGTAATTTATCTTATTACCTCAAGGCCTAGTGCGTAAGTACTCGAGATACACACACGTATACGTCAGTATGTATAGCTATAAGTTTTTGGAATACATTAGTGAATTAATTATTTTCATGTAGCTGCTGCCTTAACCCAGCTGTCTGTCAAGGATGGCCCCAAGAGGACCACAAAGTAAAAATAAGGGGAATGGGAGAAGGTGATAAGCAAATTGGAATAACAAACCAGACTCCTTCGATGAAGACACTGTGATTTGGAAACATTCGGGATACATTCTTTTCATTTAACAGATATTAATTGACTAATTTTTTTTTTTTTTAATCAGACACTGTGTTAGCACTGGGGATTCAACAATAAACGAGACAGTTAAGGTCCCGCCTTTAGAAGCTTACATTCTAATGGGGAAGCTGACAAGCAATTAAACAAATAACAAATGAACTGATCAGGACAAGCTATTGGAAGGGCTAAACAGTGTTACATAACTTAAGTAACTATGGGGTATCATAAATTCATCACCAAGGCTATTCAACAGGCATATAATAAGTGCCCGTCATATGATAGACACTGGAATAGGTTCTGTATGTAAAGATAAAAAGACACATCTAGCACCCTAAATGAACTTACAGTCTAAAGCAAGACAGCTATGTGTACAGCTAATGTTAATAATACATCAATGAAGGAGACAAATGCTAACAGACAAATAAAAAAAAACAAAAAACAAATCCGTTGCCGTTGAGTTGATTCCAACTCAGAGGCACAGAAGGGACAAATTTAGTATTACAGGAGAGATCTGGGAAAGATGCTTGAATGAAAACTCATGTGAAGTGAACTTTGAAAGAGAATTAGGATTCTAATAGATGAGGATGTAAGGGAAAGGACATTAAACAGAAAAATAAAATAAAATAAAATAAAATAAAATAAAATAAAATAAAATAAAATAAAATAAAATAAAATAAAATAAAATAAAATAAAATAAAATAAAATAAAATAAAATAAAATAAAATAAAATAAAATAAAATAAAATAAAATAAAATAAAATAAAATAAAGGCATAAGCAAAGATCTGGAGATGGAGCAGAGAAAAGCAGACTCCAGGAGCCATGGGCGCTAGCGGGTTGTGGAGGCTAGGGCAGAGCAAGAATGGCAGACGACAAGGCTATCCACACAGAGTGGGGTTGATCATAGAGGGTCTAACGCGCTGAGCTGTTTTCACCCTTGTGGAAAAGAGAACCATTAAAAGGTTTTAGAGAGCAGAGCAAAATGATTGAAATAGAAGCTGCAAGAAGGGAGACCAGGAAGGAGTCTATTAAAATTGTTCAAATCAAGAAATCAAGTAAACTAATACAAAAAAAAACAAAACAAAACAAAACCCAAACCCATTGTGGTTGTGTCGAATCTGACTCATAGCGACCCTATAGCTAACATTTATTCAATATGCGGATATTTAGTAAGTGCCTAGTGTGTGCTAGAAACTATTCTAAGCCTTGAGGATACTGTCAAAAAAAAAAAAAAGAAAGGTCCACTCATGAACTTTATATTTCTAGTGGGGAGAGAGTTACAGATGAAAAAGTGATTATTTGGTGTAACCCAACCAAAAACCAAACCCACTGCTGTCAAGTCAATTCCGACTCATAACTACGCCATAAGATCTCCAAGGCTGTAAGTCTCCACAGAAGCAGACTGCCATGTCTTTTTCCCACAATATTGCTGGTGGTTCTGAACCGTTGACCTTTTGGTTAGCAGTGATCTCTTTAATTTGGTGTAACAGGTGGTGACAAGTTGTATGGGCTGAGCACTTACCGTGTATTAGGCACTCTTTAAGCACTTTATATGTACTAAAGATATTTAATCTTCATGACAATTCTATGAAGTCAGTACCATTATTGTCATCCCCTTTTATGAGAAAACTGATGGATGGGGGTTAAATAACACCAGACTTTATAGCACTCCCACTCTTAGCCCCACAATTTTCTGCCTTTCAAGGGCAAGTGATCTGGCAGTGGCAGGGCTGGGGAGGAAAAGCCCACCAGAGCAGGAGTCTTCCTCTCCCCAGGCCAGGCATACTGAGCCCCCAGCCTCTCTATTCTCTCCTGTCTCCTGCCAGCTCCACACATATCCCTTCACACTGCTGTCACTTGTTTGCCAGCTGCCCTAGCCCCCAAGTTCCTTGAAAGCCAGGAGCCAGTCTCTAACCTCTGCTGTATCTTTAGAGCCACACACAGGGCTGGACACATCAGACATACCAAAACCTGAGCTCATTGCCAAAGCCCTTCTGTGCAGCAAAGAGTGGAGTAGAAAAGGGGAACCATGATGGGGGAAAACACTTCAAGTGCATCCATCCCAGGTTCCCTGTTTTAAGAAGATGGAATTTTCACTGGTGGGTAAGAAATCACACCCCCACCCTCCTTGGCCAGGATGCTCAAGCTGAGGGAGGGTCCCAGTCCCTGGTACCTCCCACAGAAACTCAGGTATAGGGCTAACAACAGAAATATTGATGGCATCTTACGGAAGCCTGGCACCTACAGGCTTACAAAGAAGCCCTACCCCTCAGTGGATATTTATAGTTTTGACTGCTCAGATCAACAGCCCCTTCTTTTAAAGATCTGTTCTCCACCTCCTGCCTCACCCTGGTGGTTCTGATGGGGACTCCAAACACAGTGCCTACCTCCTGGGCCAAAGGGTGAACTCATTCCCAAAGTGAACCAAACATAGTACTTCATTGACCTTGGCCACAGTGATTGAACCAGGCATGGGCACATAACCCAGACTAGACCAATCAAAATACCCCGTCCTCACCCCACTCCCATCCCCCATCAATGGCGATTGATTCAGGGATTTTTCTACCTAAAGCTTGCAGAGTTCTCTTCCTCTTCGCTTTGAGGCTGTAAGGATCCTAGGAAGCCAGAGCAGCCTGAAGCTGTGGTTCCAGCAGGAGAGATGAAGAGAACACGAAGAGAAATGGAGGCTGCTCCCTTAATTCGATCACCCTGGAGGCAGCTCCACCTCTGTCATCAAGTGATTTGACTATATGAGTCAATGTACACACACCCATGATCTGACTGAGGTCAGTGTGATAGCAGGGCAGGGAATACTTCACCTATGACAGACGAGGACACTGAGGCTCAGACAGGTGAAATGATTGCTCAAGTTCACTTGACTAATGGGGGTGAAGCTATGACAAAAGAAACCAGATCTTCTAACCCCTAAATGAAAGCTCTTGTGTCACTTGCTACCTCAAATGGCACGGCCTCTGTAGTCAAGACATCCCTCTGACCACATGTGTAATGGCTCCTGGATACCCACCACTACCTTTCTGCTCTGGACCCTGAAACCACAGTGTCTGCTCAGATAGAAAACAATACAGGCCATGGGAGGGAGAGCCTCTTCTCTGGGAACTTGGACACACAAAGTCAAATGGGGGCTTTACTATTTACCAACAATCATCATTACTCCTTCTTCAGATGTCTACCCCAACAACAAGGTTATCATAACACATTTGTTCAATAGGGTATTTACCATAAAATGCATTGAGTCCAAACTTGTAGCAACCATTAATGTTTTCTTATAGGTCCTCACTATACTACTTGTAAAATGTCCTTAAAGAACCCAGCATTTTCTGGGTTCTGAGAAAACAGGCCATTCTCACTTTTTAACAGATCAACACTTTAAAAGAGGAGCTAGGTGACCCTTGTTTACTTTTTTTTTTTTTATAATTTTTATTGTGCTTTAAGAGAAAGTTTAAAAATCAAGTCAGTCTTTCACACAAAAACCCGTATACACCTTGCTACACACTCCCAATTACTCTCCCCCTAATGAGACAGCCCGCTCTCTCCCTCCACTCGCTCTTTTCATGTCCATTTCACCAGCCTCTAAACCCCTCCACCCTCTTATCTCCCCTCCGGGCAGGAGATGCCAACATAGTCTCGAGTGTACCCCTGATCCAAGAAGCTCACTCCTCACCAGCATCCCTCTCCAACCCATTGTCCAGTCCAATCCATGTCTGAAGAGTTGGCTTTGAGAATGGTTCCTGTCCTGGGCCAACAGAAGGTCTGGGGGCATTGACCACCGGGGTCCTTCTAGTCTCAGGCAGACCATTAACTCTGGTCTTATGAGAATTTGGGGTCTGCATCGCACTGCTCTCCTACTCCCTCAGGGGTTCTCTGTTGTGTTCCCTGTCAGGGCAGTCATCGGTTGTAGCCAGGTACCATCTAGCTCTTCTGGTCTCAGGATGTTGTAGTCCTTGGTTCATGTGGCCCTTTCTGTCTCTTGGGTTCATAATCGCCTTGTGTCCTTGGTGTTCTTCATTCTCCTTTGATCCAGGTGGGTTGAGACCAACTGATGCATCTTACATGGCTGCTTGCTACCGTTAAAGACCACAGATGCCACTCTTCAAAGTGGGATGCAGAATGTTTTCTTAATAGATTTTATTATGCCAGTTGACTTAGATGTCCCCTGAAACCATGGTCCCCAGACCCCTGCCCCTGCTACGCTGGCCTTCAAAGCATTCAGCTTATTCAGGAAACTTCTTTGCTTTTGGTTTATTCCAATTGTGCTGACCTCCCCTGTATGTGTGCTGTCTTTCCCTTCACCTAAAGTAGTTCTTATCTACTATCTAATTAGTGAATGTCCCTCTCCCACCCTCCCTCCATCCCCCTTCTCGTAACCACGAAAAAATGTTTTCTTCTCAGTTTAAACTATTTCTCAAGTTCTTCTAATAGTGGTCTTATGCAATATTTGTCCTTTTGCAACTGACTAATTTCACTCAGCATAATGCCTTCCAGTTTCCTCCATATTATGAAATGTTTCACAGATTTCTCACTGTTCTTTATCGATGTGTTCTATTCCATTGCGTGAATATACCATAATTTATTTACCCGTTCATCCGTTGATGGGCACCTTGGTTGCTTCCATCTTTTTGCTATTGTAAACAGTGCTGCAATAAACATGGGTCTGCATATATCTGTTCCTGTAAAGGTTCTTATTTCTCTAGCATATATTCCAAGAGGTGGGGTTGCTGGATCATATGGTAGTTCTATTTCTAACTTTTTAAGGAAGTGCGAAATCGATTTCCAAAGTGGTTGTACCATTTGACATTCCCACCAGCAGTGTAGAAGTGTTCCAATCTCTCCACAGCCACTCCAACATTTATTATTTTGTGTTTTTTGGATTAATGCCAGCCTTGTTGGAGTGAGATGAAATCTCATTGTAGTTTTGATCTGCATTTCTCTAATGGCTAATGACCATGAGCATTTCCTCATGTATCTGTTAGCTACCTGAATATCTTCTTTACTGAAGTGTCTATTCATATCTCTTGCCCATTTTTTAATTGGGTTATTTGTCTTTTTGCAGTTGAGTTTTTGCAGTATCATGTGGATTTTAGAGATCAGGTGCTGATCAGAAATGTCATAGCTAAAAACTTTTTCCCAGTCTGTAGATAGTCTTTTTACTCTTTTGGTGAAGTCTTTGGATGAGCATAAACCAAAAAAACAAACCCAGTGCCGTCGAGTTGATTCCGACTCAGAGAGACCCTATAGAACAGAGTAGAACTGCCCCATAGAGTTTCCAAGAAGCATCTGGTGGATTCGAACTGCTGACCATTTGGTTAGCAGCCGTAGCACTTAACCACTACGCCACCAGGGTTTCCATGGATGAGCATAAGTGTTTGATTTTTAGGAGCTCCCAGTTATCTAGTTTTTCTTCTACGTTCTCTACAACATTGTCCCTATTTTTTCTTCCATGATCTTTATCGCTTCAGATTTTATATTTAGATCTTTGATCCATTTTGAGTTCATTTTTGTGCATGGAGTGAGGTATGGGTCTTGTTTCATTTTTTTGCAGATGGATATCCAGTTATGCCAGCACCATTTTTTAAAAAAGACTGTCTCTTCCCCATTTAACTGTTTTGGGGCCTTTGTCAAATATCATCTGCTCATATGTGGATGAATTTATGTCTGGATTCTCAATTCGGTTCCTTTGGTCCATGTATCTGTTATTGTACCAGTACCAGGCTGTTTTGACCGCCGGTGGTATAATAGGTTCTAAAATCAGGTAAAGTAAGGCCTCCCACTTTGTTCTTCTTCTTCAGTAATGTCTCATTTGTCTGGGGCCTCTTTCCCTTCCATATGAAAATGGTGATTTCTTTCTCCATCTTATTGAAGAATGTCCTTGGGATTTGGATCAGAATTGCATTAAATGTATAGATCGCTTTTGGTAGAATAGGCATTTTTATAATGTTAAGTCTTCCTATCCATGAGCAAGGCATATTCTTCCACTTATGTAAGTCTCTTTTGGTTTCTTGCAGAAGTGTACTGTAGTTGTCTTTATATAAGTCTTTTACATCTCTGGTAAGTTTTATTCCTAAGTATTTTATCTTCTTGGGGGCTACCGTAAGTGGCATTGAATTGGTGATTTCCTCTTGGATGTTCTTTTTGTTGGTGTAGAGGAATCCAACTGATTTTTGTATGTTTATCTTGTATTCCAATACTCTGCTGAACTCTTCTATTAGTTTCAGTAGTTTTCTGGAGGGTTCCTTAGAGTTTTCTGTGTATAAGATCATGTCATCTGCAAATAGAGGTACTTTTACTTCTTCCTTGCCAATCTGGATGCCCTTCATTTCTTTATCTAGCCTAATTGCTCTGGCTAGGACTTCCAGCACAATGTTGAATAAGAGTGGTGATAAAGGGCATCCTTGTCTGGTTCCCAATCTCAGTGGGAATGTTTTCAGGCTCTCTCCATTTAGGGTGATGTTGGCTGTTGGCTCTGTATAAATACCCTTCATTATGTTGAGAAATTTTCCTTCTATTCCTATTTTGCTGAGAGATTTTATCATGAATGAGTGTTGAACTTTGTCAAATGCCTTTTCTACATCAATTGATAAAATCATGTGATTTTTGTCTTTTGTTTTATTTATGTGGCAGATTACATCAATTGTTTTTCTAATGTTGAACCATCCCTGCATACCTGGTATGAACCCCATTTGGTCATGGTGAGTTTTTTTTTTTTTTTTTTGATGTGTTGTTGAATTCTATTGGCTAGAATTTTGTGGAGGATTTTTGCATCTACATTCATGAGGGATATAGGTCTATAATTTTCTTTTCTTGTGGTGTCTTTACCTGGTTTCGGTAACAGGGATATGGTGGCTTCATAGAATGAGTTTGGGAGTATTCCATCCTTTTCTGTGCTCTGAAATACCTTTAGTAGTAGTGGTGTTAACTCTTCTCTGAAAGTTTGGTAGAACTCTGCAGTGAAGCCATCCAGACCAGGGCTTTTTTTTGTTGGGAGTTTTTTGATTACCTTTTCAATCTCTTCTTTTGTTATGGGTCTATTTACTTGTTCTACCTCTGTTTGTGTTAGTTTAGGTAGGTAGTGCATTTCTAGGAATTCATCCATTTCTTCTAGGTTTTCAAATTTGTTTGAGTATAGTTTTTGATAGTAATCTGATATGATTCTTTTAATTTCAGTTGGGTCTGTTGTAATATCGCCCATCTCATTTCTTATTTGGGTTATTTGCTTCCTCTCCTGTGTTTCTTTTGTCAGCTTGGCCAATGGTTTATAAATTTTGTTGATTTTTTCAAAAAACAGCTTTTGGTCTTGTTAATTCTTATCAGTTGTTTTTCTGTTTTCTATTTCATTTAGTTCAGCTCTAATTTTTATTATTTGTTTTCTTCTGGTGCCTGTGGGTTTCTTTTGTTTGAGCTTATTCTTATTGGCTCTCCTTTGTAGGTGACTTTTCTTTTATCCCTCACTGCTCTTATAGTTGTCTCTTTATCTTTGGTTTTGGCAAGCTTGATTATAATATGTGTTGGTACCTTTCTTTTCAGATCTACCTTATGTGGAGTTTGATGAGCATCTTGGATAGATATCTTCTCATTTTTCACAATATCAGGGAAGTTTTCTGCCAACAAATCTTCAACAATTTTCTCTGTATTTTCTGTTATCCCTCCCTGTTCTGGTACTCCAATCACTCGTAGGTTATTTCTCTTGACAGGGTCCCACATGATAAGGTTTCTTCTTTTTTTTTTTTAATTCTTTTATCTGATTTTTCTTCAAATATATTAGTGCCAAGTGATTTATCTTCGAGTTCAGAAATTCTAGCTTCTGCTTGCTCAATTCTGCTCCTCTGACTTTCTATTGAGTTATGTAAGTCTGTAATTTTATTGTTAATCTTCTGAATTTCTGATTGCTATCTGTCTATGGATTTTTCCAGCTTATTAAACTTTTCATTGTGTTCGTGAATAATCTTTCTAATTTATTCAGTTGCTTTATCTGTGTGTTCCTTGGCTTGTTCTACATATTGCCTGATTTCCTTCCTGATGTCTTGAAGGGTTCTGTATATTAAACTTTTGTATTCTGCATCTGGTAATTCCAGGAATGCACTTTCATCTAGAAGATCCCTGGATTCTTTGTTTTGAGAGCCTGTTGGGGTGATCATGGTCTGTTTCTTTATGTGACTTGATATTGACTGTTGTCTCCGAGCCATCTATAAGTTATTGTATTAGTTTATGCTTCCTTACTGTGTCATAGCTACTTTGTTTTGTTTTGGTATACCCCTATGGGTTGCTTGAGTGAGATGGCTTGATTATTTTCACCTTTGGAGCTCTGGTGTCTTGTCCCCAGCTGGCTAGAGCTGTTATCAGGTATATTAGTCTATGAGTCCATTCAGTTTTCTTGTATGAATTCAGCTCACATTTCCAGGTAGCTGATATCAAGTGTGTGGTACAGGCTCTGTCCTACAGTCTTAGAGGGGCAGGGGTGATTGGCGTATATACTGGTATCAGATTGCAGCAGGGGGTCACGCTCTGAAAAAGACAGGGAGCTGAGAACCGACCCCCAGGTGTCTCTGATGAAAGTGCATTTCTGTTCCCTAGAGTGTGCTGGTGGGTGGGTTCTTCAGAGGGACCATGGGCACCCAAAATTTTTGGTTGTAAGGACTGGGAGGTACCAGTTATCTTTGGACCCCTGTCACGGGTGGCTGGGTGACCTGAGTGGAGCTACCAGTCCTTAGGTCCCTGTTGTGGGTAGGTGAGGACCTTGTTCAATAGGCAAAGCAGTGTCAAACATCAAACTCCCACCTCTCCACCACACAGCTTAAGTGGTTGGAGTTTGCCAGCAGGGCCTATTCTCCCAAAATAGGCCCACACAGGTCCATGCAGAAAGGAAAGGTGCTCAAGGTCCACGGATGGTTTATGCCTCGACAGGAGCCACTTCTGTCCTGAGCTCCCCTGGTTAATGGAGCTAGCAAATTATCTTTTCCCCCCAGTTGCAAATTTTTCCTTCCCCAAGGCCGGGAGGATGGCTCTAGGTGCTCACCAGGGTCTATCTCAGGCCCAGAGATTCAGCCGCTGAAGCCAGCTTGGGGAGGGGGTGCGGTAAAATTTACGCAAGTACTTAGCTTTCTCCGAGAGCACGCTTCTCCTCAGGTTCCAGAGGTGTGAGTGGGCTGTGTGGCTGGCTGCTTCTCCCTGAGAATACTGCGGCCAAAGGCTAGTACCAGCCCTCCACCACTGCCACCACTCCAGGAATGGTGCCTGAGGGCTCCCTGCGATTCAGGTCCGGTAACTCCTCTCCACTTCTGAACGGCCTCTTCCTTCCCCCGCCCGTCAGTTCATTGTCTAAGCTTGCCTTTGATGCTCAGGGCTCCCAGCTTGTCACAAATATACTCATTTCACTTTTTTTTTTTTGGTCTTTGTTGTAAAGAGGGCTTGACGAAAGCATCTGTCTATTCCCCCATCTTGGCTCCGCCTCCCCTTGCTTACTTTCTAAGGCTCTTCCCAATCCAAATTCTAAGAACATAGATCTCAGCAAAAGTTCCAAGACACCTGGGCCAGAGTGAGAACTGGAACATAGGTTTACTGAATCTGATCCAGGCTTCTGATTCAATAAGACTAATGTCATCTAAGCTCCATTACTCCAGAATGGCTTCTCAGGAGGCTGTTCTTCCTATGGGTGTCAGATTTCCAGAGGAACCTGAAAATGCTGCCTTCATGGACCCCAGCAGCTGAGAAAGAGGCGTAGAGTGAAGTTGCTCAGACTCTGTCATGTAAACAGGCCTCAAGGGTTGTCTTTCTAACATACAATAAGGGGATGTCAACACAATTGGACTAAACCAAAAGCAAAGAAGTTTCCTGAATACAGCCAAACACTTTGAAGAACAGAGTATCAGGGACAGGGGTCTGGGGACCATGCTTTCAGGGAACACCTAGGTCAATTGGCATCACAAAATGTATTAAGAAAACATTCTGCATCCCACTTTGGTGAGTGGTGTCTAGGGTCTTAAATGCTAGCAATCAGCCCTCTAAGATGCACCAATTAGTCTCAACCCAGCTGGAGCAAGGAAGAATGAAGAACACCAAAGACACAAGGTAAATATGAACTCAAGATACAGAAAGGGCCACATAAACCAGAGACTACATCGGCCTGCGACCAGAAGAACTAGATGGGGCCCAGCTACCACCAATGTGTTTCCCTGACAGGAAACACAACAGAGAATCCCTGATGGAGCAGGAGAAAAGTGGGATGCAAACCTCAAATTCTTGTAAAAAGACCAGACTTAATGGTCTGACTGAGACTGGAGGGACCCCAGAGGTCATGGCCCCTAACCCTCTGTTAGCCTAAGGACTGGAACCATTCCCGAAGCCAACTCTTCAGACAGAGATTGGACTGGACTAAAGACAGAAAATGATACCGATGAGGAGTGAGCTTCTTGGCTCAAGTAGGCACATGAGGCTATGTAGGCAGCTTCAGTCTGGAGGTGAGATGAGAAGGCAGAGGGGGCAGGAGCTGGTTGAATGGACGTGGGAAATACAGGGTAGAGAGGAGGAGAGTGCTGTCACATTAGGGGGAGAGCAGCTAGGGTTACATAGCAAGGTGTGTTTAAGTTTTCGTATGAGAGACTGACTTGATTTGTAAACTTTCACTTAAATAAATAAAAAGTTGTCTTCTTGAGGACCCCAAATACCCCTGGTGTTTTTGCAAATGTGTCTAGGCCAAACAGATGGACAAAGACATTGTAACTTTTTTAGTAAAAAGCTAAAGCTGTTGGTTGAAGCTGGCTGTGCTGCTCAAGTGTCTTTGCAAAAAATACTAATTTAGGCCAGCAAGTACTGTTTTGAGGACATTACCAGTTGGACATTTTTGGTGTCCTGAGAAGACTCACTCTCAAACTCTGAACCAGAAGGTTGCTGGTGTCCAAATTGACTGGGTGGTACGGAGTCACAACTCAGAATGAAGCCCAGCCTTTAGGCGCAGCCAGGGACAGCCCAACAGTTTCATGGAGTAGCCACAGTCCACATGCTGAGAAGGGGCACTAGACTGCAAGCTGCTCAAAGATTGATGTCATACTGGACAGCCCTTGTGCACCACCTCCCATTATCTTGGCCTCTCCTTGCATTCCAGCCATGATTACAGAAAACTCTTTCACATAGGTTTTATCCCACTTCACACTGACAGCACCTCATCTCAAGCAAATGCTAAATGTCTCCCTTTTCCGGCCCTGGGACTTCTCTAACATCGTGTCATGGGACAGACACCTTCAGAAGCCCACATGGCACTAGCACATACACATCCTAGAAGCACATCCATGGAGCAACCCAATCCATGGGGGATGAGAACCAATGGCTGAATGCTTCTCCCTTTCATCCTTCATGTGGACAATTCTAAGACACACTCTATATGGCTCCTCCAAAGGTCCCAGTGGGATTAAGCACCAGTCACTCACAGTGATGGACAAACCTTATGTTGGCTTTTCCTCCTTCCCATCTTTCTCTCCCTGGTACTCACTCATTCCTGCTCTCTAGGATCACTTTCTTACTTTCCGAGGGCTGCTAAAACAAAGTACCACAAACTGGTTGGCTTAAAAAAATAGAAATTTATTCTCTCATAGTTCTGCAGGCTAGGAGTCCAAATTCAGGGTGTCAGTAAGGTCATGCTCTCTCCAAAGGCTCGAGGATAAGCCCCTGTCTTGTCTCTCTTCCAGCTTTTGGTAGCTCTGGGGGTTCCTTGGCTTGTAACAGTGTAACTCCAATCTCTGCCTCCATCTTCACATGGGTATCTCCCACTAAGCCTATCTGTCTTTTTTCTTTTTATAAAGACACCAGTCATATTAGATTAGGGCCCACCCTCCTTCAGTATGACCTCCTGTTAACTATTTACATCTGCAAAGATGCTGCTTCCAAATAACGTCACATTCACAGGTGCCAAGATTAGTACTTGGACATATCATTTGGGAGGACACAATTTAACCCATACAAATGGAATGGGGGATTATTCGTTAAAAAGAGATAATTGATTACCTTGCTATGAATTAAAGTTGACTACAGTGGCAACAAGGAGCCCTGGTGGTGCAGTGGTTAAGTGCTTGGCTGCTAACTGAAAGGTTGGTGGTTTGAACCCACCAGTCACTCCGCAAGAGAAAGATGTGGCAGCCTGCTTTTGTAAAGATTACAACCTTGGAAACCCTGTGAGTTGGAATTGACTGGATGGCAACGGGTTTGGTTTTTGGAGAGTGGTAACATTAAATTAGTTAATCAAACAAGCGATTTTTACTCAAACTTTTAGTGACCATTTAGGGAACACTAAGTGCCAGGTGCTGTGTTTTGCACCCTTTGCATTGTTTTCTTATCCAGTCCTCTTAACAACCTATTTCAGTGAGAGTTCAGTGAGGGAAACAGACATTACTTGAGGTACCTTAAGCAGAAAGCAATTTAATACAGGGCATTAAACCAAAACAACCAAAACCATCGCTGTCCAGTCAAGTCCAATTCACAGCGACCAAATCCTTGGAAAGCTGGAGAAGGTAACTCTAGCTGGGCCTGCAGAAATGTTTTCCAGTATCCTGCAATAAGCTGCTACCTCTGCTTGATACTACTGTAATTCCAGAGTTCAAGAACACTTCCTTTGAGCTGGCATCCAAGATTATGAAGCTGGGATGGGGAAACTGGCATAGCTGACTCTTGATACCCTGCAACTCTGGAACCCTGTATCTAGCCCCTCTTTGCTTTGGCTACCATTATCTCCTGACGCCTACACACTTCCCAAAGAAACTATCTGCTACAAGCAAGCCCTTGCTTTGGGTTCTGTTTTTGAGAGGAGCCTAGGCTAAAAGACATCTCTATCTTTATGTCCCCACATACTGCCAGATACCCTATCTGTTTCAGTTACCTATTGCTGCGTAACTATGACAAAACTTAGTAAAGTAAAGCAACGACAAACATGATTTTTCAATTTAGACAGGCTCAGGTAGACACCTTATCTCTGCTCCACATGGCATCAACTGGGGCAGCTCAACAGGGGCTAGAGGATTCACTTCCAAGATGGTTGACCTACATGACTGGCAAGTTAGTATTGGTTGTTGGTAGAGAGCCCAGCTGGTACTGTTGCCTAGGGTCTTCAATTCTCCTCCAAACGGGCCTCTCCAAACAGCTGTTTGGGCTTCCTCACAACATGGCGGCTGCATTCCAAGCAGGAGGGAGGAGAAGCTAACAGTCCTCTTTAAAGGATAGGGATACGCAGAGCATCACCTTCACTATATTCTGTTCAAAATAGTCTTAAGCCCAGCCCAGGTTCAAGCGGTTGGGGAAATATACATACCTCTCAGTGAGTGGAGTGACAAAACATTTTCAATCATTTTGACCTGGCACACTAGCACAGAACACTATATAAATGAAGAGTTAAAAATGGTTAGCTAAGTAAGCACAGTAATGAATTAATCCTACCAGTCAGGGTGCCTGCCGTTACTCAGCAGTAACCTGTTCCCCTCAGCCACTATCGCTCTATCTGGAATTTCAGAATAAGCTATTAATTTGGTGTTAACTTCCATAGGACTTGAAGGCTTTTTGTCCTCAGAGTCATAGAAAATTAGAGCTGAAGGGATCCTGGAGGTAACCCACTTCAACCACCTCATAGTCCAGTATAGAAAATGAGTCCAGGAAAGTGAAGAGATGTGCCCAAGGCCACAGTCATGCTCATTGCCAGAGCAGCACCAATGCCAGGCTCCAGATTCTCACCTCAGGCTCTTTCCACTACCCCATGATGCTGGCTAAGGACTGTAATGGCTGCCTACCCCACATGAAACTCTCCCTTCCAGACCCCTTTTGAAATTTTTATCCCCTGAAAATGTCACGCTCCAAACTATTGCAAGCAGTTATTGAAAACTCTTAAAACCTGGTCAGGGAGGAACCCTATGAGAGGGCTGAGGGTATCAAATGCGGAAGGAGCTCAGGACTGGGAACTAACGAGGCCTCTTTGTGCGATTTGCCTGCCTCACGTTTGTGACAAAGACAAGCCGTGCCCTGACCGCCAGTCATGTCCACTCACCCAGTCAGCTGACACTGACCACGGCCCCATGGACAGCATGCTGCTCTCCCACTCCTCGAGCATTTGTGGGACCCCTCGTACATGGTAAGCATAATCTAAAGATAATATGATAAAAATAATCTCTAACAATATTTTTGTTTTCAATCATCTCCTATGCATGCAAAAGCTGGATGATAAATAAGGAAGACAGAAGAAGAATTGATGCCTTTGAATTGTGGTGTCGGAGAAGAATAGTAAATATACCATGGGCTGCCAAAAGAATGAACAAATCTGTCTTGGAAGAAGTACAGCCAGAATGCTCCTTAGAAGCAAGGATGACGACACTACATCTCACATACTTTGGACTTGTTGTCAGGAGGGATCAGTCCCTGGAGAAGGACATCATGTTTGGCAGAGTAGAGGGTCAGCAAAAAAGAAGAAGACCCTCAAAGAGATGGACTGACACGGTGGCCGCAACAGTGGGCTTAAGCATAACAATGATTGTGACAACGGCGCAGGACCGGGCAGTGTTTCGTACTGTTGTATATAAGGTCGTTATGAATTGGAACCGACTCAATTGCACCTAACAACAACAATATTGAGAACCTGCCAAGTGCCAAGCACTTTAATTAATTATCCTCATTTGTAGATAAGGAAATTGAGGTTCAGACAAGTTCGGTAACTTACCTGCTGTTCCGTGGCTAATCAATAACCTGTTGGTCTGTCTGACTCCACCTATTCACTCCTTTAACTAAATCAGCCATCACACTGATGTGATCCCTCTCTATAGGCGATTCCAATACAGATGAAAGACCAAAAAACAGCCCATCCCTCCACAGGCCAGCATGTGTCCAAGCGTGGTAAAGGAACCCACACAGACCGAGCAGATTCGGGCTAGGCCTCCAGAATAGAGATAGACAGCAGGGAAAGGCATTGGAGCCAGGAGAGCAGGATCCTGAGCAAAAGTTTGTTGTTGGGAATAAATATGGGATGGTTTGAGTTGGCAGGAAGGAGCCTGGATGGTGCAAGTGGTTTGCGATCAGCTGCTAACCTAAAGGTTGGCAGTTCAGAACCCACCCAGGACTCCATGGAGGAAAGGCTTGGCAATCTTCTGTGAAGATTACAGCTAAGAAAACCCTATGGAACAATTCTACTCTGTAACATATCAGGTCACCATGAGTCAGGGGCCTACTTGATGGCAGCTCACAATAACAACAGAATTGGGAAAGGCAGTGGTGGTTCAGTGGTGAAATTCTCACCTTCCATGCAGGAGACTCAAGTTTGATTCGGGGCCAAGGCACCTCATGCACAGCAACCATCCCTCTGTCAGTGGAGGCTTGCATGTTGCTATGCTCTTTCAGCAGAGCTTCCAGACTAAGACAGACTAGGAAGAAAGGCTTGGCAATCTACTTCTAAAAATCAGCTGATCTTCAACCAATCATGGTGATGGCACAGAACCAGGCAGCATTTCATTTTGTTGTGCATGGGATTGCCATGAGTTGGGGGCTCAATGGCAAATAGAACAAGAGTTAGGGGAAGTGGTTGGAGTGAAGACTGGCTGGTGTGTCCAGTGGCTCTAGAATCTTACTTGAGAAGCTAAGGGGCTCCTCTACTCGAAATCTAAAGGGGCACTAGGGGATCTGTCTTGATGCTGCATTTGCATTGCTTTTTAAGTTGTTTACCAAGCAGCCACATCCCCTCCACCAAGTCTGCCTTGGTGCAGACTCCAGGTGGGAAAGGAATATGGAAAAGGGCTCTAAATGTGAGGCTGAAATTTTTGAGCTGTGTTCAAGGTGGTAGGAAGCCACTGTAATTCCTGAGATGGACAGTGACAGGCTGGGGCCAAAGGAAAGCTCTTTTTCACTGAGAGTCTGCTTTGAGTCATTTGGTGACAGCACATACTACAGCACCTCTTAGAAGGTCTCGTTACCCCCATTCTTACTGAGAAAGCTGAGGCTTAGGGAAATGAAGTTAGTCCCATAGGTCTCACAGACAGTAAGTGAAGGAGTGGAGGGCCAGGCTCACATCTGTCTGCAGCAGAACTTGTGCTCCTTTCCCTCCATGCCACATTTGCCCCTTCAGCAGGGAGTTGGAAAGGATTCCATTTAGGGAGGCACAGGAGGCAGGAAGACTACATCCTGCTCAGTCACCGTCTGGTAGGAGATAGAAGGTGTACACTCAGCAACAAACCCACCCTGAAGCCCCTCTGCAGTTTCTAGAAAAAGGACACATCCCCAGGCCCAGGGGCACCCCAGGGCCTTTGCCCCTCCTTCATAGGAAGAGTGGTTTCCGCCCTGAGCAAGACAGTGCACGTCAGCATGGAAGCCTGGAAGCCCTGGGCTCAGGGCCTATTCCCAGCACTCTCATGGTAGCTGGGCCAAGGTGCTGACTCACCATGTAGCCCTCAGACAAATCACTTCCCTCTTGGGCACTTGATGTGGAACTGAAAGTGGGCATTCCTGTGTCCCTTGCCACCCGTGGTCGAAGCCTGGCTCCCTGTGCCAGAGAGACCTTTCCAACCAAAGCCGACTGTGAGCTGGTTAGGTGGAGGTGGAGGTCCAATGACCATGGAAACAGTGGGGAGCATGTCATTTGAAAACTAATATTCAATGGAATAATACAACAAATTTAGAAAATGGAAAAAAAATGCCTATTTATTTTTCTAACACATGCCACTGAAAACAATTTTCTTGGGTTGTAGGAACATGCACAGGAGAGAATCTTTGGCATGGAGCAGAAGTCCTGGTAGGGGGTTGTGTTTCTTAAAAGGTGGAACAGCTTGAGGTTGAGAAACCCTGAAGGGCTAGGATTCTCTACTTTGCACAGCAGGTTTGGCTCACAGGTAAATTGTTCTGTAGCAGAAGGGTAGGTCCTCATTTAGGGCAACTGAGGCTCTTCAGCTAGGTGGATGGCACTCATAGGGTCTAGTAACATGGAGGGCAGAGAAGTAGCTGATAGACAATACCATGATAGAACACAATAGAACAATCAGCAACATTAAAATGCATGTGATGATGCAGAAAGATGTTCACTGTCATTTTCTAACAAGCTGAAAGTACAAAACTGCCATCCTAGTACTCTAAAATAAATTAAAAATATTTCGGTGAGAACACACATCAAAAAAAAATTCTGGAAGGAGATATAATAAAGTATTAACAGAAGGTATCCCTGAAGGTGAATTTATAGGTGATCCTTTCTCTCTCTCACTCTCTCTCTTTCTCCCTTGCCCACTCTCGCTCTCCATTGTTTTCGGTATTTTCCAAGTTTTCTACATGTATCTAAATATGTCTATATAATCCTGTCTGTTATTTTGTCATACTGTGGTGGCTTGCATGTTACTGTGATGCTGTAAGCTATGCCACTGGTATTTCAAATACCAGCAGGGTCATCCATGGCAGACTGGTTTCAGCAGAGCTTACATACTAAGAAAGACTAGGAAGAAAGGCCTGGCAATCTACTTCCAAAAATTAGCCAATGAAACACTATGGATCACAACAGAATATTGTTCAATATAGTCCTGGAAGATGAGCCCCTTATGTTGGAAGGCACTCAAAATCCACTGTGGTCACAACAATGGGTTTGAGCATGCCAATGATCATGAGATAGAACAGGACCAGGCAACGTTTCATTCTGTTATATATGGGGTCGCCATGAGTCAGCACCAATTCAATGACTACTAACAACAACAACATCTGTATAACCTGTCTGATAAAGTAAACAATAAAAGATTTTTTAATTGAACCTGGAAAAGATAACTTACCAAAGGGCTATATGTACTTCTAAACGAAATTTACCATTCTTATTACTATGTAACTAGCAGTTAACTCCTTACTATGATCAAGTCAGATATTGGTTATCAGTATCAGTCTCCCAGTATCCATCCCAATGGGGTCAGCAGGAGAGTAAGCTATCCCAATCCCTTTTATAACAGGCCTTGGAAAACTATGCCATATATATATATATATACGTATACATATACTTCCACACGTACAGCACAATTTTTCTTCCTAATCATGCATGAGTGAAGACAATATTACAAATAGTTTTCACTCCTGACTGATGGCCAAGGGTGGGGTGCGGATATAGGCTAGGGACGGCAGAGACCCAGTATAAAATTACATTGTTTCAGGGATCATTAAAAAGTGATTGTACGAGGAATTAGTGTCTCACCATTGATGATCTACTGAGCTAATCCCATTGCTTCTATTTATTACTATAATCTGAAACCTCTTGACATAAGCCAGGACCAATTCAGAGATAGAAAAACCGAGTCACACAGAAATACAGCAACTGGTCTAAAATCAAACACTGAGCAGAAGGCAGACCAGTAAGTGTGTGAGCCCTAAGTAGCTATTCAATCATCCAACAAACATTCACTAGACACCTACTGTGTGCCTGGTGTGGAATAGGCCCCATGGAGTCAAAGATAAATAAGATGGCTTTCCCAGATAAACACATACCCCGACTAGTGGGAGGAGAGAGGCTTACAAACAGGTTGCATCATAACACGTAAGTGCTGTGTGAGAGGACTGTGGGAATATGTAGAAAATGGGGCCACTAACTGCTTGGGCTGGGGACTGGGGAGGGGAGGGTAGGGTGGGTAGAGGGTGTGTCAGAAAGGCTTTCTGAAAGGGGAACATTTGATCTGGTTCCCAAGAGATGAGTAGGAATCCACCGAGTGAAGATGTGAGGAAGAGTGTTCCAGAGAAGGGAACAGCCTGTGCAAAGGCACTGGGATATGAGGAAAAGTGTCCTATTTGGAAATGTGATGTGCCCAGGACACAGGGCACAGAACGTGCAGTAGGGAGTAAGTCAGGTGAAAAGAGGCTGGCCAAGTAAGTTGTGATCAGAGTGTCAAGGGCCCTGAATGTCCCTCTGAAAAGTTTGAGATTCATCTTTTTGGCAATCTTGGGTAGGCAAACGTTTTTCAGCAAAAGGGTGACTTTTTGCTGAAAAAAGTCACCCTTTTGCTTTTGGTGACATTGGTGTAACTGGATTAGAAGGGGAGAGGCTCAGGGCAATAGCCAGTGAGCAATGTGGTGAGGGCCTAGAGTGGGTAGTCGTCACAGGGATGGGGAGGAGGAGTCCTCCACTTGGTGCAGAGGCCTGGCTATGCTCAGAAGACCAGCTTGCAGTCAGGTAGGTCTTGCCTGGCAAGGAGAGTGTCCCTGGGTGCCAGAGTTACATGAGGATCGACAAGGCTAAGCTCAGACAACAGAGGCCTCTTGCCCCATCCTTGCAACACCCCATTTGGAAAGGTGGAGAAATCGGGTGACGTGGGCAAGGTAGGGCAGAGTTCCAGGGAAATGGGTTGGGGCCACATGGGAATGATGACAGAAGGTTGGGCAGAAGCCCAGGGCAGCCAGGGCAGGAGGGTAAGATGGGGTGGGAGGTGTTCGCAGCCTGGCTGCAGGTGCCACCCACAGCTTCAGGCACAGATGTGTGCAGCTCCTGGGACTCACCCTGGCCAGGGGTCTGTTCAGTGGGACTCCTACCTGGGGTTGCCCCACCACTGCCAACCCCCTAGAGACCATGCCTGTGCTGAGGTCAGGAGTAGAGAGGAAGTGAATTCTCCTCTTTCCCTTGCTCTCTGATCCCAGTTGCAGGCTCAGAAAATCAGGGTATTGATTCCCCTTGGAAACAATCAAGTCTGCCTTCTTAATTTACTGAGGCCCAGAAAGGGGAAGTGACTTGGCCAAGGTCACACAGAGGGTGAGTGGCTAGGCCAGACCTGCAGGTTTTAGATGAAAAGCTCCAGACCCTGGTCTTTCTTCTTCACCTACCTCTCCCATGCTCCTACCCTCTCGCTTCTCTACAACCCTTCCCCCAAGGGCCAGAGACACTGGGGTCAGGGACTACTGCCAGGCCCAGGTACCCTGAGCAGTCAGCCCAGGCCCAGGGAATTCCCCACCTTCCTCTCAGCCTCCCACCAGTTGTTTCAGAGCCCAAGGTTTGGCTGTCACTTGTGTGGATGCCCACCCCCAGGAGCAGGCCGACAGAAAGACAGACAGATGGTCCTCCTGGGCAGAAATCTGGGAAGGGAAGCAAGGGTCACTTTTCTCACCACCCAGCTGTGAAGTCCCCCAAGAGTATGGAGACAACTCTCTACCTCCCTGCTCCCCCGGAAGGACAAGTCTGCCTGCTGCTCAGTGGACATAGCCTCTAGAAGTGGAAAACATGGGCCCAGTCTGGCTCTCCACACACTTTCCACTTGGCTGGGGTCATCCCCATTTCCCTCCCTGAGCATCAGTTTCATCATCTGCAAAAGGGCATAATCACGTCTATGCCAGGATTGCTGTGATGATCACATTAAATTCTCAGTGTGAGAGAGCTTTGAAAATGACAATCCACCTCACAAATAGGAAGGGTAGAGTCAGTTCCTGCTCATCTAAGTGACTGTGTGTGCTCAGGTACCTGTCAACACACAGGCAAATGTTTTCTCTAAGACAAGTATGCGTCCCTCTGTCCTCGGCATTACACGTTCTCTCTGCACACCTTTGATTACCAAGAGTGGGTTTCTGCAGTGGGAAAGAGAGAGATGAGAGTGAGGAGGCAGGAAAGGAGGTGGTACCAATAGTCTACGGGTGGTCTGTCAGCGATGGGGCCTGCAGGAGAGTGGTGCTGTGGCAGGAGACTTGTCTGGGTGGCCCCACAGCCCTGGTGAGCTACTGACGTGCCTGTGAACAGTCCACCTTCCCTCTCTGGCCTCTGCCCTTCCTTTCACAAGGAGGATGCTCAGTGGTGCTACCCAGGATACTCCGTTGCAGACCCATGCTGACCATCCTCTCCTTCCTATGCACACCCCCTACTTGGAGTCACCAGGGGGAGGGGCAATGGGTGGAAAACTCAGAGAAGAACTTTCTCTGTGGGAAGAGGAGAGGGGAGAGAGGGAGCTGGGGTCAGCCCAGATGACACTGAGAAGTAGGAGGCTTCCTTCTGGCACCATGACTTCTTCCCTGCTGATCAGGACATTGCACCTCCACAAGTGAGGCTCAGAGAAGGGTGGGAAGTTGCCTAGGTCACACAACCTGCCAGAGCAAAGCTGAAGTTGCCCCGCTGACACACCTTGCCTCCAAAGCCCAGGCCATCCCCCTCCATGCCTGTGGGTGCTCTACAGTACCTCCAAGGCTGCCACAGAAAGGGCCATGGACCTGGTGGGAGAGGGCTGGCACAGAGACTGACCATGAATCAAGTGATCAATTTTCTAGCCCCAAAATCTAGACATGAGATTGGACAAATATGTAGAAGGCATGCAGTCAATGCCATCCTGGAAAATCATTGACTTTGGAGCCAGAAGTCTTCCACTGCAGGGACTTGCATGGTGGGAACTTGAGACAGACTGGAGTCTGTGGGCCTGGAGCTGGAGAGTTTGAAGGTGGGGCCTCTGGCCACACTGGGCCCCAACCCCATTTCCTGTGGCTGCTGTGGAGGACAGTGGCAGGGGGAGGAATGCTCAGCCTCTGAGAGCTAATCTGGAGAAGTGATTTTCCTCCTCTGCCAGCCCTTCCCTGGGCAGGGCTCTCCAGAGAAGGTAGCCCAGCCAGGGCTCCACAGGGAGGGGTCAGCTTATCAGGCAGGAAACACTGGGCTCCGGCCACATCCTCCTCCTCCTGCTCACAGCAGCTTCCAGGGCAGGAAAACACTCAGCAGCCCAACTGCCTCCACCCTCTCAAGGCCCCCACTGCAACTTCTCCCTCCTCTAAATCTCCCAGGGCACTGGGGAGGCAGCTGAAGGCTGAGGGCCAGCTCCTGAGTGTTGTTCTATTCTGCTGCCCTCCAGAAGCTCTGCCCAGGTGCCCCAGCCTCCCCAGCCCCTCTGCTGCCCCTGGACTGGAGGCTTCCTTTCTGTGCTCCTTCAGCCTGGTCACAGGGCACCCCAAGGTAGGGCAGGGCAAGCAAGGACAGCAGCAACATGACAAAGGAGCACTGGTTGCCAGGTATGCTCAGGGCGGGAAACTTGGGCCGTTCTGTGCCAGCCACTGACCCTCAGGAGCCACCAGCCATTCCCAGGACTGTGTGTCTGCCTCACATCAGTGAGCATGGGGGTGCACACTCAGACCCACCCTCCTCAAGGGAGCTCGCTCCCACCTGGCTCTCCTGCGCCACCACCCACCAAGACAAGCTGGGTTTCAAGAGGCACAAGAAGACACCACTTGGGAGGTAATTGAGAAGACATTCTAACTCACTGGGCCCTTGTCTTCCCTCTCATCTGCACTCCAATCCCAGGGCCCTGTCGCCATCACCCAACTTCCCTAGACATGAGCTCCCAGCCCCTGTGCATTGCTGAGGCCTCACAGTCCTGGGATCTCAGGTGAACCCAAGCAAAGAGAGCCAGCTGGTATGCGGCTTCTGTCAGCAGTCCTACTCCCAATTCCCCAACTTTGCTGACTCTGCAAAGACCTCCATAGCCCAGAGAGGTGAGGTAGCCCTACCCCTACCTCTCCCTAGAAGCTCTTCACGCACTTAGGAACCCCTCACCAGGTTCTGTTCTCAGCTGCCTGTCTGTGGGCGAATCACTCTACCTCTCTGGGCCTCCATTTCCTTTGTCATCAAACCTGGGGGCTGACAGAATGATAATGAGACTCCTTCCAGCTCTTTCAGTCAGTAATATTCTCAAGGTCACAGAGCTAGAAAGGGAAGGCTGTTCTCCAAATTTCCAGTTCCATGTTCTTTTCAGTAAAAATGTAGCCCCTTTATTTACACTACCTGATGGGCTGGTGAGGTCATCAAACCAACCACCTTATCTCATGCTCTCCTTTAGAGATTTTACAAATGTGGCAAACACACTTCCCCTGACCTTTTCAGCACTCGGAGATGTGGGAGCTGGTGCTCCTCTTCTTCAGGGAAGGGAATAAAGGAAAAGAAGCTACATGATTCCTTGGGACCGGAACTGAGGAGCTACCAAGTTCTCTCAGTGTCTCTGATAGGATAAGAACAAAGCAATGTGAAGACACACAGACAGAGCAAGCAGACACCTATGGCCACCAACCCTCCCTGCACAACCTCTCACTGGTGGAAATCACAGCCTTTACCTTCCAGGTCTCATTGTCACAACTGCTAAGACATAATAGCCAGCCTCCCTGATGCCCCTGGAGACTGCAAAGACCTTTTATTAATCAGAGTCCAGCAGCCCTTCTAGGTTGAATAATTTTCTTTTTTGAAGTCCTTCCACTTGTTCCAGAACTGCACCACCCCACAACCCCTCTGATTGACGATGATTGACCATACAAAACACAGTGAGCAGGGCTAAGGTGCCCATCATCTGACCCAACAATGTGAACCTCTGCACAAACCTCTAGGAAATGACTACACCCTATGCCAATGGCACAGAACATTACAAAAGTATTTATGGAATACATGCTTCTACTCCCTGGTAACATCCCCTGCCTTCCTCTCCCACTATTTTCATAATGAGGCTCCCCAACCCTCCCCTCCATGCCCATACAACATTCATTCTCTAATTAAGGGGGAAATACAGACCTAAGAAGTCTGAAGGAAAGCCACAACCCCTACCCAAGCCTCAGACACGGCTACTGTCGTGCCGTCCAGTCGATTTTGATTCATAGTAACCGTATGTGACAGATTAGAACTGCCCTATAGAGTTTTCTAGGCTGTAATCTTTATGGGAGTGGATCTCCAGCTTTTTTCTCCCTTGGAGCCACTGGGTGGCTTTGAACCACCAACATTTTGGTTAGCACCAAAGCATTTAACCATTGCACCACCAGAGCTCCTTTCAAACACGGTACCCATAACAAAAAGGAAAAAGGCATGACCATCAGCCTTCGGGGATGAGGATCACCTGATCAAGATTGGAACAAATTTTTCTACATCTCCATGGATGACATCAAGAGGAAATAGATTTAGACTGAAGCAGAAAGAAAGTAGGTGAAGTATAAGGAAGAACTTTTTGATGATGGAATTTGTTAAGCTTAGACTAGTTTCCTCAAATCAAATGGAAACTCATCTGCCTAAGAAGCCATCCTCAGTAGAGGCAGAAGAATGGGTTGAATGACCTAAGCAGTCTCTTTCAACTTAGTTTATTGCCCAAAGAAGAAAACTGATAGAGTACCTCTATAATCCCTTTTTGTCATCTTTTAGGTGTCCTTTTCTCTTATTTCTCCCACACAATAAACCAGTCATTGAACACATGGCTCCAGATTTTTCTAACTAGTTCCATCCTTAAGGCCTAAAAGAAATCTACATTGGATCATAAAACATACAATATTTACTCTTTAGTTTCATATAAAGCTTTATAATTCCTAAAATATTTACAAATTACTACCTCCTTAGATGAAAGAGGAGTCCCTGGGTAGGGAGTAAACAGTTAACACTTTTGGCTGCACCCAGAGGTGCCTCAGAAAAAAAGTTTTGGTGATCTACTTCTGAAAAGTCAGCCATTGAAAACCCTATGAAGCACAGTTCTACTCTGACGCACACGAGGTCACAAAGAGCCGGAGTTGGCTTGATAGCAACTAGTTACTGGTTAGATGCGAGAACAGGTTCAGGGATGTAGCCAAATCCCAATCAAAACCTGGTGATGGAGCAAGGTCAGACTCCCACCCCTAGGCCCCAACTCTTCTCGATAGTCTCCCACTGTCTCTAGAGTTGACAGCACGCTGTAAATGTGGCCAGCAGCACTAATGGTATGCTCCTGGGGCATTAAGGATTCTGTCTGACTGCCTTGGCAACCAATAGGAGAATGCTGTCCTTTATATAGTACCTCTCCCAAACTAAGTTGATGCTAAACCATAAAGTAAAAACTATCTTCACACATCTCAGGCTAAGGGTAGCAGCAGTAGGCTAGAGGCCAAGGAAGAGTGTGTATCCACTCTTGTATTATTCACCCACTGAGGAAAGGAACACTCCTCATTTACTGATGGAAGCCAGCAGCGAGCTTTAACAATTCTTAGGAAGACAAAGGCACCATGACAAGTAAAACACAGCCAGCCGAGCCTACTTAGATTCAAAATGAAAAAAACCTAACCTGTTGCCATCGAGTCAATTCCAACTCATAGTAGACAAAGTAGAAATGCCCCATAGGGTTTCCAGGGAGTGCCTGGTGGATTCCAACTGCCAGCCTTTTGGTTAGCAGACAAACTCTTAACTGCTACGCTACCAGGGTTTCCACTCAGAGTCAAGTCACTTTAAATAGTCTTCAGTGGCTTTAATTCTTCTTGTTAAGAAAGGAATCATTACATCGGCCTGATACTGGAAGAACTAGATGGTACCTGGCTACCACCGATCACTGCCCTGACAGGGAACACAACAGAGAATCCCTGATGGAGCAGGAGAAGAGTGGGATGCAGATCTCAAATTCTTGTAAAAAGACCAGACTTAATGGTCTGACAGAGACAAGAGGGACCCTGGAGGTCTTGGTCCCCGGACCCATTGTTAGCCCAGGCTTGGAATCATTCCGGAAGCCAACTCTTCAGACAGGGATTGGACTGGGCTATAAGACAGAAAATGATACCAGTGAGGAGTAAGCTTCCTGGCTCAAGGAGACACATGAGACTGCCTTGGCAACCAAGCTCCTATCTGGAGGTGAGAAGAGAAGGTGCGGGGGGACAGGAGTTGGTTGAATAGACATGGGAAATACAGGGAGGAGAGGAGGATGTGCCGTCTCATTAGGGGGAGAGCAGCTAGGAGTACATACAAAAAAAAAAATTTTTTTTTTTTAGCAAGGTGTATATCAGTTTTGTATGAGAGACTGACTTGATTTGTAAACTTTCACTTAAAACACAATAAATAAATAAAGCACTGCACTCAGAGTGACGTCGTTTTAAACCAAATATAAAACTTTCATCATTTGCTTAAGTTTTTGTTTTAAACCAAAGATAAAACATTTATCATTTGCTTAAGTTTTTGTAGACATATTTCTAAGTGAAAGAGAATGAAACCAAAAGATGTGAAAAGAGGAAGGGAATAAGGAAAGAAACAGAAAGAGAGAGCGGGAGAGAGGGAGCGAGCGGTTGAGGAAAAGAGGTGGTGGAGAGAGAAAGACAGAAGGAGAAAGGGAGAGACATAGAGACAGATGGACATGTACAAAGATTTCCCTCACTCACTTCCTGTTTGACTTCAATAATTCATCTTTCTATCAAAAGAAAGGAAAACAAAAGCCCAAATTCATGGAAACTGGAAAAAAATTGGCATTTAAACATGCTTCCTTTTTCATAACTAGGTCTATCTTTAAGTATAAAAATTCTTAACTAACAGTAGAAAAGCACCCATAAAACCAACCCACTCCAGTCTCCAAAATAAACTAACTTTTATTTTACAGACACAGGGAAGGATCATCCAATAAGCAAGGTAAGCATGTGCTTAGGGCATCAACAAAACAGGGGCACCAGTTGTCCAAAGCAATGACCCATAGATGCCAAGCAGACAGGACAGAAGGAAAAGGGAGCACTGCAGTGGAAGGGAACGGGCAGGGCACTAAATGAAATTGATACCACCTCCAGTATGGGTGGAAACCCTGGTGGCATAGTGGCTAAGTGCTACAGCTGCTAATCAAGAGGTCAGCAATTCGAATCCGGCAGATGCTCCTTGGAAACTCTATGGGGCATTTCTACTCTGTCCTATAGGGTCGCTATGAGTCAGAATTGACTCAATGGCAGTGGGTTTGGTTTTTTTTCTTTTTTTTTGAGTTTCCAGTGTGGGTGAATGTGCTGGCCAGAAATAAAGATACGAGGGTGCCCACATGCAAAGTTGTTTAAACTATGAGGGCCTACCACTTCAACACCTTCATTGACATTTATCTCCTAAGGTCCCCTCCTGAGTAATTGAAACTCCTTATCTCAGGGGGTCTCAGGAGTATACTATTTCTTTCTAATAAACAAGAGGTGGGAGTGGGCTGTGGAGCCTAATTCTTGCTACATTCACCCAATATGCAACTGGATCCAACATGAGCGGTTACTCTGCAAGAACAGATTATGTTAATAGATAACAGGGCTTGATCCATTTTGAGAGAACCATCTTTGTATATCCATGTCTGCAGATCCAGGAACTCCAGCCTACTCATGTAGGCATGCATGATTCCATAACAGATGATAAAATACAATGCGTATTTCTCCATGCTGAAATTGCTTTAAGTGTATTCCTAACTTTAATGATCACAAACTGCAAAATAGAACACTCATCTTCATCCCTAAAGAGGACTAAAAAATCCTCAGCATACAACAATGATTCAAGAAAGACTCAATTCATTATCTTTATTATGAATGGAAATAGATATTGTTCGGCAGCTTAATTATAATGAAATAATTGAAGAATGTGTATGAGCAAAGAATGGAAATGTTTTTTAATTACAACACGTTAGATATGAAAGATCTACCTAAAGATAAGATACAGTAGTTTGCTGCAAAACAAAAGAAAAGGAGTCATTTTGTGTCTCAACTATTAATTGAGATCCTGTGGGAAAGCAAACAAGCAATTTGAAGCAGAAGCTCTAAACATGTTCATATGCTTCGACTCAGCAATACCCTGTGTGTAGTTAAGATTATGTATCAATTTGGCTGGGCCATGATTCTTAGTTGTTTGGCAGTTATGATGTAGTTTGGCAGTCATATGATGATGTGATCACCTCCATGATGAGATTTGGTATAATGTGATCACCTCCATGATGGGGTCTGTTGTGAGTAGCCAATAAGTTGGAAGGGAGTTTCCTTGGGGGTGTGGCCAGCATCCAGTACAGGTGGACTCTCTGGCAAGGCTCTCGAGCTTTTGCTGGTTCTGGATCCTGCAGCTGGTTCCTGTTCATCTGACCTCCGGTTCCTGGGACTTCAGGTAGTAGCTTACCTGCCATCTTGCCCACTGATTTTGGGATTCATTGGTCTTCAAAGCCTGTGAGCTAGAGCCCTGTTGTCTGACTTGCTGATGGTTTGTCAGCCCCTGTGCCTGCATGAACCTGGAGAAATTTCCAGGCTGACCAACCGACTTGGGATGTTCCAGCCATTTCCTTAATACAAATCTCTCTGTATACATATTTATATGCTTTACTGGTTTTGCTTCTCTGGAGAACCCAGCCTAAGATATCCTGATTGAAATTTATCTCAGGACATAAACAAGTAAATGTTCATTGCAGTGTTATTTACAGTGGCAAAAAGAGAGAGAGAAACAATTACAATTTAGTTATCCAGTTGCAAGGGAATGGCCAGATAAATTAAGGTACATTAATTTACAGAAGTACTGTGCAGTCATCAAAAATGATAAATATGAAAATAGCTTACCAACCTGGTAAAACTTCTGTAATATGATGTTGAAAGGATAAAGCCAAATACCAAATGGTATCTGTAGCTATACTATGATTACACCACATACAATGTTGCCTACATGGACTAGGGAGTTCAGTATACAAAAATTAAGATATTGAAAATACTAGTGTTGAGGCTGTACGGTAAGTAATTTTTCTTTTACTCCAAAATCTTTTTCATATTGATTTTCAAACTAGAAGGAAAACACCTTTTGCAGAAAAAAAGTTTAATGACTTAGGAAAATATTTAATATTAATAAATAAAACATCTGTATGGTATTATCCTTTTATAAAAGATATGTATATTTATATGTATATTTACGTATATTCAGACAAGAAAAAGGATGGATGTATGGCAAAATGTCTGTAAGTGGTAGGACAATAGAGAACTTCTTTCTTTACAATCTGCTATTTTCTTCCCCCTAAACTTTCTACAACTATGTCTCATTTGAAATTTAAAATATCTATCATCTAGAGGCCTTGGTGGTGCAACAGTTAAGCGCTCATCTGCTAGGTTGAACCTACCCAGCAGCTGTATGGGAAAAAGACCTGGTGATCTGCTTCTGTAAAAATTATAGCCTAGAAAACCCTATGGGGCAGTTCTGCTCTGTCACGTGGGGTTGTTATGGCACCTAACAACAACAACAGCCTGTCATCCATCTATCTATCTGTCTGTCTGTCTGTCTGTCTATCTATCTATCTATAAAGAAACCAACCCAGTGCCATCAGAAGATAAATACATCTCTTTTAAAATTCTCTCTCTCTCTATTTTCCCTTCTTTCACTGGGATAAAACCAAGAGCACAGCCTTCCCAGAAGGAAAGCACTTCACAACCACTGCAGATGGACAGGGAGTATGTTACAAGCTGTCTGCCCTCATCTTTGTTCTGCTGCCACAGGACAGGACAGGAGAGGTTTTCCTCCCCATCCTCATGCTCATCTCCTGACCTTCTTACTCCAGGCAGCTATAGTCTAGGAAAAAAAAAAAGGAGCAGACAAATAGCCATTGCCCTGTCGGACCCAGCCTCAGGGCTGTGAAAACTATACACACAAATGCCCCCATAGCCTTTGCTTTCAGAGAAATGGGCCAGAAAATTAAGGACCAAGAAGTGTCCAATTCTTTAACCACCAGCGTCCCTAATGCCACCAAGATTAACTAGAAAACATCTCAGGACATCTCAGATTTTTATTCATTTGTTTATTTATTTATTTGTTGAATAGCTACTATGTGTCTGCCCTGTTGGGGAGGATGCACATTGGTGGATAAGTCCCACGCTGGATGATGATGTAAGGAGATCCACCTTAGCTCTGTGGTAGGAGAGTTACAGTCCCTCTGTCGAGCGGGGGTGGGGATGTCTGAGCTGGACTTCAACAATGGGTGGGTTGTCCCCACACAGGGACTAAGCACTGGTAAAAACTCTGAAGCATGGGAAAGAAGACTACTTTCAGAGAAAAATGAGGCTTTCCAAGAGTGGCAAGGTACACCATAGGGAGCCCTGAGAGAGGGCACTGTAAAGAGGGTACCCACACAGGGCTAGCTGAGTGTTAGGGGACCTGAAGATTATATAATTTGGGGGCTCTCCTAAAGAAAATAATACAAAAATAACTTCCCTATTGCAAAATTTCTAAAAATGAGTGGCACGTGAACACATGGGTAGGTTCCCTCTTGGGACATCGGAAACAGCCTGCGCAAGTGAGAGGCCAGAAGCTTGATCCTCATTAGCGTCAAGGTGAACCCACCTCTGCAGTATACTGCCAGTGCCGGTGAGGAACAGGCGCTGGGGGAGAGGGTAAAAAAAGCATGAAATAGTAATATCTATGTGTTTTTTTTTTTATGTGTTAGAAAAAGTAACATCACTGTGCATACTCATAAATTCTCATCAGCGAAAGGAAAAAGCATTCTCGTCACTGGAGGCAGTTGTGTGCCCAGAACGAGCAGCTGAAACTCTAAAATATGCCTGATTTTCTGGGAAGTACTGTTTTACTCATAGTCGAACAAAAGTGAAAGAGCTGTCCTGTTGCCTGCCTGTTTCCTGCCTTCCCAGGGGTAGGGACAATGCCTCCACCCCCCACGGTATGTCCTGGAATGGAATACACCCCTTTTGGCAGTGTCAGGATGATGTTACGGGCAGACACTGCCAGACAAGGGCTGCCCATATCCTCTGCCAGCCGATGACACTGCAGGCAGCCACTGTTAGCGACCCACAGGGATGGGGCATGAGTGGCAATGTCTTCAGGTATCATCTAGCTCTGGCCCTATAATTTCCTTTTGCTCTTTCTTTCCTTTCCTGGGCTGTGATAAGTATGAAGTGCACGGCATGTGATTCCACACCATGGTAAAGTATTAAAAAAAAGGATCAAGCCTCTAGCTGTGAAACTGTTTGGCTGAGGCGGCCAACAAACAAGTCTGGCTATGCACTGAAATACCAACCTCCCCTGACTAAGTAATGTGAGCCATACATCACTAGCTCCCACCTGGGCCTCAGTGTCCCTGGCTGTGCAATGGCGTGGATGAATGACAGAGCCCCACCTGACACCATGGGTGAGAAATAGCCCATAAAACTTTCTGTAAAACTCCATACACCTGTAAAGGGCTATTAAAGTAATGAATACAGATTAGGGTCCTAATTGAAGGATGAATGTATGACCAGTTTAGCCCTCCCAAAACCTACTCCTTGGTCCAGAGGGCCTGGGAAAACACAAGGTTGCCCTTGATTTGAACATGTTACAACTGCTGCACCACAGGGAAAAGCCAGACACAGGTGACCTGCACAGGCACTGAGTAATCACCAATTTTTTCCAGGTACTTTTTGGCTGGCATTATAATCCTAAGCCTTGCAAGATGTTTCATTCTTTAACTGCCAATTCATGTGTTCTCCTGCTTCTTCCACAGCATTCTATAGAGCTTTGAGAGTTTGCTATTTGTTATTATACCACATCCATGGAGACATGCGGAAGAAAGATGGGGCAGTCTGTTCAGTAAAGTTTTACAGCCTTGGAAACTCTAAGGGGCAGTTCTACTCTGTCCTATAAGGTCGCTGAGTTGGAATTGACTCAACGACAATGGGTCGGGTATAGATACATAGCAAAGTAGGCAATTTAGGTATTTCTCAAGATTATTTCAAAAAAGAAAGGAAAAAATGTGGTAGCCTTAAGGAAGCAAGTCGTGGGGGAAAACTTACTTTCTATCTTGAAATAGCATGATAATTACCTCATCTCACTTTCCAAATGTAAACTCATCTTGAGAAGAAAACTGTTCTTTATGTAGGTTATGAGTCAGTCTTTTCTTCCCATGTCATTGGTAACAACACTGTTTCCAATGTGTAGAATTGTGATTTATCTCTTTACCATAACTCATAAAATAAAATACACTACCCCTACAAGATATCAACTTTTTAAAGTAAAAAAAGTTGATGTAGAAAATAATTTGACCAATAATACAAGCAGCACTGGACATAATATCTGTTTCTCTTGAAATCTTTTTGTAAAACTGTATTTTAAATGATAGAACGATCACGGTACAAAAATGTTTATTTAAATTAAATATTTTAGACAAATCAATATCCACAACTGTTCCAAGGCATGTGTAGTTGTTACAAGAAAAAAAATGGAACAGTTTAGCTTAATGTCTGTGATAATGTTTTACAAGATTATTAATACACATTCTGGAATGTGCACCAGTCAATCACAACCTCAAGGATTTACTATTTATTACCAAATGTCATATACAACAATAGCATAAAGATTAATCATATCTTGTAAGCAATTTTACAATGAGACTTCTTGGAAGGAAAAAAAGGATTGTTTAACAATACAAAACATAAGGGGGAATAACAGGAGAATATATAAAACACTTACATTGTTCATACAAGCAATAATAGGCTGAAATCAGAAGACAAACTGTTTTCTTTTACTCACTTTTGGTATGTTCCTTCAAATGAGGCTTGGGGGAAGAATGGAAATATTTTCGGGCCAGGGTCAGGGCTCAGAAACATTTTCTGAATCACAGTGCATTTTTGCTCTTCAGAAATGAAGTAAAATCAAAGTGGGGGCAGGAAAGGTGTTCTAAAACCTTGGCTGCGAAATGGCCTTAAGAACCAGCTGGCTTGTAAGGAAAAAAATTCCCATCAAATTCATGGGAATTATCTTTGGGATTGTAAATCAGGTACTCTATGAATTAGTATCTAATTCAAGAGTGGGAGAAGAGAAAGGAAGAAAAACAGAAAACCCAGGAAAGGGAGATGGAGAAAGCCAGGAAGGAAGCTCCTTTTGCATCCACTGAGGAGATGTGTGGCTGAAGTTTTGCTCAAGAAATAACACATCAAGATTTGAAGAAAGTAATGCTTTGTTCCAAGTTCCTTTTAGGTATTATGGCTTGTTTGGCCATTAGTAACAGGGAGTTGATGTGAAGTTACCATCGTTAACAAGAACATCTTATTTCTTATGCACAGACACATATTCAAGAGTGTGCATGAAGGCTTGTGTGTCTCACATTCACTGTATATATTCAGACTGTGTATATTCTCGTGAGGTTTATCTGTAATAAAAGAGAACTTATCTTAAAAAAAAAAACTTCAACCACAGCAGTTAATTTCCCAAATCAAGATGAGTGTTTTCTTTCAAATTAAAAAATAGCCCTTTTGGAAGACTGTAATAATTGTGGAAAGGAGTGGAAGTGCAGAAAGTTTCACGTCCTTGGATTACAAACACCGAATTATCATCAAGTTGCACATTAATGAGCTTATTAAGGAGTCAAATTTCCCATTTTCCTTTCAGTAAGTCTTGAGAGAATGTTAAATCAGAAAAGCATGGAGCAAAGAGGACCTTAGACACCAAGTCTGCCCCTCTTTTTACTGATGGGAAAACAGGCTTGGTAGGGGGGCAGGTGCAAGCACATCAGGGTGTCATTCCAATCGTCTGTGGCAGATCTGGGACTAGCTCCCAGGTCCCAACTTCTCATCCAGTGCTCTTCTCAGGTGAAGGACCTAATAGACCAAGTCTGCTGTGCTCAGAGTGGCTCTGTTGGAAGCAGGAGAGATGCAAATGCTGGGCTTTGCACACATTTGTCTCAACAAGTGGTACTGGGAAGAGATCAGTAAAAATTCTACTGTTAAACAGCATCTTTCAGCAGCTACAACGCCTTATTCCCAGGGTGTAAAAACCAATGAAAATTCGTTTAAAGGAATATACTCAAAATGCAGGCTGAAGGGTGTGGAACTGGCAGGCAAGGGGGCAGAGGGGCACTTAGATCAGCAAGACCCCCTTCAGCTTTAGGACAAAGGCTTTGGGGCCTGGAGTTCATGCCTCTCCATGCCCTGAGGGTGGTTCAAGGAAAGTTGGTAATACTGCATCTTCTCTCAGCTCCCTGTGGTGCTCAGGAAGGAGAGGGCAGCATGGGCAGGGCGGCACATGGTGCCCTGGGGCTCTATGACACACTGTAGCTGTTGTAATACGTTGCTGTGGCGTCAGCCAAGACTGAGATGAGGCTGGTCTCTGTGGGGCCAGCTGCTGGCACCTGGGATACCGGGGCATGTCCACTGAGGGCCACGGCCCCTGCGGAAGAGTCTGGGCGGCCAGGAGTGTTCAAATACTGGTCAAACTCATTGCGATCCATGTCCCCCAGGAGTTCCACCTGGCTCAGCTGATCCAGGGCATCAAAGCCGGGGTGCTCAGGAGGAGGGGAGAGCTGGCCCAGCTGGGCATGGAGGTTGGAGTGGAGAGGGTGGTAGGTGGCAGGGGAGTAATAGGCAGGAGATGGGGGACAGCCAGGTACAGTGGACATCATAGAGACACCTGGGGACTGGCCGAGGGCCAGGGAGCCCAGGGGGTGACTGCAGTGGAGGGGGCTGGGGGCATACTCAGGGGAGTATGGGGGCCCAGGCAGGTGTGGGATGCAGTGGGAGTGAGCATGCTCCTCCTGGCAGGGCGGGGAGAAGAAGGTCTGCTCCGGCTCCAGTACATCCAGGGGAGACATTTCTGGGGGTGTGGGCAGCCCGTAGGGATAGGTGTCCACACCGCCTGCGGTGCTGCCACTGCCGCCAGCTGACCCCTCGCGGTAGCAGCCCCTGAGGCTGGGCACGGTGGCACCTGGGGAGTACTCACCCCTCTCCTTCTCACCCAGAGCCCCCCGGCTCCCACTCCTCTTCTCAGGCAGGGCATTCTGGTCACGGGAGAGAGGGCTCAGCAAGAAGCCAGGGTCCATTCGCTTGCAGAGGCGTTTGACCTGCTTCTTCCTTCGGGGGCGGTACTTGTAGTTGGGATAGTCCTGCATGTGCTGAACTCGCAGCCGCTCAGCCTCGTCCACGTAGGGCCTCTTCTGGGACAGCGTCAGAGCCTTCCACGACTTTCCTGCTCACACAAGCCAGAGAAGGCCACCTTCAGTATCTAGGCTACTTTGAGCCGCTGGCTCACCTGTCTATGAGACTCATGCCTCTGACCATCTTACACACAGGGCTGCCCCTCCATGCCTCACTCCCACCTCCATCTCATAGCCACAGACAGATGACAGCCTTGCATTCTCTTCCCACCATAGATCCTGCACACCACCTTTTCCTGCTTGCATCCCACAAACTGTACATAAAGACACATCACCTCTCATATAAAAGCCACCAGATAAAGTGAACACTATAAAAAAGGAAAGATCAGCAGCCAATGGTCTGCCTGACCCAGTGTCAGTGAAGGGAAAAATATATAACCACCAAACATTGATTGAGGCTCTTCTTATCCTTTGACTGTCAATTCAAATCATTTGTGAGTTTTAATTAAAATGTGTGCCTTTGTTGATTATTGGTGGCTCTCAGGAAGTGATACTGTAACTCACAGGCCTTCCTGTGGGGGAACTCAGGCTCAGTAAATAGTTGCACAGATGTAAGTAAATTATAAAATCTCACAAATGATTACCCCTTACATCTGAAGGTCGAACAGGACCCTGCTGTAGAAGACTTGGGCAGGATGTAAGCATCTGCCTGCAACATACACACATGCACACACACATATGCATGCATACACACCTTTACACTAAGGTGCACACACACATACGCACACATGTACACACACAAACACATGTGTACAACACACACACAGGGTACTGCTTATAGCCCATGTACCTTCGACCCTTCAATTGTGGCAGGGGGCACCTGCTCAGCCACTGACTCTCCATGCAGAAGCCAATTCTTTAATTTGCCCGTGCCTCTATTTTCCTCGCTATAAAATAAAGACACTGTGATACCATTCATCTCAGAACTCTCCTCTTTAAAAGCATTCCATGCCCCTACCCCATTGATGCTAAAAGGCTAGGTCCACGTGTAAGTTACTTTCATTGTTATCACTAGTCTGTTGTTTTATAAATTACTTTCATGTTTGTCTTTCCTTTGTGCATGTACATTGTGCATCCCTCTAGCTGCAGTGTTTTCTGAAGGTAGCTTCCAGACACTTGAATTATCTCCTCAAGTGAGCCCAGGATTCTACAATTTTAATAAGTTCCCCAATAATGCTAATGTATCCTGAAGTTTGAGAACCACTAAACCGGAGCTTAATGCCCCTGGCTAAGCCCTGTAAGAAAAGCGGCCACATATCCAGCAGCACTCCCCACAGTGCTAAGGACAGAGTACAGAGCTGTATGCTCAGGGTCAGGCACTGGCTGGCTCCATGAGCCAAGGCCCTCAAAGGGTTCAAGGGGTGGCATTATTATTCTACCATTTGGGTGAAAGTTTATAACTATTTTGATGGAGTCACTAATATAACTAGCTGTCACTTAAAATGATAATTTGAAAAGTGCTAGGAACTCCAGATTTGGGGCCGGAAGGGATTCTGAAGGTCAGTGATCCCAAGCCCGTGGCGCTGCAAAAGGCCCAAGATCCAGGTGCACACTCCACACTGTCTATGGACTGAATACATAATGTGAAACTAGTTTCTAAATGTATCTAGTATTGATAAAGCACAGGTTCATTTTCACATGTTACTAAATGTATAATTGTCTTTACATTTTCTCATTCATAATATACTAAAAATACTGGGGGAAGATGCTGGGAGAAGAAGACAATTAGTTGTCTTTAAAGTTTGGAAAGCTCATAGTCAAGCTGGGACTCTCACATGGAGCCTTCCCTTTCATAGGTCAGAAAGAGAAGGGCTGGATGAGATTATGGAGTTGGAAGCAGGTCATCCTACTGCCTCCCTATTAACAAGGATACAGATACCATCTTTTAAAAAGTAACACCACGTTTGTTTCCCTAGCCCAGTGCCAGGTGTTGTTAACTGGGAAGGAATCAGGGTCTCTCCTGCAAAATGAGCTGTAACTCTGGAAGCCTGTGCAAAAGTGCCTAACAGGCGTGCACTCACACAGAGGTATTTGTCTCCTAAGTTCCTTTCCCTGGGAGCAGGCAGCCTCACTGGCAGAGGCAGGCTCCCCAATCTGCCCTCCTCTCTGATTCTGGTCTGAATCCTGGTGCTTTCTTTCCTGACCTGGGCCTGGGCAATAAGGCACAATGTCTAGGACCCACAAAACATTTAGGGTTCCCTAAATATGCTTTTAATTTCTTTTAAAATCGTGAGAAAAATATAAGCTTTTAGATAGAAGAAAATGCTTTAACATATAATATTCATATATTTATTTTTTATCAGCACAATATAGAATATAATTTTAAATATTTTTCATTGAGGATTGGGTCCACTTTGCAAAAGTGCTTAGGATCCAAGAAAGTCATAATGCTGCCTCGGGTACAGCTAGCCAGCAGGCTGTGTCATGGGCAGTAGGCCCTTTGAGATAAATGGGCATCTAAACTGCAGAAGGGCTCTGGGGACCCCCTCTGTGGTCCTGTGACTTTAGGCAGCAGCTGGGTGGGTATCAAGTCCTCATCCCATGGTTCCATGCAGGGAAAGAGCCCTCAGCTCCTACGGGAAAAGGAAGGGCTCCGTTCCAGACCCGGGTGGGGTTAGGGAGGACAGGGCCAGTCTCAGATTAGGAAGCACGTCCTTTCTCACAGGGCCTGGAGCCCGCTGGGTACACAAAATGATTTAAAAGTTTCCTGCAGTTAAAACTAATAAAAACCACGTCGGAGGGTAAAAAAAGGGGTTGGGAAGGTGCTCAGCTCCAGACATTGGAGAAAGAAGAGAATCCATAGGAACATCGGTTTTTTCGGACGCGACCAAACTTTATCCGCGCCCTAGCAGACAGCCCTGGGGTCTTTGGGCCTGGCTCCTCCCCAGCCCTACCGCCTCTGCCACCCCAGCCCAAGTCCGCGGAGAAAGCCAGAAGCGGCCTGGTTCCAGAACAGACCCTCGATAACAATCCGAATTAAATTACCCACACCCCTATGACTGAGAAATCTAAGGAATGGAGTCTATCTCCGTAGACTTTTTTTGGTGTTGTTTTAATAATTAAAGCAGGGGTACGTTTCTGCAGTGTTTTTCTTCACGAATATTCGTTAATTTTTTTTTTTTTTTATCTGCGACAAACAACTTCTGTGGTTGTGCCAATCGTAAAGTACAGGGAACAATAGGTTTTACCTCTTCAATATTCCTAGCAAACGTCGGTTTTGTGCTCGGCCTTTGCAATCCCATTACCCGCCGCTTCTTTGCGCGCGGGTTTGCGCGGACCCGGGAATGAAGCGGGCGCTCCACACTCTGCTAGACTATTCCAGTAGCCGCGAACTCCGCTTCGAAGGGCTGCCACTGCTCTGCTCCTGTTCCCGCCAAGGGAACCTTCCTGCAACCCAAAACCTCTGCGCGGATTCATTTTCGGCCTCGCTGATTGCTTCCGACTCTGAAACTCCGACATCCAGCACACACATCCATATTCAATTTATGCGCAATCTCGCCAACAAAGTGAGCGCCCAGGGCGCTAAGGCGCGCGCACATGCACTCCCGGCATACTCAGAGCTTCCAAAGATTCTCGCTCTCCCCTGACTCGCGCGCCCGAATGGCCCCCTTCTCGACGTTCCCAAGCCTGAGCACCACACCCAGTCTCTGCCCGCACCCACGCCTCGAGCCCTGCGGAGCCCTGCCCGCCAACCCTCAGTTAGTCACTCACCCAGCATCTTGCTGAGTTCGGCATTGTGCAGGTCTGGGTTCTGCACCGCCAGCCGTTTCCTCTCGTCCTTGGCCCACACCATGAAGGCGTTCATGGGCCGCCGGATACGGCTCTCGGAGCCCTTGTCCCCCGGGGGGCGCGGGGCGGCCGGCGGGGACAGCCCATCCGACAGCTCGGCTTCCAGGGCCGGGCACTCGAGCCCCTCAGGCCACGGGTAGGCTCCCAGCAGCGAGGCCATGGCCGTAGGGGTGTCGCCTCGCTTGGCTTCGCTGAGCCGGGGGTGACCTGGCCTTCACACGGGTCGGGGGCGTCCGACTTGGCCAGCAGCTGCGGTCCTTTATTTATCAGCTTCGATCCGCCGCGTCCTCCAATGACTCTCGAAGGTGGCGCGGCTCCTCCTTCGGTCTCGGCGCGCCTGCACTCGGCCCGCCCCTCCGCCACCCTGAGTCCCGACTGGGGATCCGCGCTGAGGAGGCACTTAGGGCCGCCTCCCGCTCGCTCCCAGGCCGCAGGTGCAGCTCGCGCTTCCGGGACAAACGCGCGGCCTCGTTGGGTGCCAAGAGCCTAGAGCCGGCAGGTAGGGCGCGGCCCCTCGCAGTTCCCTTGCATGGACGCGGGGAGCAAGCCCCTGCCCAACCTGCTGAGGCCTCCGCCGGGCCAGACTCCAACTTCTTTGAGCGCGGAATCCTACGGAGAACCGACCCCAAACAGGTTTCTCTGGGAGTGCCCGGGCGCACAAGAGAAACATTTACCATGAGTTTCCCCAAGCGTCCAGTGAACCGTTCGTAAGAGAACACACCTGCTGCTTTTCTAAAATGACTGACGCTTTGACAGCCTCGCCCCAGCCAATTTGGGCAGCCAAGGAGGCTGGCAAGGGGTGGGGCTGGTTTCTAGGGCCTGCGTCCGGCTTTAGTGTTTCGCCGAGCAGCGTGCAACAGAAGACCTCTAGGCGCCCACCCCCCTCCCTGCCCCGCGGGAGGGGGAATCCTGTCTTTCTCATTTACCTTTTATTCACTCTGGCAGTCTGATTTCTTTCTTGTTACCCTCATTCTCTCCCCTACCCCAGTTTTATTGTCCGGGTCTCAGTTTCTCTCGCCTCTAGCTCTTTTCCCGCGGAATTCTCTTCTCGTAATATTTTCTTTTCTCAGTCTCCCCCTTCCTTAGACTGGAGTCGCTTCCACCAGGGCTCCCGCGTCCCCAACGGCTTCAGCACGAGTGGGAGCTCCCCCAGATGCCCTTGTTCCGACACTCGGGACAGAAGCCGCTCCTCGGGGGCTATGGGCTGGGAGCTCACGACCGTCCCTCACTGTCACTAATACTCTCACTCCCGAGGCTCTAACATTAGCGCGTACACACAGTAGGCACTCAGGAACTGTCGAATAAGTGAATGAACAAATATGGCTTAGACACACCCTACTGTATAAAACACAGCAGCCATAAGGTTTTTTTTTTTTTTTAAATCAGATCCTGGAATTCAATCCACGAATATTTACTGAGTGCCACCCCTGTGCTGGCCTCTATACAAGGTCTTGGAAACAGAACGCGCGGAGGTGACCCTGAAAGGAGGTAGTATTTTTGTGGGAGGGTCGTGGGGCCTGGAGACAGGACCTGTCTTCTGTGTTTGGGTTACTCTTGCGTAACTCTGAGCAAGTCAGAAAACTCTCTAGACCTCCTTTCTTAACACCAAATGGGGACGATGATAAGACTGACCTCACAGGGCTGCTGTAAAGATACTGTGAAGTAATACATGTGAGAGCTGAATCTCTCTAACATGATGGTTAGTACTAATATACTCTCTAGACATAACCCCTGTAAGTCATAAGTCCGGATTTCAGTGCCCCAACGGGCAGTGACTGAGTTCAGAGATGCCTTGTGCGAAACATACACTCCCGCACCAGCCCCGATTTAAGACTGGTCAAGCAGGTGGAGAAATGCAACTTTCCCGTTTTAATGTTCTAATTTTAACCTCTTTTTTATAGAATACATAGCTGGATTTCCCCCTCCCCTGCAGCCAGGATCCAGTAGCAGCACCCTAGGCCCGTGCGCCCCATCTGATGCTTTTGCCGGCCAGGGCCTGACCCGCAAAGAGTGCGGGACGCGGTGCAGCGCTGGCCGGGAAGGGGGTGTCCCGCAGTGGGGCCTCGCATTTAGGAACCCGAGGCGGAGCAGCGGGGCCGACTGGCGCCGGGAGCCCGGCCCGGGAGTGGGGGAGGGCGGGGGTGGGGAAGGTGGGGAGGGGAGCGGGAGAGCAGGAGGGGTGTTGCGGAGAGATTGTGTCCGCAGTCTGGGTGGACTTCCCCACCCCGGAAAGCTGAGGCCATTTCCCGTGTCGGGCCCCTTTTCCAGAAATTCCTCCAGAAAAAGCTCCAGGCCAGAGTGCTCCAGGAACCCAGGGAGCAAATGCCGTGCCCTGCCGGGGGAGGACAGCTCCGGTGGGTGCCGCAGACAGACTTGCACAGTGGCCGCAGACCGAAGAAGGAACTCGATCCCCACCTTTTCTGACCCCGCAGTCTCTCCAGGCCCTGCACCATGCTCTGCGGGTTTAGAGGCCTCCCTAGCACCCGGCGTTCCCACTCGCGTCCCCAGCCGCTGGCACCCTCCTTGCGTGGCCCCTGAGCTGAAAGCGTACACGCCGAAGGGTCCTGCCTGGGGCACCGGTTTAGAGAGACGCACTCACTCAGGGAAGCGGAAGGGGTCAAGGAGCACGCCCTGTAAGGGAATAGGGAGGAGGCGAAAAAAGAATGGGCAGTAGAGAAAGATCCGATAAAGATTCCAGAGCTCGCTGGGGCGGGGGGTGAGGGCGATGGTGGAGAAAAGACTGCTAAAACGGAGAAAACAGCGGGGGTGGCAGAATACGTGCCGTTGTTTCGAATGGTTTGATTGCTTGCATTTGGTGAGATGTGAGAGGAAGCGTGCGCCTGGGCTGTTCAGGAGCTGAGCCTGCTTCGTCGCCAGCTCAGGCGCGGCCCAGGGCGGGAAAGCTGTCTGCATTTGGATACTGGGGCTCGCTCACTCGCTCCATTCAATCATTCCTTTGTTCACTGGCATCCATATATTTATTCTTCTGGACAATCTTGGGCTAACGCGTCCTAGTGCCGGCGGCTCTAAGGGATGCGGGGTTTCATCGCGAGCCTCAGTCCACGCTGAGCTTTGCACAGACTCCAAGCGCTCCCAAAGTCCCCGGCTCCAAGGGCTAAGACCCAAAGCTAGAGCTGAGAGCCTCGGAGACCCCCACCGCACTGCTCTCGCCAGCGCTGGGCCCGGGACCTCGTCCAGTTGTTGACCCAGCTGCTCATTTCGTCGACGCTCCGCGCGGCGAATCTTCAGTCGTGCGCCCTGGTAAACAGAACAGATAAGGGCCGAGACTCAAGACCAGTTGAGCGAGTTCGGGCTCAGGCTCCGACCTGCGGCGGGGTTAGACAGGGTCTCCCAGACACGTGGGTGAGCAGAATCGGGGTGGAGGGTGTGCGTGTGACGCCGGGGGCACACTGAACACCGCGTGTGCACTACGCTGCGGACCAGTCTGTGCACACACTTGCGCCTTCTTCATTCGGTGTATATTGCGCTCTCTGCTAGTCTCTTAAATGACCTTCCTTCTTTCCTCCCTCCCTCCCGCCTTTATCTGTCCCCCTTCTCACTCCCGCTAACTTCCTCTCCAGTTCCCTTTCTCTTACCTTTTTTAGTTTACTATTTGAAGGCCAATTTCCAAAAACACAGGACTTGGAGCCAAAAAGCCCACTTACTAGCGGTGTGACCATACTTTACCTACCTGATCTCTGCCTCGGTTTCTTCACCTTTTACAATAGGAATAATGCAGGCCTACTATGTTAAACTATGTTAGTGGAAAGAAAAAAATTTTTTTTTTCTTTCCACTAACATAGTGTTTGTGAAAGCCCCTGGTATCCTTTCATGAACTGTGCAAATGTCAATTAATGTTATAAAATAATGAGTGGATAAAAAAATTTTACAAAAATTTAAAAGGTTAGACTTCCGAAACTTCCCCCTGGCGGGGCTTTCCTTATTCTAGTCCAGTTGAATTTCGGCATATATGTTTGCGGGGGCGGGAGGGGTGGGTAGAGGAACGACTGGGAGAACGAGGGACTCAGGCGCCGGTTTCCCACTCCACCCCCTGGACCCCACAGTCTTGGCACTGGTTGAAAACCTGCTGCAGACCTGGACACCAGCTGTCTGAGCGGGGGACAAAGCACTGCCGGGCTCCTTACCGCTGGCACCGCCGGGGCTGCGGCTGTGCAGGGCCAGGCCGTGGCAGCCTGTTCTGGGAGGCAGAGGAAATGCCCTCTTTCAGGGCTGGGGCCACGGGCGCCCGCTCCGGAGGCCTGGAGCAGCGCCTGCCTCTCTTCTCTGCAATGGTTTTGGGCAAGTTCCCACCCCCCCCTTCGCACCGGGCTGTAGATAGAAATTATCATCATCACCATCATCTTTCCTCATACTGATTTGTCTCTACTCGATTTCCAGTCTTTGCAAAACATGTATTTTCTCATCTGTGCCTCCACACAACTCTCTACAAAGTAGGCGGCTCTAAGTTTTCCTATTCTGCTGTTTCCTGATGAAGAAGGTGAGGCTTAAAGTACAAGTTGAAGAGCAGAGGCCCAAATACTTGTCTCTTGCCCCTCAGGCCTTTGCTCTTAAATTCCTTCTTTGCCCCAAGGTCGGCTTCCAGCTTCTCCCCTCGCCAGAGCCCCAGTCGGGAGGGAAGAACACCCAAGCAGCCACTAGGTCTCTTTCCCTTTCCAGCCAGACCCACCACTGGGCCTTCCTTCATCCGGTGTGCTGGTTCAGCAATCAGTAGCCGGGATTTCCTGGCAATACTCTTGAGTTCCCCGCCCCCCCCCCCCTTTTTTTAACCCACAGATACCTCTTCATAGTCATTTAGGAGTACATTCGTCAAGGTTCTTGACTGAGGGTAGTTTTGCAGCATTAAACCTAAAAAAAACAAAACCAAACCCACTGCCGTCGAGTTGATTCCGACTCATAGCGACCCTATAGGACAGAATAGAACGGCCCCATAGAGTTTCCAAGGAGTGCCTGGCGGATTCAAACTGCCGACCCTTCGCTTAGCAGCCGTAGCACTTAACCACTACGCCACCAGGGTTTCCCCATTAAACTTAGGTATATATGGAAATCAGGAGCCCTGGTGGCACTGTGGTTAATATAGCTCAGCTGCTAACCAAAAGGCTGGCAGTTTGAATCCACCAGCCGCTCCTTGGAAACCGTATGTGGCGGTTCTACTCTGTCCTACAGGGTCGCTATCAGTTGGAATCGACCCTATGGCAATTTTTTTTTTTTTTAATATGGAAGTCAAATAGCAGCAGCTAGAGGGGCTAAAGGGGTCCTTGTGAGTAGCATGTTGTTGTCAGGTGCAGGGAGTTGGTTCCAGCTCATAGCGACCCTGTGCAGAACGGAAAGAAACACTGCCCAGTCCTGCACAATCATAGTCCTCACAATCCCATCCTCACAATCACAGTCCCCCTTATAACATCAAAACTCTTTTAAGGAGTGGTTTAATAGTAATAAAATATTGGGGTACAGAAACCCAAGTGTTCTTGGTGCTCCCCAGATCAGACATCCCTAGTTACTAAAGAATCCCCTCTCGCTCTCTCTCTACACACACACACACACACACACACACTCCTGACACATTTTTCTGACTAATCCTGTTTTCCAATGAATGCCTGGAGATTCCACAGCAGGAAAAGCTGATTTGGAATAAGAAGACATGAAGTCCAGCCCTATCTACCACTGCTACCTGTGCACATTTGAGCAAGTCACTTAACCAAGTCACAGGATCTAGAGCCTTACAGAGGCTCAAATGAGACCAGGGACTTGACAGGCTTTGTGCACTCTCAAGGGCAGTGCTACATAAGTGATGCTCCACCTGTCCTGCTTGCTTCTCCCTAGCACTGTGGGACAGGAGAGTTTCAAGTCAAGAACAAAACCTTCTCTACATAAATTTTATTCCACTCTGCTCTAAGTAAATATCAGGTTTCTTTTTTTAAAGGGAGCACACGTGGGATTACTGCACAGAAATGATCTTTATTTATTTGGTCAGAAGCTAAACTTTAAGACAAATTAGGTGGAAAAAATTGACATATTTTTTAAAAAAGTGTTGGGTCCAGGCAGTATGGTTCTACCTCTTTATCCTGTTGCCTCTTCTTTCCGAGTGCCTAAGAGGAAAACGTGAAACTGACTGAAATCACCTATAAACAACACAAAATGGAAAATAAGTCTTTTAGCTTACATATACATACATGTATAATTTCTGGATAAACAGTGTCAGGCTAATGTCATGAGACAGCAGTGATAGAGATCTCATCGTGGAGAATTGTGTCATCAGCTAACAATTTTGATCTGAGAAGCTGAGGATACTTTTGTTTCACTTATGAAACTAATGAATGGATTTCTTTGATTCATACTACTATTTTGTTTTGTAAATAACATTGGTTATTGAAGTATAGCACACCTAAAGAAAAGTTCACAAATTATGAGTTCTTGGTTGAATTTGCACACAGTGAACACATCTATATAAGTTGCACTGAGATCTTGAAATACAGTGTTACCAGCCCTGTTATTTTAAGGTCCCCCGCGCCCACCACCACCACTGCCACTATATTGTAACTTCCTTGAGACCAGTGACTGAGTATCATTCACCTTTGACATCCAGAACCTAAAATACTGTTTTGCACATAGTGGGCAATCAATAGAAGGGGAAGAAAGCTGGAAGGAAGGGAGGAGAGAAGGGAACACTGTACAATGGGCTAGCTTGTTGAATTATATGAGGGGCTGCATTCAATATCCTCACTTCACAGAAGCTGTGAAGTGAGTTGCCCATAGGAGAGAAAGGAGTCAAATCAACATGGCTTCTTATTTCTGCCCTACTTGCTCATGTGAAGAGTCCATTTGGTATCTCTTCAATTTATATTCAGAAAGTTGCCCTTCTTTTCCAGATTTCACTGGGAAATATGCCTCTCCTTCAACATATCCATTTATACGACCTGGCTAAATTAGCTCTTGAACCATTTAACCCACAATCCTGCTAGCACCTGGCAGTGATTTGGAAAGGGGTGTGCTGTAGTTATAGGGTCGCTATGAGTCAGAATCGACTTGATGGCAACAGGTTTGGTTTTGTTTTTTGGTGCTCCAGTTATCTACTGCTGTGTAATAAACCACCCCAGATTTAGTGGTACAAATGAACAATTATTATTATGCTCATTGATTCCATGGTTCAGAAATTTGGATGGTGCATAGAAAGATGGTTTGTGTCTGCTTCGTGATGTCTGAGGCCTCGCTGAAAAGACATTAATGACTGGAAGTAACTTGAATGGCTGGGAGCTGGAATCATCTGGTGGCTTCTTTACCCACATGTCTGGCACTAGGGCTCGGATGACTCAAAGGCTGGGCTATGCTGGGACAAGTGCAGGGATCACTGCTGTTAAAAAGCCAGTCAGGAAAGGTCTTAGAAATCATTTTTTCTTACCTGGCTGACATTATTGTCAAAATATCCTCAACAACACCCTCTAATAAAACCTTACAAACTCCAGTTCCAAATGTGGACCCATAACCCATTAAGCATTCTTTTTAAATGAACTTCAAAGTCCAGCCCCAGCTCCATCCTTTAAATTGCCTTATAGCCCTAAACACAGCTTGTACCTCAGCATTCCCCATCTTAAAAATGAAATTACTATTACTCTAGCTCCATTAATTCCTTTGGGGGAACATTGAAAAACCTCTTAAAGGTGTGTAGAAGGATGGTATGAAGAAGAAGCCGAAATGCTCTTTGCCTCGACGTTGGCCTTGGGGTGGGTAGGAGTATTGTTTATGAGTTACTTACTTTTCTTACCACCACCACCATCTCACACATACACACACCTTGTGGTGGTTTTAAAACATGGCCACAATTGTTCGATACTCACTAAATTGAGAGTTGGAAATCTATGTTCATCATCCTTAAATCTGGCCAGGCTTGTGACTGCTTTAACAAACAGAGTATAGGTCAGAGGTGATGCTATATGACCTCTGAGTTTAAATCATAAAAGGCCATGCAGCTTTCCCCTTGTTTGTGGGAACACTCATTCTTGCAGCTCTGAGTTGCCATATAAGAAGTCCATCTACTTTGAGATCACTATGCTAAAAGTAAGCCAAAAATACATGGAGCATGTATAGATACTCCATTCAATACTGAATCTAGTCAAAGTAATGTTTGCAGCAGTACTAATCAGAGTCAAGCTAAATATAATTTTCAGAGTGCTCTTATATACCTCATTTCATTTTCAAACACCCTATAAGGTAAGCAGGGAAGATTTTATTATTATTCTAATTTTATAGATGAGGACCTGTGGGTCATAGAAATTAAATGACACCTATTGAGTGGCAGAATTGGTAAAATGACTTAGTCTAGGGTTTTCTCCAGGAGACCTGTTCATTTTTTAATTCTACACAAGATGTAGGCTTGAATAAAATGAGGTCAGATCCCAACAAACAATATTACATGTAAGAAAGTAACCTTTAAATTACAGAAATTTCCACTTTTGCCCATGATGGAGTAACAGGGACCAGATTTACCCTCTCACTTTAAACAACTACAAAACTGGGCAAAAAACATGAAGTAGGAGTTTTCAGACATTGTACAACAGCACAGGACAGTAACCCTAGAAAGAGAGAAACAATGAGGTAAACTCTGCTCACTGTCTGGAGAAGATTTCCGGACCATAAATCGCATAGGGAACCAAACCAGAACCCGATGGCGTCGGTGAGTTGAGGATATAAGGTTCTGAGTTCAGAGAGGAACTCAGAGAATAGGTGACTATACAGAGGGAGAGCTTGAGAGATTTGCAGAGGGGTCTCCTAAAATTTTTGGCTGAGTACTTATCTGCAAATGAGTTCTTACTTGTGTAAATGAGGTATATAAGAGAACTTTGAAAATTGTATGTACATGAGAAAACTACTAAGGCTGTGTAAAAAGAACCATTGAAAAAAAAATAAGTAAATCAACCTCCTGAGCTCACAAAGGGCCAAAGAGAGTTTCTGTTCCATCAGCAAGAGTGGAAAGATCTCCTAATACATGCAGCATCAGGTAGTGTTCTCAGAAGAGTATTGCCTCATGGAAAGAAACAGAAAAACACAATACACAACCAGGATAAAAATCAATCAATGGAACAGAACCATAAATAATAGGGATGATGGCACTAGCAGAAAAGGATGTTAAAAGAGCTATTTTAAATATGTGCCACATGTTCAAGAAGGTAAAAGAAAAAAGAACATCATGAGGACAGACATAGACGATAATAATAATAATAAAAGACCCAAATCAAACTTCTAAAGATGAAAAATACAATATTTGAAATACAAAATGTAGTAGATGGAATTAACAGCAGATGAGATATTACAGAAAAAATATTAATGAACATGACAGATGCCAATACGAAGTATTCAAAATGAAAAACAAACAAAAAAAAGTGAAGTAAAAAGCTGTAACAGTATTAAACGGCCTAACATAAAAATAATCAAAGTACTAGACAAAAAGAGAGGGAAGAGAAAACATATTTGAAAAACTAATGGCTGAAAAATTTCCAAATTTAATGGAAACATAAACCCATAGATTCAAAAATCTCCACAATTCACAAGTAGAAGAAACATCATGAAAGCACACTAAGGCACATCATAATCAAACTGCTGAAAATCTTAAAGCAACCAGAGAAAAAAAAGACACAGAAGAATAAAGATGAGAATTAAAGTAGACTTCATGCACAAAACTGTCCAATCCAGAAGATAATGGAGCAGTATCTTTAAAATACAGAAAGGAAAAAACAAAAACACAAAATAAAACCCTGTCAACCCAGAATTCTATGCCCAGCAAAAATATTTTTAAAAATGAAGGCAAAATAAAAAAATTTCAAACATACAGAAGCTGAGCAAATTATCATCAGCAGACCAACACTATAAAAAATGTTGAGGAGCCGGGGTCAAGATGGTAGAGTAGTCAGACTCTCCCAGTGGTCCCTCTTACAACAGACCCGAAAAATACAAGTGAATCAATAATATAGGACAAGTTAGGAGCCCTGAACATCAAAGGCAAAGTTAAGAAATCGGACTGAGCTGCAGGGAGAGAGAAAGACAGTTCAGAAGCGGCAAGGAGTTGCCAAACTTGACTCAGTAGGAACCAGCGCCCCTCAGGCCCTAACCCCTGGTGTGACAGACCCCAGCAGAGCTGGCGGTAGCATTTGGGACACGTTTTCTACAGTGAGAGAGAGCAAGTGGCACACAGTCTACTCACGCCTCCGGGATCAGTGAAGAGCAGGGCAAAAGTTAAGTACTTGCACCTAATTTACTATGCAGATCAAAAAGCACCCCCTGTGAAAGAACTCTTTCCCATTTATCTGATCCCTCCTCCCTCTGCCCCAGCCCCCAAGCCAGCTTCAGTGGCAGTCAATTTCCCTGGGCCTGAGATAGGTCTTGATGCATGCCCTGAGCCATTCTTCCAGCCTTGGAGAGGGAATATATTAACAAATGGGGAAAAAATAATCTGCTGGCTCTCCTAAACTGGAAACTCAGGGCAAAAGTGGCTTTTGTCCAGGCACAAATGGTCCACGGACTCTGAATGCCTTTCATTCCTGCATGGATCTGTGTGGGCCCATTTCAACAGCTTAGGCTCTTGATGGCACAGTGCAATGGTGTATGTAACTGAGGTCTGACTTGGACTGTTTCAGCTGTGCGGTGGAGAAGCGGGTTTTTGACATTTGACACTGCTCTGCCTATTATGAAGGGTCTTCGCTTACCCATATCAAGGACCTGAGGACTGGTGGCTCCATCCATGCCACCTAGCCACCCGTGACAGGGATCCAAGGATAACTCCTAGCTGCTCTCCCTCTAATGAGACAGCACACTCCTCTCACCCCTGTGTTCCCCTTGTCCATTCATCCAGCCCCTGTCCCTCTCTGCCTTCTCGTCTTGCCTCCAGACAGGAGCTGCCCACAAAGTCTCATGTGTCCACTTGAGCCAAGAAGCTCACTCCTCACCAGCATCATTTTCTGTCTTATAGTCCAGTCCAATCCCTGTCTGAAGAGTTGGCTTTGGGAATGGCTCCAGTCTTGGGCTAACAGAGGGTCTGGGGACCATGGCCTCTGGGGTCCCTCTAGTCTCTGTCAGACAATTAAGTCTGGTCTTTTGAAGAGAATTTGAGGCCTGCATCCCACTTTTCTCCTACTCCATTAGGGATTCTCTGTTGTGTTCCTGTCAGGGCAGTCATCAGCGGTAGCCAGGCACCATCTAGTTCTGGTATCAGGCTGATGTAGTCTCTGGTTTATGTGGCCCTTTCTGTGTCTTGGGCTCATATTTACCTTGTGTCTTTGGTGTTCTTCACTCTCCTTTGCTCCAGGTGGATTGAGACCAACTGGTACATCTTAGATGGCTGCTTGTTAACATTTAAGACCCCAGATACCACTCACAAAAGTGGGATGAAGAACATTTTCTTAATACAGTTTGTTATGCCAATTGACCTAGATGTTCCCTGAAACCGTGGTCCCCAGATCCCCGCCCCCGCTACTCTGTCCCTTGAAGTATTCGGTTGTGTTCAGGAAATTTCTTAGCTTTTGGTTTAGTCCAGTTATGCTGACTTCCCCCGTATTGTGTATTGTCCTTCCCTTCACCTAAGATAATTCTTGTCTACTATTTTTTTTTTTTATCTAGTTAGTGAATTCCTCTCTCCCTCCCTCCCTACCCTCGTAATCATCAAAGAACGTTTTCTTCATTTAAACCTTTTGTTGAGTTCTTATAATAGTGATCTCATACGGTATTTGTCCTTTTGCAACTGACTAATTTCACTCAGCATAATGCCTTCCAGCTTCATCCGTGTTATGAGTTGTTTCAAGAATTCATCATTGTTCTTTATCATTGTATAGTATTCAATTCTGTGAATATACCATAATTGTTTACCCATTCATCCATTGATGGGCACCCAGGCTGTTTTCATCTTTTTGCTATTGTGAACAGTGCTGCAATGAACATGGGTATGCATATATCTATTTGTGTGATGGCTCTTATTTCTCTAGGATATATTCCAAGGAGTGAAATTACTGGATCGTATGGTAGTTCTATTTCTAGCTTTTAAAGGATGCACCAAATCAATTTCCAAAGTGGTTGTACCATTTTACATTCCCACCAGCATTGTATAAGTGTTCCAGTCTCTCCACAACCTCTCCAACATTTATTATTTTGTGTATTTTGGATTAATGCCAGCCTTGTTGGGGTGAGATGGTATATCATTTTAGTTTTTATCCACATTTCTCTAATGGTTAAAGATAGTGAGCATTTCCTCTGTCTTTTTTGGTGAAGTGCCTGTTCATATCCTTTGTCCATTTTTTAAATTGGGTTATTTGTCTTTTTGTTGTTGAGTTTTTGCAGTATCATGTAGAATTTAGAGATCACATACTGATCGGATTTGTCACAGCCAAAAACTTTTTCTCAGTCTGTAGGTAATCTTTTTACTGTTTTGGTGAAGTCTCTGAATGAGCATAAGTGTTTGATTTTTAGGAGCTCCCAGTTATCTATTTTTTCTTCTGGTGTTTGTGCATTGTTAATAATGTTTTGTATACTGTTTATGCCATGTATTAGTGCTCCTAGTGTGAACAACCACTTTTTTAAAAAAGGAGGTAATAAGTCATTAATGGAGATAAAACTGAATCATTAAAAATTCAATTAACCCAACAAAAGTCAGGAAAAGAAAATAGACAGAACAAATATAAAACAAATAGTAAGAAGTTTAGATAATTCAACCATATTGATGGTCACATTAAATATTAATGGTCTAAATACTCCATTTATGAGGCAGAGATTGTCAGACTGGATAAAAAAGCAAGACTCAACTACATGGTGCTTATAAGAAAACCACTTTAAGTTAAGCAAAAAGACACTGATAGGTTAAGAGTGAAAGGATGGAAAATGATATGCCATGAGAACATTAATCAAAACAAAAGTTGGAGTGGCTATTTTAATATTAGGCAAAGTAGGTTTGAGAGCATGTATATTACCAAGAATAAAATAAGGGCATTTCATAATGATAAGTGGGTCAATTCATCAAGATTTGTGCAAACACCTAAATGTGCATACACCAGTAGAAAGAAAATCAGTAAGTATATAAAAGATACAGACAACACTATCAGCCAACTTGTTCATGATTTGGAAGACTCAATGTTGTTAAGATACTCCCACAATTGATCCACAAATTAAATGCAACCCCAATCAAAATCCCAACAGGCATTTTTTCTTAAAATAGAAATTTGACAAGCTGATTCTAAAGTGTATCTGGAAAACAAAGGACCTAGAATAGTCAAAACAATTTTGAAAAAGAACAAAGTTAGTATTTCAAGACTTACTATAAGTTATAATAAAAGGCTATAGTAATCAGGACAGTGTACTATCGGCTAAGATAAACACATAGACCAATGGAACGGAATAGTCTAGAAGTAGAAATATGTATACTGTTAATTGATTTTCAACAACAGTAACTCAATAAGGAGAGTCTTTTTAACAAATGGTGCTAGAACAACTGGATAGCCACACAAGAAAAAATGAACATTGTCCCATTATCTCATGATGTATGCAAACATTAATTCGAAATGGATCATTGATCTAAACATAAAGGTTAAAATGATAAAATTTCTAGAAGAAAATATAGGAGGAAATCTTTGTGACCTGGGTATCACAAATGATAAATTGGTCTTCATCAAAAATAAAACACATTGCTTTTTTAAAAGGAAAAGATAAGCTACTGACTGGGAGAAAATATTTGCAATATGTATATCTGATAAATGACTTATATTTAACCAATATTCATTTTTAAGTTTCACAACTCAATATCTATTTTTAACTTTAAAATCATTAACAAGAAGTGTAAAAATAGAGTTTTCATGTATTCATCATGCAGCTTCCCCCAATGGTAACATCTTACATAACTATAGGACATTATTAAAACTAGGAGATTGACATTGGCACGATACAATTAACTAAAGTAAGATTTTACAGATTTCATCAGTTTTTGATATACTCTTTTTTATATATACCTTTGTGTATAGTTCTATAACACACATGCATTGTTGTTTTTAGCTGCTGTCAAGTCAGTTCCCAATTCACAGGTTTATATAAACACCAGAACAGTCACCACACAGAATTGTTCTATCACTACGAAGAACACCTGGCAATCACTGATCTGATCTCCATCTCTATAATTTTGTCATTAAAAAATGTTATATAACTGGAATCACACAGTATGTCATTTTCTGAGATTAGCTTTTTTTTTTTCTCTCAGTGTAATGCCTTAAGATTCATCCAAGTTGCTGTGTTTATCAATTGTTTCTTCCTTGTTGTTGCTGTGTAGTATTTCATTGAATGGGTGTACCACATTGTATTTAACCATTGACCCATTAAAGGCCATTTGGATTTTTTCTAGCTTTTGGCTATTGCAAATAAAGCTGCTATGAACATTTGTATAAAGGTTTTTGTGTAAACATAAGCTTTCATTTCTCTCAGGTAAATGCTCAAGAGTATGACTACTGGGTGGTATGGTATGAGCATGTCATGTTTCATTTTTTTTTTTTTTAATTTTTATTGTGCTTTAAGTGAAAGTTTATGAATCAAGTCAGTCTCTCACACAAAAACTTATATACACCTTGCTACATACTCCCAATTGCTCTCCCCCTAATGAGAGAGCCCGCTCCCTCCCTCCACTATCTCTTTTTGTGTATGTCCCATTTTTTAAGAAATTGCCGAACTGATTTCCCGAGTGGCTGAACCATTCTGAACTACCCTCAGTAAAGTATGAGAGATCCTTGCCAGCATTTGGTGCTGTGGGTAATTTTCATTTTAGCCATTCTAATAGGTATGCCCACCACTTGTCTTTGTTTTATTGACTATGCAAAGGCATTCAATTGTGTGTATCATAACAAATTTTGGATAACATTACAAAGAATGGGAATTCCAGAGCACTTAATTTTGCTCATAGACCAAGAGGCATACATAAACCAAGAGGCAGTCATTCAAACATAACAAGGGGATACTGTGTGGTTTAAAATCAGGAAAGGTGTATGTTAGGGTTGTATCCTTTTACCATACTTATACAATCAGTATGCTGAACAAATAATCCAAGAAACTGGACTATATGAAGAACACAGCATCAGGACTGGAGGAAGATTCATTATCAACCTGCCATATGCAAATGACACAATCTTAGCTGCTGAAAGTGAAGAGGACTTGAAGCACTTACTGATGAAGATCCAAGACTACAGCCTTACATATGGATTACACATCAACATAAAGGAAACAAAAATGCTCACAGCTGGACCAACAAACAACATCATGGAGAAAATATTGAAGTTGTCAAGGATTTCATTTTACCTGGATCCACAATCAATGCCCATGGAAGCAGCAGTCAAGAAATCAAATGATGTATTGCATTGGGCAAATCTGCTGCAAAACAGCTCCTTAAAGTGTTACAAGCAAAGATGTCACCTTGAGGACTAAGGTGTACCTGACCCAAGCCATTGTATTTTTCATTCGTCTCATATGCATGCAAAAGCTGGACAATGAATAAGGGAGACCAAAGAAGAATTGAGGCATTTGAATTATGGTGTTGGCAAAGAATATTGAATATAACATGGGCTGCCAGAAGAATGAACAAATCTGTCTTGGAAGAAGTACTGTCAGAATGCTCCTTAGAGATGAGAATTGTGAGGCTTCATCTCACTTACTTTGGACATGAAGAAGGACATCATGCTTGGTAAAGTGGAGAGTGAGTGAAAAAGAGGAAGACCCTCAACAAGATGGTCTGACACAGTAGCTACAACAATGGGCTTAAACATGGCAATGATTGTGAGCATGGTGCAAGACCCGGCAGCACTTCATTCTGTTGTACATGGATGGGGTTGCTATGAGTTGGAATTGACTCAACTGCACCTAACAACAATAGATATGTGGTGGTATCTCATCATGGTTTTAGTTTGTATTCCTCTGATGGCTAGTGATGTTGCGTATGTTTTTATGTGGTTATTTGCCATCCATGTATCTTCTTTAGTGAAGTATCTGTTCAAATCTTTTGCCAATTTTATAATTGGATTTTTTTTTTTTTGCTGTTGAATTTAGAGAGTTCTTTTTTTTTTTTTTATATATTCTGGACATAAGTGCTTAGTCAGTCAGTGGCTTATCTTTTTATTCTCATAACAGGGTCTTTAATTTTGATGAAGTTCAATTTGTTCAATTATCTCTTAAGGATTGTGCTTTTGGCGTCATGTCTAAGTATGCTTCGCTAACCTTAGGTCATGAAGATTTTCTTCTGTTCTCTTCTAAAATTTTATAGTTGTACATTTTACTTTTGGATTTTTGACCCATTTTGTGTTAAATTTTCCATAAGGAGTAAGGTTTAGATTTTTTTTTTATCTACTGATGTGCAATTGTTTCAGCACCATTTGTTGAAAAAAACTATCTTTCCTCCATTAAATGCTTTTGCTCCTTTAAAAAAAATTAGTTGGGCATATTCGTGTTGGTCTGTTTCTGAGCTCTCTGTTATGTTCCATTGATCTAGTGTCTCTCTTTCTACCATAATGGTCAAACTAAATTAGGAATGAGGAAGGAAGGGACTAACCTGTTGTCATTGATTGGACTCTGACTTATAGCGACTCTGTAGGTCAGAGTAGAACTGCCCCACAGAATTTCCAAGGAGTTGACCTTTTGGTTAGCAGCCATAGCACTATACCACCAGGGTTTCAAGGAAGGGACTAAAACCCCAGAAATTCAAGGCTCACATAAGTTCACAATGACAGTGGAGTTCGGCCGTAGTGGGTTTGGACTATAGTAGTCTTCACAGCCTGAGCCTCTCTCAGGAGCCAGCCAGGAGAAAGCCCAGCCCAGGGGGCTGGGAGAGGTCATAGGAAAACATCCAGTCCTTTTCCTTCTGCTGCAGGTCATTTTGCACCAAGTCACTGCCCTGAGTTGCACTTTTTTGGTGAAATTCCTAAGATTCTTTCCAGTTCTAAAACTCCAAGGTCCACAAAGCAAAACTCATTAATGCACAAGCCTAGCTCTGATAAAGGGATTTCAGACAAAATGATCCTTAGATTATCACTCTTTACCTTTCTCTGGGAAACCCTGGTGGCATAGTGGTTAAGAGCTGCTAACTAAAAGTCAGCAGTTTGAATCCACCAGGCACTCGTTGGAAGCCCTATGGGGCAGTTCTAATCTGTCCTTTAGGCTCGCTATGAGATGGAATCGACTTGATGGCAACAGGTTTCAAGGGGTAACCTTCCCCGGAGAAGCATAAATTAGGTCTCGCACTACTTCCTGCTAACTAGAGACAAAACTTGCATAACGATTCCACCATGCACAGGAATTTTGCTGCTCAAATGAGCATTCCTTGGCTTGCAAAATCGTTTAAGGTTGACAACTTCCTTTTTAATTTGGAAACACAAAATTGTGAATACCCAAATGAAGCATAATGGCTTCAGTTCTTCCAAATTTCATGACCCAGCTAATTAAATGGTGTGTCTCTTAAGGGCTGGGGCCAAGTCTTTGTCATATCTGTATTCCTAGCCCCAAGCATACAGCCTGCTACACATTAGCCACTTAATGTTGTAGAATGAATGACCAAATGAACGTAAGTGCTGTCCATCTGATGATAATTTTCCACACCATTTTGTATACCTCTCCTTTTGCTTATGAATTATATTGTGGTTGGTATGAAGGCACCTGACATCTAAAAATGGACTACTAAATAACACTGTGAGTAGAATGAATTCAATTATTAAATATATATATATATATATAGTATCCATAACTTTTCTATGATCAAAAGAGGTTGGAGCTTGGGGAGACATCCTGGGTGGTAAACATTCCATCTATCACTTTATTAATCAGTGACCTTGGTCAAGGTGCTAACAACTCTGAGCTTATTTCTTCATCTATCAAATGAGGAATATAATAATTCGGCTGTCACAGGGTTGAGGCGAGCATGATTTCTTGTCTCATGGACAAACATTTGGAAGACTCTCTGACTGGGAAGACTAGCTGGCTTAATTGTCCAGCGTACACCCATTCTCTTTCTTTCAGCTCAGTTAACGTCACTCGTGCATCTCAGATTGACAGTGCCCTTGCCCCATCACAGCAGGATTTTGTAATCCCTCCAGGCTAAATTGCAACAACTGGCCCAAATTGGGGCTGCCTAGGAGTTCCAGGCAAGGGCAGGATCCTGAAGCCTGTCACCTGAGAAGTCTGAGTCAATGTAACCACACCCCGCCTCTGCCCCAGGGTCTGCTCACAGGTTACCACCTCCAGGGTTGAGGCCTAAACCTTCCTGGGACTCCGATGTCTTCAGGATGACCTGACCCCACCTTCATGTGTCTCATCCTACAGCCTGTCAGTCATGAGTGATAGTCGCAAACATGAAAAAGCAGTTAAGGAGCCCTGGCGATAGCTCTTTAGAGCACTAGGACTGCTGGTGCCATTACTTCCTCATCTGAGAGAGAATGTGCAGCCACCTTCCTGTGACAGGGTCCCCAGGTTTATGTAAGCACTGACTGCATTTTCTCCTCTTGTGGGTATGGAGGCAAAAATGAAAATATATTGAGTCCTTTTCTCACTTGACCTGTAAAACCAGAGGAAGGTAGACTTTAAAATAAAGCCCTGGGTGGTTGTATCATTTGAGATTCCCATAGCAAGGTGATGGTTATTAGGAAGGCCCTAAGGGAGGAATGGGGATTCATAGTCAGTCCTTAAACAAGTTGGGTGAGAAGGTACATACATGGGTTACAGTGTGGGAATTTGAGGGAACCCCAGAGAGGGAGCTGTGTATCCCTGGTCAGACACCTTCCTCCTGGGATATACTTCTTGCCTTCAGAGCACTGTTTTTGCCTAGGTGTGGTCCATTCCTTTGTTTATTCATTTAAGAGAGTCCTCTGTACCTACTATGTACAAGGTGTTGTCCTGGAGGCTGTAGGGATACAAAGATTAACTTCATCTTCAGAGGTTCTAGAGTTAAACAGGAAATGATATAACCAAAAAATAATATAAGAGCAGAAAGCACTATGAAGATGAGAGCAGAAAGCACTATGAAGATTCAGAAGAGAGAGAGATTGTTTCTCGGGACCCAGATTAGGAAAGGCTAGGGAAGGAGTTGATGGCATCTGAGGCAGTCCTTGAAGGCCAGTAGGTAGAGACGGGAAGTCCAGCATGAGGGAGAGAGGGGGTTATACAGAAGAGCCACAGTAATGGTCTAGAGGGAAGAAGGCTGAAGACAGGAAGACTAGCTAAGCAGAGGGTGCAATGGTCCAGGGAAAAAGTATTAAGGAGTGAATTAGGTGGGTGGCAATGAGAATGGATAGATTTGTGAGATGATGGGGGCAGGACTAACCAGGCAGAGAGGCCAAGAGGGAGGGAGTGCTAAGTTGTGAGTTTCAAGAAGGCAAGGATTTGCCTAGTACACTGATGACAGTGGGATGAACTGTTGTAAACAACTCTAGATGTTAAAGCCAGAGTGACTGGGAGCATAGGCATACCCATAACAGTAACAGCGCACACAAGGTGGTCTGCAAAGAACGAACAAGAGTTTCAGACACACTGAATTTGAGGGGCCATTTTTTTAGGGTCACTATGGAGCCCTAGTGGTGTAGTGGTTAAGATCTCTGCTGCTAACCCGATGTTGGCAGTTCGAATCTACCAGCTGCTCCTTGGAAACCCTATGGGGCAGTTCCATTCTGTCCTATGGAGTCGCTGTGAGTCGGAATTGACTGGATGGCAATTGGTTTGTTTTTGTTTTTAGGGTCACTATATATATTTTTTTTTATAAGGAGCCCTGGTGGTGCAGTGGTTAGGCTGCTAACCGAAGTCAGTGGTTGGAACCCACCAGCTGGTCTGACGGCAACGGGCTTGGCTTTTTTTTTTTTTGGAGGGTCGCTATGAGTTGTATTCCACTCGACAGCAATGGGTTTGGTTTTGGTTTGGGATGCTGAACTGAAAATGCAGGAAGAAAACTTAACGCTAGTAAAAACAGAATCTGGGAATTGTCCGCAGAGAAAGCAGAAACATAAACCATGAGCATACATAACCCATTGCCGTCAGTTGATTCCGACTCATAGTGACTCTATAGGACAGACTATGACTGCCCCATACGGTTTCCAAGGCTGTAAATCTTTACGGAAGCAGATTGCCACATCTTTCTCCCATGGATTGCTGGTGGGTTCAAACCCTGGATCTTTTGGTTAGCAGCCGAGGGCTTAATCACTGTGTCACCAGGGCTCCTATGAACATATATAGTGAGAGAATGAAGAGAAGCAGAGACTCAAAAATATTCAAGAACTTCCTATTTCCTTCTCACACTTAGGAGACGCCGGGAGAAGAAAAGCTCAGGGAGTATCCAGAGAAGGGAGATTCAGAAAAGGAATTTTTATGTATGGGGTCTCAGATAGTTTAAGGAGAAAGACTAAAACAACTTGGAATGAAGTCTCTCATCTGGGGAACCCATGCAACTCATGAAGATGGAAGAGACAATGAAGATGCTTCTGTCAGGCAAGGCAGGATGCCACTAAGCCCCGGACTTCTCACAACCTCATTTTCCAAGTTTTGAAGGCTGGAGTTGGAGTTTGCCTTGGGCAGTTTTGCATTTACTTAACAAAAAGAAAAAAAAATTTTTTAAATTGTGCTTTAGGTGAAAGTTTAAAGAGCAATTAGTTTCTCATTAAACAATTAATATACAAATTGTTTTGTGACATTGGTTGCCAACCCCGTGGTGTGTCAACATTCTCCACTTCTCGACCTTGGGTTCCCCATTTCCATTCGTCCAGTTCTCCTGTCCCCTCCTGCCTTCTTGTCTTTGCTTTTGGGCTGGTGTGCCCACTTAGTCTCATATACATAGTTGAGCTATGTGTATTATTGCTTGCTTTATGGGCCTGTCTAATCTTTGGCTGAAAGGTGAACCTCAGGAGTGACTTCAATACTGAGTTAAAAGGGTATCCAGGGGCCACACTCTCGGGGTTTCTCCAGTCTCTGTCAGACCAGTAAGTCTGGTCTTTCTTTGTGAGTTCGAATTTTGTTCTACATTTTTCTCCCGTTCTGTCTGGGACCCTGTATTGTGATCCCTGTCAGAGCAGTCCGAGGTGGTAGCCAAGCACCATCTAGTTGTGCTGGACTCAGTCTGGTGGAGGCTGTGGTAGCTGCAGTCCATTAGTCCTTTGGACTTTCATTTTCTTCATTCTCCTTTGCTCCAGAAAGAGTGGGACCAGTACATGTATCTTAGATGGCTGCTCAAAAGCTTCTAAGACCCCAGACACTACTCACCAAAGTAGGATATAGAACATTTTCTTTATAAACTGTTATTCCAATTGAGCTAGACACCCCCTCCCCTCCCCCAAACTATGGTCCCCAGCCCTCAGCCCAGTAACTTGATCACTCAGGGAGTTTGGATGTGTCTATGAAGCTTCTATGCCTTTGCCTTGGTCAAGTTGTGCTGACTTCCCCAGTATTATATGTATTGTCTTACCCTTCACCAGAGAACAATTTTTTTTTAATACCTTTTTTTATCCCACCCCCACCCAAGTTCAAGGGGTGTCTCTGGTTGCTAAGTGAAGTAAGGCTACCTGAAGGTTATCTCACATTTCTTCCATACTGTTCCTAGGATAATGCATCCCCACCCCAGCCCTTAGCAGATATGCTGGTGACAGGATGGGGAGGGAAGGGGGCTGGATTCTATCTTTCTGGCAGATCTTTTCAGCTTAGAACCTCCCCACTTTGGCAAAATATTTTTAATGCACTCTAAGTTGAGGAATGGGCATATAAATTTACTTATTTGTCACAGAGATAAAGATGTTAATAAAGGAGATTTTAGTAGAAAGTCACTACTCAGGCCAAAGTCATATAATGAGTTAGTCAAGAGTTTCTCACTGCTTATTATCCAACTTAACTAACATTCACATGAGTGATAAAGGGGATGAAACATCATCTAGCCAGTGTAGAGGAAGCTAGGTCCTGGGTACACCTTACAGAGATTATTCCAGGATATGGTGGCCCATTCTAAATGATACCAACGTTCAGATACAAAGGTAAGATCTTTAGATCCTGAGTATGGCTATATCTGTGATGGATTACTCACTCAATCCTGAACTGGCCTGCATCTAGCTGGAAGTTGACTCTCAGTAAATGCTTTTAGAATTAACTGCTTTTCAGCGTTCATGTCCCTTTATCTAGGGAAACCCAATATGGAAAATACCAAAAGAAAACTTAAGATGTGACTGATAGAATCACAAAATTCTTCTGTTAAAAAACTCATTTCTGCTTTCCTTAAAAGTTCACTGCTAATACTTGCAACAAAATTTAACTTGCTTGCAGCTAAGCAAGCACATCTATGGACCTTCACTGATGGCTGTGCAGTCTTAGGTGGGAGGAAATAGCTTGTGGAGCATGCCTGCATTAGCCCCCGTACTGCAGCCATTCATAATACTCTGGCAACCCAAATGCAACCCTCTTCCCACCCACCCTTTTTTCACATGTTATCTTTCTCTCACCTTTTTTTTTTTTTTCCTTTTCCCTTCTCTTAATGGTTCCATAAAAACTTTGTGCATGCAATTGTAGTATATTCAGTATTTCCTAAAGAGTTTGTGTACTTTTTGCAAGGAGTTTAATCTTCATCTTTATTAGGACATGATGCTAATTTGCTCATTAATAATGTAGCATATAAAATCACAAATCAGAGCACCCAGTCTGACCTCCCCAGCACCATATGACAGCACAACAGGCTCTAAATTGCAGTGGCTGCAGAATCCCACAAGATAAACAGGGTGGTGATAGGAAAGTTCTTACTAAAATCTAAGTACAGCGGCTGCTTTCCAATCCAGAGGCTGAGATCACTCGGAGAGATTGTGCTGAGGCGTTTCTCTGATGTGATTTAAAAAAACAAAAACAGATCTCAGCTTGCTCCTGCTGGAGTCTGTGAACAGGTGAAGTAGAGAAAGCTCATTTTCATTTCACCTTTCAGAAGCATCAATAATTTCTTTAAATTAGAAGAAACTCTGTCCTTTTTTATAGGCTTGAGAACAGGTTCTAAGAAATTGAGTTACTTATCCAATTTCCTGCCGACCTCTTGACCAAGTTGCAAAGACAAATCCATTTCTATGTGGAATGCACCTGGAAATATTTTCTGTAGCTCATATAAGCAATACTAATTTGAATTAGTTATAAAATCCTTTGCAGTTTATCAGCTGCTTTCAAATACAATCTCATTTAAAAATAATGACTTGGGAAGTGAGAGCTTCAGTGCCAAAAAATATTGCTAAAGACAAGTGAGATTGGATGTGCCAGGGCTAGGATTAAGAGCGAGCGAGCATGTTTTGTAGTTATGGTAGAAAAAAAAAAAAAGACAAGTGAGATTGGATGTGCCAGGGCTAGGATTAAGAAAGAGCGAGCATGTTCTGTAGTTATGGTAGAGAGGGGGCTAAAGCATTGCTGGATCTCTCGGAGGCCCTTTTATCTGTAAAATGGGTTAATGATAATAGCGATCTCATTGGTTTGTCTGAGGACTAAACGAATTGAATTATTTATTTAAAGCACTTGAAATAGGGTCAGGTACATAAGACCTCATATTAATTATCTAATTATCATCTAGTAAAGTTAGTATCAGAGAAAAGAAGGTTGATAAGAGGACAATATTTAAGAATCTTCATTGGACAGTTTTTTTCCTTGAAATCTACTTTCCATCTTAAACTGAAGGACGCCAAGGAAAGCACTGAAGAATATAAAATTAATGTATTTTTACCCAGTGAATTAAGAAAAAACATGTACTCTATATATAAACAATTTAAAAAATATCAAGCCTACAATATGCAATTCTCAACATATTTGTTGGAATTTCTACTTAGATCTAGAAAACTAAGTAAATGAAAAGTAAGTGAAAAAGAGACATTGGAGAAGAACAAAAGCTGAGAATTTCTAGAAAAAAATAAAAAGCCTCCATCCTCTTCAAAGCAAATGGGCACACAGCCAGTTCTTATTGAGCATGTACCTCATTCTTAGGTTACCCACTCAATGATTAAAATCATTCAGGAGTCCTTTCTCCAGCCCATTAAAATAATATTAATAATCATATTCCATAGGATCTCTCTATATAAGTTACAGCTAAGCAATCTTGCAGTATAACTCTCTTGGAATTCCTAACCCCAAGAATTAGCAACTTCAGAAACGCCTTCCTCTGGTCTTCCAACCCAGCCCCTTCAGCCCCGTGTCTGACCCAGATATATTTTTTCTGCTTCCAAAATAACCATTTGCTTCTTTCCGCCTGCACATAATTCTGTGTATTCTCCTGACTTTCATGTTTATTGGTAAAGGAAATTAAAGTTAATAAAAAAAAGAAAAACAAAAAATAAAAAAAGTACAGCCAACATATTTTTTTAAAAACAAACAGTTCCCTTTAGTTTTCACACATGCCCACTCCTTTGTGGAACTCTAGTTTCATATACAAGACAGGACAAGCAGATAACTTGGGCATGTGCCCTCTGTGAGGAAAAGTGACTTTATAAACCGTTGGTACTTTATTAGACTGGAACACAGGCTGGGATTTGAAACTCAGGGGGATATGACAAAGCTCAGAGACTAGTCCTTGGGCTCTGAATTCATTAGAATCTTCGCTCTCTGTGTGTGTCTTTTTAAACAATCAGCACCATTCGTTATTCTTAGAGGCTAAAACCAAACATTCTTCATTTATTTTTACACATGGCTCAATTTTAGAATCTCGGGGACCATGTTTCATATCTAACATACGACCCCAAGAGTTAAAATCAAGAGCAAAAGTTCATCTGATCGTGTGTGTTTTAGTTCCTGTTAGCCAGTAACAATCTATTAATCAAGTGGAGAACACCCACCTGCACCCTGCCACACCCCCACAGCTACTCTGACATGTCTGTCAGAAGCAGGACCAATCAGTAGCAAGGCTGCAACAGAAGGATGGGTAAGTCAGTAACTAGAAAGGGGAGAGGGGAGGGACAGACTGGGAACTAAACAATAAATGGAGAATGAAAAAGGAATAAAATCATAAGCGAATAGAAGAAAAGAAGGAAGTGATAAAGAGAACAAAGAAACAGGAGGGGAATCAAGGATGAGGAAACAGTAGGGCTAGACTTCTAAATCTTAAGCATGCATTTTCTTTTTCATTCTGTGTCCCACAGAGGGTGTGAACGTCTCTGAAGTTATCTGGAAAACCCACAGAGGAGAAAGCTGAACCACACACAGGGAGGCATACTAAGGTGTGACAGGAGAAGGCAGTGTAAATACAGCGAGGCCACATCATGTGCAGTGAACAAGGCTGAAAAGTATCTTAATATTTATATAATATTTGTTTTTTTAATAATTTTCATAAAGCAGCCCAAATCTAGAGACTGACTGAAGATGAAATTAATGTCATGATCTTAGACTCTCAATTTTTTTTAATCTTCTGAGGACCTCTTTCCTGATCATTATAAATAAGGCAGAGCCCACTATAGGTGATTTGTCCTCAGGCACCACCAAATGGAAAGGCTTCCGACTACTGACACTCAGTGTAGGAACCACAAAAGGTCTCTTATGAAAGCTGAAAGATCAAACTGTCCCCAAGAATTCCTTCATGATGCTTTATAGTCTTCGGGAGACCTTAGAACACATGGCTGCTATTGTTTAGTGGAAGTTGATGCTGTTAGCTGCAGTTGAGTCAATGCCAACTCATGGTAACCCCATGTGCAAGGAGTAGAACTTCTCCACAGGGTTTTCAAGGCTGTGATCTTTCAGAAGCAGACTGCCAGCCTTGTCTTCTGAGGTGCCTCTGCGTGGGTTTCAACCACCAACCTTTCGGCTAGTAGTCCAGTGCTTAACAGCCATGCCACTCAGGGACTTACTTAGGGGAAGGGAGGGTATTAAAACAATTTCCCCATCAAAACCAAAACAAAACAAACAAAAAAACCCTCTTATTTGGGAATGTAATCATATAATTCCTACTTGGCAAAAATGCACCAGTTGGCTACAGAACAAAAGGAACTATCTGAATCCAAACTATTGACTCTTAATCCTTTAATTAGACTAAGTCCTTTAGAAGTTACTAAAGGAAATCAATAGAAAATACAGACTGTGATATATATTCACACACATGTGCATACATACATGACTCAGTGTATTCGTATGAATACAAATAAACACTCATGGTGAAGGGCTCAGAGTCTAAACAGAAATTTATTTGCTGACGAGAACCGTGAACATTTAATGGAACATTAAAAAAATTATTCTGGGAATATGATTTGGGAAGTATGTGGTGAGAGGGCAAGACTCAGCAATGGACGGGCATGTTAAAAGATGTGAACAAACCATCGCAGGTTAACTATGCCCTGACTTCAGGCCAAATGTTTTTGCCCTGGCGCGTACCAACATCAGAGTGGTCGGAAGGCCCTGGCTGGAGATAATTTATTTGGAACTTTTCTTTGTTTTCTTCTTCTTTTTCACTGGCATTTCATCTAGCATAGGGTCCACTGATGCCTCTACTTGCTTTTTCAACTTTTTCTTTTCTTTCATTTTTTTTGACTTTGGGGTAAAGTCCTTGTCATCAGGTGGCCACACACAATCCTTTCCATTTTCGGCAGAATATTCAGAATTCTCGTCACAACAAGGGTCTCTGTGCTGTTGTTCAACTTGGTCTCTTTTCTTCTTGGCCGCATACCTGGGGCTCTCTTCTTGTTCCTGAGGCTTTTCCTTTTTAGGCTGGGTGTTATTCTCCAAATTTTTATCTTTTGCTTCCTTATTTCTTTTCTTTCCCATTTTCCATTCAATTCGGGCCTCTGAAAGGTCAGGATCTGTAGCTGTAATTTGTGGCTTGTTCTTTAGCTCTGCCAACCGCTTGGCAAAATATTCCTGGATGGTTAAGGCACTGGTTGTTGTAGTAGAAGTTTCATTCTCCTCTGGAGTGGTAGGGCTGGAATTATCCTAAAGAGTGGGGAAAAAAGTTTAAAGCCAGTTAAACATCAACTGTTTATTCCTCAAAGTATTCCAAGAAGCCTACATGTAAACTAAAAAAAACATGTAAACTAGCCACTCAAAATTAGCTGTTAGGAAAAAGGCTGATAGCTCGACTTTCCCCTTTTCTCTCTCCCCTCTGGCATACCTGAACTGCAAAGTATTCAACAAGGTGACCATATATTTTGGTTGAGTACTATATGAGGTTATAGGTTGAACATACAGAATCTAACTTCAGAAGTTAGCTGGCATATTACCTTGATGGAATTCTGAATAAACACCTCCTTAGAAACAAACAAACAAAAAAAATTTCTTAGAAACAACGCTATTTTATATAATGAAAAACAGAGACATTGAAATTCTATAGTTGTGATTTGTCTTGACACGTGCAAGAATAAAAGCTTTTTACTTGGATATAGTGACAGGTAAAAGAGGGAGAGTCCTTATGTGTGTAAGCAAGTGGCTGCCCCGTGAGAATCCCACAGCTTTCTGTGGACCATGGTGCACGGTAGTGTGAATTCATAGGTCTTTTTCTCATGCAGCTGAGCTAAGCGGAGTAGGTAGGCACTGTGTCATATGTAACTTTGTACGTCTAGGAGTGAGTAGTATAGTCAAAATGGAGAAGCTTTTCAAAGAAATAATTCAATGAGTGAAGAGAAGAAATGGTAAGGAAATCAATGAAACAGCTTAAAAATCTCTCCCTAAATAAGTCTTAAAAATTACTGAATACAAAATAGAATTTGACTGTTCGGCTCTCTTGAGTGGTATTATTGAGTCTGATCTTTGGCTGTATGCTTTCTTAAAGGTAGTATATAAAAAGTTTCTTGTTTTTTGTTTTTTTTCAGGGGTAGACTATGAGTGCATTGTTTTTACCTCTGCATTTTTGCTTGACAGTCAGGGTGATATTTTTCTATAAACTGAGATAACCTCTGTTGCCTACTTAAACTGCCTCACTATTCCTTCTCTGCTCTCTTACATCATAAGATAATGGCCAGCCCAAATACCTTTTCAAAGATCAATAAATCTTACCCCTGTTAGGGACCTTAGAATGAGTCTAATTTTACCTATTTATTTTATTTGGTTAGGTAACTGAGGCCCAGAGAGGTTATGAGATTTATCTAAGGACCTCCATTAATTAACAGCAGGAATTGGAATTTAAAAAAAAAAAAAAAGCTTTCCTGAATCTTTGAGTTTAATCAAATGTTTGGCAAAATGATTAGCAAACCACACCTCCCTTGGTAGTATTCTGTATGGAACAGGAAGTTTTCAAGTTATTTGTAAATTTATTTTACTAGTTTTTAGAACACCACTAAGCAAATTGGGATATTCTAGAAGTTTATGTAATAGCAAAAGTCACATTTCAATAGTACTGATTTTTATTTGAGGTTGTATTGTGCATTTAATGGAAATGTAGAAAAACTCAAATTATCTGTATTTCGAAACATTAAAAAGTATATGACGCCTTTTTCAGTACTTGTTCACTTTGAAATAAAGACCAAACATGAAAAGTATTGGTTTTCTTGAAAAGGTATATATTTTTCACATGATTTTATGGCCAAGACTACAGAAGTAGGGATTGTTATCTCTATAGTAAAACTGGGTTTATGGATTTTAAGTGTATAAAATATTTATCCTAGGCTTTGATCCTGCAGAAATCAGATTTGCAGCATTCTCCTCTGTGGATCCCTTTTTTTTTTTTTTTTTAAATAGATACAATTCCTGTAATTTTGGAGGGTGGCTGCCCCTGGCATCAAATAGCCCTTCCCCAGCTATTCTTTTGCCTACACTTTCCTTGGGATAAATGGGATTTGGGGCTGGCATGTCTCCATGTCCAGCTAAGCTTGGCATACAGTGGCCCGTGGTTAAGATCCTTACCACCATAGGAGTCGATTATGAGCATAGTTACGTTCTAGGATTAGCAAACCCACTAAATTCAACAAGTTACTCGAAAATGGTCTGGTATTTCCTAGTAGTTAAGATTTTATTTAAAATTAGCAATTCCTGTGAAAACTGTTAAAAGGACAAATGTAGAAGATAATAAATAGGTGACTAAGGTAAAGAGCCATAAGATATGACTTGAATTTGAGTTCTTAACACACAAATACACTCCAAAAGAGTTTGCCCACATAAGACAAGCTCCTTTTAATGCTGTGAAACTATGAATGAGTCCTGTTTTACTAAGTGGCCCACCTTCACACAGAGGGTGCTTGAGTGTATGGCTGTGGGTGGGAACACTTGAAGGGTGTATGGAAAGCAAGACCTCTCCTATCCATTCAACAAGAATTGGCTAGTACTAAGAAAGCCTTAAGAAGATTTTTTATTCTGCTACGCAAAGTTTAAGCCCTTTTTCTTTTCAACATTTAAGAAACAAAAAGACAAAGTGATCTGGTTTTTGGCTCCTGGAGTGGCTGTTTTTCTTTTTCTCATAATTACCTGATGGACACCAGCAAAAATTGAATGCTGATAGATAAAATTTGAACTCCCTCCCAGAACTCAGTTAATTTATTCCACATGCACTACATTTTGCATTTTTGAAATTTCAAAATTAACTACATGATTTGTTTTTTTTAGCCTAGTATAAAACTTCGTGTTGATTTGATAAGTACTGATGTTGTTAATAAGGCACCCTTAGGTGGCAGTTGCCACTCAAGGCCCAACTGTCTACTGCTGTAATATTGATTCTGTTGAAATTTCAAATGTGATGTTACTTTTCATTCCACCAAGCTGGTTTTTGAGTGCCACCGTGTCAAGAGTATACAGGGTCCATTTATAGGTAATGATTTGTAATTAAATTGTCTACACAAGCAGAGCCTTTGCCAGCCAAGTTCAAAATAGTTTGTAGAATCCTGATTTGGCAATTGACTTATTCAGAAACGCACTTTTCCATGCTCCCAACATAAAAGGATAAAACCAACTATCTCCTCCTGTGAGAATAAGTATATATGAAAGAACCTGTGAAGTTATAAAAACTTAGGTTTAGCATTATTGTATTGTTTATTGACTTGATTATTTAAAAAGTTTCTGCGACCTAGCAGCATCACAGAAGAAAGGGCTGGTGAACTGCTTCCATAAAGTTCACAGCCAAGAAGACCCTATGGAGCAGTTTGACTCTGTAACACATTTTTTTTTTTTTTTTTTTAAAAAAAAAAAAAAAATGTGTTACAGAGTCAAATGGGGTCACCATAATTGGAATCGACTAGATGACAATGGGTTTGGGTTTTTTTTTGTTGTTTTTTTTTCTTTTTCACACATGTTTTCATCACTGTACTGCCAGCCAACTAAAGTCTATATGTTGATACCAGCATTCATTATTTATTTCAACCTTTTATGTTAGGGATTTTCTCTGTCTTTATGAGCCTTGCAGCTAAACGTATTTATTTAAAATTAAAATGTAAACCTCGCATTTGAAGACTAAGCTGTGATTACTCGGCAGAAACCATGCATGCAGGAAGGCAATGGGATGACATATATAAAACCTTGAAAGAAAAAAAAAACTGCCAAACAAGAATAATAAACAAAAAAAGAAAACCAAACCTGCTGCCGTCGAGTCGATTTCGACTCATAGCGGCTCTATAGGGCAGAGTAGAACTGCCCTATAGAGTTTCCAAGGAGCACCTGGCAGATTTGAACTGCTGACCTTTTGGTTAGCAGCCGTAGCACTTAACTACTATGCCACCAGGGTTTCCAATAAGAATAATATATCCTATAAAACTCTCTCAAATATGATGGTGAAATTAGGGCATTTCCAGATAAACAGAAATTAAGGTAATTTGTAAAAACCAAACCAAACTTATAAGAATTATTAAAGGGAGTACTTTGGTTAGAGAACCAACATCAGACAATAACCTGAATCTAGGACACAGGCCAGTATCAGCCAGATACCAACCTAGGTAATGAACTCTGAAGGATAAAACAAAACTAAAAGACTTGAAACAGGGAACTAGAGACATCAATCTGCAAATGACAACAACGGTGACAGAACAATAAAAGGGGGATACACAGTGTAGGCACAGAACTTTCAACCGGAGAGGAAATCAAGGCAATACCATGTAATAAAAGACTGATTTAAACTTAGGATGATAAGGGAAAATTTCAAGGTAACCACAAAGAAAGTTAACAAACCTACTTATCAAAATAAGAGTGAAAAACAAAGTCTCAGTAAACACAAAATCTACAATAACAAAAGAAATGAAAAGAAATTCCACAAGCAAGAGAAATTCAGCACAGGAGAGTAAGAGGAACAAAGAAAACCTCAGCACCACTGTCGTGGATTGAATTGTGTTCCCCCCAAAATATAGTCTACTTGGTAAGGCCATGCTTCCCAGTATCATATAATTGTCCACCATTTTGTCATTTGATGAGATTTTCCTGTATGTTATAAATCCTATCACTATGATGTTAATAAGATGGATTAATAGCAGTTATACTGATGAAATCTACAAGATTAAACAGTGTCTTAAGCCAATCTCTTCTGAGATATAAAAGACAGAAGTGAGCAGAGAGACATGGGGACCTCATACCACCAAGAAAGCAGTGTGGGGAGCAGAGCACATCCTTTGGACCTGAGGTTCCTATGCTGAGATGCTCCCACACCAAGGGAAGATTGATGACAAGGACCTTCCTCCAGAGCCAACAGAGAGAGAAAGCCTTCCCCTAGAGCTGGCACCCTGAATTCGGACTTCTAGCCTACTAGACTGTGAGAGAATAAAATTCTCTTCGTTAAAGCCACCCACTTGTGGTATTTCTGTTATAGCAGCACTAGATGACTAAGATACAACCAAAAAAAAAAAAGCACTACAAAATGACAGCAGTAAACTCACACCTATCTATAATCACACTGAATGTAAATGGCTTAAATACACCTGTAAAGAGACAGAGAGTGACAAGATGGATTAAAAAAAAAGAAAAAAACAAACCATGATCCATCAATATGCTGTCTACAACAGACACATCTTAGGTACAAAGACATAAATACATTAAAAATCAAAGAATGGAAAAAAATATCACACAAAGAGCAACCAAAACAGAGCAGGAGCAGCAATACTAATCTCAGATAAAATAGTCTTTAAGGCCAAATGCACCACAAAAGACAAGGAAGGGCATTATGATTAAAGAGACAATCCAGCATAATGACATAACCATAATATATATCTGTGCACCCAACGACAGGGGTCCAAAATATATAAACTCTAACAGCACTGAAAAGAGAAAATGACAGTTGCACCATAATAGGAGACTTCAACACACCACTCCCAGTAAAGGACAGAACATTTAGAAAGAAACTCAGCAAAGATACAGAAGAGCTAAAGGCCACAATGAACCATCTTGACCTTACAGACATATATTGAACATTCTACCCAACAGCTGCAAAGTACACATTCTTTTCCAATGCACATGGAACATTCTCCAGAACAGACCACATCTTAGGCCACAAAACCACCCTCAACAAAATTCAAAACACTGAGATAATACAAAACATCTTCTCTAATCACAACTCCATGAAAGTAGAAATTAATAACAGGAAGAGAAAGGGAAAAAAAAAAAATTGAAAACAGGGAAACTGAATAACACCTTGCTTAAAAACCACTGACTAACAGAAGAAATCAGAGATGGAATCAAAAAATTTCTAGAATCAAATAAGAATGAAAACACATCATACCAAAACCTTTGGGACACAGCAAAGGCAGTGCTCAGAGGTCAATTTAAAGCAACGGACGCACACATTAAAAAAAAAAAAAAGGGACAAAGTCAAAACATTGGCCATACAACTTGAACAAATAGAATAAGACACCAAAAGAAGCCTACAGCCACCAGAAGAAAGTAAGTGGTGAAAATCAGAGCAGAAATAAATAGAGAACAGAAAAATAGAAAGAATCAACAAAACCAAAGTTGGTTCTTTCAAAGTATCAACAAAGTTGACAAACGACTGGCCAAATGACAAAAGAAAAACAGAAGAGGAAGCAAATAACCCAAATAAGAAATGAAATGTGGGACATTACAACAGACCCAACTGAAATAAAAAGGATCATAACAGACTACTAAGAGTGCCACTCAAAACTATTTCAGAATACAGAAAAGGAAGGGATACTTCTGAATTCATTCTATGAAATCTTCATAACCCTGATACCAAAACCAGGCAAAAACACTACAAAGAAAGAAAATTACAGACCAAAATTGCTCATGAATATAGATGTAAAAATTCTCAACAAAATTCTAGCCAATAGAATTCAGCATCATATCAAAAAATAATATACCACGACCACGTGGAATTCATAAGAGGTATGCAAGGATGGTTCAACATTAGAAAATCAATCAGTGTAATCCACCACATAAATAAAACAAAAGAAAAAATCACATGATCACCTCGATCAACACAGAAAAGGCATTTGATGAAGTCCAATACTCATTCCTGATAAAAACTCTCAATAAAATAGGAATAGTAGGGAAATTCCTTCAACATAATAAAGGGCATCTTTTTATACAAAACCAACAGCCAACATCATTCTCTACAGAGAGAGGCTGAAAATGTTCCATCTGAGAACAGGAACAAGACAAGGATGACCTTTATGACTACTTCTATTTGATATTGTGCTAGAAGTCCTAGCTAGAGTCATAAGGCAAGAAAAAGAAATAAAAGGCATCCAAATTGGTAAGAAAGAACTAAAACTATCCCTATTCCTGGATGATATGCTACTAGACACAGAAAACCCTAAAGACTCCACAAGAAAACTACTGGAACTAATAGATTCAGCACAGTAGCAGGATACAAGGTAAACATACAAAAATCAGTTGGATTCCTACACACCAATAAAGGGAACAAAAAGGAAATGAGGAAAAAAATACCACTTATAATAGCCCCTTTTATAAAAACAAAATACTTGGGAATATATCTAACCAGGGATGTAAAAGACCTCTACAAAGATAACTACAAAACACTACTGCAAGAAACCAAAAAAGACCTACTATCTTAGTTATCTAGTGCTGCTATAACAGAAATACCACAAGTGGATGGCTTTAACAAAGAGAAGTTTATTTTCTCACAGTAAAGAAGGTTAAAAGTCCAAATTCAGGCTGTCAGCTTCAGGGGAAGGCTTTTCTCTCTGTCGGCCTTATCATCAATCTTCCCCTGGACTAGGAGCTTCTCTGTGCAGGAACCCCACTTCCCAAGAACACGCTCGGCTCCTGGCACGGCTTTCTTGGTGGTATGAGGTCCCCAACTCTCTGCTTCCTTCCCTTTTCTTTTATGTCTTGTAAGACGAAAGGTGGTGCAGGCCATAAAAAAAAAAAAATACCCCAGGCAAACTCCCTTTACATTGGATCAGGGATTCGACCTGGTAAGGGTGTTATAATCCCACCCTAATCCTCTTTAACATAAAATTACAATCACAAAATGGAGGACAACCACAGAACACTGGGAGTCATGGCCTAATCAAGTTGATACACACATTTTCGGGGGGACATAATTCAATCCATGACACCTACATAGATGGAAAAACATACCATGCTCATGGATAGGTAGATTCAACATTGTGAAAATGTCAATTCTACCCAAAACAATCTACAAATACAATGCAATCCTGATACAAATACCAACAGCATTATTTAATGAGATGGAAAAATAATCACAAACTTTATATGGAAAGGAGAGAGGCCAAGATAAGTAAAGCATTACTGAAGAATAAGAACAACGTAGGAGGCCTTGCACTACCTGATCTCATAACCTATTATACAGCTATGGTAGTCAAAACAGCCTGGTACTGACACAATGACAGACACATTGACCGGTGGAACAGAATGGAGACCCCAGAAGTAAATCCAGCTAGCTACAGTCACCTGATCTATCACAAACGCTCCAAATACATTAAATGGGGAAAAGATTGTTTTTAAACAAATGGTTCTGGCAAAACTGGATGTCCATCTGCAAAAAAAATTGAAACAGGACCCATACCTCACACCATTCACAAAAACTAAGTCAAAATAGATCATGACACTGCTGGTGGGAATGTAAAATGGTACAACCACTTTGGAAATCTATCTGGCATTATCTTAAACAGTTAGAAATAGAATTACCATACAACCCAGAAATCCCACTCCTGGGAATATACCCTAGAGAAACAAGAGCCTTCATACAAACAGATATATGCACACCCATGTTTATTGCAGCTCTGTTTACAATAGCAAAAAGTTGGAAGCAACCAAGGTGTCCATCAACAGATGAATGGGTAAATAAATTGTGGTATATTCACACAATGGAATACTACGCATCGATAAAGGACAGTGACGAATCTGTGAAACATTTCATAACATGGAGGAACCTGGAAGGCATTATGCTGAGCGAAATTAGTCAGAGGCAAAAGGACAAATATTGTATAAGACCACTATCATAAGATCTTGAGAAATAGTAAACCTGAGAAGAACACATACTTTTGTGGTTACAAGGGGGGAAGGGAGGGAGGGTGGGAGAGGGTTTTTTATTGATTAATCAGTAGATAAGAAATGCTTTAGGTGAAGGGAAAGACAACACTCAATACATGGAAGGTCAGCTCAATTGGACTGGACCAAAAGCAAAGAAGTTTCCGGGATAAAATGAAGGCTTCAAAGGTCAGCAGAGCAAGCGCGGGGGTCTGGGGAACATGGTTTGCGGGGACTTCTAAGTCAATTGGCAAAATAATTCTATTATGAAATCATTCTGCATCCCACTTTGAAATGTGGCGTCTGGGGTCTTAAATGCTAACAAGCGGCCATCTAAGATGCATCAATTGGTCTCAACCCACCTGGAGCAAAGGAGAATGAAGAACACCAAGGTCACACGACAACTAAGAGCCCAAGAGACAGAAAGGGCCACATGAACCAGAGACCTACATCATCCTGAGACCAGAAGAACTAGTTGGTGTCCGGCCACAATCGATGACTGCCCTGACAGGGAGCACAACAGAGGACCCCTGAGGGAGCAGGAGATCAGTGGGATACAGACCCCAAATTCTCATAAAAGGACCAAACTTAATGGTCTGACTGAGACTAGAGGAATCCCGGCGGCCACGGTCCCCAGACCTTCTGTTGACACAGGACAGGAACCATCCCCGAAGACAACTCATCAGACATGAAAGGGACTGGTCAACGGGTGGGAGAGAGACGCTGATGAAGAGTGAGCTAATTATATCAGGTGGACACTTGAGATTGTGTTGGTAACTCTTGTCTGGAGGGGGGATGGGAGGATAGAGAGAGAGGGAAGCTGGTAAAATTGTCACGAAAGGAGAGACTGAAAGGGCTGACTCAAGAGGGGGAGAGCAAGTGGGAGTAGGGAGTGAGATGTATGTAAACTTATACGTGACAGACTGATAGGATTTGTAAACGTTCACTTGAAGCTTAATAAAAGTTAATAAAAAAAAAAAAAAATAGATCATGACCTAACTATAAAACCAAAACCTATAAAGATCATGGGGCAGAAAAAAAAGGGTCAATCCTAGGGGCTGCAATATATGGCATAAATAGGATATATCTAAAAACCAAACCCACTGCCATCGAGTCGATTCCAACTAATTAACAATCCACAAATGCCAGAAGATAAGCTAGATAGCTATGATCTTCTAAAAATTAAACATTTATGCTCAACAAAAGACTTCACCAAAAGAGTAAAAAGAGAACCTACAGACTGGGAAAAATTTTTTGGCTACTGACAAAGGCCCAATCTCTAAAATCTATTGGAAAATCCAACACCTCTACAACAAAACCCCCACGTGTCTGTCAGTGTGTAGTACTATGGGGGCTTGCGTGTTGCTGTGATGCTGGAAGCTATGCCACCAGTATTCAGAAACCAGCAGGGCCACCCATGGAGGACAAGTTTCAGCTGAGCTTCCAAACTAAGACCAGGAAGAAGGACCCGGCAGTCTACTTCTGAAAAGCATTAGCCAGGGAAAACCTTATGAATAGCAGCAGAACACTGTCTGATATGGTGCTGGAAGATGAGCCCCCCAGGTTGGAAGGCACTCAAAAAATCACTGGGGAAGAGCTGCCTCCTCAGTGTAGAGTCGACCTTAATGATGTGGATGGAGTAAAGCTTTCAGGACCTTTATTTGCTGATGTGGCATGACTCAAAATGAGTAGAAACAGTTACAAACACCCATTAATAATTGGAACCTGGAATGTATGAAGTATGAATCTAGGAAAATTGGAAATCGCCAAAAATGAAATGGAACGCATAAACATCGATATCCTAGGCATTAGTGAGCTGAAATGGACTGGTATTGGTCATTTTCTGAATTGGACAATCATATAGTCTACTATGCTGGGAATGACAACTTGAAGAGGAATGGTGTTGCATTCATTGTCAAAAAGAACATTTCAAGATCTATCCTGAAGTACAATGCTGTCCATGATGGGATAATATCCATACGTCTACAAGGAAGACCTGTTAATACAACTATTATTCAAATTTATACACCAACCACTAGGGCCAAAGATGAAGAAATAGAAGATTTTTATCAGCTGCTGCAGTCTGAAATTGATCTAACATGCAAACAAGATGCATTGATAATTACTGGTGATTGGAATGCAAAAGTTGGAAACAAAGAAGAAGGATCAGTAGTTGGAAAATATGGCCTTGGTGACAGAAACAGTGCCAGAGATCAAATGACAGAATTTTGCAAGACCAGTGACCTCTTCATTGCAAATACCTTCTTTCACCAACATAAACGGCGACTATATAAAAAAAAAAATAACAATAAATAATTTTTTTTTTTTTATTATACACACGGACCTTGCCAGACGGAACACAAACAAATCAAATTGACTACATCTATAGAAAGAGACAATGGAAAACCTCAATATCAGTCAGAAGGCGGCCAGGGCCTGACTGACTGTGGAACAGACCATCAATTGCTCATACACAAGTCCAAGCTGAAACTGAAGAAGATCAGAGCAAGTCCACGAGAGCCAAAATATGACCTTGAGTATATCCCACCCGAATTCAGGGACCATCTGAAGAATAGATTTGAACACTAGTGACCGAAGACCAGAAGAGTTGTGGAATGACATCAACGACATCACACATTAAGAAAGCAAGAGGTCACTGAAAAGGCAGGAAAGAAAGCAAAGACCAAGATGGATGTTAGAGGAGACTCTGAAACTTGCTCTCCAGTGTCCAGCAGCTAAAGCAAAAGGAAGAACTGATGAAGTAAAAGAATCGAACAGAAGATTTCAAAGGGCGGCTCGAAAAGACAAAGTAAAGTATTATAATGACATGTGCAAAGAGCTGGAGATGGAAAACCCAAAGGAAAGAACATGCTTGGCATTTCTCAAGCTGAAAGAACTGAAGAAAAATTTCAAGCCTCAAGTTGCAATAGTGAAGGATTCTACGGGGAAAATATTAAATGACACAGGAAGTATCAAAAGAAGATGGAAGGAACACACAGAGTCATTATACCAAAAAGAAGTAGTCCGTGTTCAACCATTTTAAGAGGTAGCATATGATCAGGAACCGATGGTACTGAAGGAAGAAGTCCAAGCTGTTCTGAAGGCACTGGTAAAAAACAAAGCTCCAGGAAGTGATGGGATATCAACTGAGATGTTTCAACAAACAGATGCAGCGCTGGAGATGCTCACTCATCCATGCCAAGAAATATGGAAGACAGCTTCCTGGCAAACTGACTGGAAGAGATCCATATTAATGCCTATTCCCAAGAAAAGTGATCCAACCAAATATGGAAATTATAGAACAAACTCATTAATGTCACATGCAAGCAAAATTTTGCTGAAGATCATTCAAAAATGGCTGCAGCAGTACATTGACAGAGAACTGCCAGAAATTCAGTCTGGCTTCAGAAGAGGACATGGAACCAGGGATATCACTGCTGATGTCAGATGGATCCTGGCTGAAAGCAGAGAATACCAGAAGGATGTTTACCTGTGTTTTATTGACTATGCAAAGGCATTCGACTGTGTGGATCATAACAAATTATGGATAACATTGCGAAGAATGGGAATTCCAGAACACTTAACTGTGCTCATGAGGAACCTTTACATAGATCAAGAGGCAGTTTTTTGGACAGAACAAGGGAATGCTGATTGGTTTAAAGTCAGGAAAGGTGTGCGTCAGGGTTGTATCCTTTCACCACACTTATTCAATCTGTATGCTGAGCAAATAATAAGAGAAGCTGGACTAAATGAGGAAGAACAGGGCATCTGGATTGGAGGAAGACTCATTAACAACCTGCATTATGCCGATGACACAACCTTGCTTGCTGAAAGGGAGAAGGACTTGAAGCACTTACTGATGAAGATCAAAGACCACAGCCTTCAGTATGGATTGCACCTCAACATAAAGAAAACAAAAAATCCTCACAACTGGACCAATGAGCAACATCATGATAAACGGAGAAATGATTGAAGTTGTCAAGGATTTCATTTGACTTGGATCCACAATCAACAGCCATGGAAGCAGCAGTCAAGAAATCAAAAGACGCACTGCACTGGGTAAATCTGCTGCAAAGGACCTTTTTAAAGTGTTGAAGAGCAAAGATGTCACCTTGAAGACTAAGGTGTGCCTGACCCAAGCCATGGTATTTTCAACTGCATCATATGCATGTGAAACCTGGACGATGAATAAGGAAGACCGAAGAAGAACTGACGCCCTTGAATTGTGGTGTTGGCAAAGAATACTGAATATACCATGGACTGCCAAAAGAACGCACCAATCTGTCTTGGAAGAAGTACAACCAGAATGCTCCTTAGAAGCAAGAATGGCAAGACTGCGTCTTACGTACTTTGGACGTGTTGTCAGGAGGGATCAGTCCCTGGAGATTGGCAAAGTACTGGGTCAGCAAAAAAGAGAAAGACCCTCAACGAGGTGGACTGACAGTGGCTGCAACAATGAGCTCAAGCATAACAATGATTGTAAGGATGGCGCAGGACCGGGCGGTGTTTCATTCTGTTGTGCACAGAGTCACTATGAGTCGGAACCGACTCGATGGTACTTAACAGCAACAATAACTACAACAAAAAGACAAATAATCCAATTTACAAATGAGCAAAGCATATGAACAGAGAACAGGCACTTCACCAAAGATGACACTCAGGTGGCTAACAGACACATGAGGAAATGCTTGCGATCACTAGCCATTAAAAATTAGAGAAATACAAATCAAAACACAATGAGATATCATCTCACCCCGACATTACTGACACTGATCCAAAATACAGAAAATAACGAATGTTGGAGAGGTTGCAGGGAGATGAGAATTCTTATGCATTGCTGGTGGGAATGCATAATGGTATAATCACTTTGGAAAACGATATGATGCTTCCTTAAAAAGCTAGAAGAAGAAATACTATATATATAAAAAAAAAAAAGATCCAGCAATTCCACTTCTAGGAATACACCCTAGAGATATAAGAGCCATCATACGAATAGACACATGCATACCCATGTTCATTGCAGAATTATTCACAATAGCAAAAAGACGGAAACAACCTAATTGCCCATCAATAGATGAATGAATAAACAAACTATGGTACATACATACAATGGAATACTACAAAACAATAAAGAACAATGATGATCTGCAAAACATCTCACAACATGGATGAATCTGGATGGCATTATGGTGAGTAAAATAAGTCAATCACGAAAGGACAGATACTGTATGAGACCACTATTATAAAAACTCCTGAAAAGGTTTAGACACAGAAAGAAACAATCTTTGATGGTTATGAGGGAGGGGAGGGGTAGGGAGGAAAAAACACTAACTAGAGATTAGATAAGCGGTAACTTTGGTGAAGAGTAACACAGTACACAATGCTGGGGAAGCCAGCACAACTGGTCCAAGGCAAAGTCATAGAAGCTTCACAGACACATCCAAACTCCCTGAGGGACTGAGAGCTGGGGATCACGGTCTCAGGGGACATCTAGCTTAATTGGCATAACGTAGTGTATAAAAAAAAGTACTTTACATCTGACTGTGGTGAATAGCATCTGGGGTCTTAAAAGCCTGTGAGGGGCCATCTAAGATACATCTACTGGTCCCATCTCAGTTGCAGGATGAAGAAAACCAAAGAAGCCAAAGAAGCCAGGGAAAGATTAGTCCAGAGGACTAATGAACCACAACTACCACAACCTCCACCGGGACTGAGCCCAGAACAACTAGATGATGTCCAGCTATCACCACCGACTGCTTTGACAGGGATCATAATAGAGGGTCCCGGACAGAGCTGGAGAAAAATATAGAACAAAATTCAAATTCACAGAAAAAAAAAAAAAAAAAAGACCAGACTTGCTGGTCTGACAGAAACTAGAGAAACCCTACGAGTATGGCCCCTGAACCCCTTTTTAACTCAGTACTGAAGTCACTCCCAAGGTTCACTCTTCACCCAAAGATTAGACAGGTCTACAGGGCATACAACAACACGTGAGAGAAGTGCTTCATAGTTCAATCATGTATAAAAGACTAATGTGCACACTAGCCCAAAAGCAAAGTTGAGAAGGCAGGAACGGAAAGGAAAACTGGACAAAAGGAAACAGGGAACCTGGGGTGGAAAACGGGAGAGTGTTGACACATCGCATGGTTGACAACCAATGTCACAAAACGATTTGTGTATCAATCAGAAACTTCAATGAGAAACTAATTTGCTCTGGAAACTTTCACCTAAAACACAATAAAGAGAAAAAAAAAAAAATTGCAGAAGATCTCATGGCTGGTAAATGGTTTGGTTCCAAGGCAGCCAGGCTCCAAAGCCCTTACTCCCTCCACTATGCATCCTGACTTCTAGTCTGGTACTTTTCTCGACATCACATAGGCTCAATTAACACCTTTTTTTCTTTCTCCCAAAGTCATCTTAACACTAAGTATATATCAGTAGATCATATATTACAAAAAACAAAAAACCAAACCCATTGCCACTGAGTTGACTCTGACTCATGGTGACCCTATAGGACAGAGGAGAACTTGCCCATACGGTTTCCAAGGAGCGGCTGGTGGATTTGAACTGCTGACCTTTTGGTTAGCAGCTGTAGCTCTTAACCACTGCACCACCAGGGATCCCTTATATTACAAGTACTAAGTAAGGTCCATGCTCCACTTTAATGAAGGCAGAAGTTAACTGATGCTCATAAAGAATAAAGATTCCACACAGAACTTTTCATTTTAGGCGTAATCAAGTATGTACATGTAGTTACATAATTCACGTCTGTGACGAAGTTTCCTGATTAAACAGCATTTACTAAGGAAAGTACTAGAGTTTTATAGAAAAGAGTTTAAATTGGATTCACATTAGAATAAGCAGAAATAGGCAGATCTGGAGACATTTCAACATCCAAATATAAGACCGTAGAGTTCAGATAAAGGAACAGAAAAGAAATAGGGAAAATATGTCTTAATATGTAATCTAGAAAATCAATGACTGAAAACTTAGTAAATAAAAAGACTCCCCAAAAGTTTCATTTAGAAGAAATGTCAACAGAAATAGAAATTACTTTTTAAACAGGAAAAAATGCATTGTCTAGTGTGCAATTCATATAAATAAAAAGTAGCCTGAAACTAGGCATAAAAATTTTATATTCCCGCTGCAAATTAGCCTAAAAATTCACTTCACAAAGTGTGACTATTTTAAAGCATGAAGTAAAAACCCACTCCAACCTTCCACCTAAAGCAAGAATCCCTCTTAGACAGATATTTGAACTACTTCCACTCAGACACTTTCAGTACAGAGTTGATTACTTTGTGTGGCAGTCCACTTCACTGTCAACTCCCTTTATCTTAATTTTCTCATCAGCAAAAGGTAGATTCAGTGGTTCATGGATATATACTGTGTACCATGATTTTTTTTTTTTTTTTTTTTTTTACCATGATTAGAGCTAGAGCATCTTAAAGGCTAAACCTATCTCTGGCAATTCTAAATTACCATAAGTAACAAAACCAGTTGAATGCAAAAGGAAAGAAGGCCTTGCAGAGACCCTTAAGATATCAACTAATATACCACAGCCCTCTCAGGTGCCTGAAAGATACCCAAAACTACGCTTGTCAACTATTCCCAAATGTCTACAGAATTATGAATTTGTTCTTTCTCTTAGATATTCCATTTAGAGGTTTTGCAGCTCAATGAACTATCTGTGCAAGCTCTTCTGGGTTCACAGAGGACTTCATTCTTGTTTCATTTAAATATGTACACTGAGATGGATTAACAGTAAAATGCCCCAAGTAAGGAGCATTCTTTTTATTAGTCTCAGAAGAATGTTGTTAGCATCTTTTGGGGACAGGGAAATGAAGTCATTTGGACAGAGAGTTTAGTGAGGTGTTCAGGGCAGATGCACCATAACTGTGAAATCTTACTCCTTATGATAAACATACCAGTCAAGGTGTGGGGTTTCAAAGACAAAGCTCTTCAGCTCACTAGCCTTCATCACACATTACTGCTATCGTAAGTGCCAAGTTGATAGAAGCTTTTTTGACTTTTATGTTAAGACACAGAGACCATGTTGCAACAGTAATCCTTCAATGAACTTTTCTCACTGAAAGAAAATAGACACCCAGAGCTCAAGGTAATGGATGCAGCAATTAGAGTTATTAGTTGTAATGGCTATTGCTTGTAATGGACAAATGTTCACTTCTACTACAGACTGTCTGTCATTAGCTTGTGTTGGATTAGCCTGAGAAAAGTTAAAGAGGGCAGAGTGCACTTACTTCAGTCACTCAATACTCTGGCCTAGAATTTTCTTCCACATCCCTTATACCTAGTCATGTGAATCACTTTCTTAAATATCATGTGCAAGATTGCCTCCTTCAACAAGCTTGGTTCCTTGTAGAACATTCCTTCTAGTTTATTATCTATAACTAGCAATTAATTGCTTCTACTTTTTTGTGTAGAATTTGTTTTGCAGAATTTTCCCAAGGAAATTTTAAGTTCCTTGAGGACAGGGATCATCTCTCTTTCATTTATATTCAGCACAACATCTATAATGAGGAACAAACATATGACAAGTACTCAATGAAAGCACAAAGGACAACAAATACAACTGGATAAAGGTTGTTAAGCACTGCCACTATCACCAACTGAATCATATTTCTTTGTATTTGTCACCATGTATTTGTCTGCACTTCAGGCAACTCTACCCAGAAAACCCAGTGCTGTCGACTAGCAAATGCTTGTAAAGGCAGGAAGGAAAGAGAGAATCAGTATTTTGTATTATATCTTCTTCCTATCCACAGATGAAATCATTCCCTTCTACACAGAACACCTTGCCTCATTATGCAAATTGTTAACTATCATGAGGTACATGTCAGTGCCTTTTGGTGCCATCAGCCAGCCCTATAACCCTTAGTGATGCACAGGAACTCAAATGGTCCATTAATTTCTCCTTCTGGTCTATTATTTCACATGTTACCATATTCACCTTTCAGGAGACAAATAAATCAGGAAAAAAAAATGCATTGTTTTGTATGGGAACTGTCACATCCTTTCTGTGTGACTTAGCTAAACACCAAAACACTAAAATAGTCTGCATAGGTTGAAACGTTCTTGCCACCAATAGAAAAAGTTGGAAAGTGAAGTTAGTTGTAGGGTGTATCAGAGGTAAAAGCTATCTTATTCAGCCATCTGATAAGACAAACAGCTGGTTAAAAGCTCCACCTGAAGCCCCTGATGGCAAGCTGTTAAGGTGCAGCCTACATTGTATCTTGAGCTGCAAACACAACCTGGGAAAGCTTCGGATCTCGGGAGTAATCAAAACGGGTTTGCCATCGAAGGTGAACTAAGCAGTGATTATAAGAACCGTTAGAAAGCATACACTTGTGCCACAATGTTGACATTTCTTTTCTTGTTTTCTACGGCACCTCCATGGTCATATACATTTCTTTGTAAGTAGTTAAAAACATTCAATGTTTTGCTGCAAAACAGGTATTTTTGCACTTGCAATAAAGTTTATTCAAGTGTGAAACCCTGTACCTTATTCAAGATATCCATCACTCACATCTGCAGTTAGGCTAAACACTCAATAATACCAATCTTAGGGAATTTGCCTTATAGATGCAATCATTTTCAGTATTAGTATCAGAAGAGTTAAAAACTCCCCTGATTGAAAAGAAATTTTGATTTGCAGTAGTATTAATAATCAAAGATATAATAATAGAACTAGAATTACATAGCAACTCAATTGGAAAATACTTATACAAATTATATACGTGTGTGTGTGTGCACACAAACAGGTTATAGGAACTCATAGGATGTATTAGAAGCCCACTCTGCACGGGTTTCAGGAGGGTTTTCTCCAGAACAGGAGACGGCAAGCGGCCTGCTGCTTCTTTTTGCACAGGCTGCAAGCCAAGAATGTTTTTTAAATGACTGAAAAAAAAAATCAGAAGAATATCTCATGACATATGAAAATGATATGAAATTCGAATATAAGTGTTCACAAATACGGTTTTGAATTTCATCAGTAAAAAAATTGTGGAAATTTGTTTTCTCTTTATGTGAGTACACGTAATATCCTCAATTTTGCCTCTTGGCCTGCAAAGCCTAAGATATTTACTATCTGACTGTTTGCCAACCTCTTATCTGGAATGTGTTTGCAAAGATTCGAGAATGTCTTTCCTTTACCTACCTAAGGGATAGCTATATTCAGCTAATAAGCCTGTTGCTGTTGAGTAGATTTCACCTCATAGCGACCCTAAAAGACAGAGTAGAACTGCCTCATCGGGTTTCCAAGGAACCGCTGGTGGATTCAAACTGCCAACATTTTGGTTAGCAGCCAAGCTCTTAACCACTGTACCACCAGGGCTCATTCAGCTAATAAAACCAAAAAATCAAACCCAGTGCTGTCGAGCGAGTCTGACTCATAGCAATCATATAGGACAGAGTAGAACTGCCCCACAGAGTTTCCAAGGAGCCCCTGGCGGATTTGAGCTGCTGACCCTTTGGTTAGTGGTCGTAGCACTTAACCACTACGCCAGGGTTTTTTAATAGAACCTTACTATTCTAGGTGAGGGCCTGAGAAACAGCACTGGCAGTACAAACATCATCACCTGGCGGCTTGTAAGAAATGCAGGTTCTCAGGCCCCACCCCAGACCTACAAATCAGAATCTGCCCTTTAACAAGATCCCCAAGTGATTTGCATGCAAATGAAAATTGAAAATGACTAGTCTAGGAGATATTATTAATTAGTCAACATGTATTTATTTAGTACCTGGGCAGTGCAAACGATTAACCCACTCAGCTGCTAACCAAAAGGCTGGAGGTTCAACTCCACCCAGAGATGCCTCAAAGAAAGGCTTGGTAATCTACTTCTGAAAAATCAGCCGTTGAATTCCTATGGAGTACAGCTCTATTCTGGCACACATGGAGTCACCGTAAGTTGAAGCTGACTCGGTAGCAACTGGTAACTGGTATGTTTATACTAAGAGATATTTGGTCTATCCTCAAACTAGATTTGAACTTTTGTTAGATAAAACAGGCCATCGGCTTGGGTTTTTGTTTGTTTCAAATCTCCTCACTCAGAATTAAACTACTCCCATAGATGGTTCACCTTCCACTGACTTTGCAAATATCTGCTAGTCAGTGTTGGCAAATAAAACCACCAAATCAGCATGCTACTATCTTTAAAATACACAGTATTTGGTGAAGCAGGAACTACAACACTGACTCCAGTCCAATGTTAGCTCACAGTTCTTATTTTCAACTTCTTCAGACATACTTGTGATCTCCCGTGAGCCACATGACCTATTTTTACCAATCCACGGAAAACAGAAATAATCCAACTCTGACACTGTCACTATCTAGTCATATAATGTTCGGTTTCTTCAACCATGAGGAAAAAAAGAAAGTTGGCCTAAAACCTTTCTACTTTAAAATTGCATAATCTATTCCTAAATTGTCAATGTATGCATTAAGATTCCATCAAATAATTAAAGTAAATGTTTTGTAGAAAACAGTAACTAAATCAATTTTTTATGACACAACCTTGCTTGCAGAAAGTGAAGAGAACTTGAAGCACTTACTGATGAAGATCAAAGACCACAGCCTTCAGTATGAATTACACCTCAACATAAAGAAAACAAAAATCCTCACAACTAGACCAATAAGAAACATCATGATAAGCAGGGAAAAGACTGAGGTTGTCAAGGATTTCATTTTACTTGAATCCACAATCAACACCCATGGAAACAGCAGTCGAGAAATCAAAAGACGCACTCCATTGGGCAAATCTGCTGCAAAAGACCTCTTTAAAGTATTGAAAAGCAAAGACATCACCTTGAGGACTAAGGTGTGCCTGACCCAACTCATGGTGTTTTCAATTGCCTTATATGCATGCGAAAGCGGGACAATGAAAACCGGAAGAAGAAGAATCGACGTATTTGAATTGAGGTGTTGGCAAAGAACATTGAATCTATCATGGACTGCCGAAAAGAACGAACAAATGTGTCTTGGAAGAAGTACAACCAGAATGCTCCTTAGAAGCAAGGATGGTGAGACTACGTCTCACATACCTGGGACATGTTATCAGGAGGGATCATCCTTGGAGAAGGACATCATGCTTGGTAAAGTAGAGGGTCAGCAAAAAAGAGGAGGATCCTCAACGAGATGGACTGACACAGTGGCTACAGCAATGGGCTCAAGCATAGCAACAATTTTGAGGATGGCACAGGACTGGGCAGTGTTTCGTTCTGTTGTGCATGGGGTTGCTATGAGCTGAAACCAGCTAGATGGCACCTAACAACAACAACAATTTAAAATAAACTTCCCTTATATGGAAGTTTGAGCTCACTGATTTCTTATAACTGGGACATGACATGGCATCTCGAGCACAATTAAGACTGATTCACTGGAAAAAACATATTTGTAAAGTCTGATTTTGACAAATATCACACTGACACTCAATTGAACGTAAGGTTGTTTTCATGTCCCAACTAATAAAGACTACTAATAAATGCTACTGTGGCTATGAGGAGTCCCTGGGTGGTGCAAATTGTGACGTACTTTACTACTAGTTGAAAGGTTGGTGGTTCAAGCCCACCCAGAGGTGCCTGGAAGATAGGCCTGGTGATCTGCTTCCAAAAGGTCATAGCATTGAAAATCCTATGGAGCAGTTCTACTCTGCACCATGAGTTGGAATTGACTCAATGGCAACTAACAACAACGACATCGTGGCTGTAATAAATATTATTCAAAATATATTGTGAACTACATAGCTATTGCTTCTACAAACCCTGTACACTGAGCAGTGGTTGTCCAGATGGAGTCACCAGACCCATACTTTTGTTGGAGACAAGACCATACAGGCTAATTAAAATGCTCACCACAATCCTAATCTCTCAACTGAACTATTTCAAAAGCCTCCTAACTGTTCCCTTTGCTTCCATCCTTGTCCCTCTACAGTCTAATCTACACAGCATCCAAGGAGATCATTTTAAACTACGTGGGATCATGTTACCCTTCTGCTCAAAATCTTCCAGTGCTTTCCTTTTTTACTAGAAGTTCTTACAATGGCCTTCAAAGCCCTAAATGTTTTGACTTCCTGATGCCTCCCTGAATCATTTTCTCTCCTTTGCACTCAGCAACAGCCAAGCTGGCCTCCCTACTATTCTTTGAACATGCCAAGAATCTTCATGGCTCAGGACCTTTGCTCATTACTTTGTCCTCTGCCTAAAATGCTCTGCCGCCAGATATCAATGTGGCCCACTCCCTTACTTTGTTTTAGGCCTTTGCTCAAAGGCTGCTTTATCGGAAAGGCCTTTCCTGACCATTCTATATAATGCAGCTTCCTCCTCCCATCATGTTCAATTCCACTACTTTGATTTATTTTTATACATAGCACATATTACCACTTGACATTTTTTTTATCTGCTTCCCTCAACTACTCAAATGAAAGCTCCAGTTAAGTAGAATTTTGTTTTAAATATCACTATACTTTAATATTAGAACAATGCCTGGTACATAGTAGGTACTCAGTAAACATTTTCTGAACGAATGGATGAATGAAAAAATTTATTATAAAATGTGACCTGCTTTTGTATTATACTACGGAACTTTGGAAGTGTTAGGGACTTTTGAGGAAAAAAAAAGTTTTGTTTTTTTTTGGATTTAGAGGGCTTTGAGCACTGCTATCTTTGGAAATGTTCGAGATTTCTGAGGAAAAAGAAATTGTTTCTTGGATTTGGAGGGTCCTGGGCCTAGATGAAGTCCTTAGTGTTAGCCTCCTGACAGAGATAGAAAGTCTATCTTACTAAATAATGCTAGTAAGTAGTAGAAAAAAACCAGTTGTCATCGAGCTGATTGTGATTTATGGAGACCCCATGTGTCAGAGTAGAACCCTGCTCAGTCAAGTTTTCAATCACTGGTTTTGCAGAAGTAGATTGCTAGGCCTTCTTCCGAGTCCTCTCTGGGTAGACTGGAACTTCCAACCTCTCAGTTAGCAGCTGCGTATGTTAATCATTTGTACCATCTATGGGGTCCAGTAAATAGTAGAGAGGCTGCTAACTGCTGTCTATTTTTGAACAGCAAAGGAGGGTAAACATGGAAAAAGTTTGGTTATGAAGTGACTTGACAACAGAGAGAACTCTCAACAACACTACAAGTATGCAGAGATAACCATTCTAGTAATTAGGCATTAGAACTTTGCTTGAAATTTAAACTCAAACAACTGAGAAGGTAATGGGGAGCTGAGAGGTGGGGTGGGGGTGTGGTAGAGCATATTTTGCTTTTCACCCGACTATAGTAGAGAAATAAAAATAATGCCAAATTCTTCACATGAAGGCCAATGCTAACAAAGCTGTTCACTTTATTTATTTATTTTCTATTTGCATAGTCAGCTGCTCAAGTTGCCACTCATTAAGAAAAGCCAACGTAAACATGTTTTAAAAGGATGGTTCTCTAGGGCAAAAATTTCTGAAGTAACTGACATCAGAATTACTGACCAAGAGTCATACAGCCTCTAGGAAAAAAGAGGGGAAAGAAAAAGAACAGCAGGCTTCCTGCCTCCCTGAAAGGTCCTAAGGCTTGGAAAGCTGCAGTGACTTATTTGACATTTTATAACACACTGGCCATTATAAGATAAACGAGGCTCCTCCAAAGCCAAAAATGATCAATGTGACATAGGCACCAACTTCTCTGAATGAAGTCTAAAAATAATCCAAATTGACTGTATTTTATAATTCTAGGAGAGCTGGTTCTCTTCCTTGCTCTCTAGAGGCAGGATGAACAGCCTTTTTAAGTAGTTTAAAGGCTAGTACTTGAAACTCAAAGAGCAGAAGCAGAGATCTGGAAAGGGTTGTGTGTTCCATCTTTACTCCACAGGACGATTTGAAAATTACTTAAGAATCATGGCAATCCAAATTTCTGTTCCTTATTATAGAACACGTAACACTTTTGGAATATTTTAGAGTATCTTGTATTTTAAAAATAGGAATAAAAGATCAAGATTATTTTTAAGAGAAAGGTAAGTTAATTTATATTAATAAAGTTCATTAAGAAAAAAACATGTCCCCTATCTAAGTTCTTATATACTATTATAAGGCTGCTTTCATCCACCAAACCAGATACCGTCGGGTCAACGATGATTCATGGTCCCATGTGAGCCCCAAAAATCAATGTGGTGGTGGTGTTATATGCTGTTGAGTTGATTCCGACTCACAGTGGCCCTATGGGACAGAGTAGAACTAACCCATAGGGTTTCCAAGGCTGTAACCTTTACAGAAGCAAAAAAAAAACCAGACTGTCAATATTTTTAAAATGCTTTTAGAAGTAAATTTGGCAAAATAATTCTGTTTAAAGGATACTGAAATAAGTAAATTAAATAAAATTCTGAACTCAATGAGTCATGTAATAATGGTAAATGATCCAAAAATAATACACTAGGAGAATTTATTTTAGAATAGACAAAAGCTAAATAAACAACAACTATGAAACAACTCCATTCAAGAAAAACCCTAACGAATTAAATTGAGATTACAATTTCAAAGAGCTCACAAAGAATAAACATTGTTTTTGCTAAACATAACCCTATATTTTACGCAAGCTATAATAATTTATTTTGTAAACAAGAAAGATAAAATAATAAGAGTTTAAGGGCAAAAGAACAAAAATTCTATTTCCCTACCTGCTCAGAATCCAAAAACGTTACTTAAAGTAAGACCTGCCTATTTGTAGCAAAGCAAGACTGGTGCTCCATGCCATACAAGGGCCAGTTGCATGTATGTGGTCGCTAACTGGCTGACCTCTGTGAAAATTCAATGCCCTATGAACAGTGCTTCTCAAACTATCAGAGGTAAAGGACCAGTTTTTTTTTTTTTTTTTTTAAATCTGCAATCTATCTTGGGCTAAACAAAACAAAACAAAACAAAAAAACCCGTTGCCCTCGAGCTGATTCTGACTCAAAGTGACCCTATAGGGCAGAGTAGAACTGCTCCACAGGGTTTCCAAGGAGTGGCTGGTGCATTCAAACTGCTGACCTTTTGGTTACCAGCCATAGCTCTTAACCACGGTACCACCAGGGCTCTTCTTGAGCCAATATGTTTGTAAAACTAAATAAATAAATTTCTTGGAAAACAAAATCTAGAAAAGACATATAAAATAAAAGCCCAAATTTAGAAAATTATTATCAAATTACTATAAAAGTTTCTATATGCTTATTCTCAATTTCTGTCTTTATCTTATCATGGGCTGGACTGTGGACCATACTTTTGAGTAGCACTGCTATAAAATATTAGCTACTGAAGGAAAGAAAAAAAAAAAAAGGTGAATTCAGTGCAGTTTTAGTAAGAAGTGGTATTAATCTACGTGTCTGATTCACTCAATGACAGAACATGTGATCACTGGCCTCTGTGGACCTTAAACAGGATCATACGCAAAATAAGGAAGTAGGGCTATTCAGTGATTTTTTTCAACATAGTTTTAGGATTGTGTGCCTTTCCTTCAAATGAAATCTTAAACATAAGAACAATATGTGTAATGCCATCAGGGGAGTTTTGGCTGAAGTGAGGTTGGGCAGAGCTCATGTTCTTACCCTCCTCTGCCCTAGCCAAAGCCATAGCCATCTTTGAGGAACTTAGAACTCTATGGAATACAGTTTGAAAAACAGTGCAATGATTTTTAAGGTCTAATACGTTTCTAACATTCATTATAGCCTGGATAATTTCATAGCACTCAGCAACAGGAGGCTAACAAGTTTTCAAGAATAAAATTGTCCTTTTGATATTATATAATATACACAATTCTTAAAGTTGTTCTTGGTGGTGGTGGTGGGTGCAATTGAGTTGATTCCAACTTACAGTGGCCTCATGTGACGGAGTAGAACTGCCCCATAGGGCTTTCTTGGCTGTAATCGTCATGAAAGCAGGTCTCTAGGTCTTTCTGCCATGGAGCTGCTGGGTGGGTTTGAACCGCCAAACTTGTTAGCAGCTGAGTGCTTAACAATTGTGCCACCAGAGCTCCTTAGCTTTTGCTATTTCAACTGGTAATTCAATTTCAGCAATTTACTGTCTTACCAAATTGCCCAGCAAACCATTTTCTTCCAAAAAGGGTAAGAAAGTTTTAAGCCTGGTCTCTCCCAAACTGTAAAGTTTCTAGTTGCAAATTTATCCCTTCAAGGGCAAAGATGACAGATGATTTCAAGATTATCTGACTCTTCAGGGCTTTGCTTGGTTGGGCCAGGAGGAGGACTAAGAGGAGAAATGGTAATACACAGTGTTCCCACTATATTCCCTTCAGAATATAAAATCAGAAGCAAAGCCATCATCTTTTCAGTTAGCCGTTCCCCATGTTCTAACGCAAAGGAATATTCCCCTTAATCCTATTTTCAACATTACACAGGATGAAAAATCTGGGAGAGAATATTACTTCTGTTTTCCTGGCAGAATATAAGGATAGAGGAAAAAATGACCCAATATTTCATTCTTCTCCTCTAATGCTAGGCCATCCGTGTGTCAATTTATTCTCCCAAAATCTCTTCAATATGTCAACAAATGAATAACCAAATCTAATCCTTACAGGCCAAGCCTGTGTCCTGGCAATATTCTAACCAAACAAAACAGCCCAGTGACTTACAACCATTGAGTCGTTTTGGTCGTGTCTCAATGTCTCCCCATCTCTCCTTTTTGTTTTTCCTTCTCCTTTCCTTCCCCTTCTTTTTCCTTTCCTTCTCCTTTCCTTCCCCTTCTCTTTCCTTTCCTTCTCCTTTCCTTCCCCTTCTCTTTCCTTTCCTTCGTCTTCTCTTTTTAAGTAGTGTCTTATCATGAAGTTATGTTTGCCAATCCAGCAGACAATGTAATTTTTTACTGGTACTAAAACAACTTTCAAAAAAAGCAATGACCCACTTTCTCCTTTCTGGCTCTCACAGAAAGTAGAAGCACGCCCCCAAACCCTGTTTGAAGTCCTTGCTTCCAGGAGATGGTCAGTTTATGCCTCTTGTTCTAAGACAGGAAAAGGATGCACTCTCAGCAGCACCATGTGCTATGAAGCGATAAGGCCAGAGATTTCTGTCCTCAACATCTTATCAGCTTTTCCTGCTACTTTCCAGAGCCGACAGCACCATGATTGGCAATAAACTAAACTAGCTTAAGGGGGGGCTGGCTGTGTGAGTGGCTTGGGGCTGGGGAGAGTGCGGTAGGGAGTGGTGTAGAATGAGGAAAATAGGTTTTAAATATATCTTAAAATAGTTTGGCCTGAATAAAACTGCTTTACACACGCACACACGCACGCACACACACATTTTTTGCATCTGTTTGTTAAAACTGCAGCAACAGGGATAGAAGTTTTTATAAGAGCTTCCTTTCTGGTTGGAATGTATCACCTTTTTCTTGCTTTGAGCCCTGCTTCTAAAGGCCTTGTGCACGTAGCATAAGACCTACCTGGTGCCCAGTGCTTCAACAGGGTGCCTACGAACAACAAGCTGCAGAGCAAATGCTTTCCATGGGCATACAATCCCCCATTTAGACAACCGATGTTTTCTGGGGGCCAGGGCATGCTTGTTCACAGAGCATAATTTCATTTCCATATTGCAAAGGAACAAGGAAGGCTATAGGATGCTCCTCCAAATGTAGATGGATGTCCTTAATGACCTACCTACTTTGTTCTGCAACAAATCAAACCTGCAAATCTAAGAAGGATTATACTTTAGAAATCCTGGCCTTTTTTGGGGGGGTGGGGCGGTACAAATATAGCTGCTGGAGAAGAACCCAGAGTGGGGAAAAAAATATTTAAAATTTTTTTTTAATGGACTCAGTTATCTCTAATAAGCTCATGTGAAAGTAATACAAATTTGGCACCTTAAAAAAATTTTTTTTTAATATGGAAAATTTCAAACGTAGAGAAAATAGTATAATGAAGTCAATGCACCCACGACCCAGTTTCAACAATTATCAACAGATAGACAACCATATTATCTTATTGTCCCCCATTAATTCAAAGTAAATCATATACACCCTATCTCTTCATTTATAAATTTTTCAGTATGCATCTCTAAAAGAAAACAGTTCTAAGAAAAATATATAACTATAATACTACTATCACATAAAAAGATGAACAAAAATTCCTTAGTATCACTAAATATCTATTTCCTTCATTTTTCTTAGAATTTATTACAATTTGTTTGAATCAGTTTTCAAATAAAGTCCACATATTGTGATTAGTCAATATGTCTCTTAAGTATCTCTTTAGCTCTTGGTTTGCATCCCTTCTCTTTTGTTTTTGCAATTTTGTGTTGAGAAAACCAAGCCATTTGTCCTATAGGGTTCTCCCATAATCTCAAATTTGCTGACTGTATTCTTATGGTATACAGGTAAACATTTTTGTCTGTTCCATGTATTTTCTGTAAAGTTAAATCTGCTTGATTAGATTCAGGTTTATTATTTTGGGGGTGGGGTGGTGACTTCATAGGTGGTAATGTGCACTTCCATAAAAAGGTACATAGTATCTGGTGTTTCTCATTTTGTGACATTAGAAGCCATTGAGATCATTGTCCAGATCCATTGTTTCTTCTCATCTACTACTTGGTACAGGAAAAGCAGGATAAAGGCTTGATTTTTTTCCCTCTATTTACTAGTGTCCAAAGTAATGACATGACTTACTAGTATCTCAGAAGGGTTACAAATGACCAATTATAGTTTTACTTCATTGTTTCCTTATTCTCTTTCCCCTTTCCTTTCTTCTTTCCTCCCTCCCTGTTTTCTTTTGATGATTAGGAACTCATAGATTGAAATACATTTGATACGTTTTAATTTATTGCAGTTACTGGCCTTATTGATGATTAAATTTTCCATCCTTGGCCAGTGTGAGCTCTTCAGTTTGGCTCTGGAAATCTTTTGACATTGGCCTAATTAATATTTGATAGCTTCCTCTCTATCTGGTGTGACAAGATAGTCCAGGCTTAGTCTGTACATTTCATACTCCAGGCCCAGAATCACCACTATCTGAGTAGAAGGTATGCTCATTGCTACTGGGTTGGTCTTTGTTTTTAGGTCTTTTCAGTGGGTAAAGCTAGTAAGAAAACACACTTCCGATTCAAATTCAAGACTACAGGGTTATTACTTAGCCTCATCAATCTTAAATCTATTTCCTTTTATTCATGCTGAAAAATTTCCATTTTTCAATGATATCAACACAATTACTTATTTACTTTTCTCATAATATACACACAACAGTGTCAGAATAGTTGTATCGATACCACAGCAAATATTTTTTGGAGTTCTTTTTATTCTTGGCTTTATAGTAAAATTATTTGTTTTAAAGTCACATACAATAATGTGCTTGTTGTAATAACTGAACATGAAGGTTCAATGTGTTTCACTTTCAATTTTTCAAACTGTTTTTAAGTTTTATTTTATTTTCTAATTATGGAATAATCTCTATAATTTCCAATATTTAGAATTCCAAAGTCAAATGATAAGTCACATATATCCTATCTCCTCCACTTCAATCCTTCCCTCTATCATAACCATTAAACTGTTTCATCCTTCCATTAAAAAAAAAGCAATTATATACTTTTCCTTTCTTAGATAAATAATGCCAAGCTAGTCACATATTTTTTCACTTTGATTTTTTTCATTTAAAAATATATCCTGCAGATCAGTCTACAGCAGTATGTAGATATTATCATTCTTTTTATAGCTGTGTAAGACTCTACTGCATGAATGAGCCACAATTTATTAAACCTGTCCCCACTGAGACACTTAGGTTGTTTCTAATATTTTCCTGTTACGAATAGTACGCAGCCTTATTTTCTAATGTAGCACTTTTCCAATGCAGCGTGTTGCTTTATGAAAAAGTGGAAAGGATTCTGTGATGGTTAATTTTATGTGTCAACTTAGCTAGGCTATCATTCCCAGTGGCTTGGCCAAATGCTGGTCTAGTTGCTGTCATGGAGTAGTTACATGTGATTAAATCAGTTGGCCTTGGGTAGAGCATATTAACTTATGTAATGTAATGTAACACTATTACCTTCTGTAATGCAATCTAATGTAATGTTATCAGTTAGTTAAGATCATACCAGTGTAGGGTGGATCCTAAACCTAATTACTTCTGAGTTATAAAAAGACCAAAATGGATACAGACATGTACACACACACAAATACACATATAAGGGAAGAAAGACAACATGTGAGGATTGTTTACAAGCAAGGGAACAACCAAGGGTCATCAGCAGACACCAGAAGCTAGGAAATAGGTTCACAGAAGGAATTGACATGGCTGGGGCCCTGATTTAGACCTCTGGCCTCCCAAGTTGTGAGAAAATAAATTGAGGGGTCTTAAAGCCACCTACTTGTGGTATTTTTGTTAAAACAGCACTAGGGAACTAAGACTGATTGCTAAATAAGTTTGGGAAGCAACCTATGATATTCCTCCCTTTGGTTCATAATACACATTATCATCTGAGAAGTCCAGCAGTTGTTTAACTTCAAAATTTCCCAAACTTATTTCTTCCTGGAATTCATTTTGTTATACACCCACTGAAGTCCTATGGAATTAGCATTCTGCTGAACCTACTTTAAGAAAGCTGTCAAAGAGATATTGCCATCTGGATAAAATGAGTAGTCCTCCTGATTAAAACTTGTAGATAAATCATTGATTTACCTTGGTCTGTCTAAGGAGGCTTTTACCAATGGACAATACATTTCATGCAAAAATGGGAGAAACACCCTTTCATTTTGGAATGAAAGAAGATAGAGAAATAATATGTCCTAAATCATGATCAAGAACAGATGGTATTGAAGGAAGAAGTCCAAGTTGCATGGAAGGTATTGGTGAAAAACAAGCCTCCAGGAGTTGAAACAACTCAGATGTTTCAACAAATGGATGCAGTGCTGGAGGTGCTCACTGGTCAATGCCAAGAAATTTGCAAGACAGCTACCTGGCTAACTGACCAGAAGAGATCGTTGCCCATGTCAAAGAAATGTGATCCAACAGAATGCAGAAATTATTGAATGATATCATTAATATCACATGCAAGTAACATTCTGTTGAAGATAATTCAAAATGGCTGCAGCAGTGCATCAACAGGGAACTGTCAGAAATTCAAGCCAGATTCAGAAGAGTACATAGATTGAGGGGTATAATTTTTTTTGTCATATGGATCTTGGCTGAAAGCAGAGAATATCAGAGAGATGTTTACCTGTGTTTTATTGACTATGCAAAGGCATTCAACTGTGTGGATCATAACAAACTATGGATAACATTGTGAAAAATGGGAAATTCCATAATACTTCATTGTGTTCATGAGGTATCTGTACATAGACCAAGAGGCAGTCATTCAAACAGAACAAGGGGATACTTCATGGTTTAAAATTAGGAAATCTGTGTGCTGACCAAATAATTCGAGACGCTGGACTATACAAAGAAGAACATGGCATCAGGATTGGAGGAAGACTTATTAACAACCTGCAATGTGCAGATAACACAACACTGCTTGCCAAAAGCGAAGAGGACTTGAAGTACTTACTGATAAAAATCAAAGACTGCGGCCTTCAGTATGGATTACACCTCAACACAAAGAAAACAAAAATCCCCACAAATGGACCAATAAGCAACATCGTGATAAACAGAGAAAACATTGAAATTGTCAAGGATCTTGTTTTACTTGGATCTACAATCAATGCCCATGGGAGCAACAATCAAGAAATCAAGATTTACATTGGGCAATTCTGCTGTCAAAGACCTCTTTAAAGTGTTAAAAAGCAAAATTGTCACTTTGAGGACTAAGGTGCACCTGACTCAAGCCATAGCATTTTCAATCATCTCGTATGCTTGTGGAAGCTAGATAATGAATGAGGAAGACTGAAGAAGAATTGATGCCTCTGAATTATGGTGTTGGCAAAGAATACTGAACATACCATGAACTGCCAGAAGAACAAACAAGTTTGTCTTGGAAGGAAAACAGCTAGACTGTTGCTGCGTAGCGAGGATAGCGAGACTTCATCTCACATACTTTGGACATGTTATCAGTAGGGACCAGTGCCTGGAAAGGACATCATGTTTGCTAAGGAAAAGGGTCAGTGAAAAAGAGGAAGATCCTTGATGAAATGGAATGAAATGGAGGCGCAACAATGGGCTCAAACATAGCAACGGTTGCGAGAGTGGCGCAGGACTGGGCAGTGTTTTGTTCTATTGCACATAGAGTTGCTATGAGTTAGAGTTGACTTGACGGCACCTGATAACAAAAAATCATGTCAAGTATTTTTAAGACTGTGTATAATCTAACCAAGGGGTTCATTTTGGAATACGTATTTTCTTTTTAAGATCACGCATAAGCAGTAATTGCTACACAGTCTGACCAGTGGGATAACCAGAATGAAGAAGAAAAGATCTTGAAGTTGGATTCCACTTAAAGTAAAAGTTCAAACTACAGAATAATGAATATATTTATATTGTAATCAAGAGAATAAAAACGGAGAGCATAAACAGGAGTCAATGGATATATGACAAAATTAAATTTTAAAAAAGCAAATCCAAAAAATAAATGAAACAAACCTAATTTTACAAGCAGTTGGTCAAATAATCATACAGAAAGGAGTATTTCAAATTACTTTAAAACACAGTAATTTGACTGTGCAGTCCAAGGACAAACAAACAAACCTTCTGAATCTATTTTTTTTTTGATAAATCATTTTATTGGTGGTGACTGTTGTATGTATAATGGGAAATAAATAAGTAATATGATATTTTAATGCTTTTATTTCAGGAATATATTAATTCCAAGAATTCTTGTTATGGGTAGATAAAGATATAAGATTAATGAGGTTAAGTCCGTGTTCTGAATTTGACCACTGATAACTGGCAATATCAGAATAAACATGATATATTTTATCTCACACACACACACACAAAATCATAGGCCTGTCTATTGTAAAGGCCTAGAAACGAAGACCATCTTAGTGGCAATAAGTACCCCTAGTGCCTCTACGGCACTGGGAGTGCCCATATTGTGGTCTCTAAATATCTTTTACCACCAGAAGGAGCCAGGGAGAAATGGATGATTCCAAGCCTGGGGCAGCAAACATACAAGGTAAGCCTAGAAAATCTTATCATACCAGGTAGGAAGGAAGCTACCCAATATCATTTAGGGTTGTGTCAAAAGAACTCAGGAACCAACTTGAAGAGGCTCCTACTAGCCAAAGATGGAAAATATGATCATCAACAAAGACAAAAACTGCACAGAGTAAAACATAAAATATATTTCAATCTAGGAGTGATAAAATGAAAAAATAAAACAACTCATTGGTTACCTTTAGAGAATGCTAGAGAACCTCCTCAGTATTTTGAAAACTGGGAAACAAACAAACAAAAAAAACTAATAAAATATGTTTTCTGCCTTTCCAACTCTACCCAGGGCAATCAAGTAGTAGATAAAGATAAGCCTCTATTTATAGAACTATTCTAGCTATAATCTAAGAAGAAATGAGAGAATTAGAATTTATCATCATTACTCAGCCCAGTGGATCTAGGAATTGAGGCAACCAGACGTTATATATCTGCTGATGGAAGCAGTCTGCCCCCTCTCAAACCTGAGTATGATCAAGTCTTTATATTCAATTACCAATTTATAGAAAACAGAAAGGACAAAGGAACATACTAAACTATACCATGGGGAAGCAATCAGTAAAATCTAAACTGTGGAAAAACTTTATAGTACAAACCACTCATTTTCCTCAACAAATACACTGTAAAGAGAAAACAGAGAGGGAAGGAGGGAGACAGAGAGGAAGAGAGGGATAGAAGGAAGGATGGCAGAAGAAGGGCTAGAGATGTTTGCTGCTCCCAAAAAACTATTCACTTTTTCAAAGATCTGGTTTTCTTTTCTCCCCAGAAGGCCTTTCAATCTAGTAAATTGCTACTCCTTTAAGATACCACACGAATGCTAACTTCTTCGATATCTACGAGCTGAATTTGCCACTACATCATATACGTTCCCATACCTCTGCCATAGCTCTTGAGGCCTTTGCTACAGTTGATGGTATATGTCTCTGACTCCCAAACTAGAATGTAAATAGGGCTTGTGTCTCATTCATTTAATCATTGCATCACACAACAATACTATTGGATGATAAAGAAAAACATCAAGTTAAGTAGAAAAGGGAATTATAGAAGGGTCTTGGGAGGTGGGAGAAGGAGTCCCTGGGTGGTAAAAATCATTAAGTGCCCAGCTACTAACCAAGAGATTGGCAGTTCAAATCTACCCAGAGGCACCTCAGAAGAAAGGACTGGAGAGCTATTTCTGAAAGATTGTAGCCATTGAAAACCCCATGGTGGGCAGCTCTACTCTGAAACACATGAAGTTGCCTTGCGTTGGAATCGACTTGACAGTAACTGGTGGGCTTTTTTTTTTGGGGGGGGGGTACTGGATAGGAAGAAAATGATTAGAATACTTGGAAGGAAGAGTGATGAAATAATGAGGGTTTAAACTGAACGAAGTCACTACTAAGAATAAAGCTTTGTCTAAAGATACTGAGTCAGCTTAAGCCTGGTTCTATAGTTTTAAAGCACAAATAACTAGACAGGCTCTGTTTATGGCTCACTTGTAATCCATTAACTTTAAGAACATTTCCCCAAAGTAGTCAACCTAATATTTCTAGATCCTATTTATAAGGATCCCTAAAAAGAAATCTAAAATAAACTGTGACCAATGATGATAGTGACTCATGTATCATGATAATCCAAGTTTGAGTTACTAAAATCCATTAAAAAAAAAAAAAAAAGAACATTATGCTTTTGTCTCCCTAATAATGTATTTATCTCCTTAACAGGGAAGGGGAGATGGGATGAGAGTGATGATACCCTAAAATTAAATAACTGCTTATAATGTTACTATTTAACTTAAAATTTTTTAAAAAGATTTACAGGTGGACTGCCTTAGGGTCACAAAATAAGCAGGCAATCAAAAATTCCAACTTGAAATTTTAACAGTTTTGGAATGAGAATTAGGTAAATAAAACTGATACGCCATTTACAAGTTTCAATGATACATATAAATGAAAGTAGCTTCCCTCGGTCAGATTTTCTACTTCAAAAAATAGGAAGTCCACCAAATCTAATTTATTGAAGTCAAGACAAATTAAGTTTAAGCACTTGTTAAAAAGCTTTCTGGAGTTTAGGCTCACGAAAAGCTTCAAAACCAGTCAAGTAAAACTTAGAAACTCCATATGATTTTATGAGTCAAAATGAGAATGAATTACAAAAGGAGCCCTGGACAAATGTCAGGGGGTAGAAGTAACTGGAGGCTGGATGTCATCACTACCACTACTTTGCTCAAAACAACTCTTTTTGATGCAGAAAAGATAAACTTGTCAAAAAACAACAGAACACAAATCAAAGACCAAACCATTTCAGCCTTGTGCTCTTTGGCAGACACTGACAACTGCTGTTGGAAGGAAGAAAAACTGAGTGAACTTCCTAGAGAACCAGTCTGCTTCAGATAAGAATTAACAGAACCTTGGCAGACAGAAAGATCTACCAGCACTCTGATTTCTGATGAGCATAAAGAACTTGTAATTTAAATCTTATAGGGAACAAAAATAATTATTTGGAAAACTTCCATAAAGTTTCAGGTTAAAGATTGAGTTCTTAGCAGAAATTTTTGGTCGCTATTTTTTTTTTTTTTTTATAAACTAATTCCAGTGGAATTACGTAAGATTACAATTTAATGACTGATAAAAAGCCCATTGCCGTCAAGTTGTTTCCGACTCATAGCAACCCTACAGGACACAGCAGAACTGCCCCATAGAGTTTCCAAGGAGTGCCTGGTGGATTCAAACCACAAACCTTTCGTTAGCAGCAGTAGCACTTAACCATTACACCACGAGGGTTTCCATTAATGACTGATACCCATCAAGAAATATCCCAAGCTACAAGCTACACTTAGTTATTAGTGAAATCCTACTTCTTTAGGGCTGGGTTTAAGTTCCTTCTTGCATTATCTCTATAGAAGAAATAGCCTAGCAAATTAACAAGTCAGAATTTTCCTTTAGTACTTTAAAGGCAAAGTCTACAAAAGACATGATTATCAGGCCCCATTAAATGGTGTTTAGGTGATAAATTATCCAAATGATTTTATTACACAATAGTTTGAATTACAAAGAACTCCTAAGGCTAAGGGAAATGTTTAAATAACTTAAGTGAGCCGCTTTCAGATAACTCCAAGCACTTTAGTAATAACTCATTTATATACAAACATTCGTTGTACTAATTACAATTAATTCTTATCAAAGTAGTTCCATTGGAATAGTTTAAACAATAAGCTGGGGTTGAAGCTGTTTTTTCCTCTGGATTAAAAGTTCTTAAACCCCAAACTCAAGAAAAGGTTTAAACACAGAAGAAAACATTCTTTGATGGCTATGAGAGGGAGGAAGAGGGGAATTCACTAACAAGATTTAAAAAAAAAAAACAAAAAAAAACCAACCAACCAAACCCATTGCCATTGAGTCATTTCTGACTCACAGTGACCCTATATGGAAACCCTGGTGGCGTAGTGGTTAAGTGCTACGGCTGCTAACCAAGAGGTCGGCAGTTTGAATTCGCCAGGCGCTCCTTGGAAACTCTATGGGGCAGTCCTACTCTGTCCTATAGGATCGCTATGAATCAGAATCGACTCGACAGCACTGGGTTTGGTTTTTTTTTTTGAACAGGACAGAACAGAACTGCCCCATAGAGTTTCCAAGGAGCACCTGGCAAACTCGAACTGCCCATCCTTTGGTTAGCAGCCGTACCCACTTAGCCACTACGCCACCAGGGTTTCCACTAACTAGACAGTAGACAAAAATTATCCTAGGTGAAGGGAAGAACAAAACACAGTACAGGGGAAGTCAGTACCACTAGACTAAAGCAAAAGCTAAGAAGTTTCGTGAACACAACCAAACACATTTAGGGACGCAGGGGCGGGGGGTCTGGAGATCGTGGTTTCAGGGGACATCTAGGTCAACTGGCACAACAAAGCTTATTAAGAAAATGTTCTGCATCCCACTTTGTTGAGTGGTGTCTGGGGTCTTAAAAGCTAGCAAGCGGCCATCTAAGATGCATCAATTGGTCCCAACCCACCTGGAGCAAAGGAGAATGAAGAACACCAAACATACGAGGAAAATATTAGCCCAAGAGACAAAAGAGCCACATAAACCAGAGACTCCATCAGCCTGAGACCAGAAGAACCATATGGTGCCCAGCTACCATCAATGACCACCCTGACAGGGAACATAACAGACAGTCCCAGACAGAATGGGAGAAAAGTGTGGAGCAGAACTCAAATTCTAGTAAAAAGACCAGACTTAATGGTCTGAGACTGGAGGAACCCCAGAAGACATGGCCCCTTGACTCTCTGTTAACCCAGAACTAAAACCATTCCCAAAGCCAACTCTTCAGACAAAGAATAGATTGGGCCGTAAGACATAAAATGATACTTGTGACGAGTGTGCTTGTTAGTTCAAGTAGACACATTACACTGAACGGGCAGCTCCTATCCGGAGGCGAGGTGAGAAGGCAGAAAGGGATAGGAGCTTGTTGAATGGCTAGGGAAAATCCGGGGTGAAAAGGAGGAATGTGCGGTTACTTTAGAGGGATGGCAACTAGGGTCACTTAACAATGTGCGTATAAATTTTTGTATGAGAAATTGACTTGAGCTGTAAACTTTCACCTAAAGCACAATTAAAAAATTCTTAAACCCCAAATTAAAATGAAAGAAAATCTTCAATGCACATACTTTTCCCAATACTGAACTATTGTTAGTACTCAATTTTTAAGTACCCAATTTGTAATGTATATTGTTTATGTATGTATATCTATATGTACGTGTACACACACATCTACGTAAGGATGAAGCGATACCTGCTATACGGGAACAAAAATAATATACTGTGACAAACTGCCATGCAATTAAAAATGGCAGGATTAGCTACCTAAGTAGATACTGGGAAGAATGTACCACTATCACATTAGGAAATTTTATTTTGGGTGATGGGTAACGTGGCAGAACTACGATGTGGCCAGTAGCAAGGACAGGCAGTCCATTTTATCTTTGAAAGTGTAAGATTGTATGTGGTTCCATTAGTGTCTTCAGCTCATAATCCTCATAATTTTTTTCACAGATTGAAAATTCTTTTAATCCTACAGAATTATCCTTAACCATTGTTTATTGCCTTATCAGTATATTTAAAGCCATTAAAAATAATTTAGCCAGCTGCAATTTTTGATGCCCAGAAACTTATTATAGTATCAGTTTCTATGTTATGTTGTAGTAACTAACCACTTAAGTTGGTGTGAGATAGGATGAATAAATTAGGTACAATCTACCATATGCCACCAGGGGAAGAGCCTTCAGTTTTAGGTACATTTCTTGGGGCAATTAAACCTAAAAAGTAAACGCCAAGGCTAAGTCTGTGATGACATCAATACTTTCTGAAGTCAATGAAAAAGTGAAGAGACCATGATGTTATGCCTTACTCTTCTCTTGCAGCGTGTTCTGTGACAACAGTAGCTCATCCACCTTTGGTAAATAGGGGGACGGTGTCAGTACAATGTGGAAGTTGCAGGGTTCACATGCGATTTTGTCCTAGGCCACAGGAGCCAGGACAGTGTGAGCAGAATTCTAGCCAGCAGAAGGAAAGAAAACACCAACCAAAACCAAACCAACCAACCAACAAGCCTTCAGTTTGACTGCTATACAGCCAGGACCCCTTCAGCTCTATTTTAAGAAAAACAAAAATGAGCACCTGCAGTGAATGCTCCACTGCACCACCAGATCCACCCTCAGAACTGAAGGACTGATTCTCTCAGCAGCTGACAACTCTCAGCTGACAGTTCTCCTGGGAATAGGTAGCAGCCTGGGGGTAAAGAAGAGGCTGAACCCAGTGACTGGTCAATGCAGGAGTATAAAGGTCCAGCCTGTTCAAAAGATCTGTAGACAGCTGCAGATCTGGTCTACTTCAGAACTCCCTGTGGAGTCAGCTTAAGACCTGTGATTACACTGCAGCCCAACTTCTCTCCCTGCCTAATCATGTCCCCACCTCCAACTATTAATCCTGAAACACCCCCCAACAAACTTTGTGCACACTAATTAATCTGTCTCAGAGTCCGCTTCTGGGAACTCAACCTGAAACAGTACTTGCACCCAAAGTTTCTTCCCCAAAGAGGCACATCATGCCCAGCTTCACACAGTTCTTAGCTAGTGAAAGATTGCGCTTTCACCTGTATCTACCTTCATGGCAAGCCCACTGGCTCAGAGCTCCATTTCCATCTGCATTATCTCAGCACTTCCACGCCAACATTTCCATTCTATTGATTTTGAACGTTTTTAAGAAGTGTGAATTATCTCCTGAGGAAACAGTCAGTGTTTGTGTGTGTGTGTGTTCAATCTAGTTACAAATCTGCATAGATTTTCGCAGTCTGTTTCTTTACCCAATTTTTCCCATAAGCTTTTTTGTTTTTAATGAGCAATTTTGCAAAATTTCACATTCTTCATGAGCATGTATCTTGTGTTATAGCAGAAACACCTATATTTGACATTTTATTATATTTATATATTTGACAGAAAAACCCCAGAGTGTTGGACGTTCTCTCAGAGAGGGTGCACAAAGTTTCTTAATACATTGCAAGGAATGAAGAGAGAAAATGGGAACAGATAAGTTAAAAGACTTAAGAGACATTATCTAGTAATTGCAATATACAGACCTGATTAGGATCCCGATTCAAAACATGGAAAAAAATTAAGAGTCAACTGGGGAAGTGTGAATACTGACTGGATTTGATGATAATTAAGGAACCGTGGTTAATTTTTTTAGGTGTGATAACGGTACTGTGATTGTGTGTTTAAGAGTCCTTATCTTTTAGAGGTATGTTATCAAATACTTACAGACATGATGTCTATGACTTGCTTCAATAATGGGGGGAAGAGTGGACTAGAGTATAGTTGAAGCAAGACTGACCAAAAATTGATAACTGTTAAGTTGGGGGATGGATAAATAGGGGTTATTTTATTATTGTTTACTTTTATATACATTTAATGCTATCCATAATAAAAAATGAATGTACATATGCTAATATGATATTCTAAGAACTTTTCCTGGAGTGTAATAAGTAACCCTAGGAATCAGTGTATAAGTGAAAGCTATTGCTAAATTATTGGTCTAACTGAAGACTGACACTTCTATCATCACAAGAAAAATAATCTTGGACTCACATAGAAGACACAAGACTGAGAAGATCTCAACCAAGGCAGAGGGTAGTCCCATCTGTGAGTGGGCTCAGGCAGGAACAGAGAAGCCAGCAAGAAGTGGTGTGTTTCCCATATGAGATCATGTATTTGATGCCAGCAACCACTACTAATGTTAGAACAGGGTTTTCCCCTGAAAGAGTCACAATTCCTCTCCATGGCAAAACAGGAACTGATCAAAACAGGAATATTATGTAATACCAGGGAACTGAGGAGATCAGGAAAAGCAGGATGAGGAGCAGAGAAAAGCGACAGGATGAAGGTGGAGGCGGGGAATGGAAAAGCAGAGCCATTAGTGGGACCATTAAAGGGACAAAGCCTAGGACCAGTTTCCTACTTGTCTCATTCCCTCCGGCCTGTTCATTCTTCTTGCCCTTGATTACCCTGCAACTTTAGGCACTCAGAGCATAAAGAGGGAATGAAAAATCTTACCTTCAGGAGCATAATTACAACTTCTACATAGCTAACAAGTGTATCAGAAGGGGATCCTAGGTAAAGAGAAGAAACGGGGCAACAAGAGGGGGAAAGCAGGCTGGAAGAGCTCTCCTTCATTCTAGAGACAGCAGGGGTCAAACGTGTGGCATTTCAGGAATACTTTCAGTAAGCACAAGGCCCATAAGCAACAAACTTCACAGGCTAAGTGGCAGATCTAAAAATGTAAGCTCCCAAAGAAGCACAAAAACTGTTAATTTTTAAAAAATTACAATACAGTACGTACATTAAGCTCTTGCTTTTGAGAGAGACAGGAAAAGGAATATACACTCACCCTACACATATCTCCACACGTCAAAGTTTTAATTATGGTTATCTCTGGGTGTTTTTATCATGGATTTTTCTTTTTATTAATGCATATCTACAGGTAATAATTCTTCTACAGTGAACATTTACTACTTTCATAATAAAAGTAATTTCAAATTAAAACAAACGCACACGTGTGTATACGTGCGCACATACACATACTGTATATATATACAAAAAAAAAGTTAACAATAAATGCAATGAATGAGTGGTAGACAAGTGAGAATGCATGGAAGACCCATGATGACAAATATTTTGCTAGCTAATATCTCATTATTAAACAGTATTCACAAATTTGCTACTTCCCTCGCATTCCTCATACCAATGAATAGGTGCCACTACCCACTCCCACAGCTTCATAAGCTGAGCCAGAGCCTCAACTCTTCCATGTTCAGTCAGGCCCAAGGCCTACGGCATTTACCTCTGTAGTATCACTTGAATCTGTTTCTTTCCCTCCAGCTTTCTGCCACAACCCTGGCTCGGGCATTTTAATGCCTTTCTGGAATAACAGCCTCTTAACTGGACTGCCTACCTTTAAGTCTTTCCTGCCTCTTTCCCTCATTCATATTTTAATCTCCTGCTGCCAAAATGACCTTTCTAAGATGCAAAAATAATCATGTCCCTTCTCTGCTGAAAATCCCTCAGTAACTCCCAAGTGTACGTACAGAATATAAGCTCCTAGAACTTGTCCTAATAGGGCTTTCTGGGAAAATCTGCCCTTCTTTGGAGTCTAGGCTCACCTGTTGTCATTAAGTCTATTCCAACTCATAGCTCCCCTACAGAACAGAGTAGAACTGACGCATAGGGTTTCCAAAGCTGTAACCTATACAGAAGCAGACTGCCATATCTTTATTCTGCAGAGTGGCTGGTGCGCTCAAACCTCTGACCTTTCAGTTAGCAACTGAAGGGTTAACCACAGTCTCACTACTCATTCCAAAAGCCAAAACTAATTTGTAACAAGACTTTTTTCTTTCAACACTAAACTGCCCCTAAAGTATCTGAAGCTTTCTGCCAACCCTTTTCAGTTGAGGCACACATAGTAACTAATACTTATACAGCATTCTGGGGCAAATGATTATGGTTTCTTGCTGGTGGTAGCTGGAGGTGACCAGCCTAGGGACTTCAGTTGCTCCAGGCCTCACCCAGCCACTCTAAGGGCTAAAGGGATCAATACCTTGGCATACCTACAGTCCATTCATGGCACACCAGCTGGTAAACTGCCTTACAAATAAAGTTGGCTGATGAAACTTAAACTATAATCAGAATTTAGGTTTCAGTACAAAGTGTGAAACACATTTGTTGATTTAAAAGAACTGGCAGATTTTTATTGTTGTTGTTTGGGGAGCCCCAAGCCCCTGTCTTTGTGGCTACCGGATGTGTTTAGGGAACCTCCTGGCCCCCATATACCTTTGTAGTAAGCATTTGACTATACATTGTAAGTGCTGGAAGAAAGATACAGGTCCTCCAAAAGCTAGATTTCTTCTGACCAAGCTAGAAGAGGGGCAAGACTTCCATCATGGGTATCAGGCAGTACAGTCGCAGCACCATAGATCAAGTATAAGTCCTTTTGTCTTAGGCAGTACTACACAGGGCCTTCACCACTGATGTGCCCTTTATACCCTGCCTGGTATGATGTGAAACTCCCTTTTCTGCCCTCACTTTTCCTCTTTCTTTCTCTCTCTCTCTCTTTTTTTTTTAGCACTCAGGAGGAATAAGAGGTAACATATTTTTATCATACTCTTTTGAGTCTGAGTCTTTGGAGAAAGGTTCAGTTATTTAAAGAATCTGCTAGTCCTAGAAAATCAGTCTCTAATCAGGCTTGTTTAGGTCCTTCACAACCTGGCTCCCACTCATCTCCTAAGACTCCTTTCCTGGTACTCCGTACTTAACTTTAGCTATACCAACCTAAGTACTTGCAGTTTCTTCTCCATGCTCTCTTCTGACTTCATGTTTGCACACACTGTTACTTCTGCTTGAAAAACCCTCCCCTGCTTCTTTACTTACTAACCCTTTCTCTTTACAGATTACCTAGGACATGGCTTCTTTCAGGGAGGCAGGAGCACATATCAGGGCCAGGTGCCCTCATCTGGGGCATTGAACTGGAATAAAAGCCATCAAACTGTACTGAAATTACTGATCATTTCTCCCTGCCATTGCATTGTGAGCTCCCTGGGAGCCTTGTCTTTGTAGCCCACGGCTTTGAAGACTGTAGATTTATAATAAATGGAAGTATGCTTCATTCCATTCCATTCATGAGAGATTTGCAAATGGCATGCCATACGTAGAGACCGTAGGGACTCACGTGAAGTTTAATAATATTTTTAGGATGCTCAGACTAAAGGTTGTATAGGTGATGTAACAGAAAAAAAAAAAAAAGAGAACTAATGATGCTATTAAGGGACAGTACAGTTTTAACGTGATGCTTTATGGCCTGTACTGTGCATGACTCTGTATTACTAACAAATGACATTCTAAGTTGTATTGCACATAATATAGCTACAACCTGGGTTAATTACTTATATCATACTATTATATGTAATTGTAATTATAATATGTACAATTATAAAAAACAAATCATGTTATTACTTGAGATTCCCATCTTACAATCTATTCTAGTTTATTGTGCAACCTTTTCCTCAATTAAGTATCCCTCACTCACATGCAAAAGGGAACTTTCCATGCCACAACTCCCAGCCCTGTTCCACATTGTCTTATTCCCACTTCTATGTATTTCTACCATGCTCCCTTCTAGATGATCTTTTCAGTGCATTACTCCAACCCTTGTTAACACTTGAGTTCCTACTATGAGCCAGGCATTTTGCTAGGGGTGGGGATACAAACAATGATAACTAAAGCATGGTCCTCACCTTGAGGAGCTTCTAAAAGTATAAGCTTGTGCAGCTCCTGCCATCAAATCTGTATCTCCTAGCATCTGAATTTCCAAAACTATTTTAATGAGCATATTATCTACATAATCCTACCTTGGTCTACAAAAAAACTTCAAATCAAAATTATTATTTATGGCAGGAGAGTTTTCAGAGTCAAGAGTTGTGTTCCTAAGCTCAGTTTGTTCAAAGGTTTTGACCTAGACGATTAGGTCAAAACATTTCTGTCCCACCAAAAACCTTTGCAAATGAGGATAAATATTGTGTGAGACCACTATTATAAGGACTGAAGAAAAGGTTAAACACAGACCACTATTATAAGGACTGAAGAAAAGGTTAAACACAGAAGAAAACATTTTTTGATGGTTACCAAAGTGGGGAGGGAAGGAGAGGGGGATTCACTAAGTAGATACTAGACAAGAATTGTCTTGGGTGAAGGGAAGGACAACACACGATATGGGGTAAGTCAGCAAAACTGGACTAAAGCAAAAGCTAAGAAGTTTCCTGAACACAGCCAAATACTTTGAGAGACAGAGTAGCTAGGGCTGGGGTCTGGGAACCATGGTTTTGGAGAACATCTAGGTCAATTGGCATAACAAAGCTTATTAAGAAAATGTTCTGCATCCCACTTTGATGAGTGGCGTCTGGGGTCCTAAAAGCCTTTGAGCAGGCATCTAAGATGCATCAGCTGGAGGTGGTGCCAAGATGGCAGAGTAGTCAGACTCTTCCTGTGGTACCTCTTACAACAAAGACCCTAAAAAACAAGTGAACTGATTATATATGACAATGTAGGAGCCCCGAACATCAAAGGTAAAGTGGAGGGATTGGAATGAGTGGAAAGTGGAGGGAGAGTCAGTTCAGAAGCAGCAAGGAGTTGCCAGACCTGACCCGATGGGAACTGTCACCCTGCAGGCCAGGATCAGCTGGAGCCATAAGTGACGCAAGCAGTGGCGTTCAGGACGTGTTTTTTACATCAGTACAGACTGAGTGGCGGAGATTCCACTCATGCCTCCAGAATCAGTGAAAAGTGGCACTCAATCAGCAAAAGTACATGCGTCTAACCTACCGCGAGGATCAAAAAAACACCCTTTTGGGAAAAAACTCTCTCATTTGGCTGACCCCTCCCCACTCTGCACCAGGTCCCCAGCTGGTTTCAGTGATAGCTTTGTTCCCTGGGCCAGAAGTAGGACCCGTTGTGTGCCCTGAGTCATTCTCCCAGCATAGGAGAGGGAACAAATTAACAACCAGGGAAGAAAATAATCTGCCGGCTCCCCTAAGCCAGGAACTCAGGACAAAAACAGCTCCTTTGCCTAGGCACAGGCACAAGGGGTCCAAGGACTTTGAATGCCTTTCACCCCTGGACAGACCTGTGTGGGCCCATTTCAACAGTGTACACCCGCATTAGCACAGTACAAAAGGGTATATACCTGAAGTCTAACTTCAATGGTTTCAGCTATATGGTGGAGAGGCAGGTTCATGATGTTTGACACCTCTCTATTAAGCGGCGTCCTTAAAAAAAAAAAAAAAAAAATTTTTTTTTTTTTTACCTATACATATCAGGGGCCTGAGGACTGATGGCTCCACCTATGCCACCTAGCCACCCATGACAGGGGTCCAAGAATAAGTGATGCCTTCCAGTCCTTACACCCAACAGCACTGGATCCCCATAGTCCAGTTGCAAAAACTACCCACCTATGCATTCTAGGGAACAGGGACACACTTTCCTCATAAACACTCGGGGCAGTTGTCAGCCCCATCCCTTGCTCAGCACGTGACCCCCTACTGCAGCCAGATACCTGTACATACACCAATCACCCCAGCTCACCTAAGACTGTAGGTGAGAGCCTGTACCACACACTTGGTAACCGAACACCTGGACACCTGAGCTGAATCCATACAAGAAAAGTAAACAGACTCCTGGGCTCAAATACCGAACAACATCTCTAATCGCCTGGTGACAGGACGTTAGAGCTTCAAAGGCACCAATAATCAAACTAGCTTACTCAGGCAGCCTATTTGGGTATATCAAAACAAAACAAGCAGCTAGGACACAGTAAGCAAACATAAAAGTAAATAAATCAATAACTTACTGATGGCTCAGAGACAATAAAAAATAGCCAATATCAAATCACATAAAGAGGCAGACCATGATGGGTTCAGCAAGCTCACAGAATAAAGAATGAAGAAATCTCCCAGATGAAGAGAACTTCCTGGAATTACCGCAGGTAGAAAACAAAAGATTAATATACAGAATTCCTCAAGAGATCAGGCAAAATGCAGAACAGGAACCACACAGACACAGCAATAGCGGAACTTAAGAAGATTAGAGAAGAGCATAATGGCTGCAAGAATCCATGGACAGACAGCAAACAGAAATCCAGAAGATTAACAATAAAATTTCAGAATTAGACAACTCAATAGAAAGTCATAGAAGCAGAACTGAGGAAATGGAAGTCAGGATTAGTGAGATTGAAGATACAGCACTTGAGACCAACATGTTAGAGGAAAAATCAGATAAAAGCATTTAAAAAAATGAAGAAACCCTAAGAATTATGCGGGACTCTATCAAGAGGAATAACCTATGAGTAACTGGAGTGGCACAACTCGGGGGGGAATGGGGAATAATAGAAAACACAGAGATAATAGTTGAAGATTTGTTGACAGAAAACTTCCATGATATTGTGAAAGATGAAAAGATATCTATCCAAGAAGCTCACTGAACCCCACAAAAGGTAGATCCCAGAAGAAAATCACCCAAGACATATTAAAATCAAACTTGCCAAAACCAACATAAAGGGAGAATTTTAAGAACAGCGAGGGATAAACGAAAAGTCAAATACAAAATCTACAAAAATGAAAAAGGGGAAAAGAAAATATATAAAGAAGAACGGCTTGGCATAGAACAAAGAAACTGTTAACAACACACACACAAAAAGGCATCAAAATGGGATCACTAAACTCGTATCTACCAACAATTATGCTGAATGTTAATAGACAAAATGCACCAGTAAAGAGAGAGAGAGTGGCTGAATGGATAAAAAACCCGATCTGTCTATATGCTGCCTATAAGAGACATATCTTAGACTTAAAGACACAAACAAACTAAAACTCAAAGGATAGAAAAAAATATATCAAGTACACAATGATCAAAAAACAGCAGGAGTGGCAATATTAATTTCCGACATAACAGACTTTAAAGTTAAATCCACCATGAAGGATAAGGAAGGACACTATATAATGATTAAAAGGTCAATATACCAAGAGGATATAACCATAATAAATACTTATGCACCCAATGATGGGGCTCCAAAATACATAAAACAAACTGTAACAGCACTGAAAAGAGAGATAGACAGCTCCACAATAACAGTAGGAGACTTCAACACACCACTTTTGGTGAAGGACAGAACATCCAGAGAGAAGCTCAAAAAAGACACGGAAGATCTAAATGTGACAATCAACCAATTTGACCTCGCAGGCATATACAAGACATTCCACCCAACAGCTGCCAAGTATGCTTTCTTTTCCAACACACATGGAACATTTTCCAGAACAGACCACATATTAAGCCTATAAAGCAAGCCTTCACAAAATCCAAAACATCAAAATATTACAAAGCATCTGTTCTAACCATAAAGCCATAGAAGTAGAAAGCAATAACAGAAAAAGCAAGGGGAAAAAAAAAAAAATCAAACACATGGAAAATGAACAACAGCTTGCTCAAAAAGTACTGGCTACAGAAGGAATTTAGGGACGGAATAAAAAAATTCAGAGAATCAAACGAGAATGAAAACACTTCCTGCCAGAACCTTTGGGACATAGCAAAAGCAGCGCTCAGAGGTCAATTTATAACAATAAATGCACACAACCAAAAAGAAGAAAGGGCCCAAATCAAAGTACTACCCTACAACTTGAACAAATAGAGAGCAGCAAAAGAAGCCCTCAGGCACCAGAAGAAAGCAAATAATAAAAATTAGAGCAGAAATTAAATGAAATAGAGAACAGAGAAACAATTGAAAGAGTTAACAAGACCAAAAGCTGGTTCTTTGAAAAGATCAACAAAATTGATAAACCACTGGCCAAACTGACAAAACAAAAACAGAACAGGAAACAAATAACCCAAATAAGAACCGACAGGGGTGATAGCACAACAGACCCACTGAAATTAAAAGAAGCATAACAGAATATGATGAAAAATTATATTCTAACAAATTTGAAAACCTAGAAGAAATGGACAAAATTCTAGAAACACACTACATACCAAAACTAACACAAACAGAAGTAAAACAGCTAAAAGAAAGCTGTAAGAAAAGAAGAGACTGAAAAGGTAATTTAACCCCCCTACCCCCAAAAAAAGCCCTGGCCCTGATGGCGTTACTGGAGAATCCTACCAAATGTTCAGAGGAGAGTTAACATCACTACTCCTAAAGGTATTTCAGAGCATAGAAAAGGAGAGAATACTCCCAAACTCACTCTATGAAGCCAGCATAACCCTGATACCCAAACCAGGTAAAGATACCACAAAAAGAGAAAATTACAGACCAATATCCCTCATGAACTTAGACACAAACAACCTCAACAAAATTCTAGCCAATAGAATTCAACAACATATCAAAAAATTAATTCACCATGACCAAGCGGGATTCATACCAGGTATGCACGGATGGTTCAACACTAGAAAAACAATTAATGTAATCTACCACATAAATAAAACAAAAGACAAGAATCACATGATTTTATCAATTGATGCAGAAAAGGCATTTGACAATGTTCAACACCCATTCATGATAAAAACTCTCAGCAAAATAGGAATAGAAAGGAAGTTTTTTAACATAACAAAGGGCATTTATACAAAGCCAACAGCCAACATCATCCTAAATGCAGAGAGTTCGAAAGCATTCCCCTTGAGATCGGGAACCAGACAAGAATGCCTGTTATCATCACTGTTATTCAACATTATGCTGGAGGTCTCAACTGGACCAATTAGGTTAGAAAAAGAAATAAAGGGCATCCAAATTGGTAAGGAAGAAGTAAAAGTATCTCTATTTGCAGATGACATGATCTTATACACAGAAAACATTAAAGAATCCTCAAGGAAACTACTGGAACTAATAGAAGAGTTCAGCAAAGTATCAGGATACAAGATAAACATACAAAAATCAGTTAGATTCGTCTACACCAACAAAAAGAACGTTGAAGAGGATATCACCAAATCAATATCCTTTATGATAGCCCCCAGAAAGATAAAATACTTAGGAATAAATCTAACCAGACACGTAAAAGACCTATACAGAAAAAAACTACAATACCCTACTGCAAGAAACCAAAAGAGACCTATATAAGTGTAAAAACATACCTTGCTCATGGATAGGAAGACTCAACATTTTGAAAATGTCTATTCTACCCAAAGCAATCTACAGATACAATGCAATCCTGATCCAAATTCCAATGGCATTTTTTAATGTGAGATGGAGAAACAAATCACCAACTTCATATGGAAAGGGAAGAGGCCTCGGATAAGTAAAACACTACTGAAGGAGAACAAAGTGGGAGGCCTCACACTACCTGATTTTAGAACCTATTATACTGCCATGGTGGTCAAAGCAGCCTGGTACTGGTACAACATAGACCAATTGAACAGAATTGAGAAACCAGATGTAAATTCATATACTTATGAGCAGCTGATATTTGACAAAGGCCCAAAGTCTGTTAAATGAGGAAAAGACAGTCTCTTTAACAAATGGTGCTGGCATAACTGGATATCCATCTGCAAAAAAATGAAACCATGCACAAAAACTAAACTAACAAAATGGATCGAAGACCTAAATATAAAATCTAAAATGATAAAGATCATGGAAGAAAAAATAGGGACAATGCTAGGAGCCCTAATACATGGCATAAATGGTATACAAAACATTACTAAAAATGCACAAACACCAGAACAGAAACTAGATAACTGGGAGCTCCTAAAAGTCAAACACTTATGCTCATCCCGAGACTTTGCCAAAAGAGTAAAAGGAAAACCTACAGACTGGGAAAAAAATTTTGGCTATGACGGATCCAACTGGCATCTAATCTCTAAAATCTACAAGATACTGAAAAACCTCAACAACAAAAAGACAAATAATGTAATCAAAAAATGAGCAAAGGATATGAACAGGCACTTTACCAAAGAAGACATTTAGGTGGCTAACAGATACATGAGGAAATGCTCAGAATCATTAGCCACTAGAGAAATGCAAATCAAAACTATAATGAAATACCATCTCACCCCAACAAGGCTGGCATTAATACAAAAAAATACAGAATAATAAATGTTGGAGAGGTTGTGGAGAGATTGGAACACTTATACAGTGCTGGTGGGAATGCAGAATGGTACAACCACTTTGGAAATCGATTTGGTGCTCTCTTAAAAAGCTAGAAATAGAACTACAATATGATCCAGCAATCCCACTCCTTGGAATATATCCTAGAAAAATAAGAGTCCTCACAGGAATAGATATAAAAACCAGACTTTCCAATTGCTTATTCCATGTTCACTGCAGTGGTATTTACAATAGCAAAAAGATGGAGACAACCTACATGCCCATCAACGGATGAATGGATAAACAAATTATGGTATATTCACACAATGGAATACTATGCAACAATAAAGAACAATGATTAATCAATGAAACATCTCATAACATGGAGAAATCTGGAAGGCATTATGCTGAGTGAAATTAGTCACAAAAGGACAAATATTGTATGAGGCCACTATTACAAGAACTCAAGAAAAGATTTAAACACAGAAGAAAATATTCTTTCATGGTTACAAGGGTGGGGAGGGAGGGAGAGGGGTATTTGCTAACTAGATAGTAAAAAAAAAAAAAAAATTTTTTTTTTTTTTTACTATCTACAAGAACTATTTTAGGTGAAGGGAAGGACAACACACAATACAGAAGAGGTCAGTATAACTGGACTAAACCAAAAGCTAAGAAGTTTCCTGAACCCAACCAAATACTTTGAGGGACAGAGTAGCAGGGGTGGCAGTCTAGGTACCATGGTTTCAGGAAACATCTAGGTCAACTGGTATAACAAAGCTTATTAAGAAGATGTTCTGCATCCCACTGTGCTGAGTGGCATCTGGCATCTTAAAAGCTAGCAAGCAGCCATCTAAGATGCATCAATTGGTCCCAACCCACCTGGAGCAAAGGAGAATGAAGAACACCAAAGGCACAAGATAAATATGAGCCCAAGAGACAGAAAGGGCCACATAAGCCAGAGACTCCATCAGACTGAGAGCAGAAGAACCAGACGGTGCCCAGCTACCACCAATGGCTGCCCTAACAAGGAACACAAAAGGGAGTCCCTGATGGAGTAGGAGACAAGTGGGGTGCAAAGCCCAAATTCTAGTAAAAAGACCAAACTTAAATATCTGACTGAGACTGGAGGGACCCCAGAGGACATGGCCCCTGGACTCTCTGTTAGTCCAAAACCAAAACCATTCCCGAAGCCAAGCCTTCAAAGATTAGACTGGAGTATAAGACATAAAATGATAATGGTGAGGAGTGCGCTTGTTAGCTCAAGTAGACACATGAGCCTAAGTGGGCAGCTCCCGTCCAGAGGCAAGATGAGAAGGCAGAGCGGGACAGGAACTGGTTGAACGGACTCAGAAAATACAACGTGGAGAGGAGACTGTGATGTCACATTACAGGGACAGTAACTAGGGTCACATAACAATGTACGTATAAGTTTTTTTTTTTAATGAGAAACTGACTTGAATTATAAACTTTCAGTTAAAGTAGAATCAAAAAAAAAAAGAAAGAAAGATGCATCAGTTGGTCCCACAACTCACTTGGAATAATGGAGAATGAAGAACACCAAAGACTTAAGGAAAATATTAGCCCAAGGGATAAAAGGACCACATAAACCAGAGACTTCATCAGCCTGAGACTATAGGAAGTAGATGGTTCCTGGTTACCATCAATGATTGCCCTGACAGGGAACACAACACAGAGTCCCTGATGGAGCAGGAGAAAAGTACGGAGCAGAACTCAAATTCACGTAAAAAGACCAGACGTAATGGTCTGAGACAGGAGGAACCCCCGAAGCCAGGGCCCGTGGATGCTCTGTTAACCCAGAACTAAAACCGTTCTCAAAAGCCCACCTTTGAGACAAAGATTAGACTGGACTATAAAACATGAAATAATACTTGTGAAGAGTGTGCTTCTTAGTTCAAGCAGGTATACAAGACCAAATGGTGGCTCCTGTCTGGTGGCAGGATGAGAAGGCAGCAAGGGACAGGAACTGGTTGAGTGGACACAAGAAACCCAGGGTAGAAGGGGAGTGTGCTGTCACATTGTGGGGGCTGCATCTAATGTTACATAACAATACTTGTATAAATTTTTGTATGAGAAATTGACTTGAGCTGTAAACTTTCACCTAAAGCGCACGCACACACACAAAAAGCAAAAAAGCTTTGTAAACGAACTAAAGGAAGAACACACATGTCTACTGAATTGTAGGTACTTGTTTTTAATTTTAAATACGAAAGGACATTAATTTCAATAGTCAAGGAAAAAAAAGACCTATCTTCCTACTTTTAAAAATAAAGGATAGTGAGTTTACGAGTCATTTAGCTTCAGGGATCTCTGTCAAAGCAGCGAAATGAATAGTTAATGCATTATGATTAACAAATCATAATGAGTATCTTATGAGCATTTTAGTGGACTCCTTATTACCTGTACAGATTTAACATAATATAAGCTTAAAACAAACATTATTGCAAAGAATATCTATTAACAGATTCAAACAGGAGGCAAAATAATTCAACTGGGGTATGTGAAAACTATGCTGCTCAGCACAGCATTTATTAAGATAATTATTCAAAGATTTAGGAATAGTGTTAAATTCGAGCGAATACAAACTGTTCAAAAAATAGACTTGCTAATTGCTTATTAGTTGTTTTTATTAGCACAATAGCTCTCTTCCTTGCTTTTTCTCTTTAAAAACTGAGAATGCTATGGGAAAGCAATGAAAGGGTATTTCTAGAAATGAGCTCATAAGAACCAAAGTATTAATCCTACCGATTGGTAATTTATCACCAATTAAAATTTTCAGTTATAAATATACATTAAAATATATAGATCCGATAAGTATCATTCACACAAATACATCCTTTAAAATAGAAAAACAACTTTTGTTTTCTCACAAAAAGTAGTTTTATTATATATTTACTTAAGGATAAAACAGTATTACGAAGTAAAAAGAACCAAACTCTTTGCCTGTTACTAATTTTAGGTGAATGGGAAGATAATCTATGACTTCAAATTAGAGTTTTAGAATTTTAAACTAAAACTTGAGGGCATAAACGGTTCTAATGTGGCATTTTGTTTTTAGTGACATCAAATATAAAAAGTGCTCTAAATTCTTCTCAGGAACAGAAAGACCATTTATCTACTGCATTTATTAAGGGCAAGCTTCCTTGTTCATGTCAGATTGGAAAATGTAACATCACTGAAGATGCTGATAAAGGAGATATAAGAAGTTAGAAATAAATACATCACAAGTTTCCAAATATTTAAGGGAGGTGAATTTTATGCCCATTTAGAAAAGGAGCATTTATTCTGAGAATAAGAAAATAAAATCCAAAAGCTTCTCAACATTATAAACTGAAAATTCTAAGACTAATTCACTCAACATAGAATCACTTGGCTAGGTGAAAATGCAAATATCAAAGCAAGAAAATTCATCGAGCCCACATAACTAAAGGTTATCATGCCTCCACCTCAGTCAAATAATTCCACACAAGTTTCTCTGACCTGGCCAAAAATAGAGGGCTTGACTCATTTCCATGCTGTCTTTCTTAGATGCCATAATCAGTGAGGCATGGAGTCCTTTCTAAAGCTGCCAACAAAAAGTTTCAACAATCAATGTCATTACTTCATATTCACTGTTTGTAAGAAAAACCAAGATTCTCAAAGTATACTGGATTATCTAAAGAGGTAAAGTGAGAATTAAAAAGATCTCATTTTTTATCTTATTAAAATCTACTCTATATTGTTGTTAAGTGCTGTCAAGTTGGTTCTGACTCACAGTGACCCAATGCATAACAAAACAAAACACTCCCCAGTCCCGTGACGTCCTCATAGTTTTTGCTATGCTTAAGCCCATCGCTGCAGCCACTGTGTCAATCCATCTTGTTGAAGGTCTTCCTCTCTTTCGCTGACCTACCTTACCAAGCATGATGCCCTTTTCCAGGGACTGGTCCCTCCTGGTAATAAGTCCAAGTTATATGAGACAAAGTCTAGGCATCCTCGCTTCCAAGGGAGTATTCTGGCTGTCCTTCTTCCAAGGCAGATTTGATCGTTCTTTTGGCAGTCCATGGTATATTCAATATTCTTCACCAACAACATAATTCAAAGGCATCAATTCTTTAGTCTTCCTTATTCATTCTCCAACTTTCCCATACGTATGAAAAAAAAAAAAACATATGAAGCTACTGAAAAATACCATAGCTTCGGTCAGGCACACCTTAGTCCTCAAAGTGACATCTTCACTTTTTAACACTTGAAAGAGGTCTTTTGCAGCAGATTTGCCTAATACAATACATCATTTGATTTCTTGACTGCTGCTCCCATGGGCATTGATTGTGGATCCAAGCAAAATGAAATCCTTGATAATTTCAGTATTTTCTCCATTTATCATAATGTTGCTTATTGATCCAGTTGTGAGGTTTTGTAATCCATACTGGAGGCTGTAGTCTTTGATCTTCATCAGTAAATGCTTCAAGCCCTCTTTGATTTCAGCAAGCAATGTTGTGTCACCCGCATATTGCAGACTGTTAATGAGTCCTCTTCCAATCTTGATGCCCAAATATTATGACAGTCTCCAAGAAAAAACAAAAAGATACTTTTTCACAAATATCACTTGACCCTTTTTCATGCAGCCCAAGCTTCCTTCCCTTTCAATATAGAATTTGTACGGATGAATAAAATGGAACTATTGCTTTTAACTTCCTAAGGCAGTTTGAGAAAAACTATTATCCTCAAAGAAGGGTAAAGGTATTTAATAAAGGGTGTTTGGTTGATGACTTTGGGATGCCAGGTAGTCAAACAGCTTAGAGATTTGGAGAACCAGTGGACTCAAATGAGAATGAGATAGAAAGATTTCTGTGGTGATTAGAAATGAACAGCCAATAACTGCTGAATGCATGGAAGTAGCTTGTTTGCTCAAATAACAGAGGCTATTCTAAGGAATTGTGGACAAAAAGCAGGTGGCAGGGCAGGCTGGAAAGACTATCTTCAATCTGAAATTAAAGATCTCTGACATACAAAAGACAGTTCCTTTGGGCGAAATGGATCGTAAAGATATTTCAGTTTGGTTAATCTCAATCAGATAACCTGCAAGAACCTAATGAGTTATATATTTTCTACCTTGTATTAAAGCCTCATAATATTCACTTGGCCATCAGATCACCTTCTGGAGGGTAGACTGGGAAAAGGAATGATAATTCTCTATTATGTTGATGACCCAGCTAGCGTGGCATGCCTTCCAGGATGCTAGTTGCTTCCTGGTTGCCACTGTATTTATTTCTATTTTGGTAATATACTTTCCTTAAAACATACAATGTTTAGGACATAGAGAGTCCCACAAACCAACTTGTTGACTTCACATAGGTGATAAAAATCCATTACTCTGCCTACATTTTTAATCAATGATTTCTTCACTAAGCAGTGACTTAGAGCAACTTTCCTCAATTTGTTCTAAGAGATGTAAATATGCGTTTTTAAAGACGGTCCCACAGTCAAATAATAGGAGCTCTGTAGATTACCATGTTCATTACCACAAAAAGGCTCTAAGAAGCATGCGGTAAAAAAAAAAAAAAACCTATTATATGTTTAATCTAGTGTTTCTGAAATGTATTTGAACACTTGACATGACAGCCATCAGCCTCTCCCCTCTCCCCCAATATCTATTAACAACATCTGTTGTTCCAGGGAACACATTTTGGGAAACCCTGCTCTATAGCAAACCAGTTCCAACAGTAAGAACCAACCTGAGGAAACAGAGAACCACAGTTTGAGCTGAAGCTCTTCTCCAAGTCCTTGACTCCCCCTACCTTGATACAGCACTGTATTGATCTGCGGTATTGTACAGTAGAATGACAGAAAGAATGCTTTATAGCTGGAGTAAAAGGTCTGCTTTTCAAGCACAGGTCTTGACACTTACTTGAGTCTTCAGCCAAGTTACTTTAACCTCTGAGATTGTTTCCTCATATTTAATACATGCCTTGCCTACTTCTCAGAGCCCTGGTGGCTCAGTAGTTAACAGCTATGGCTGCTAATCAAAGGGCTGGCAGTTCGAATCCACCAGCCATTCCTTGGAAACCCTATGGCGCAGTTCTACTCTGTCCTATAGGGTCACTATAAGTCAGGATCAAGTCGGTTGGGTTATTAAGAGGAGTAACCCACGGGTGATTGGAGTGCCAGAACAGGGTTGGGGGGGGGGCGGAAATCACAGAAAATACAGAGAGAATTGTTGAAGATTTGTTGGCAGAAAACTTCCCTGATACTGTGAAAGACAAGAAGATATCTATCTATCCATCGAACCCCAGTCCTATATGGGTTTGCACACCTCTCAGGGCTGGAGTATCTAATGGATCTAGAATGAAATAATGTTGGGACTATACTCTGTAAACCAAAGGGACCACAAAAAATAAGGTATTATTATGGTTGAGCCACTGTCTGTTAAAAAGGTTCAGGTTTAACACAATGGATCGTCCCTAAGAAGCCTGCTACATTTAGTGCAAACCTATTAAGTAGAACTTGAACCAGTCAATAGCAGTGCTATTGATCTCAATTAAAGTTTTGAACATATGGCTAAAGGAGGCAATGTAGTTGTAGAAAAAAAATATTTCTCAACAAAAAAAGGGTCTAAGTCATGTAGAATACTGCAGTTTGGGAAATATTAGTAGACCATTATTTTATTCAAAATAAAAACAGAGCCCTTGAATCAAAGATTTAGAAGAAACCTAAGTGATCATACTGATGTGGGGAGAGGGGAGGTGGGAGAACAGCAGGGGTACCTGAAATTCACTTTTAATTCTAGTGTTTCATCATCATGAAAAAGACAGCTCTCTAAACATGACAGTGACTTAACAACAATAATAATAATGCCTTGTTACTTCCAAAAAATTTGAAGAAAAAGAAAAGAGCATACTTTCAGTCACAGAAAGAAATTCATAATAATTTCTTTAAACATTTGGTAATTAGGAAATAGTACAATAGGATACCTTTTCATTTTCTGATGGGGAGAAGAAATCTGCATTAACATAGCAATGTCAGAAATATCTGTTATCCTACTAATGTGTTAAAAGTATAAAGTTTTAAATAATGAATTAAGTCAAAACAACAACCGTTATCTTACTTAATCAGAAATAAAATCAAACGTTCTACAGTAGAGAAAATGTAAAGTTATTTAATTGTATTTTTCAGAAGTAAGAGCTACGCCTAGAAATGAAGAGCAGACGACAACACAGATTCCATGCAGGATGTGCCCTATCACAGGTGTGCTTCTGAGATGTGTTTTAAGACAGGCGTATCTTCTTTAAATAAATTGATCAGCCAAAACTTGGTAAAATCTAACCAAACATCTCCTCGAGTACATCTGACCTGTGTAAAGCTTGTTAAAAGCACATTAACATGTTTATATGCATGTGCATATGAGTGCATGCACACATGGGTATGCCAGTGAAATACTAAGAAAAGCACAAACCTCAGGCTCAAGAAATTGTCACTTAAAGTTGACTTCCACCCACTTTTATGAGTTTATTTTTTTCTGCTTTTGGTGAAAGTTTATAGATCATATTAATTTCTCATACAAAAACTTATGCACATATCTGACCCTAGCTGCAATCCCTATAATGTAACAGCACATGTCCCCTTTCTACCCCTCGTTTCCCATGTCCATTCAACCGGCTCCTATTCCTTTCTGCCATCTCATCCTGCCTCAAGAAAGGAGCTGCCCATTTAGTTTCTTGTATCTACTTGAACTAAGAAGCACACTCTTCACAGGTATTATTTTATGTTTTATATATAGTCCAGTCTAATCTTTGAAGAACTGGCTTCAGGAATGGTTTTAGTTCTGGGTTAACAGAGAGTCTGGGGGCCATGTCTTCTGAGGTTCCTCTAGCCTCAGTCAGGCCATTAAGTCTGGTCTTTTTACTAGAATTTGGTGTCTGCACCACACTTTTCTCCTGCTCCATTAGGGACTCTCTGTTGTGATCCCTGTCAGGGCAGTTGTTGGTGGTAGCCAGGCAGCATTTGAATTCTTCTGGTCTCAGGCTGATGAGGTCTCTGGTTTATGTGGCCCTTTTGTCTCTTGGGCTTACATTTTCCTTGTGTCTTTGGTGTTCATTATCCTTTGCTCCAGGTGGGTTGGGACAAATTGATGCATCTTAGATGGCCGCTTGCTAGCTTTTAAGGCCCCAGATGGCACTCCCAAAGTGGGATGCAAGGCATTTTCTTAAACTTTGTTATGCCAGTTGATCTAGATGTTCCCTGAAACCATGGTCCACAGACCCCTGTCCCTGCTATTCTGTCCCCTGAAGTGTTTACTTGTGTTCAGGAAACTTCTTAGCTTTTGCTTTAGTCTAGTGGTGCTGACTTCCCCTGTATCGAATGTTGTCCTTCTCTTCACCTAAGGTAATTCTTGTCTACTAGTTAGTGAATTTCCCTCATGCTCCCTCCCAACCCTCATAACCATTAAAGAATGTTTTCTTCTGTGTCTAAACATTTTCTTGAGTTGTTATAATAGTGGTCTCATACAATATTTGTCTTTTTGCAGCTGACTAATTTCACTGAGAATCTGCCTTCCAGATTCATCCATGCTGTGAGATGTTTCTTTTGATGAGCTTAAGTGTTTGATTTTTAGGAGCTCGCAGTTACCTAGTTTCTCTTCTGGTGTTTGTACATTGTTAGTAATGTTTTGCATACTGTTTATGTCATGTAGAAGGGCTCCTAGCATTATCCCTATTTTTTCTTCCATGATCTTTACCATTTTAGATTTTATATTTAGGTCTTTGATCCATTTTGAGTTTGTTTTTGTGCATGGTGTGAGGTCTTGTTTCATTTTTTTGCAGATGGATATCCAGTTATGCCAGTACCATTTGTTAAAGAGACTGTCTTTTCCCCATTTAACAGACTTTGGGCCTTTGTCAAATATAAGCTCCTCACAGGTGGATAAATTTATGTCTGGATTTTCAGTTCTGTTCCATTGTTCTACTGTTGTACCAGTACCAGGTGTTTTGACTACTGTGGCAGTATAATAGGTTCTAAAATCAGATAGTACGAGGCCTCTCATTTTGTTCTTTTTTAGTAATGCTTTACTTACGCCGGACCTCTTCCCTTTCCATATGAAGTTAGTGATTTGTTTCTCTATCTCGCTAAAAACTGTCATTGGAATTTGGATCGGGATTGCGCTGTATCTGTAGATCGCTTTGGGTATAATAGACATCTTCACAATGTTTAGTCTTCCTATTCACGAGCAAGGTACATTTTTCCACTTACGTAGGTCTCTTTGATTTCTTGCAGTGGTGTCCTGTAGTTTTCTTTGTAAAGGTCTTTTACACCTCTGGTTAGATTTATTCCTAAGTATTTTATCTTCTTGGGGGCTATTGTAAATGGCATTGATTTGGTGGTCTCCTCTCTGATGTTCTCTTTGTTGGTGTAGAGGAATCCAACTGATTTTCATACGTTTATCTTATAACTTGATACTTTGCTGAACTCCTCTATTAGTTCCATTAGTTTTCTTGTGGATTCTTTGGGGTTTTCTGTGTATAAGATCATATCATCTGCAAATCGGGATATATTTACTTCTTCCTTAGCCAATTTGGATGCCCTCTATTTCTTTTTCTCGCCTAATTTTTCTGGCTAAGTCCTCCAGCACAATGTTGAATAAGAGTGGTGATAAAGGGCATTCTTGTTTGGTTACCTTTGTCAAGAGGAATGCTTTCAGACTCCATTTAAGATGATGTTGGCTCTTGGCTTTGTATAAATGCCCTTTATTATGCTGAGGAGTTTCCCTTTTATTCCTATTTTGCTGTTTTTTTTTTTTTTTTTAATCATGAATGGGTGTTGGTCTTTGTCAAACGCCTTTTCTGCATCAGTTGATGAGATCAAGTGGTTCTTATCTTTTGTTTTATTTATGTGATGGATTACATTGATTGTTTTCCTAATGTTAAACCATACCTGCATAACTGGTATGAATCCCACTTGGTCATGGTGAATTATTTTTTTGATATGTTGTTGAATTCGACTGGTTAGAATTTTGTTGAGGATTTTTGAATCTATGTTCATGAGGGATATTGGTGTCTTTACCTGGTTTTGGTATCAGGGTTATGCTGGCTTCATAGAATTAAGTTCGGGAGTATTCCATCCTTCTCTATCCCCTGAAATACGTTTAGTAGTTGTGGTGTTAACTCTTCTCTGAAAGTTTGGTAGAATTCTCCAGTGAAGCTGTCAGGGCTGGGGCTTTTTTTGTGTGGGGAGTTTTTAAATGACCTCTTCAATATCTTCTTTTGTTATAGGTTTATTTAGCCGTTCTGTCTCTGTTTGTGTTAGTTTAGGTAGGTAGTGTGTTCCTAGAAATTTGTCCGTTTCCTCTAGGTTTTCAAATTTGTTGGAGTACAGTTTTTCATAGTATGCTGTTATGATTCTTTTAATTTCAGTTGGGTCTGTTGTGATACCAGCCATCTCATTTCTTATTCGGGTTATTTGCTTTCTCTTCTGCTTTTCTTCTGTAAGTTTGGCCAATGGTTTATCAATTTTCTTGATCTTTTCAAAGAACCAGGTTTTGGTCTTGTTAACTCAATTGTTTTCCTATTCTGTGTTTCATTTATTTCTGCTCTAATTTTTATTATTTCCTTTCTTCTGGTGCCTGTGGGATTCTTTTGCTGCTCTCTGTTTGTTTGAATTGTAGGGTTAATGTTTTGATTTTAGCCCTTTCTTCTTTTTGGATGTGTGCATTTATTGCTATAAGTTGACCTCTGAGCACTGCTTTTGCTGTGTCCCAAAAGTCCCAGTAGGATGTGTTTTCATTCTCATTTGATTCTGTGAATTTCTTTATTCCGTCCTTGATTTCTTCTATAACCCAGTAGTTTTTGAGCAAGGTGTAGTTCAGTTTCCACGTATTTGATTGTTTTTCCTTACTTCTTCTGTTATTGATTTCTACTTTTATGACTTTATGATCAGAAAAGATGCTGTGTAACATTTTGATGTTCTGGATTTTGATAAGGCTTACTTTATGGCCTAATACGTGGTCTATTCCGGAGAATGTTCCATGTGTGTTGGAAAAGAAAGTATACTTGGTTGCTGTTGGGTGCAGTGTTCTATATATGTCTATGAGATCAAGTTGGTTGACTGTGGAATTTAGATCTTCCGTGTCTTTATTGAGCTTCTTTCTGGATGTTCTGTCCTTTACCGAAAGTGGTGTGTTGAAGTCTCCTACTATTATTGTGGAGCTGTCTATTTCTCTTTTCAATGCTGTTAGAGTTTGTTTTATATATTTTGGAGCCCTGTCACTGGGTGCATAAATATGTATTATGATTATGTCCTCCCAGCGTATTGACCCTTTAATCACTATATAGTGTCCTTCCTTATCCTTTGTGGTGGATTTTATTTTAAACTGTATTTTGTCAGAGACTAATATTAAAAAAAAAAAAAAAATTTTTTTTTTTTTAATATTGCCACACCTGCTCTTTTCTGATTGTTGTTTGCGTGATATATTTTTTTCCATCCTTTGAGTTTTAGTTTGTCTTTGAGTCTAAAGTGTGTCTCTTGTAGGCAGCATATAGATGGATCCTGTCTTTTTATTCATTCAGCCACCTTCTCTTTATTGGTGCATTTAGTCTGTTTACATTCAGCGTAATTACGTCGTCATTTTGATGTATTTTTTTGTGTTGTTGACAGTTTCTTTGTTCCACTTATTTTTCTGTGCTCAGTCATTTTTCTTTATGTATTTTTGTTTCATGCTTTTCACTGTTTTGATTTTGTATTTGCTGAGTCTTTATGTTTTTCTTGTTCTTTATTTTGATGTGTAGGATTGTTAGTTTCCTTTGTGGTTACGTTAATATTTACCTCTATTTTTCTAAGTTTAAACCAATCTTTTATTTCTTGATATCACCTTGACTTCCTCTCCATATGAAATATCTATGACTACATTTTGTAGTCCCTCTTTTTTGTTTTAATGTTATCTTTTACATATTGACATCTCTGTTTTCCTATTTTCAGTGTTTTAGCTTTGATTTGTTTTTGTGACTTCCCTATCTGGGTTGGTATCTGCTTGTTCTGTCTTGTGTTATAGTCTTGGGTTGTTGTCTGATGTTATTGATTTTCTAACTGGAAGACTCCCTTTAGTATTTCTTGTAATTTTGGTTTGGATTTTGCCTTCATATTTGAGACAGTTTTGCTGGCTACATAATTTTGGCTGGCAGTTTTTTTTCCTTCAAAGCTTCATATAGGTCTTCCTATTGCCTTCTTTCCTGCATAGTTTCTGTTGAGTAGTCCGAGCTTAGTCTTATTGACTCTCCTTTGTAGATGACTCCCTAGCCACTCTTAAAATTCTCTCTTCAGTGTCTTTGGTTTTGGAAAGTTTGATTACAATATGTCTTGGTAACTTTCTTTTGGGATCTACCCTGTGTGGGTTCAATGAGCTTCTTGGGTAGATACTTCTCATCTTTCATAATATCAGGGAAGTTTTCTGCCTACAAATCTTCAACAATTCTCTCTGTATTTTCTATTATCCCTCCCCCTTCTGGTACTCCAATCACTCATAGGTTATTCCTCTTAATAGAGTCCCATATAATTCTTAGGGTTTCTTTATTGTTTTTAATTCTTTTATCTGATTTTTCCTAAAATATGGTGGTATTAAGTGCTTTATCTTCAATCTCAGTAATTCTGACTTCCATTGCTTCAATTCTGCTCCTATGACTTTCTATTGAGTTGTTTAATTCTGAAAGTTCATTTGAAATAATCTTTTGGATTTCTGTTTGCTGTCTCTCTATGGATTCTTGCAGCCTGTTAAATTTGTCATTATGCTCTTGATAACCTTCTTAAGTCTCCCTGTTGCTTTGTCTGTGTGTTTCTTGGCTTGGTCTTCATATTGCCTGATCTCCTCCCTGATGTCTTGAAGAGCTCTAAATATTAAATTTTTGAATTCTACTTTCTGTAATTCCAAGACCTTCTCTTCTTCTGGGAGGTTTGTTGATTCTTTGTTTTGGTCACTTGCAGAAGCCATCACTGTCTGCCTCTTCATGTGATTTGATAACGACTTTTGTCTCCGAGCCATCGATAAGTTATTACATTTATTTATGTTTACTTACTGCATCCTAACTTCTCGTTTTGCTTTGTTTCGATATGCCCAAATAGGCTAGTCGTGTGAGTTGCTTTGATTACTGGGGTCTTTGAAGCTCTCACATCCTGTCACCAGGTGGTTAGAGCTGATACTAGGTATGTGAGTCCAGGAGTCCACTTACTTTTCTTGTTTGGATTAAGCTCAGGTGTCCAGGTCATCAGTCACTGAGGGTATAGTGTAGGCTCTCACCTACAGCCCTAGATGAGCAGGGCTACATAGGGGTGATTGGAGTAAGCACCGATATCTGGCTGCAGTAGGGGGTTATGTGCTGAGCCAGGTAGGGGGCTGATGGCTACCTGAGTGCCTGGGTAGAAGGTGTTTCCCTGTTTCCCAGAGCGAGTAGGTGGGCGGGTTTTGCAGCCAGGCTTTGGGCGCCCAATGCTGTTGGCTGTAAGGACTGGGTGGCACCACTTACTCTCAGGCTAGGTGGAGTGGGTGTAGCCACCAGTCCTCAGGCCCCTGATGTGGGTGGGTAAGGACCTTGTTTAATGGGCATGGCAGTGTCAGATGTCAAGAATCTGCCACTCCCCCTTAGCTGGTGCAGCTGAAAACAGGCTTCAAATATATGCCCTGTTGTACTGTGCTAATGAGGGTTATGGTGTTGAAATGGGCTCACAAAGGTCTTGGCAGGGGTGAAAGGCATTCAAAGTCCATGGACCCTTTATACCTCTGCCTAGGCAAAGGGCTGTGTCTGCCCTGAGTTTCCAGCTTAGGGGAGCTGGTAGACTGTTTGTTAATTTGTTCCGTCTTCAAAGGTGGGAGAACAGTGCGATGGATCCTACTTCTGGCGCAGGGGGTGTGCCCGGAGCAGGGCGGGGAGAGGCAGGTAAATGGGAATGAGGTACTTCCCAGAGGGGAAGGGTTTTTTTGATCCCACGCAGTAGGTTAGACGCTTGCCCCTGAGTTTCACAGATTCAGCGCCACTTTCCCCTGGTTCTGCAGGCTTGTGCAGACTCTCTGCCACTCGGTTTCTCCCAGTGTGGAAAATGCATCCTGAGCAAGATGGCTTGCCTCAGCCCCTGTGCACCAGCCAATCCATCCTGCAGCGTGCCAGCCAGGTGAGGTCTGGCAAATCCTTGCTGCTTCTGAACTGTCTCTCCCTCCCCCGGCCACTCAGTCTGATTCCTCAACTTTGTCTTTGATGTTCTGGGCTCCTAGATTGTCATATATAATCAATTCACTTGTTTTTTGGGGTCTTTGTTTTTAGAGGGACCACAGGAAGCATCTGACTACTCTGCCATCTTGGCCCCGCCTCCCACTTCTACCAGTTTTTAACAAGCACGGAAATTGAAGAGAATATTAAAGTATACTTTTACTTGATCCATAGAAATAAAAATGTAACAATAGAAATTATTAAAGAATGGAGAAAATGTATTATTTTGTTATCAATCAAGTTTGCAGCTAGGACTCCTATTAATAAAATTTAACAAGGTAATTCAAAAGCCTTGGCAGTAAGCTGGGTTTGAAACTAAAATCTTTCCATATCTCATCAATTGCTTTTGCAATTCTCTTAAAAGGGAAAAGCCACCCTCTCTAACTTCAGGAGAGGTGAATACTTTTGAGTCTAATGGCTTAGTCAGTGTGTCTTGGTTATCATGCTGCTATAACAGAAAAAACACAAGTGGATGCCTTCAACAGAGAGAAATTAATTTTCTTACAGTCCAGTAAGCCAGAAGTCCAAATTCAGGGCACTGGCTCCAAGGAAAGGCTTTCTCTCTCTGTTGGCTCTGAAGGAAGGTCCTTGTGATGCATCAGTCTTCCCTTGGTCTGGGAGCATCTCAGTGCAGGGACCTCTGGTCCAAAGGATGCACTCCCGGCACTGCCTTCTTGGTGGTATGAGGTCCCCAACTCTTTGTTTGCTTCCCTTTCATCTCTTGTAAGGCCACACCCCAGGGAAACTACCTTTACATTGGATCAGGGATGTGACCTTAGTAAGGGTGTTAACAATCCCACTCTAATCCTCTTTAACATAAAATTACAATCATAAAATGGAGGACAACCACACCATACTGGGAATCATGGTCCAGCCAAATTGATACACACATTTTTTGTGTGACATAATTCAATCCATGACACAGTGTTTCCAAAATTACACAACAGAATTACCTAGGGGCTTTTGAAAAATGACAATTTCTGGAGTCCAGCCAGAGTCTACAATACACATTTTTAAAATAAACTCAGCAAGTGATTCTTCTGCCTGTTAAAGGTTCTGGAGACAGTGAATAATTACATTGCTCTCTAGCTCCTACTAGCGTCAGCTTTTCAGAAATAGTCAATTTTCCCAAGTGTGCTTAAGAAGCAATTATTTAATATTAGAACAACAATCGCCCAAATTTTCAGTAACAGTGGTCAGGGAAAGCCTATCAGCTTGCCCTACAAGGGAAAACATCCCCCACCCTGTTCTTAGCTATATGGTTGGGAATTATTTATGACACAAAGGTAAACATATTTTGCCTGCATGTCTGCACGTGCACGCTCTTTCTCTGTCTGTGTAAGAAAGGCTGTCCCCTTTCATCACATACATTGTAATAAAGTGAGAGCTTGTAGCCAAACATACTTTTTCAGAAAGGAAATTAGAGATGAAGATCCTTCCTAATTTCTTAGAAAGTGGGCTCTAGTAGCATTGCATTTAGAAAACTGATAAGCTGCTTCATGATACTTAAATTTCATACTTAGAAAGAGGTTTTCTGTTTTTTTTTTAATTTCACCCAGTGCATTTGGAATCCATTCCACTACACTGGGACAGAAGAAATAACAACAAAAAATGTTCTATTAGAAGCCTGCACTAATGTCTTATGCTATTACTAACTACATTTGAATATGATATCGATATAACATGGTCTTAAAAAAACTGACAAGATTTTAAAAGATGTTTTCATGCTTGAAGTGTTTTGTTGCTGTTGCTTTTACATTTGAAGGGGAAGAGGTCCCCCTTAAGGCCCCAGAGGCCTAACAATTGCTGGGTAGATGCCCGAACAGACATGTTTGCTCCTGTTTTCATCTTTCTTCTGCCTGGCCCTGCTGTTCACCTTGCTCTACATTATACATCTGCCATAAAAAATTCCACTTCACTCTGCACCATCACCTGCTTGGCTTATGGAAGCCCATCTTTGATAGGGTCTGAAATGTACAGGAGAGCGGCCTATCCAGGAGAAGGCATCTAGGGAACCACACAGGCACTCAGACCCACAGTTGTTTAATACCACTTATTTTCTCCCTCCCTCTCAGCTGGGATACAGTGGACAAGGACATGATCTCTGCCTGGGTCCTTAGATGAAAAGGGTCAGCTGGCAGAGGATAAAGGAAAGCGATATTCAATGACAGTGGATTTGAACATAGATCTTAAGAATTTTACTGGGCAAAGCAGCTTTTTTGCAAGTTAGGGTGACTTCTTATGAAGCTGAACAGGGAACTTGTTCCGAACTAGGGTCTGGGTTAGTCTTTGATGGACTATTTGTCACTAGCTGATTACTGAGGCTGAGAAAGGTTCAATTCTTGCTTGCGGTCAAATGACTCATGAGGGCACAGTCAAGATCAAGCACCAGGTCTGCACTATAAGTCATTATGAGTTGGAACTGACACCAAGGCAATGGGTTTGGTATTTTGATTTTATGCTGTTTTTACATTTTTCACTACTGTTCCTTAAGATTTTTTCCTTCTCAGTTTTGATTTAAATTACATTTTTGTATGTACCTTGTCACTTCCACAGACTGAGACCTTGGATATAGGTATGTTACCTAATAAGAGTCTGATATATAGAATTTGTTATACTACTTAGGGTTTAGTGAAAGCTTTAATACTACATATGTATAAATGAGTCTGTCTAAAACAGTGACCCTGCTGCTAAACTGCACTAACTCAGATGTTACCTCAGGGTTTTATACAATGTCCGCAATATTTATTTTATAATTCTTTTACTGAAGGTGCTGTTATGAGTGAATTGGTTTTCTCTTGGTCATGGTTAATTAAAAAAATAGAATGGAGTTTATCTACATGATCTGATTAAGAATAAAATACAAATTCTTAATGTTATTATACCACTCTCTTCTCTTTGGTTTCCCGTAGCCTCAAGCCATAGCACTTGGTCAAGGCTGGACCCACTTAATTATATGGACTACAAATCTGGCTCAACCCTCCTTCCTGCATAGGTGGACTTTTTAAGTTAGTATAACCACTTTGCTGTGTCTTTGGCATAGGTCTCCTCAGTCCTCTTCAGCTCTATATTTTTTTATCACAACTTTAGTAAGATATTATTTCTGTATATTGGTATTAGGAGTCCTGATGGTACAGTGGTCAAGTGCTCAGCTGCTAACCAGAAGGTCAGTGGTTCAAACCCACCAGCTGCTCCACGGGAGATGGATGTGACAGTCTACTTCCATAAAGATTTACAGCCTTGGGAACCCTATGGGACGGTTCTACTTTTTCCTGTAGGGTCACTGTGAGTCAGAATCAACTCGACAACAATGGGTTTTGTTTTTTAATTAAAAAAAAAATCCTAGAACACATAAAAAGTTAAGTGAATTCTTCCTAGTATCACAGATTACTCATGATTGCAGAGAGGAAAGTAAGGTGAGAGTAAATAGTGGAATAAGATGGGTTTCCACTCATGTCTTACAAAATTACACCTCAAACTATTTCTCATATACTTAAGTAGGAGAAAATGAATATGATCTAGGTATTTGTTTAGACTTACTTCTTCAAAGATAATGACAACTATGTTCATACCTTAAAGACTCTCAAAGTGCCTTTACATACATTATGGCCTCAATTTGTGAGGTAAGCATAGGTTGTAATCCATATTTTCCAGGTGAGGAAACAGAACCTCGGAGCAAGTAAATGGCCAGAGAACTGGCATAGTGCCCTCATCCAGAAGTTAAAAGACTGGAATTCTCTTGGCTTAGCTCTGTGGTGGACAAGCTTAACCTTTATGGATCTCAGTTTCCTTTTCTGAAAGTAAAGAACTAGATGGTCTTTTACAATTCTAAAATACTATAATGTGCCCAAAGTCACAGTGATAGTTAAGTGACAGAACTGGGAATCTCAATTTTCTGACTTGTAGAATAATCAATATTGCACCACAGCAAATGACCTCTAATAGAACAGAACATCTACCACTCTAACCGACTCCTGGTGCTTTGAGCCTGGGATCAGTATTTCAAGAATCTTAATTACCAGAAGAACAAGTTTGCCTAGAAAGATAAAAGCATTTATAGCATTAATCATGAATATCATAACATCATGAGAGACTCTACTCGTCATAGAAAGAAAGCGGTAGACACCAATCATGCAAACAAGCCACTGAAACGTGGCACAGTATTATTGCTCCTTCAATGTAAAAGGCAAGTAAAAGATGTACTATACCTTATGAGTCACACCTGTGTCCTTTTGATAAACTGAAAAAAGTACAGTGAAGAAAAAGAAAAGAACTCAAAGATTTCAAAGAAATTAACAAATAAAAAAGGCAGCTTGGAGGATGGAGAAAAAGAGGGACAAAATTTAGAATAATCAAGAAACTCCTTAGAACAAGTCATAAATCCCTCAATATACATTTCCATGGAACTCCCTTCTCTGAAACATACAGAATAACTTCAGGAGTAATCTCACAGGTTTAAAAACATCTGGTTTTGGCCCTTGTGAATTACACACAGTGAGTTTTTTCATGCATTAAAGACAATTCCTTCAGAACAATCCACATACAAGGGTAAGCTTTACCTTTATGAAAACAACTTTTATTCCTTGAACACTACTCAAACTTGGGTATTCCAGACCTGGAAAAGCTTTGCATTTCATTCCTTCCCCTGATAAAACAACCAGTTTCTCAACTTGCTTCCATTCTGGGTCTTTGACAGCCCCAAATGATGACAAAAACCTATTACAGGTAGTCCGTGACTTATGACCGGGTTCCGTTCCGATGGCTCCGTGCTAAGTCAGTTTTGACGTAAGTTGAATACTTTTTTTTAGTTTTTACTATTATTGCCTTTTATTATCGGTATCTTTATAAATCCAATCTTTTATTTGTCTTTGGGGATTGGCATGAGAATGATAACATCAGCAAATTATGCACTGTAACACTGTATGTAGTATATATTACTTACAATAAGATGTAAAAAAAAAAAAAAAACGAAGTTGGTGCTAAATGCGGTTGTTCCTCGTAACTTGAATACATCGTAAATCAGGGCTGCCTGTAGTTACTTTGCACTCCTAAATCTTTCTAACTGTATGCTATTCCCAAGGCCTCGACTTCTCAGTCATAGTAGACAGGGAACAAGCCAGGAGAATAAAGTACTCTACTATTTCTACACCTCATTTCTGTCTCATGTGATCAGAGTGATCAATTTTAAGTAAGGAATGTGGCAGATCTTTATATATGGGGGGATGGAATTGCTCAAAAAACAGAGGGATTATATTCAATGAAAAGAACCAAGTATTTTTCTCTTATGACAATTATCTTCCACGTTTATTCTCTCTACTTGCTTCCATCCCTGATTTCTATTAATATTAATATTCATGACAAGATGACTTATTGAAAGGATTTCAGGAACGACTAAACTAGGACATATCAGGACAAAAATAAACTGGGCACTAACAACTTCGCACTTGAAGGATGACCATGATGTTATGTATTTACCACACAAAATAATTAAACCATTGTTGGAGCACAACTAAATAAATGTTTAAGAACATATAATTAGCAGATTCTTAAAAAAAAAATTTTATTATGAAAAATTTCAAATTATTCACAAAATTAGTGAATTCCCAAGATTCCTATCAATAATAAACAGGGTTTTGCCACGTTGTTACCTCATTCCTTTCTTCTTTGCTAAAGTATTTAAAGCAAATTCCAGACAGTAAGTCATTTTACCCCTACATCCTTCAATAAAGATCTCTAAAAAATGTGGAAATTGTCTCACGCAATCACAACACTATTAGCACACCTAATTAACAATCATTCCTTCTCACCATCTAATATACAATCCATAATCAAATTTTCTCAGCTGCCTCATACATGTCTTTTTATGGTTCAAACCAGGTTCGAAACGAAGCCCACATTACAACACCTGGTTATTTATATCTCTTATGATCTTTCTAGCTATTAAAAAAAAAGTCGATTCTGACTCATAGCAACCCTACAGGACAGAGTAGAATTGTCCCGTAGGATTTCCAAGGAGCAGTTGGTGGATTCTAACTGCTGACCTTTTGGTTAGCAGCCAAGGTCTTAACCACTGAGCCACCAGGGCTCTGTATCTATATGGAGCCTCTATCTATCTATCTACCTAATCTACCTACCTACCTACTCTAATCTACCTACCTAATCTACTATCTATCTATCTATACACACATACACATATATACATAGCCACTCCTTAGCCTCACATTTTTTTTTTCATCCCACTGACTTATTTCAAAAGCTGGGTCAGTTGTCTTGAAACAATGTCCCACATTTTGGATTTTAGTTGGCTTGTCCTTGTGAGTTCATTTAAGCTTGTATCTCCATACTCTGCATTTTCTGTGAATGAAGTTACTTCTAGAGACCTGATTAGATTTAGGTTCAACTTTTACTTCACAGGCGGTGGTGTGCACTTTATATTGCACGATGTCAGATGCACACCAGGTCTGATTGTTCCACTTTTAGTGTTACTAAGATTGATTGGTGCCACACAAACAAACTCAAAATGGATCAAAGACCTAAATATAAAATCTAAAGTGACAAAGATCATAGAAAAAAAATTGGACAATGCTAGGGGCCCTAATACATGGTATAAATAGTATACAAACCGTAACTAACAATGCAAACACCAGAAAGGAAACTAGATAACTGGGAGCGCCTAAAAATCAAACACTTACGCTCATCAAAAGATTTTACCAAAAGAGTAAAAAGACAACCTATAGACTGGGGAAAAATTTCTGGCTACCACAAATCCAATAAGGGTCTAATCTCTAAAATATATAAGATTCTGCAACTCCTTACCAACAAAAAAACAAACAAATAATCCAATTAAAAAATGGGCAAAGGATATGACCAACACCTCACCAAAGAAGACATTCAGGCAGCTAACAGGCACATGAGGAAATGCTCACAATCATTAGCCATTAGAGAAATGCAAATCAAAACTATAATGAGATACCGTCTCACTCCAACAAGGCTGGTACTAATCCAAAAAAACACAAAATAACAAATGATGGAGAATTTATGGAGAGATTGCAACTCTTATGCACTGCTGGTGGGAATGTAAAATGGTATGATCACTTTGGAAAATGACACCGTGCTTCCTTAAAAATTTAGAAATAGAAATACCATACAATCCAGCATTCCCACTCCTAGGAACACACCCGAGAGAAATAAGAGCCTTTACATGAATAGATATATGCACATCCATGTTTACTGCAGCACTGTTCACAGTAGCAAAAAGATGGAAACAACCTAAATACTCATCAACAGTCAAATGGATAAACAAATTATGGCACATAACACACACTGGAATACTACACGACAACAAAGAACGACGAATCCGAGGAACATCTCACAACATGGATGAATCTGGAGGGCATTATGCTGAATGAAATTACTCAGTCACAAAAGGACAAATATCCCATGAGACCACTATTATAAGAACTCAAGAAAAGGTTTAAACACAGAAAAAAACATTCTTTGATGGTTACAAGGGTGGGGAGGGAGGGTGGGGGGAAATCACTAATTGGATAGTAGATAAGGATCAACTCTGGTGAAAAGGAAGGACTACACACTATACTGGGGAAATCAGCACAACTGGACCAAAACCAAAACAAAGAAGTTTCCTGGACACTTCCAATCATTTTGAGGAACGGAGTAGCTGGGGCTGGGGCCTGGGGACTATAGTTTCCAGGGATATCTAGGTTAACTGGCATGACATAGTTTATTAAGAAAATATTCTACATCCCCCTTTGGTGAGTGGCATCTGGTGTCTTAAAAGCTTGTAAGCGGCCATCTAAAATACATCAATTGGTCCCATCTTACTCGGAGCAAAGAAAACAAGGAAAAATACTAACCCAAAGGACTAAAGGACCAAATGAACTAGAGACCCCACCAACCTGAGACCAGAAGAACTAGATGGTACCCAGCTACCACCAATGACCACCCTGACAAGGAACACAACAGAGAGTCCCAGACAGAGCAGGAGGAAAATGTAGAACAGAATCCAAATTCACGTAAAAACGCCAGACTTAATAGTGTGATTGAGACTGAAGGAACCCCCGAAACTATGCCCCCCAGATGGACTGTTAATCCAGAACTGAAACTATTCCTGAAGCCCACTCTTCAGACAAAGATTAGACAGAACTACAAAACAAAAAGAGTACATGTGAGGAACGTGCTTCTTAGTTCAATCAGATACACGGGACCAAATGGGCAGCTCCTGTCCAAAAGCAGGATAAGAAGCCAGAAAGGGACAGGAACTGGTTGAATGGGAACATGCTGTCACATTGTGGGGATTGCAACTAAGGTCGCAAAACAATATGTGTATAAATTTTTGAGTGAGAAATTAACTTGAGCTGTAAACTTTCACGTAAAGCACAATTAAAAAAAAAGATTGATCACTGAGATTATAGGTTCTTTATTAGCACTGAAATATACTCTTCTCCTTCTTGTTGAAAACAGATTTACTATGAAAGTGAATTTTTGAGTAATTCTTAATAAAGTAGATAATATACCTATGGTTTTTAGTAGTAACCACAAACTTAACAATTCTCATACATGGTTATCAATGTTTTTGAAACAGGGAAATTAACCAGCAATTAAAACAATATATTTGATTCTCATGAATTTTTTATAAAAGCTCAATCTATCAATTTCTAATTATATCAACTAACTCACAGTTACTTAGTCACCTAGAGAGTAACTCCTAAAGACACTGAGCCAGGGCCTGGGAAGGGATACAAAGACATGACCTCTGTCCTAAGGGAACCTAAAGTATGGGTGGGATGGTAAGACATGCACCATTTAAAAGGATAATAAAAGAGGTGAAAACCTAAAGCAGCAGAGAGTGATCTGCAAATTCAGACAAATGCAGAGTTCAGTGAAAGGAAAGATGGAGGTTAAGAAACCTTTCATGAAGATGTTACTACAATGTAAGTTTCCTGAAGGCAGAGATTCTTTTCTGTTTTGTTCACTGCTGCATCACTAGTGCCTAGAACAGTGTCTAGCATAGGGTACTTCGTAAAAATCTGCTGAATAAATTAATGAACCAGGACATTAATTACTAATGTTTATTTGACTGAATAATTGTGCATTCCTTTTTCTTCATTCCTCAGTGGCAGGAAGCAGGACCTGAGCTGCATATAAAGGACTTGGGATAGGCGAGGCAAGGCAAGGGCATTTAAAGTGAAGGCAATGGTGTGGGTAAAAGAACAAAGAAAAGAAAGGACAATGTATATCTGGAGACGGTTGAGAGTAGTGCCGAGTAGAAATGATTTGTATTATGGATCAGTGGGCATTAGCATTTGAAACATAGATTAGAGTGAGTTGGTAAAGGGTCTACCTAGTTTATGGGGTTAAATAAGTTTGTATTTTACTTAGGAGACTACTGACGCAAGAAAGTAACACTAGAAAAGAGATATTTTGAGAAAATAGGTGATAACAGGGTGCCCTGAAAAAGGAAAAAATTGGGGTTAGAGGGGTCAGTTAGGAGTGTAATTCAGGGGTAATAATGACTAGGAATGGCTTTATCGGTAGGAATGGAGAAGTAGGATGAATGCCAAAGTATTAAAAAGAAAAAATCAACAGGAGTTGTTGATGGTCTGATTGAATATGAAGGTCAAAAGAAAGAAATCAAAGTTCACATACTCAAGTTCATTATCCAACAACACTGGATAAATAAAATATGATTTTAAAAAGTGCTTAGTGCTTTTACTTCTTTTCCCCACAACCCTGGGTATGTGTTTAATCTACTCATCATTCTCACATGAAATTACCCTACCAGTGCTTTAATCTACAACTGAGGACCAGAGAAGTTAAAAGACTTGGCTCAAGGTCACCAAGGTAGTTACCCATACATCTAAGACCGAAAGTTAGATACTCCTGTCACTCAGTTCATTGCTCTTCCCACTTCAACACTATAACTGTATTTTCCATCAATCTTTTCCAACAGTGCGATTACAGTTTCTTAGAAAGGCAAAACTGCACTAGGTGAGGCCTCTCTCTCCTGGCAGAACACCTTGCATTCTTCCTGTGGGAGAGGAAAATGGGAGCCAGGGGCAAAATATATGAAGAAAAGAAACACTCCCTATAGCCTCCTGCAGTATGTGTCTGAAAAAAATACATCACAGATACAACTTGTGGGCTCTAGGTATCACCAACAAAAGACTTTGAAGTGAGGTTAACAACAATAGCAATGTATTTCTGCTGCAAAAGACCTCTTTAAAGTGTTGGAAAGCAAAGATGTCACCTTGAAGACCAAGGTGCATCTGACCCAAACTATGGTGTTTTCAATCGTCTCATATGTATGTGAAAGCTGGAAAATAAATAAGACCAAAGAATAATTGACGCCTTTGAATTGTGGTGTTGGAGAAGAACATTGAATATACCACGGACTGCCAAAAAAATGAACACATCTGTCTTGGAAGAAGTACAACCAAAATGCTCCTTAGAAGCAAGGACAGTGAAACTACATTGTCAGGAGGGATCAGTCCCTGGAGAAAGACATCATGCTTGGTAAAGCAGACAGTCAGTGAAGAAGAGGAAGACCCAATGAGATGGACTGACACAGTGGCTGCAACAATGGGCTCAAATAACAACGACTGTGAGGATGGTGCAGGACTGGGCAGTGTTTTGTTCTGTTGTACACAGGGTCACTATGAGTCGGAACCAACTTGATGGCATCTAAAAACAACAACAGAGAGCTTTCTGCAATCCATTCACACACTTCTGTAAAATAAATTAGGAATTGCATATTTTCATGCTATATTTGAGACAACTGAGGCACACAGCCAATTACTTGTGCTTAACTCATGGGAAGAATCAATACTGGTACTGATGGAAATACAGTAATAGCAGCAGCACCATTTTCTTCACTTCAAAAAGGGCCTTTGAGTCTTTTCTAGGCTGGGTAGGAGACAGTCATGAGGAGAAAAGGGGGAGGCGGAAAAGAAGGAGGTAGGTGGAGGAGGGAAAGGAGATGGAATTATGTATGTGTAGAGGAGGAGTTGGCAAAGAATACTGAATATACCCTGGATTGCCAAAAGAATGAACAAATCAATCTTAGAAGAAAAACAGCCAGAATGTTCCTTAGAAGAGAGGGTGGTGAACCTTTGACTCACTTACTTTGGATACATCATCAAGAAAGACCAGTTACTAGAAAAGGACATCATGTTTGGTAAAGTAAGACCATTGAAAATGAGGGAAACTGTCTTTTAGTTATCTAGTGCTGCTCTAACAGAAATACCAAAAGTGGGTGGCTTTAAGGAAATAAATTTATTTTCTCACAGTTCAGGAGGATAGAAGTCTGGATTCAGGGCGCCGGCTCTAGGAGAAGTCTTTCTCTCTGTTGGCTCTGGGAGAAGGTCTTTGTGCATTAGCTCCTTGGTGATCTTTATCGTGTTTGTCGTCTATCTTCTCCCATCTGTGCTTCCTTGCTTCTGTTCCTAATCTGCTCTTTTTATATCTCAAAAGTGATTGGGTCGAAGACACACCCTACGCTGATATAGCCTCATCAACATAACAAAGAAAACTTTATCCCCAGATGTGATTATATTCACAGGTATAGGGGTTAGTATTGAAACACGTATTTCGGGGGGACACAATTCAATCCATAACACCCTCAATGAGATGAATTGACACCGTAGCCACAACAATGGATTCAACCATACCAACAATCATGAAGATGGCCCAGCATTGGGCAATGTTTCATTCTGTTATACATAAGGTTGCCATGAGTATGAGCTGACTCGAGGGCAACTAACAACAACAACAACAACAACAGGCAACTAACAACAACAACAGAAGAAGAAGTCTTTGAGAGAGACCATGAATAAGTTTCATTTTAGATTATTTCTAGGCAAATCCTGCTTATACACACCTTATATGGAAGTAAATCTGAGTAGGAAACAGAGCAAGTTTTTTTTTTTGTTTTAAAATGGGAATAACGTCAGGGCCAGGATTTGAAAAAAGTACCCCCAAGTCTTTTGAGATAAAATAGTTTACCTTTTGGAACTGATGGATGAGACATTAATTTTTTTTTAAATAAACTGAGTAGTTAATTTTTTTAAATAAAATTTTCTTTTGATTTGAAGGGGTTTTCTCTTAGTATTTCTAACCTCTTTTCCTTTAACAACTATTTAGTAAATATCCCTCTGCATTAGGTCCTATCCAATTAGAGAATGAGGGAACAACAGCCACTTTTAAATAAAATAAAAATGTATGAGGAAACAAAAGGTTTAATCTCCGGAAAAACTGAAATTGAGAGGGATCCAAATTGCAGCAGGACAGCAGGGTTAGACACCAGAGTGACAAGAGGGAGATCAGAGTATCTATGTAATGACCTTCCCACTCCCTCCCCCTACCAGAACCCAGGCCAATGCTCCCCAAGCAAAAGCGCTTTCCTAGAGAAACTGAACTCCACTAAAAAAAAAAAAGACTTGCAAACTCTTAACATATGAGGGTTACCTAAAGAGAAAGTCAATTCATCATTATCACTCTATAACAAAACTTGTCAGCTGAGAAATGCTGCTATACAGAGTTTCTCATCAACTGTTCATTAATTGACTCTTAAATAAGAGCAGAAAGCAAAGGATCACCAGACTATGTGGGGAAATCCTCCAACATGAACGAAACAAACCAAAACAAAAGAAAAAAGCATCTTAGAGGAAAAAAGACATGATACGTTCAAAAGAAAAAAATAAAAACCTTGTAAATTTCATAACCCAATGCATTCAGAGGCAAGGGTGCATGTTGTAGCCATGAAAAATAAACAGGCTGTCATGGATTGAATTATTACCCCCACAAATATGTGTCAACTTGGTTAGGTCATGATTTCCAGTACTGTGTGATTGTCTTTTATTTTGTGATTGTAATTTTATGTTAAAGATGATTAGGGTGGGATTGTCACACTCTTACTAAGGTTATAGCCCTGATCCAATGTAAAGGGAGTACCCCTGGAGTGTGGCCTGCACCACCTTTTATCTTATAAGATAAGGGATATCTTACAAGAAAGGGAAGCAAGCAGAGACTGGGGACCTCATATCACCAAGAAAGCAGCACCAGGAGCAGAGTGCATCTGTTGGACCCAGGGTCCCTGTGCCTGAGAAGCTCCTTGACCAGGGAAAGATTGATGACAAACACCTTCTTCCAGAACTCACAGAGAAAGACAGTGTTCCCCTGGAGCTAATGCCCCGAATTTGGACTTGTACCCTACTAGACTGTCAGAGAATAAATTTCTTTTTGTTGAAGCCATCCACTTATGGCATTTCTGTTACAGCAGCACTAGATGACTAAGATAATGTTATTCGAAAATAAGTAAATATAAAGAAACAATAAGATAATGAAAAATGGCTGGTAAAAACTAAAAATATGAGAGCAAAGTTAAAATTTTAATAGAAAGTTTGGAAAATAAAAATCAAGGAAATCTCCCAAAAAGTAGAAGATACAGAAAAATAGGAGGCAAAAGATAAGAAATATCAAATAATCCAAGATGTCCACCACGCAATTAATATGACTTCCAGAGAAAACAGAGAAGAAAAGAAATTATCAATGGATGAATAAAAGGGACTTTTTCCAGAACTGATGGAAGGACACGAGTCTTCACACTGAAAGGCTCATTAAGAGTCTGGTACCATGAGTAGAAACAGCCAACTGAATTATAATCCCACGAGATTTTTAAAAGCCCAGGATAAGAAGATTCTAATACTTCTAAAGATGAAACAAAGAAACCAGGTCAAGTACAAAGGACTGAAATAAGAACAGCAAAAATGGACAAAAGACACTGGAGTAATACCTTTAAATTATGAAAGAAAATTATTTTCAATCTAGAATTCTATATCCAGACAATGTGACATATTAGAACAGAGATGTTCAGTCATGAAAATCTTGAAAAAATTCTGGAAGACAAGTGAGTGGACACAGAATTCAGGATAGAAGTGTTAATAGGAGCAAGGTAAAGGGAAATTTCAGAATGACAGGAGTGTAGCAAACCTAGCAATCAGTTCAGAGTAGTGCAAGAAGAAGAAGGTCCTAGGTGGGACCTGTCTTGGAAAGAAAAACTGAGTTGACAGATCATCTGATTTTTTTTTAATTATAGAAAGTCTCATATTGAGAGCGTATTAGAGGGCATGGGAAAAATTAGAGATGGATACAGAGAAACCTTCTCACCCACTAGAAAACAATATAAAATTTGTGAAAGGAAGTGCAATTATACTGCACTATTTGGCTTAGCAGGAACCAGGGCTCCTAATATTTACATAGTCATTAAGATATAAAAACTGAGTAACAAATTAACTAATAATTATAATACAGTAGTAGTTTGGTAAAAAAGACTTACATCCTAGTCTATAAAATCAGAAGTCCAGGTAATATTAAAAACTAATATATTAAGTAATGTCAATGCAAGCATATTATTTAAAAGCAGGAAAGCAAATACCACATAACTTGAAAAGAATTGTAAGTGCTGTAGGGAGCAGGCTTGGGAGGAGGAGAGAGGAGGAATGTGATTAGAACTGCTGTTTTTCATTATAAGCTGTTTAAAAACCAAAAGAATCTGCTGTCATCCAGTTGACTCCCACTCAATGCAACCCCACAGGACAGAGCAAAACTACCTCACAGGGATTCCGTGGATTTGAACTGCCAACCTTTTTGTTAGCAGCTAAGCTGTTAACCTCTATGTCATCAGAGCTCCCAGATAAGCTGTTTAGTGCTGCTTAATTTTTTTAAAAATATATTATTTTGATTAAAAAATAACTGGTAGAACAACTAAATAAACCTATAACAAAAGAAGATATCGAAAAGGTAACTTAAAAACTACCCCCCCCCCCCCGCCAAAAAAAAGCCCTGGCCCTGACGGCTTCTCTGGAGAATTCTACCAAACCTTCAGAGAAGAGTTAACACCACTACTACTAAAGGTATTTCAGAACACAGAAAAGGATGGAATACTCCCAAACTCATTCTATGAAGCCAGCATAACCCTGATACCTAAACCAGGAAAAGATACGAAAGGGAAAATTACAGACCAATATCCCTCATGAACATAGACACAAAAATCCTCAACAAAATTCTAGCCAATAGAATTCAACGACATGTCAAAAAAATAATTCAACAATTACCAGGTGGGATTCATACCAGGTATCCAGGGATGGTTCAACATTAGAAAAACAAGCAATTTAATCCATCATATAAATAAAATAAAAGACAAGAACCACACGATCTTATGAATTGATGCAGAAAATGCATTTGAAGAAGTCCAACACCCATTCATGATAAAAACTCAGCAAAATAGGAATAGAAGGGAAATTCCTCAACATAAAAAAGCACATTTATACAAAACCAACAGCCAACATCATCCTAAATGCAGAGAGCATGAAAGCATTACCCTTGAGATCAAGAACCAGACAAGAATGCCCTTTATTACCACTCTTATTCAAAATTGTGCTGGAGGTCCTAGCCAGAGCAATTAGGCTAGAAAAAAGAAATAAAGGGCATCCAGATTGGCAAGGAAGAGTAAAAGTATCTCTATTTGCAGATGACATGATCTTATACCCAGAAAACCCTAAGGAATCCTCAAGAAAACTACTGAAACTAATAGAAGAGTTCAGCAAAGTATCAGGATACAACATACAAAAATCAGTTGGATTCCTCTACACCAACAAAGAGAACATTGAAGAGGAAATCACTGAATCAATACCATCCATAATAGCCCCCAAGAAGATAAAATACTTAGGAATAAATCTAACCAGAGACGTAAAAGACCTATATAGGAGGCGGGGCCAAGTTGGTGGGAAAGACAGACGCTTCCGGCAAGCCCTCTTACAACAAAGACCCGAAAAAACAAGTGAAATGAGTATATTTATGACAAGCTAGGCACCCTGAACATCAAAGGCAAAGTTAGAAAATGAACTCAGCAGTGTGGGGGTGTTGAGGGTAAAGAGACTGTTCAGAAGCGGGGTGGAGTTAACAGATCTGAATTGCCAGGAGCTCTCAGGCACCATTCCTGGGAGCCTTCAGCCACAGTTTCCTCAGGGAGAAACAGCCAGCCACACAGCCTACACACACCTCCCGAAGGAGAGAGGAATGGCACTTCTGGCAAAAGCTAAGTACTTGCATATATTTTACAGCTCCCCCTGCCCCCAAGACGGCTTCAGCGGCTGTTGATTTCCCTGGATCTGAGATAGGCCCTGTTGAGGCCTAGAGCCATCCTCAAGGCCTTGGAGAAGGAATAAATTCGCAGTTGGGAGAAGAGAAAATTTGCCAGCTCCAGTAACCTCAGGAGCTCGGGGCAGAAGCGGTTCCTGTACAGGCATAAACAGTCTGTGGACTTTGAGTACCTTTCCCCCCTGCATGGACCTGTGTGGGCCTATTTCAGAAGAATACGCCTTCGTTGGCAGACTACAACTGTTCCAGCTGTGTGGTGGAGAGCCAGGTGTTTGATGTTTGACACTACTTTGCCTATTGAACAGGGTCCTTAATTACCCATATCAGGGGCCTAAGGACTGGTGGCTCCACTCAGGTCAACAGCAACCTGAGACAGGGATCCAAGGATAACTTATACCACCCGGTCCTTATAAACAAAACTTTTGGGTGCCCATGGTCCATCTACACAACCTACCCAACTGTATGCTCTAGGAAGACGGGCGTGCTTTCCTCAGAGACACTTGGGGGACGATTCTCAGCCCCCTGCTTGTTCAGAGCGTGAACCCCTGCTGCAACCAGATACTGGTACCTAGACCAATCACATCTGCCTCTCTAAGACTGTAGGACAGAGCCTGTACCACACACTTGATGATCAGCTACCTGGACACCTGAGCTGAATCCATACAAGAAAAGTGAATGGACTCCTAGATTGATATACCTGATAACAGCTCTAGCCATCTGATAACAGGAGGTCAGAGCTCCAAAGGTGAAAATAATCAAGCTAGCTCACTCAAGCAACCCATCTGGGCATATCAAAACAAAACAAAGCAAGAAGCTACAATACAGTAAGCAAACATAAACTAATACAGTAACTTATACATGGCTCAGAGACAACAGTCAATATCAAGTTACATAGAGAAACAGATCATGACCATCTCAACAAGCTCTCAAAACTAAGGATAAAGGGATCTGCTAGATGAAAGTGCCTTCCTGGAACGACCAGATGCAGAATAAAAAAGATTAATATACAGAACCCTTCAAGATATCAGGAAGGAAATCAGGCAACATGCAGAACAAGCCAAGGAACACACAGACAAACCAGCTGAAGAAATTAAAAAGGTTATTCAGGAACATAATGAAAAATATAATAAGCTGGAAAAATCCATAGACAGTAATCAAAAATTCAGAAGATTAACAATAAAATTACAGAATTAGACAACTCAGTAGAAAGTCAGAGGAGCAAGAATGAGCAAGTCAAAGGCAGAATTTGTGAACTTGAAGATAAAGCACTTGGCACCAATATATTCAAAGAAAAATAAGAAAAATTTTTTTTTTTTTAGTGAAGAAATCTTAAGAATCATGTGGGACTTTATCAAGAGAAATAACCTGTGGGTGATTGGAGTACCAGAACAGGGAGGGATAACAGAAAATAAAGAGAGAATTGTTGAAGATTTGTTGGTAGCAAACTTCCCTGATATCATGAAAGATGAGAAGATGTGTATTCACAATGCTCAACAAACTCCACGTAAGGTAGATTTTAAAAGAAAGTCACCAAGACATATTATAATCAAATTTGCCAAAACCAAAGATAGAGAGAGAATTTTAAGGGCAGCTAGGGATAAATGAAAAGCCACCTACAAAGGAGAATCAATAAGAATAAGCTCGGACTACTCAACAGAAACCATGTAGGAAAGAACAACTAAATAGACCTGCAACAAAAGAAGAGACTGAAAAGGTAATCAAAAAACTCCCAACAAAAAAAAGCTCTGGCCCAGATGGCTTCACTGCAGAGTTCTACCAAACGTTCAGAGAAGAGTTAACACCACTACTACTAAAGGTATTTCAGAGCAGAGCAAAGGATGGAATACTCCCCAACTTATTCTATGAAGCCAGCAGATCCCTAATACCAAAACCAGGTAAAGGCACCACAAAAAAAGAAAATTACAGACCTATATCCCTCATGAACTTAGATGCAAAAATCCTCAACAAATTTCTAGCCAATAGAATTCAACAACATATCAAAAAAATGATCCACCATGACCAAGTGGGATTCATACCAGGTATGCAGGGATGATTCAACATTAGGAAAGCTATTAATATAATCCATCATGTAAATAAAATAAAAGACAAGAATCACATGATTTTATCAATTGATGCAGAAAAGGCATTTGACAAAGCTCAACACCCATTCATGATAAAAACTCTCAGCGAAAATTCCTCAACATAATAAAGGGCACTTACACAAACCCAACAGCCAACATCACCCTAAATGGAGAGAGTCTGAAAACATTCCCTGTAATATAAGGAACCAGACAAGGATGCCCTTTATCACCACTCTTATTCAACATTGTGCTGGAGGTCCTAGCCAGAGCAATTCGGCTAGATAAAAATAAAGGGCATCCAGATTGGTAAGGAAGAAGTATCTCTACTTGCAGATGACATGATCTTATACTCAGAAAACCCTAAGGAATCCTCCAGAAAACTACTGAAACTAACAAAAGAGTTCAGCAGAGTATCAGGATACAAGATAAACATACAAAAATCAGTTGGATTCCTCTACACCAACAAAAAGAACATCAAAGAGGAAATCAACAAACCAATACCATTTACAGTAGCCCCCGAGAAGAAAAAATACTTAAGAATAAATCTTACCAGAGATGTAAAAGACTTACACAAAAAAAAAACCTACAAAACACTACCGCAAAAAACCAAAAGAGACCTACCTAAGTGGAAAAACATACCTTGCCCATGGAGAGGAAGACTTAACATTGTAAAAATGTCTATTCTACCAAAAGCAATCTATAGATAGAATGCAATTCCGATCCAAATTCCAATAGCACTTTTTAATGAGATGGAGAAACAAATAACCAACTTCATATGGAAGGGAAAGAGGCCCCGGATAAATAAAGCTTTACTGAAAAAGAAGAACAAAGTGGGAGGCCTCACTCTACCTGATTTTACAACCTATTTATACAGCCACAGTAGTCAAAACAGCCTGGTACTGGTACAACAACGGGCACATAGACCAATGGAACAGAATTGAGAATCCAGACATAAATTCATGCACATATGAGCAGTTGATATTTGACAAAGGTTCAAAGTCAGTTAAATGGGGAAAAGATAGTCTTTTTAACAAATGGTTCTGGTATAACTGGATATCCATCTGCAAAAAAATGAAACAAGACCCATACCTCACTCCATGCACAAAAACGAACTCAAAATGGATCAAAGACCTAAATATAAAATCTAAAATGATAAAGACCATGGAAGAAAAAATAGGGACAATGTTAGGAGCCCTAATACACAGTATAAACAGTATATAAAATATTACTAACAATGCAGAAGAAAAACTAGATAACTGGGAGCTCCTAAAAACAAAACACCTATGCTCATCCAAAGATTTCACCAAAAGAGTAAAAAAGATTACCTACAGATTGGGAAAAAGTTTTTAGCTATGACATTTCCGATCAGTGCCTGATCTCTAAAATCTATGATACTGCAAAAACTCAACTATAAAAAAGACAAATAGCCCAATTAAAAAATGGGCAAAAGATATGAACAGACACTTCACTAAAGAAGACATTCAGGTAGCTAACAGATACATGAGGAAATGGTCACGATCATCAGCCATTCGAGAAATGCAAATCAAAACTACAATGAAATTCTATCTCAATCCAACAAGGCTGGCATTAATCCAAAAATCACACACAAAAAAAATGTTGGAGAAGTTGTGGAGAGACTGGAACACTTATACACTGCTGGTGGGAATATCAAATGGTATAACCACTTTGGAAATCAATTTGGTGCTTCCTTAAAAAGCTAGAGATAGGACTACCATAGGATCCAGCAATCCCACTCCTTGGAATATATTCTAGAGAAATAAGAGCATTTATATAGACAGATATATGCACAGCCACGTTCACTGCAGCACTGTTTACAACAGAAAAAGACGGAAGCAACCAAGGTGCCCAACAACGGATGAATGGATAAATAAATTATGGTATATTCGCACAACAGAATACTACGCATCGATAAAGAACAGTGAGGAATCTGTGAAATATTTCATAACGTGGAGGAATCTGGAAGGTATTATATGCTTAGTGAAATTAGTCAGCTGCAAAAGAACAAATATCATATAAGACCACTATTATAAGAACTTGAGAAACAGTTTAAACAGAGAAGAAACTCTTCTTTGATGGTTATGAGAGGGGCGAGGGAGGGAAGGAGGGAGAGGGATATTCACTAATTAGATAGTAGATAAGAACTATTTTAGGAGAAGGGAAAGACAACACACAGTACAGGAGAGGTCAGCACAACTGGACTAAACCAATAGCAAATAAGTTTCCCAAATAAACTGAACGCTTCAATGGCCAGTGTAGCAGGGGCAGGGCTTTGGGGACCATGGTTTTGGGGGACATCTAAGTCAACTGGCATAATAAAATCTATTAAGAAATCATTCTGCATCCCATTTTGGGGAGTGGCATCTGGGGTCTTAAATGCTAGCAAGTGGCCATGTAACATGCATCAATTGGTCTCAACCCACCTGGAGCAAAGGAGAATGAAGAACACCAAAGACACAAGGTAATTATGAGCCCGAGAGACAGAAAGGGCCACATAAACCAGAGACTACATCAGCCTGAGACCAGAAGAACAAGATGGTGCCCAGGTACAACAGATGACTGCCCTGACAGGGAACACAACAGAGAACCCCTGAAGGAGCAGGAGAGCAGCAGGATACAGACCCCAAATTCTTGTAAGACCCCAAATTCAGACTTAATGGTCTGACTGAGACTAGAAGGTCCCCAGACCTTCTCTTAGCCCAAGACAGGAACCATTCCCAAAGCCAGCTCTTCAGACAGGATTGAACTGTACAATGGGATAGAAAAAGATGCTGGTGAACAATGAGCTTCTTGGATCAAGTAGACACTTGAGACTATGCTGGCATCTCCTGTCTGTAGGGGAGATGAGAGGGCAGAGGGAGTCAGAAGCTGGCCGAATGGACACAAAGAGAGAGTGCAGGGAAGGAGTGTGCTGGTTTATTACAGGGAGAGCATTTAGGAGTATATAGCAAGGTGTACATAAATTTTTGTATGAGAAACTGACTTGATTTGTAAACTTTCACTTAAAGCACAATAAAAATTAAAAAAGAAAAACGAAAAGACGAAAAAAGATACTGAATTACATCCACAAGAAAAAAAAAAAGACCTATACAAAGAAAACTGTAAGACACTACTGCAAGAAACCAAAAGAGACCTACGTAAGTGGAAAAACATACCTTGCTCATGGATAGGAAGACTCAACATTGTAAAAATGTCTATTCTACCCGAAGCCACCTATAGATACAATGCAATCCCTATCCAAATTCCAATGGAATTTTTTAATAACATGGGGAGAAACAAATCACCAACTTCATGTGGAACGGGAAGAGGCCCTGAGTAAGTAAAGCATTACTGAAGAAGAACAACATGAGAGGCCTCATACTACCTGATTTTAGAACCTATTATACGGCCACGGTAGTCAAAACAGCCTGGTACTGGTAAAACAAAAGATGTATAGACCAGTGAAAAAGAACTGAGAATTCAGAAGTAAATTCATCCAGTTATAAATAGCTGATATTTGACAAAGGCTCAAAAGTCTGTCAAATGAGGAAGACAGTCTCTTTCTGGATATCCATCTGCAAAAAAAAAAAAAGACCCATAGCTCACACCATGCACAAAAACTAACTCAAAATGGATCAAAGACCTAAACATAAAATCTAAAATGATAAAGATCATGGAAGAAAAAACAGGGACAATGCTAGGAGCCCTAATAGATGGCAAAAACAGTATACAAAACATTAGTAACAATGCACAAACACCAGAAGAGAAACTAGATAACTGGGAGCTCCTAAAAATCAAACACATATGCTCATCTAAAAACTTCACCAAAGAATGAAGAAAACTAAAGATACAAGGGTCAGATTAGTTCAAAGGACTAATGGACCGCATGTACCATGGCCTCCACAAGTCTGAGTGCAGTACAACTAGACGGTGTCCAGCTACCACCACTGACTGCTCTGACAGGGATCACAACAGAGGGTCCTAGACCTAGCTGGAAAAAAATGTAGAACAAAATTCTAACTCAAAAAGAAAGACTAGATTTGCTGGCCTGACAAAGACAGGAGAAACCCTGAAAGTATGGCACCCAGATACCCTTTCAGCTGAGTAATGATGTCACTACTGGGGTTCACCCTTCAGCCAAAGATCAGATAATCCCTTAAAACGAGACTAATGGGGCACACCAGCCCAGTGGCAAGGACTAGACGGCAGAGGGGAACAGGAAACCTGGTAATAGGGAACCCAGGGTTGAGAAGGGAGAGTGTTGACATGTCGTGGGGTTATTAACAAATGTCATAAAACAATGTGTGTACTAATTGTTTAATGAGAAACTAGTTTGTTCTGTAAACCTTCATCTAGAGTACAAAAAAAGGAAAAAAAAAAGACTTCACCAAAAGAGTAAAAAGACAACCTACAGACTGAGAAAATTTTTTGGCTACCTCAAATCCAATCAGCACCAAATCTCTAAAATCCACAAGATACTGCAACACCTCAGCAACAAAAAGAGAAACAACCCAGTGAAAAAATGGGCAAAGGAAATGAATAGGCACTGCACCAAAGAAGACATTCAGGCAGCTAACAGATACATGAAGAAATGCTCACCATCATTAGCCATTAGAGAAATGCAAACCAAAACTACACTGAGATAGCATCTCACTCCAACAAGGCTAGCATTAATTAAAAATAATAATAATAATAATAAATGTTGGAGAGGTTGAAGAAAGACTGGTACACTTACATATTGTTGGTGGGAATGAAAAAAGGTACAACCACTTTGGAAATCAATTTGGCGCTTCCCTAAAAGGCTAGAAAGAGAACTACCGTACAATCCAGCAATCCTGCTCCTTGGAATATATCCTGCAGAAATATGAGCCCTCATAAAAATTGATATATGCACACACATGTTCATTGTAACACTGTTTACAACAGCAAAAAGGTGGAAACAACCTAGGTGCCCACCAACGGATAAATGGATAAACAAATTATGGTATATTCACATAATGGAATACTACACAATGATAAAGAACAAAGATGAATCTGTGAAACATCTTATGACATGGAGGAATCTGGAATATGTTGAGTGAAATTAGTCACAAAAGGACAAATATGAGACCACTATTATAAGAACTCAAGAAAAGGTTTAAACACAGAAGAAAACATTCTTGATGGCTACGGGGATGGGAAGGGAGGAAGAGCGGTATTCACTAAGTAGCTAGTAGACAAGAATTATTTTAGGTGAAGAGACGGACAACACAGAATACAGGGGAAGTCAGCACAACTGGACTAAACCAAAAGCAAAGAAGTTTCCTGAATACAACCAAACACTTTGAGGGACAGAGTAGCAGCAGCAGGGGCTTGGTTTCAGGGGACATGTAGGTCAACTGGCATAACAAAGTTTATTACGAAAATGTTCCGCATCTCACTTTGGTGAGTGGCTTTTGGGGTCTTAAAAGCTAGCGAGTGGCCATCTAAGATGCACCAATTGATGCCAACCCAGCTGGAGCAAAGAAGAATGAAGAATACCAAAGACACAAGGAAATTATGAGCCCAAGAGACAGAAAGGACCACATGAACCAGAGACTCCATCAGCCTGAGACCAGAAGAACTAGATGGTGCCCGGCTACAACCGATGACTGCCCTGACAGGGAACAAAACAGAGAATCCCTGAGGGAGCTGGAGAGCAATGGGATGCAGACCTCAAATTCTCATAAAAAGACCAGACTTAATGGTCTGACTGAGACTGGAGGGACCCCAGAGGACATGGCCCCTGGACTCTGTTAGCCCAAAACTAAAACCATTCCTGAAGCCAACTCTTCAGACAAAGGTTAGACTGGACCATAAGACATAAAATGATACTGGTGAGGACTGTGCTTCTTAGCTCAAGTAGACACATGAGACTAAGTGGGCAGCTCCTGACTGGAGGTGAGATGAGAGGGCAGAAGGGAACAGGAGCTGGCTGAATGGACAGGGGAAATACAAGGTGAAGAGGATGCGTGTGCTGTCACATTACAGTGAGGGCAACTAGGGTCACATAACAACCTGTGTATGTTTTTGTATGAGAAGCTGACTTGAATTGTGAACTTTCACTTAAAGCACAATTAGAAAAAAACAAAACAAAACACTAACATTAATGAGTATTTACCATGTGCTAGTCATGATTCCAAAAGCTTCACAGATGATCCTATCTAATTGTCACAACAATCCTATTATGTGACCCTATTATTACCATTGTCTCCATTAAGGAAAGTACAGAAAGGTGAAGTAAACTCCCAGTATCAAACTGCTCACAGATAATGGAGCCAGAATTTGAACTCAGGTAGCACAGACCAGAATCTAGATGTCTTCACTTTGACGGCAGCCAAGGAAAGATAATTTCATAAATCAATTTGGAAAAATCTATCTGATTTTCACCTATTGATAAATGGAGACAGTGAAAACCAATCAGCATAACAGACACGACTAGGTAGAAAGCACATAATTTCTCATATCTAAAATCTTATAGTTTTCTACTAATCAGAAAAAAATGCAGCCTAAAAAGCAAGAGCAGCAGAAAAGAAAAAGTTGGAAAAAACTGCAGTCACACAAACTGTAGTTAAAAAATGACTAACTTTCCCTGATATATGAATTTGTTGGAAAACCATTTATCAACAGCCTGTTTGTCTCTAGCAGAGTCCCTCAAGCCATGAGCCATGTCATACCCCTTTGACTGATTAATTAGCCAATCACAGGACATTTTTCATTGTGAGGCATCACTTTATTTCAGCTAATGTTTGTTCTCTAATGGCAACTTATTAAAGCCAACTCGGCTATTTTAGCCCTGTGGAGTGACCAAAAGGAAAGGATAGAAGATAAATCAAAACAGCCCCCTTCAGTTTCCCTTCAGTCCTTAACAAAACCCCCAAGGAGCAAATGGCTGGAGGAGAGATCCTCTACCAATAAAAGGAAAAAAAAAACAAATGAAAGAAAGGCACAAATGCCTTTAAGCCAAGAGGTATCCTTTCCTGTTTCTGAAAGCAATAGTTTATCCTCTGTTGATTAACAGACCACTGATAGAATAGGCAACAAAAAGTCAATAACTAGCTCCTCTTCCTTTTATCAAAAGCTGTGCTCAGTAGAAAATCTAGCTCTGTAATGCTTCTTATTCACTTGGAATGATTTCAAAAGCTCTCTGAATTAGACAAGGCCAGTGAGTAAGCCAATCTCATGCACTATCACACCAGTTTCACTCCAAGCAGAAAGCTGCCATTGTTCTGTAAGTTCTCTAAGCTTCTTCTCTGCGCTTATGTCTTTGACAGGCACTAAAACAGAAAGTAGAAGTGCAAATAACAGAGGAATACAAGTTCTTACAGAGGACAGATGTAATATCCACAAATTCAGTAGGCTGGAGGCAGATCTTAAATATGTGCAGTATACTGCCTAGCATATGCAACAAGATGGTGCTAAGTAGCTCGTCTTTGCTGCTATGTAATCCCATACTTTAAGACATGAAACTATCCTGCTTTCTTGCCTCCAAATAAGCTAAAGATTACAAACTAGCAGAGTGTGTCAGTGAAACATGTTTCACTTGTCCTAAAGAATATTCATCATCATCACCACTATTATTATTTTATAACTTCTGAATGCCTTCAGACAGGACATGTGTTTTCTAGTCCAATGGTGTTTCCTTCATTCTCCATTGTCTTAAAATCAGACTACTTCACACATTTACAGTTACCTGCCTGGGCCCCACTGGCATTTGAGGTTGAGACCCGGGGTAAGTCGTTGCTCTTGTTGTCCTGCTTTTTCTATGCCCTGCCTACCCAGAGAACTCCTGCCCTTCAAGACTCGCTCAATTATTAATTCTCTGTAGTTTTCCCTGACACCCCCCGGTAAGAATTAACAGCTCCAAAAAAAAAGAAAAAAAAAAATTTTTTTTTTTCTATTTTTTTGTCTGTGTTTCCACAATGCTTAAAGCATACTATAACAACTGAATTCAGCTCAAAGAAAATTTATTGAGAAACTACCACATGCCAGGCATGGCTCTAAATGCCAAAAAAAAAAAAAAGTTTTTTTTTTTTTTTTAATTTAAAAAATTCTTGCCCTCGTGAAGGTTCCAATCTATTGAGGGAGACAGACAATAAACAAGCAAATTATCCATATTTTACGCAAATAAAGTGCACGTTACAGGTTTTTTGCCAATCACGCTCTCCTCCACATGAGGTATTTTTGTAAGTGTGCTATGCTAATTTTTTTCTTTATAGCAACATGTAGAAAAAAATCAGTATAGCATGCTTACAAAAAACCTCATGAGGGGAAGGGCGCAGTCTGCAAACACTGTATAACACGTGTGTTATGCGCATACAAATACGATACTTAGTATGTCATGTGGTGGTAAGTACTATGGAGAAAAACAGAGCAAAGGAGAGGGTACAAGAGTGCTACAGTGCTTTGTTTTTTAATAATAAATAGGGTAATAAAGGAAGAGCGATTGAAATGACATGTGAGTAAGACATTCCACAAAGAAAAAACTTGAACTACATAGACTTGAAAAACAAAACAAAACTTGTTGCCATCCAGTCAATTCCAACTCATAGCGACCATATAGGACTGAGTAGAACTGCCCCACAGGATTTCCAAGGAGCGCTTGGTGGATTCAAACTGCCAACCTTTTGGTTAGCAGCTGTAGCTGTTAACCACTAAGCCACCAGGGCTTCCACATAGACTTGAGGCAGAGCATTTCTTGGAAGAAAAGCAAAAAAGTCAGTGTGACTACAACAGAGTGAGCAAGGGAAAAGTAGAAGATGAGGTTAGAGAAGGGATTATTTGCGTGTGGGGTTGGGAGGTGAGGATAGGGATCTCACCATTGGAAGGATTTGGCTTTTACTCTCAGAGTGAAAGGAAAACTTGGGAGGGTTTTCAACACAGTAGTTGCACGATCTCAATTACACTTTTAAAAAATCTCCCTAGCTGCTGTGGAGAAACTACACTGTAGAAAAAAAGAGTTTCTTTCAATTTTTTTAAGCAACAAGTTCTCTGCCCTCTAAACAAACTATAATTCTACCCAAGATTGTCCCGGCATCATATTAGAAGATTATTGCCTTATTCATTAATTAAAACAAAATTGACATCCTATAAAGTCCTCTATAGTTGCTGAAATGACAAAATGACAACCAAGAGCCGCTTTGCTAGAGGACTTTGAGAAAGGAAGGATTTATCAGCAATAAGTGAGTTTAGTCAGTACCTGTTGCCATCGAGTCAATTTTGGCTTATAGCAGCCCTATAGGACAGAGTAGAACTGCCTCATAGGGTTTCCAAGGAGTGGCTGGTGGATTTGAATTGCTGCTTTCTTGGTGGTATGAGGTCCCCATGCCACTCTGCTTGCTTCTCTCTTTTAGATCTCAAAAGAGATTGGCTTAAGACATACCTAATTCTATAGACCTCTCAATATAATTGCCACTAATCCATCTTATTATATCATAGTGATAGGATTTACAACACATAGGGAAATCACATCAGAAGATAAAATGGTAGATAATCATACAATCATACAAGGGAATCATGACCTGACCAAGTTGATGGATATTTTGGGGGACACAATTCAATCCATGACACCCTCCACCTGATAGTTTCTCATGGCAGGGAGGTTTCAGGGCAGGTTTACTGCTTATATAAAGACTGAAGATTTCAAGAACAGTATCACAGCTAACAAGGTCTCAGAAGTCACACTGCTTCCTTACTGCTAGATTATATTGGGCACAAGCAAGTCACCAGATTGAAGGGGAGGGAAATTAAATTAGACTTTACTCCCTGGTGAGGGAATGGCACAGTTCAATTCAGAAGAACATGTGAAATAGGAGATATTGTTGAGGTCATCTTTAGAAAATATAATCTACTACAAGAACATATAATCCAACGCTCACTGAGTTTATATATAAAATAGGAAATCTAAGATAGCTAACTCTGACTTACCATTTGACATTTCTAATTTAAGTCTTGAATCTGTTAAGACAGACAGCTTGTTATGTTACCTCAAGATTGTATGATTTCTTATTTGAACATACCAAAGCTCGAATGCACCATGCTTATTTCATGTGTTCTCTTTACTTAGGATCAGAGAACCTTAGGATTGGAAGGGGCCATATACATTTAGTTCAGTTCTTACCTTGGTGGCTCAAATGGTTAAGACTCAACTACCAATTATAAGGTTGGTGGTTCAAACTTACCCAGAGGTGCCTCAGAAGAAAGGTCTGGCAATCTACTTCCAAAAGGTAACATCCTTATAAACCCTACAGAATGCAGTTCTACTCTGCAACACATGGGGCCACCATGAATTGGAATACACTCGAGTACACTTTTTTTTTCCTCCTTACTTATTATAAGAATTCCTACAGAAAACTACCATGAGGTACATCCTATAGCTGGCCAGCTCTGTCAGCCTATGTTGCCTTTTTTTTTTTTTTTCCTGAGTCAAAGTTTCTACTAAATTTCATCCATCAATATTAGTTCTTCTAATGAAACTCACCAAACCTGTTACCTTTTCTATAGGACCACTGAAACCATTCACATATTCAAAGTCACTATCTCTGTGTAGTCAGAATTTTCTGCTAGTCTGCTGAACACACCCAATTCTTTCATATGTTTCTGAGCATAGCATGCTTTTCAGATACCTTTACACCCTAATGTTGTTCTCTGAACACATTCTTTTAAAATATGGCACCCTGGCTTGAATAGAACAGTTTACAAGCAAAAAGCCTGCTGTTTTCAGCACCAAGACGCAACAAATCTCGTACAGACCAAGACTGCACTCAGGACAATTGCAATACTATGTATGTTGGCTTAGGTTAAACTTGTGTTCGGATAATATGCCCTGCCCTCTAATTTAATTTTCATTTAACTGCTACTAAGTCAGATCTTCCCATAATTAAATCAGCTAATATGTATCTTTTATAAAATTTCACCTATTTAGTTTTGGTCAAATGTTCCAGCTTTGAGAGATTATTTGGAATCTTGATTCTGTTATCAATGGTCAAAATGATGACAAGAATTTCAGATGTCATAACTGCTGGAAAATATTAAATTCTAGAACCCAAGTGTATTATTTGGCTTGTTCATGAGCTTAGTATAAATTAAAAAAAAAAAAAAAATTCACCATTGAGTTGACTCTGACTCATGGCAAAATACAAAATTTATCTCTAACTAAAAGGTTCTTCATTACAAGGTTAGCAATTCCATGCTGGGAACACCTCTCCATTTTCAAATGTTGATGCCCAGACCTGAAGTGAGGAGAGGTGGGCAGCCTGATTAAGAGCCCATATCCTGTAAACCATTTAAAAACTTCAACCTAATTCATGAATATAGGTTATTGGCATGAAAATTAAGAACTAAAGGAGAAACAGCCTTCCATTCAAAGATATTTCAAGTATACATAAAAAGAATTAAGGATTCTTGTTTCTAAATCATCTTTCATATGCCGTCCCTGGGTGGTGCAAACAGTTAACGGCTCGGCTGCTAACCAAAAGTTTAGCAGTTTGAGTCCACCCAGAGGTATCTCGGAAGAAAGGCCTGGCAATCTACTTCCCAAAAAATCAGCTATTGAAAACCCCATGTAGCACAGCACTATTTGATACACATAGGGTCCCCATGAGTTGGAATCGACTCGACAGCAACTGGAGTGAGAGGGCCATGAGGTACTCAGGGCATTCTATAGAACTAGAGGAAACCCTGGTGGCATACTGGTCAAGTGCTACAGCTGCTAACCAAGAGGTCAGCAGTCTGAATCCGCCAGGTGCTCCTTGAAAATTCTATGGGGCAGTTCTACTCTGTCCTATAGAGTCAGAATTGACTCGATGGCAGTGGGTTTGGTTTTGTTTTTTTTTTATAGAACTAGAAGAAAGAATGGCCCAAAATATTCCATGAAGTTTCGATCAATAACAGCAAAGAGGAGTCTGCTCACTATCAGTGAGAAATGGGAAAGAAAAGGGATTCAAGATGAATGATAAGAAAGTGATACAAACTGCAAAGAAGTCATACTTTAGTTAAAAAGACAAAAGCTATCTGAAGAAATTAAGGAAAATGATCATTAATTGGGTATCCTGGGAGACTATAAAAAATACTGTCAGGTTTCTAATTTAATCAAGTTAAAGAGGTGAAGACACTGATAATTATTTTGCCAGGAGCCTATGCCAGAAGCATGTTGTTTAGAGAAACAAAGCGGGAACGCTGGTAATACATTCTCAACCCTTAACTTGGTTTAGGAGTATTTTCTCTAGTGATAAGCCTGAATCAGGAAACAAAGTGGATACAGGAAGGAAACTGGGAAGGTGGAGGAGGGAAAAAAATGAGAAAAAGAGAGAGAGAGAGAGAAAAAAAAAGAAATATCAGGAAGTTCAACTAGATAGGAACTAGTGGAATTTTTTTTTTAGCGTCTCCAACTTGCAAACTAAATGGGAAAAGCCACACACACACACACACACACACTCTCTCTGCCTCTGTCTCTCTGTCTCTGTCTCTCTCTCATATACAACTCCTGGCAGGCACCGGTCAGCAGAAATACCTGCTGTATGGCTCAAGAGGCCTTAGTAATTTTGATTCAATATATTCGATCATTTCTTTGTCTCTGTAGAAAGTGCATACATCTACAGCTTAGGTGCACTCCAATCCAGAGTCAATGCCTTCCACTAATAGTACAGAGATTGTGAGGAAAGGAAGGACTTAGATATGTACAACAAGCCATCCCCAAACAGAGCAGTTTAATTAAATTTTCTTTTTTGAATAAGCAGTAGTTTGTGAGAATCATTCGTTGTTTAAGCAAGTACTCCTGAACAGCCAGATTGGGTTAGGGAAACAGTGCCTCTAGATAGCCTCTGTGGTTGAGGAAATACTAAGTGCCAATAGAGTCAGAGTACAGCCCCCGCCAAGAGATGCAGATGCTTTAAATTCTATAGCACTGAAAAACAGTCAAACCTATGAAAAACTATTCTAGAGTGAAATGCAATGTCTGAAAGCCAATTTATAGCAAATTGGATTGACTTTCAAAAACATAAAATGGATGGATGCATATTTCCTACACTCATAGAAGAGATATTTATTGATCAAAACATTTCATAAGGAAAAGATACTTCAAATATCAACCCTGAAGATATATAAACCACAATTTTTAGATGAGTTAACATCTTAAACAATGAAATTTTATTTTATTTTTTTGGATCCCTACCATGTGCCAAACACTGAATCAATCACATACTGGGAACGCAGGGATGAGAGCAACGTTAGTCCTCTTTAAGTTTTCATAACTAGCACAATGGCATTTCTCAGAGTTAGAAAACAGTAATCATGATACCATCAAACTGGAAAAGGTAACTTCCTAGCTATCATAGTCAAATTCTTTCTTTTTTCCATATCTGCAAAAATCTCGTAACTCCTTTCTTTGTGGAATCTTAGAGCAGAAAATTCCTTGATATTCCTACCACTTGAAAAGTTACAAAGTATTCTAGTGTATGCAACAGATTGAAATGGTCCACATTTAAATTCCTTTTGTTGGATATATAAAGGTCAGAGAGAGGATAGAAGAGGGAATGATTTTCAGTTTCAGAAACATACCCTACATGTTTGAGTTTAGCATGTACTGTTGTTATTGTTTCGTTCTGATGTTCTTTCATTTTATTTTTTTTCTTTATATTATGTTCCAAATAATTAACAAATTAGATTCTTGTCTTGCCATGGTTTACTCTATGACACAATACAAGACTCACCCAAAGAAAATTTCATTTTAAGCAATTTTTTTGTTTTTGATGGGGAAGAAGTTTTTTATGCATAAGTAATGGATCAAAAGCTTCTTTCTGGATCAAGAACCCCTATGAAAGTCTTTGAAAGCTCTGGACTTCATATACATCCATACATTCATGCATGTGCACACACAAATTTTGCATGCAATAAAAAGGCATTCACCAACATCACTATAATGAATATACCCTAAGGCACTGCCCAAGGTCTCCTATACCAACACGTCACAGATGATAAACTGTCACATAATAATGATACCACTTTGTATTTATATATCACTTTACAGTTAGATATATTTCTGAAGTTACTAAAGTAAATAACTTAATAGACTTGGACTTTAAAGACATCAAATGATCTGATTTCTACAAGCTGTTCTCTAAAGACCCTTAAGACAGAAGACATAAAATCTAACATGGATAAGCACAAGAGATAGGTCACAAAAAATACAATCAGCCCTTAAGCTGAGTATTGACCACTACCAATATGAGAAGATGTAGCATCAAACTGTGAGACCAAAGGTCTGTACATACTATATTCTATTTCAAATGAGACAATACTTTTAGTAGCAGTGGTTGCCAGGGGTTAGGAATGGTGATGGTGGTGGGGTGTGACTAGAAGTGCGTGTAGCATAAGGTAGCATAAGTGGGTGATGGAATAGCTCTGTATCTTAAATGAGGTAATGGTTACAGAATCCACAGATGTGGTAAAGTGACATAGAATTATACACACAGAATGTACCAATCTCAATTTCTTGGTTTTTGATCTTGTACTATAGTTATATAAGATGTAACCACTGGGGGAAACACAGGTCCCCTCTGTACCAACTTTGCAACTTTCAGAGAATCTATAATTATTCAAAAAAAAACAACCAACTCAAGGCCTTGGGACCAATAATTAATAGCTGCCAATGTTTTCTGGATATAAATTCAACTCATTTGAGAGACCAGAAAATACACAAGTAGCACAGCATCTGTGCTCCAGAATCTCAGGCTAGCTCTTAATACAGCCTATAGCTCCAATGAGGATGTAAAATTGTTCACAAAGCTGGCCCAGGCAACTGGTAGTATGTTTCTAAACCCAAAATAATTCAACTTTGACTGAAGGCAAGGTAGACCTTTTTTTTTTTTTTTCCCAACAAAATGGGAATAACAGCCAATATTTGTCCCCCAAAGTTATGACATAGTATTAACTACTGTTGACTTCGACAAAATCTCAAAGAAAACTACTGAAGCATAACAAAATCACTTAAACGCAGATGTAAAAAAAAAAAAATCCAAAAAAGCGCATTAACATTGGCAGTAATGTGGTATATGGGAAAGAACACTGACTTTGGAGCTGGAGGGATTTAAATCCCACTTGACCACTATGGAGCTTTGTGACAAATCTCTCAGTTGTGTGAGAGCCTCAATTTCCACATTGCTAAAAGGAGATAATAATGCCTACTTCATAGGGTTATTATGAGGATTAAATGAGACAATATTGTAAATACTTAGCACAGTATCTGGCACATAGATGTTAATAAAATTATAATTTCTGTTATTATAATAGTCAGGGGTTGTAGAAATTAATAGACTTGGCTTAGGTCTGTTGCCCAACCCAGAAATGTGGTCAATGCCCCAGGTTTTTCAAATCTAGACGCAGAAGACAAGATCAATATCAGCACCTTACCCAGAGAGGTATTCCTGTTTTAACATTCAATACTAGCACGGTTTCTGAGACGTTAAGGTATTTGACCCCCAGCAGCACCTTTGCCGTGGCAACACAAACTATAAATCCAGACCAATGTTGCCTTGGGGGTCAAGGGAGTAAAAGCAAAGCAATATTCCTTCCAGCTGAGAATAGGAGCTAAAAGAGGTTGTATTTTCAAACAAATCTGATCAAAGACCTCTTGCCCTTGGCTATAAGAGCTGTTGTAACTAACACAGTAAGGCTTCTTAGCAACAGTTTATTCAAGGCAGTACAAGTGTACCTCAATAAAAGCAAACTTAATATATAAAAATCCACATGTATGTAAGTGACTCTGCTTTCTAGAAAGTTTCTTATTTGGTGCCTTAAAATGTGATTAGATTGAAATAAATTCTATTATATGTGTGTACGCACACACACACACACACAGAGGCATAAGTCTAACATAAAATATTGCATAGGCCCTTATTACTCAAAGTAGGGTGTACGGACCAGCAGCAGCATTGGAGAGCTTGTTGGAAATGTGGAATCTCAACCTCATTGACGAGAATCTGCACTTTGACAAGATCCCCAGAAGAATTCATATGCACATTAAAATTTGAGAAGCACTGTCCTAGGCAACACACATGACACTAAATCCAGAAGCTCTACCAGCATCCCTATTGCCGTTGAGTCAATTTTAACTCATTGTGACCCTGTGGGACAGAGAGTAGAACCGCCCCATAGAGTTTCTGAGGCTATAAATGTTTACGGAAGCAGACTGCCAAATGTTTCTCCCACTGAGCGGCTAGTGGGTTCCAACTGCTGATCTTTCAGTTAGCAGTTGAGTGCTTTAACTTCTGTGCCACCAGGGCTCCTCTCTACCACATACTAGGTATTTATCAGGGCTTCTACCAGCGGGTCTCAATCCTTACTCCTTACACACATTAGAATCACCTGAAACATTTGGGTAGGCTTTTTTCCCCCCCCTCTTTTCTAAAATACTGATGTCTAGACCCTATGCCAAGATTTGGATTTAATTGGTGTCGGGTGGGTCTCTGGCATTACCATTTTTTTCAAAGATCCTTAGGTGACTGGAGTGCACCACTGCTACAGACTGAGAGCAGAAAATTAATATAAAGCAGCCTCACCAACAGTTAAATGTATCATCAGGAGAAAACATTAAACTAGAAAAAGAGAGGTTAAGATGTGGCTGGATATAAATCTTTCATGAAACACAGTATTATATCAAGACTGTTCTTCTCTATACCAATTACACCAAAAAATAGAGTTTCCCTGGGCTAGCTCTAAGAAACTGTTTCTGAAGCCCCTCAAATACAGATGAATTGCTAGCTTTAACGTGATTATGAATGGCTATAACACCAAAAAGTCAAGTAACACAGAACAGTGTTGAAAAACCTCATGCAACCTAACACTAATAAGTCCTCAAATGGATGTTTGCCAGAGGATTAGAAACCTCTAATCTTCTATAACTAAAGCTTTCCTGCACTAACTACATAAATTCTTTTAAAGTTCTACCAAAAGCCCATAAATAACATTTCTTTCCCTGATCTATTGAACTATAAAATTTCAAAGAGGGTGCTGGAAAAGATGGGGTTGGAGGTACAAGGGGTTGGCAGCAAGGATAAGATAAACAGGCAATGCAAAGATTTGGAAAGGCCAGGGCAGCGGGAATAAAAGACTGGGAGAGCTAGAACTGATAGGAGGTTCCAGTCAGGGGTACCAGGTGAGATATGCAAAGATAGAGGTGTGGGAGTGAGTTGTTACAGCAGAGTAGAGGTGACAGAACACAAGAGGGTAAGGGATTGTGAGGCTGGCTCTTCCTGAGGATGCTGAAATTACTGAGGATAACCAAAGGAGAGGGATTAGAGAGAAGACTGAGATAAACCAGGTGCCAAGTTCTTGGTGAACAAGGGAGAGTGGCCTAGTCAAGGTCACACATTAATCACTGAGTGGTAGAGATATGATCAGAAACCGGGTTTCCTGATGACCAGGGCTCTTTCCAATACCTTCTTGTGGATGAAACATTCACTGTGGCCTGATGTCAGAAAACTTTCTGCCTAATGATCGGGCTGCCTTTAACATGACTCAGCATAGATTTTACAGGGCACCCCACCTTAGCAAGACACTGGAATCCAATTTTCCTTTACAGTGCCTCTTTCCTCTGTAAGCAAGCACTTAAACTATCCTCACTATTACTAAAGGTTGTAGGGGCAGAAGACCTAAGGATTTAGTCCCAATCTGCAAAGGAAATCACTAATCACAACGTCTAATAACTCTAAAAAAATGTTTAGGAGCTTTGGTGGTACAGTGGTTAAGAGCTCAGCTGCTAACCAAAAGGTCACAGTTCAAATTCACCAGCCACTCCTTAGAAACCCTATGAGGCAGTTCTACTCTGACCTACAGGGCCACTATGAGTCAGAATCAACTACAAAGCAATGGGTTAAAAATGTTTAATATTAAGTAACAAATACGTATCCCCTGGAAAAATATTTCTGTCAGTCTGGAGAAATGCCAGAAATAAGTGAGATAGGTCCTCTTTTTTGTTCTGGTTGCTTAGGACCTTGGCTAAGAATTAATAAAGGAACATAAGTATGACATACCAGATTAGCTGATTAATCATTACAGCAACCATATATTCTAGACTTTCCTAGATAATAGCAATTTTAAATATTTTATCCCATTATCTCCAAAAATCCACATTTCAAAAATCCTAGTATTTTGATATCCAAACTACATCTAGGACTGCCTCTTATGCTTAGAAGTGGCATAAAAATTCTTTGCCATGTTACACAGCCCAATTTTATGTTTGGGAAGTATTAAATAAATGGAATTATGAATTACGGATTCATCATATTTAAGGTGGAGTTTAGTCACCCTATTCTTACCTTCTGGTTTTGAAACAAACAATATTGTAACATGGAGGAAATACTAAATGTAGTAGTCCAGATTTTCAATACTGATACAACAGCCTCAAAATGCTTTTAAAATGGAATAGACTAGTACTGGGCTATGCAACTGATATTCTTCCTCCTCAATTCATATTCCAAATTGTTAATGCAGTCTGTGCAAAATAAACAAAAACACTGCGAGCAACCTCCCTCTCCTCATGGTAATGAGATAAATATTTTCTCTTTGAACAAATCAGCAATAGGTATTCTTCCCTGAGTTGAATTCGGTTCTCACACCAGAAAACAAACAAAAACCAACAGATGATGCATATCCTTTTTTAGATTCATTATAAAATGTATTATCTACCAACTATTGTTATCATGAGGTTCATATTTGCACTTTGTATGAAACCTCTAAAAGATTTCTTGGGTAGACTTTGTCTGAAAAGTACTACTAGTAATAAACAGTCCTATACACAGTTGAAAATCAAACTGTGTTAAAACAAAATATATGTGGCTTAATACCTCAGGAGTCTTCTTATTCTGCCTTTTCCCAAAAATGCAGTCAAGATCCATTTTGCTCCGAGAAGATAGATCCTTCCCTAAAAAAAAATCATGCCTTTCATTAATAACATTCTTTTAAAAATAAAGAACACAAATATAAATTAAGAAACTCTTGAAAGGAATATGTTTCTTGGAGAAGATACAATCTTGTAAATTATTGACTTTCAGCCAGCCCCCCTTTCACCGATTCTTCTTAATGGTGGTGGCTGCCGTCATTTCCAACTCATAGCAACCCCACGTGACAGAGTAGAACTGCTCCATAGGGTTTTCTTGGCTGTAATCTTCACTGAAACAGATCACAAGGTCTTTCTCCCTTGGAGCTGCTGGGTGAGTTCAAACCAATATTTTGTTTAGCAGCCAAGCACTTAAGCTTTTGTGCCACCAGATGTACATTCAATAAATAAATTATCTGTTATTTTTAATTAATAAATAAAATTGAATTTAAAATCATTTAAAAATCAAATACGTGTTTTAGAATCAAGATCCTTGACATTTTCTCTTAATTGTAGAAACAACTAGAACATGAGGAAAACTAAGTTCTAAAGCTAGCTCTACTATTGGTATGCCATCAGGTTGTGACTTCTGGCTTTCTGGGTTCCCCATTTATAAACCGGATCTTATTTACTTCCAAGAGACATGGGCTACTTACTCAGATTACACAATATTGGATAAAATAAATGCTGCTAGATATGTAGCTTCAAAACCCCACATATATGCACATGAAAAAGAACATACCATATCTGAAAATAGGAGCTCATCAACTGAATGAGTGGAAATTCAAAAATAACAAATGCAGAAGATGGCGGAATAGACAGATGCTTCCGTTGAGCCCTCTTTACAACAAAGACCCAAAAAAACAAGTGAAACGAGTATATTTGTGACAACCTGGGAGCCCTGAGCATCCAAGGCAAGCTTAGACAATGAACCAACGGGCAGGGGGAAGAAGAGGCCATTCAGAAGTGGAGAGGAGTTACCGGACCTGAATCATGGGAAGCCCTCAGGCACCATTCCCGGAGCAGCAGTGGCAGTGGAGGTGGCAGGCTGGTACTAGCTTTCAGCCGCAGTTTCCTCAGGGAGAAGCAGCCAGCCACACAGCCCACTCACACCTCCGGAACCTAAGGAGAACGGCGCGCTCTCGTCAAAAGCTAAGTACTTCTGTATATTTTACTGTGCCCCCCCCAACCCCCAAGTGGCTGAATCCCTGGGCCTGAGATAGACCCTGGTGAGCACCTAGAGCCATCCTCCCGGCCTCGGGGAAGGAAAAAATTTGCAACTGGGGGGAAAAGATAATTTGCTAGCTCCATTAACCAGGGGAGCTCAGGACAGAAGCGACTCCTATCTAGGCGTAAACCATCCGTGGACCTTGAGCACCTTTCCCTTCTGCATGGACCTGTGTGGGCCTATTTTTGAAGAACAGGCCCTTCCTGGCAAACTCCAACCATTTCACCTGTGCTGTGGAGAGGCAGGTATTAGACGTTTGACATTGGTTTTTTTGGGGTTCCCTATTAAACAAGGTCCTCACCTATCCACATCAGGGACCTAAGGACTGGTAGCTCCACTCAGGTAACCCAGCCACCCACGACAGGGGTCCAAAGATAACTGGTACCTCCCAGTCCTTACAACCAAAAACATTGGGTACCCATGGTCCCTCTTCAGAACCTACCCACCAGCACGCTCTAGGACACAGAGACGCATTTTCATCAGAGACAGTTGGGGGTTGGTTCTCAGCTCCCTGCCTTGTTCAGAGCATGACCCCCTGCTGCAATCAGATACTGGTATATATGTCAATCACCCCTGCCCCTCTAAGACTATAGGACAGAGCCTGTACCACACACTTGATGGTCAGCTACCTGGACAACTGAGCTGAATTCATATAAGAAAACTGAATGGACTCCTAGACTGATGTACCTGATAACAGCTCTAGCCAGCTGGGGATAGGACACCAGAGCTCCAAAGGCGAAAATAATCAAGCTAACTCACTCAAACAACCCATAGGGGTATACTAAAACAAAACAAAGCAAGCACCTACAACAGTAAGCAAGCATAAACTAATACAATAACTTATAGATGGCTTGGAGACAACAGTCAATATCAAGTCACATTAAGAAACAGACCATGATCATCTCAACAGGCTCTCAAAACAAAGAATCCAGGGATCTTCTAGATGAAAGTGCATTCCTGGAATTACCAGATGCAGAATACAAAAGTTTAATATACAGAACCCTTCAAGACATCAGGAAGGAAATGAGGCAATATGCAGAACAAGCCAAGGAACACACAGATAAAGCAACTGAAGAAATTAGAAAGATTATTCAGGAACATAATGAAAAGTTTAATAAGCTGGAAAAATCCATAGACAGATAGCAATCAGAAATTCAGAAGATTAACAATAAAATTACAGAATTAGATAATTCAATAGAAAGTCAGAGGAGCAGGATTGAGCAAGTAGAAGCTAGAATTTCTGAACTCGAAGATAAATCACTTGGCACTAACATATTTGAAGAAAAACCAGATAAAAAATTTTTTAAAAATGCAGAAGCCTTAAGAACCACGTGGGGCTCTATCAAGAGAAATCACCTCTGAGTGACTGGAGTACCAGAACAGGGAGGGATAACAGAAAACACAGAGAAAATTGTTGAATATTTGTTGGCAGAAAACTTCAATGATATTGTGAAAGATGAGAAGATATCTATCCAAGATGCTAATCGAACTTCACATAACATAGATCTTAAAAGAAAGTCACCAAGACATAATCAAGCTTGCCAAAACCAAAGATAAAGAGAGAATTATAAGAGCAGCGAGGAATAAACAAAAAGTCACCTACAAGGAAAGAGAATAAGAATAAGCTCGGACTACTCTGCAGAAACCATGCAGGCAAGAAGGTAATGGGACGAGATATTTAAAAAATTGAAGGAAAAAAACTGTCTGCCAAGAATCATATATCCATCAAAACTGTCTCTTAAATATGAAGGTGAAATTAAGACATTCCCAGATAAACACAACTTGAGAGAATTCGTAAAAACCAAACCAAAACTACAAGAAATACTAAAGGGAGTTCTTTCGCTAGAAAATCAATAATATCAGGTATCGACCCAAGACTAGAACACTGGGCAGAGCAACCACAAGTCAACTCAGACAGGAAAATCCAAAAAAACAAAGCTAGATTTAAAAAAAAAAAAAAAAAAGCCCAACACAGGGTAACAGCAATGTTATTATATAAAAGAAGACAACATTAAAATAATAAAGAGGGACTAATAATGTAATCATACACCTTCCATCTGGAGAGGAAGATACGGTGATAAAAAGAAATAAAAGTTAGTTTTAAACTTAGAAAAATAGGGGTAAATAATAAGGTAACCACAAAGGAGACAAACTATCCTACTCATCAAAATAAAATAGAAGGAAAAAATACAGACTCAGCAGAAACGAAATCAACAACAACAAACAGGAGGAAAGGACAATATATAAAGAAAATCTACTCAGCACATAAAATCAAGTGGGAAAAAGAAACTGTCAACACACAAAAAAAGACATAAAAAAAAAAAACACTCATACCTATCCATAATTACCGTTAATGGACTAAATGCACCAATAAAGAGACAGATAGTGGCAGAATGGATTAAAAAACAAGATCCATCTATATGCTGCCTAAAAGAGACACACCTTAGACTTAGAAACACAAACTAAAACTCAAAGGATGGAAAAAAATATATCAAGCAAACAATAATCAAAAAAGAGCAGGAGTGGCAAAATTAATTTCTGACAAAATAGACTTCAGAGATAAATCCATCAGAAAGGATAAGGAAGGACACTATATAATGATTAAGGGGACAATACACCAAGAAGATATAACCATATTGAATATTTATGCACCCAATGACAGGGCTGCAAGATACATAAAACAAACTCTATCAGCATTGAAAAGTGAGATATACACCTCCACAATAATAGTAGGAGACTTCAACACACCACTTTCAGTGAAGGACAGGATATCCAGAAAAAAAGCTCAATAAAGACAGGGAAGATCTAAGTGTCACAATCAACCAACTTGACCTTGCAGACATATACAGAACACTCTACCCAACAGCAACCAACTATACTTTCTTTTCTAGTGCATATGGAACATCCTCTGGAATAGACCACATATTAGGTCATAAAGCAAGCCTTAGCAGAATCCAAAACACTGAAATATTACAAAGCATCTTCTCTGACCATAAGGCCATAAAAGTGGAAATCAATAACAGGAAAAGCAGGGAGAAGAAATCAAACACTTGGAAACTGAACAATACGCAGCCCAAAAAAGACTGGAGTACAGACGACATTAAGGATGGAATAGAAATTCAGAGAATCCAATAAGAATGAAAACACTTCCTATCAGAACCTTTGGGACACAGCAAAAGCGGTGCTCAGAGGCCAATTTACATCAATAAATGCACACATCCAAAAAGAACACAGGGCCAAAATCAAAGAATTATCCCTGCCACTTGAACAAAAAGAAAGAGAGCAACAAAAGAAACCCAGAGGCACCAGAAAAAAACAAATAATAAAAATTAGAGCTGAAGTAAATGAGATAGAAAACAGAAAAACAACTGATAAGAATTAACGAGACCAAAAGCTGGTTTTTTGAAAAAAATCAACAAAATTGATAAACCATTGGTCAAGCTGACAAAAGAAAAACAGGAGCTGATGCAAACAACCCGAATAAGAAATGAGATGGGCGATATTACAACAGACCTAACTGAAATTAAAAGAATCATATCAGATTACTAAGAAAAACTATACCCAAATTTGAAAACCTAGAAGAAATGGATGAATTCCTAGAAACACACTACCTACCTAAACTAAATACATAAATAGAACAACTAAATAGACCCATAACAAAAGAAGAGATTGAAAAGGTAATCAAAAAACTCCCAACAAAAAAAAGCCCTGGTCCGGACAGCTTCACTGCAGAGTTCTACCAAACTTTCAGAGAACAGTTAACAACACTACTACTGAAGGTATTTCAGAGCATAGAAAAGGATGGAATACTACCAAACTCATTCTATGAAGCCACCATATCCCTGATACCAAAACCAGGTAAAGACACCACAAGAAAAGAAAATTACAGACCTATATTCCTCATGAATGTAGATGCGAAAATCCTCAACAAAATTCTAGCCAATAGAATTCAACAACATATCAAAAAAATAATTCACCATGACCAAGTGGGATACATACCAGGTATGCCGGGATGGCCAATGCCTTTGAGTTGGTTCTGACTCACAGTGACCCTGGTGGCACAGTGGTTAAGTGTTATGGCTGCTAACCAAGAGGTCAGCAGTTCAAATCCGCCAGGCGCTCCTTGGAAATTCTATTGGGCAGTTATACTGTGTCCTATAGGGTCGCTATGAGTTGGAATCGACTCGACGGCAGTGGATGCAGGGATGGTTCAACATTAGAAAAACAATTAATGTAATACATCACATAAATAAAACAAAAGACAAGAATCACGTGATTTTATCAATTGATGCAGAAAAGGCATTTGACAAAGTTCAAGACCCATTCATGATAAAAACTCTCAGCAAAATAGGAATAGAAGGAAAATTCTTCAACATAATAAAGGGCATTTATACAAAGCCAACAGCCAACATCACCTTAAATGGAGAGAGCCTGAAAACATTCCCACTGAGATCAGGAAGCAGACAAGGATGGCCTTTATCTTATTCAACATTGTGCTGGAAGTCCTAGCCAGAGCAATTAGGCTAGATAAAGAAATAAAGGGTATCCAGATTGGAAAGGAAGAAGTAAAAGTATCTCTATTTGCAGATGACATGATCTTATAAACAGAAAATCCTAAGCAATCCTCCAGAAAACTACTGAAACTAATACAAGAGCTCAGCAGATTATCAGGATACAAGATAAACATACAAAAATCAGTTGGATTCCTCTACACCAACAAAAAGAACATCTAAAAGGAAATCACCAAATCAATGCCATTTACAGTAGCCCCCAAGAAGATAAAATACTTACAAATAAATCTTACCAGATTTATTCATGTAAAAGACTTATACAAAGAAAACTACAGTACACTTCTGCAAGAAACCAAAAGAGACTTACATAAGTGGAAGAACATATCTTGCTTGTGGATAGGAAGACTTAACATTATAAAAATGTCTATTCTACTAAAAGCGATCTATACATTTAATGAACTTCCGAGCAAAATCCCAAGGACATTCTTTAATGAGATGGAGAAACAAATCGCCAATTTCATATGGAAGGGAAAGAGGCCCTGGATAAATAAGGCATTACTGAAAAAGAAGAACAAAGTTGGAGGCCTTACTTTACCTCAGTTTAGAACCCATTATACTGCCACAGTAGTCAAAACAGCCTGGTACTCGTACAACAACAGATACATGGACCAATGTAACAGAATTGAGAATCCAGACATAAATCCATCCACATATGAGCAGTTGATATTTGACAAGGCGCCAAAACAGTGAAACGGGAAATTCCAGACAGTCTTTTTAACAAATGGTGCTGGCATAACTGGATATCCATCTGCAAAAAAATGAAACAAGACCCATACCTCACTCCATGCACAAAAACTAACTCAAAATGGATCAAAGACCTAAATATAAAGTCTAAAATGATAAAGATCTTGGAAGAAAAAATAGGGACAACGTTAGGAGCCCTAGTACATGGCATAAACAGTATACAAAACATTATAAAGAATGTAGAAGAAAAACTAGATAACTGGGAGCTCCTAAAAATCAAACACCTAAGCTCATCCAAAGACGTCACCAAAAGAGTAAAAAGACTAACTACAGACTGGGAAAAAGTTTTTACCTATGACATTTCTGATCAGCGCCTGAACTCTAAAATCTACACGATACTGCAAAAACTCAACTACAAAAAGAGAAATAGCCCAATTAAAAAATGGGCAAAAGATATGAATAGACACTTCATTAAAGAAGACATTCAAGTAGCTAACAGATACATGAGGAAATGTTCACAATCATTAGCCATTGGAGAAATGCAGATCAAAACTACAATGAGATTTCATCTCACTCCAACAAGGCTGGCATTAATCCAAAAAACACAAAATAATAAATGTTGGAGAGGCTGTGGAGAGATTGGAACACTTCTACACTGCTGGTGCGAATGTCAGATGGTACAACCACTTTGGAAATCGATTTCACGCTTCCTTTAAAAGCTAGAACTAGAACTACTATATGATCCAGCAACCCCACTCCTTGGAATATATGCTAGAGAAATAAGAGCCTTTACAGGAACAGATATATGCACACCCACATTTATTGCAGCACTGTTTACAATAGCAAAAACATGGAAGCAACCAAGGTGCCCATCAACGGATGAATGGATAAATTATGGTATATTCACACAATGGAATACTATGCATTGATAGAGAACAGTGAGGAATCTGTGAAACATTTCATAACATGGAGGAACCTGGAAGGCATTATGCTGAGTGAAATTAGTCAGCTGCAAAAGGACAAATATTGCATAAGACCACTATTATAAGAACTTGAGAAATAGTTTAAACTGAGAAAACATTCTTTTGTGGTTACGAGAGCGGGGAGAGAGGGAGGGTGGGAGACGGGCATTCACTAATTAGACAGTAGATAAGAACTATTTTAGGTGAAGGGAAAGACAGCACACAATACAGGGGAGGGCAGCACAATTGGACTAAACCAAAAGCACAGAAGTTTCCTGAATAAACTGAATACTTCGAAGGCCAGCATAGCAGGGGCAGGGGTCTGGGGACCATGGTTTCAGGGGACATCTAAGTCAATTGGCATAATAAAATCTATTAAGAAAACATTCTGCACCCCACTTTGAAGAATGGCATCTGGGGTCGTAAACACTAGCAAGCAGCCATCTAAGATGCATCAATTGGTCTCAAACCACCTGGATCAAAGGAGAATGACAAACACCAAGGACTCAAGGCGATTACGAGCCCAAGAGACAGAAAGGGCCACATGAACCAGAGACTACATCATACTGAGACCAGAAGAACTAGATGATGCCCAGCTACAACCGGTGACTGCCCTGACAGGGAACACAACAGAGAACCCCTGAAGGAGCAGGAGAACAGTGGGATGCAGACCCCAAATTCTCATAAGACCAGACTTAATGGTCTGACTGAGACTAGAAGGACTGTGGTGGTCATGGCCCCTAGACCTTCTGTTAGCCCAGGACAGGAACCATTCCCGAAGCCAACTCGTCAGACATGTATTGGACTGGACAATGGGTTGGAGAGGGATGCTGGTGAGGAGTGAGCTTCTTGGGTCAGGTGAACACTTGAGACTATGTTGGCATCTCCTGCCTGGAGGGGAGATGAGAGGGTGGAGGGGGTTAGAAGCTGGCGAAATGGACATGAAAAGAGAGAGTGGAGGGAGAGAGCGGGCTGTCTCATTAGGGGGAGAGTATTTGGGAGCGTGTAGCAAGGTGTATATGGGTTTTTGTGTGAGACTGACTTGATTTGTAAACTTTCACTTAAAGCACAATAAAAATTATTAAAAAAATAACAAATGCATATAAAATTTACTGTATAAGAGCGAAGGGATTTCAACTTTTTCTTTTTAAAATGTTCTTTGCTATTATAGCTATATCATCACAAAACAAAAAAATATGCAATAAGAGCAGGAAATTAAATGGCTTCTGGTAAAAATAATGTCCAAAGGATAAAAACAACCTGAATTCTTTAACCTTAATTTCAAACCCACAAACCAACTAAATTAAAATTACTTCTTTGGAATATCCACTTCTACCTATTACACTCTGTAAGCAGTTAGCCAACTCTATTCCCATTAGTCAGCTTCAGTGTAAAATGTCTTTAAAACATAACTATTAGAAATAAAAACTTAGTGTCTGGGGAAGTGAGGCACGAGGTTAGACACAGGCACTTTTGATTTGAGTTGGTAGCCCAAGTTCCACCTGCCACTGACTCACTTGTCTTCTTGGCTTCCTATAGCAAACTGACTTGGCAAAGTAATATCATGACCCTGAAGGTGCTAGTTCACTGACTATCACTGGGGCATTCAAATATGGTACTGCTCAGTGTCCATGAAATTAAAAAACAAAACATCCTTTGATTTATTTCTAAACCAATTGTCAAAACGAGTTTCATAGGCACAGTACCAGATTAAATGATCCACTCAGTATGACCTGTTCCTTTCAGGAAGGGAGTGCTCCTTTGGGGCACTATAGGCTGCTCTCTCTTTTTTTTTTTTTTTACCTCAGGTAGAAACCAAGCCTTTACTGGAATGGAATCGACTGAACGGCACTGGGTTTTTTTCTTTTTATCTTATTATTAAGTAGAACCCATTAAAAAAAGACCCCCCTCCCCCAACAAAAGCACAAAATGAAGCCTATTATAGACAGGAACTCAGAAAATGAACCAGAAAAGTGGGAATAAAATTTATCATGGTGGGGAGAAATGGACCAACACTTAGGAGGTCTAGAGTCATCAACAGCTTTATCATCAACATAATTCATTTTCCACTGCAGGGCATGTTAAGGATGGCTGTTCCTATTTCATAAAAAGGAGTTGTGCTTAGTTCAAAATATGTATTGGCCATTTACCCCTAACCAAGATTCTGGAATGGAAGAAATACCCTAAAAGAAATGCAAATACAGACATATTTTACAGCAAGTCAACTAAAAGGACTGCTGGAGGGATTAAGGAAGGGAGAATACATGGGAGGTCACTATTCTAAAACAGGAGTCAAAATGCAAACACACTGAGATAAAAAACAAATCTAAAAATCAAAGGGAAAATGCAAAGCTGGTAGAGACAGGAAGATGTACCAATGAAGGTGCAAATGTTTCTAAAGTTTTGGTGATGGGTTCTTGTATCAGAAATTTTTATGCTTTAGCAAAGTTCCCTTAAGCAAATGTAGAAACTAGCATTGCTACAGGTCTTACACTGGACTTGATCTGGAACACAAGAACACAGAGAAGAAAAAAGAGTCAGAGACCAATGGACAGGAGCTTAAAGGTAGATCAAAATGTGAAGATAGAAGCAATTTGGAAATACTTATTTGTTAACTGCCCTGGCCTAATAATTTATGAATATTATAAAGTTATGCTCACTTCTAAATAAAATATATATATTCAAAATGAGTTTAGAAGATTATTGGTTTCAGTTCTGAATTATGATCAAATCTGAACAAATACTGCTGATAAACTGACAATAAATAAAAAGGACAGGAAAGACATGTTGTCAATATGGATTTGACTTATCTATTAGTCTTAATTGGCCAGAGCATTTTTAAGAACCAAGAAAAAAGGCTCCCCGTGCCCAGATTCATATAACAAGGTCCATGAGAGGAGGAACAGGTATTTTCATGTAAGAGTCCTTTATTTATAATTATTTTAGATGTTTTTCTAATTGTGATGGCACCCTGGTGGCACAGTGGTTAATCTCTTGGCTGCTAACCAAATGGTCAGTGATTTAAACCTACCCACTGGTTCACCAGAGAAAGATGTGGAAGTCTGCTTCCGGAAAGATTACACCCTTGGGAGCCCTATGGGGCAGTTTTACCCTGTCCCATAGGGTGGCTATGAGTAGAAATCGGCTCGACGGCAAGGGGTTTGGCTTTTTTCCTTCTAATCATCATGATTATCAGGTTTTCCAGTCTACTAGAGTAGAAAATTGAAAGGGAAGAATGTTATTGCTATAGTCAGACACACAACACAAAGAAGTCCAAAACAGAAGCAACCAAAACTATAAAAATAGGCGCAAGAACTTAAGAATCATGGTGACTTAGAGCCACTTAATTTAAGGACAAAAAACCATATATCACCTAACAAGTTCTAAGGAGAAAACTGTATTATAACTGAGGCTCATACACACACAAAACCTGTGGAAATTATAGTTTATCTACTCAGATTAAAGGAGGAAGGGCAAAAAAATATAGGCTTTAGAAATATATTTGTAAAAATAAAATGGTTCAAGGCAGGGCCAAGATGGTGAAATAGCCAGAAGCTTCCAGTGATCCCTCTTACAACAAAGATCCGAAAAATCAAGTGAAACGATTATATTTATAACAAGCTAGGAGCCCTGAACATCAACGGCAAAGTCAGAAAACAGACTGAGCGGCGGGGGGAGAGAGACACCCTTCAGAAGCGGAAAGGAGTTGCCAGACCGGAATCGCTGGGATCTCTCAGGCACCATTCCTGGAAGTGGTTGCAGTAAGCTGTTGGTAGCATTTGGCCACAGTTTTCTCAGAAAAACCAGCCAGCTGCACAGCCTACTCACATCTCCGGAACCAGAGAACGGTGCTCTCAGCAAAAGTTAATTACTTGCGTATATTTTCCCCCGCCCCCTCCCCCGCCCCCGCTCCCAAGCCAAACTCAGTGGCTATTGATTTCCCTGGGCCGGAGATAAGCCCATTTGAGTACCCTGAGCCATGCTCCCAGAACTGGAGAAGGAATAAATTCACAACAGGGGGAAGAGATAATTGGCAGCTCCACTAACCTGGGGAGCTCAGGACAGAAGCGGTTCCTGTCCAGGCATAAATGGTCCGTGGACTTTCAATACCTTTCCCTGTATGGACTTGTGCGGGCCTATTTCAGGAGAATAGGTCCTTGCTGGCAGACTGCAACTACTTCACCTGTATGGTGCGTGTTTGATATTTGACATTGTTTTGCCTATTAAACAGGGTCCTCACCTACCCACATCAGGGGGCTAAAGACTGGTGGCTCCACTCAGATCACCCAGCCACTGGCGACAGTGGTCCAAGGATAACTGGTACCTCCCAGTCCTTACAACCGAAAGCACTGGGTGCCTGTGGTCCATCTGCAGAACCCACCCACCTGTACGCTTTAGGGAACAGGGATGCGATTTCCTCAGAAACACTCGGGGGATGGTTCTTAGCTGCCTGCCTTGTTCAGAGCGTGACCCCCTGCTGCAACCAGATACCAGTACCTACACCAAACACTCATGCCCCTATAAGACTATAGGACAGAGGCTGTGCCCATACACTTGATGACCACCTACCTGGACACCTGAGCTGAATCTACACAAGAAAAGTGAATGGACTCACATACCTGATAATTGCTCTAGCCATCTGGTGACAGGACATCAGAGCTCCAAAGATGAAAATAATCAAGCTAGCTCACTCAAGCAACTCATTTTGGCATATCGAAACAAAATAAAGCAAGAAACTAGCATACAGTAAGCAAACACAAAATAAACTAATATAATAACTTATAAATGGCACCGTGACAACACACGATATCAAACCACATAAAGAAACAGACCATAATCGCTTCAACAAGCTCTCAAAACAGAGAATCAAGGGATCTTCTGGATGAAGGTGCATTCCTGGAATTACCAGATGCAGATTTCAAAAGATTAATTTACAGAACTCTTCAAGACTTCAGGAAGGAAATCAGGCAATACACAGAACAAGCAAAGGAACACACAGATAAAACAGCTGAAGAAATTAAAAAGATTCTTCAAGAACATAATGAAAAATTTAACTTGCAAGAATCCACAGAGAAACAGCAATCAGAAATTCAGAAGATAAACGATAAAATTACAGAATTGGACAACTCAACAGAAAGTCAGAGGAGCAGAATTGAGCAAGTGGAAGGCAGAATTGGTGACCTTGAAGATAAAGCACTTGGCACCGATATATTTGAAGAAATATCAGATAAAAGAATTTAAAAAAATGAAGACACTTTAAGAATCATGTGGGACTCTATCAAGAGAAATAACCTATGAGTGACTGAAGTACCAGAACAGGGAGGGATAACAGAAAACACACAGAGAATTGTTGAAGATTTGATGGCAGAAAACTTCCCTGATATCGTGGAAGATGAGAAGATATCAAGCCAAGATGCTCATCGAACTCCACATAAGGTAGATTTTAAAAGAAAGTCACCAAGACATATTATAATCAAATTTGCCAAAAAGAAAGATAAAGAGCGAATTTTAATGGCAGCTAGAGATAAACGAAAAGTCACCTACAAAGGAGAGTCAATAAAAATAAGCTTCGACTACTCAGCAGAAATTATGCAGGCAGGAAGGCAATGGGATGACTTAAATAAAGCATTGAAGGAAAAAAATTGCCACCCAAGACTCATATATCCAGTATAACGGTTTCTCAAATATAAAGGTGAAATTAGGATATTTCCAGATAAACAGAAGTTTAGGCATTTTGTAAAAACCAAACCAAAAATACAAGAAATTCTACAGGGCGTTCTTTGGTTAGAAAATCAATAATATCAGGTATCAACCCAAGACTAGAGCACTGGACAAAGCAATCAGATGTCAACCCAGACATGGAAATCACAAAAATAAATCAAGATAAAAAACGCTCACAACAGGGAAACAGCGATGTCATCATGTACAAGAAGACCACATTAAAATAATGAGGGACTAGAAAATGTAGTCATAGATCTTTCATATGCAGAGGAAGACAGGGCGATATAAAGAAATAAAACTTAGGTCTAAGCTTAGAAAAGTAGGGGTAAATATTAAGGCAACCACAAAGGAGACTAACTATCCTACTCATCAAAACAGAATACGAGAAAAAAATAGAGACTCAGCAGAAACAAAATCAACAACAACAAAGAGGAAAAGACAATATATAAACATAAACTACTTAGAAAAAAAAATTAAGTGGGAAAAAGAAACTGTCAACAACACACAAAAAAAGACATTAAAATAAAAGCACTAAATTCATGAAACCTATCCACAATTAGGCTGAATGTTAATGGACTAAATGCACCGATAAAGAGACAGCGGCAGAATGGATTAAAAAAACACGATCCGTCTACATACTGCCTACAAGAGATACACCTTAGACTTAGAGCCACAAACAAACTAAAACTCAAAGGATGGAAAAAACATATCAAGCAAACAACAATCAAAAAAGAGCAGGAGTGGTAATATTAATTTCTGAGAAAACAGAATTTAAACTTAAATCCACCACAAAGGATAAGGAAGGACACTGTATAATGATAAAAGGGACAATAGACCAGGAGAATATAACTACATGAAATATTTATACACCCAATGACAGGGCTGCAAGATACATAAAACAAACTCTAACAACACTGGAAACGGAGATAGGCAGCTCCACAATTATAGTAGGAGACTTCAACATACCACTTTCGGTAAAGGACGAGACATCCAGAAAGGAGCTCAGTAAAGACATGGAAGATCTAAATGCCACAATCAACCAACTCGGCCTCATAGATATATAAAGAACACTCCACCCAACAGCAGCCAAGTTTACTTTCTTTTCTAGTACACACGGAACATTCTCTAGAATACACCACATATTAGGTCATAAAGCAAGCCTTGGCATAATCCAAAACATCAAAATATTACAAAGCATCCTCTTGGACCATAAGGCCATAAAAATAGAAATCAATAACAGAAAAAGCAAGGAAAAGAAATCAAACACTAGGAAACTGAACAATACCCTGCTCAAAAAACACTGGGTTGCAGAAGACATTAAGGATGGAATAAAAAAATTCATAGTATCCAATGAGAATGAAAACACTTCCTATCAGAACCTTTGGCACACAGCGAAAGCAGCGCTCAGAGGTCAATTTATATCAATAAACGCACACATACAAAAAGAAGAAAGGGCCAAAATCAAATTATCCCTACAATTTGAACAAATAGAAAGAGAGCAACAAAAGAAACCCTCGGGCACCAGAAGAAAGCAAATAATAATAATTAGGGGAGAACTTAAGGAAATAGAAAACAGAAGAACAATTGAGTTAACAAGACCAAAAGCTAATTCTTTGAAAAAAATTAACAAAATTGATAACCCATCGGCCAAACTGACAAAAAAAACAGGAGAGGAAGCAAATAACCCAAATAAGAAATGAGATGGGTGATACTACAACAGACGGAACTGAAATCAAAGGATCATATCAGATTACTATGAAAAACTGTACTCTAACAAATTTGAAAACCTAGAAGAAATGGATGAATCCCTAGAAACACACTACCTACCTAAACTAACACAAACAGAGGTAGAACAACTAAATAGACCCATAACAAAAAAAGACATTGAAAAGGTGATCAAAAAACTCCCAATGACAACAACAAAAAAGCTCTGGCTTGCACGGCTACACGGCAGAGTTCTACTAAACTTTTAGAGAAGAGTTAAAACCACTACTACTAAAGATATTTCAGAGAATATAAAAGGACAGACTACCCCCAAACTCATTGTATGAAGCCAGCACCTACATCCCTGATATCAAAACCAGGTAAAGACTCCACAAAAAAAGAAAAGTAAAGACCTATATCCCTCATGAACTTAGATGTAAAAATTCTCAACAAAAGTCTAGCCAATACAGGGGTCTGGGGACCATGATTTCAGGGGACATCTAAGTCAATTGGCATAATAAAATCTATTAAGAAAACATTCTGCATCCCACTTTGAAGAGTGGCGTCTGGGGTCTTAAACGCTAGCAAGCAGCCATCTAAGATGCATCCGTGAGTCTCAACCCACCTGGATCAAAGGAGAATGAAGAACACCAAGGACACAAGGTAATTACGAGCCCAAGAGACAGAAAATGCCACATGAACCAGAGACTACATCATACTGAGACCAGAAGAACTAGATGGTGCCCGGCCACAACTGATGACTGCCCTGACAGGGAACACAACAGAGGACCCCTGAGGGAGCAGGAGAACAGTGGGATGCAAACCCCAAATTCTCATAAAAAGACCAGATTTAATCATCTGACTGAGGCTAGAAGGACCCCAGTGGTCATGGCCCCAGACCTTCTGTTGGCCCAGGACAGGAACCATTCCCGAAGCCAACTTGTCAGACATGGATTGGACTGGACAATGGGTTGGAGAGGGATGCTGGTGAGGAGTGAGCTTCTTGGTTCAGGTGGACACTTGAGACTATGTTGGTATCTCCTGCCTGGGGGGGAGATGAGAAGGTAGAGGGGGTTAGAGGCTGACAAAATGGACACACAAAGAGAGAGTGGAGGGAGGGAGCGGGCTGTCTAATTAGCAGGAGAGTAATTGGGAGTATGTAGCAAGGTGTATATAAGTTTTTATCTGAGAGATTGACTTGATTTGTAAACTTTCACTTAAAGGACAATAAAAATTACAAAAAAAAAAAAAAGGCTGGCCAATAGAATTCAACAACATATCAAAAAAATAATTCAAGCATGACCAAGTGGGATTCATACCAGGTATGCAGGGATGCTTCACCATTAGAAAAACTATCAATGTTATCCATCATATAAATAAAACAAAAGACAAGAATCACAGGATTTTATTAATTGATGCAGAAAAGGCATTTGACAAAGTTCAACACTCATTCATGATAAAAACTCTCAGCAAAATAGGGATAGAAGGAAAATTCCTCAACATAATAAAGGGCATTTATACAAAGCCAACAGCCAACATCTCTCTAAATGGAGAGAGTCTAAAAGCATTCCCCCTGAGATAAGGAAGCAGACAAGGATGCCCTTTTTCACCACTCTTATTCAACATTGTGCTGGAGGTCCTACTCAGAGCAATTAGGCTAGATAAAGAAATAAAGGGCATCCAGATTGGTAAAGAAGAAGTAAAATATCTCTATTTGCAGATGACAAGATCTTATACCCAGAAAACCCTAAAGAATCCTCAAGACACCTACTGAAACTAACAGAAGAATTCAGCAGAGTATCAGGATACAAGATAAACATACAAAAATCAGTTGGATTCCTCTACACCAACAAAAAGAACATCCAAGAGGAAATCACCAAATCAGTACCCCTTACAATAGCCCCCAAGAAGATAAAATACTTAGGAATAAATCTTACCAGAAATGTAAAAGACCTATACATAGAAAACTACAAGATACTACTGCAAGAAACCAAGAGAGACCTACACAAGTGGAAAAATATACCTTGCTCATTGATAGGAAGACTTAACATTGTAAAAATGTCTATTCTACCAAAAGCGATTCATAGATACAATGTAATCCCGATCCAAATTCCAGCCACATTTTTTTAATGAGATGGAGAAACAAATCACCAACTTCATACGGAAGTGAAAGAGGCCCCAGAGAAGTAAAGCATTACTGAAAAAGAAGAACAAAGTGGGAAGACTCGCTCTACCTGATTTTAGAACCTTTTTATACAGCCACAGTAGTCAAAATAGCCTAGTACCGGTACAACAACAGATACATAGACCAATGGAACAGAGTTTAGAATCCAGGCATAAATCCATCTACATATGAGCAGCGGATATTTGACAAAGGCCCCAAGTCTGTTAAACAGGGAAAAGATAATCTGTTTAACAAATGGTGCTGGCATAACTGGATACCCATCTGCAAAAAAATGAAACAAGATCCATACCTCTCACCATGCAAAAAAACAAATTCAAAATGGATTAAAGACCTAAACATAAAATCTAAAACAATAAAAATTATTGAAGGAAAAATAGGGACAACGTTAGGAGCCCTAATACATAGCATAAACAGTATACAAAACATTACTAACAATGCAGAAGAGAAACCAGAGAACTAGGAGCTCCTAAAAATCAAACACTTATGCTCATCCAAAGATTTCACCAAAAGAGTAAAAGCATTACCTTCAGACTGAGAAAAAGTTTTTAGCTATGACATTTCCAATCAGTGTCTAATCTCTAAAATCTACATGATACTGCAAAAACTCAACTATAAAGAGACAAATAACCCAATTGAAAAATGGGCAAAGGATATGAACAGGCACTTCACTAAAAAAGACATTCAGGTAGCTACCAGATACATGAGGAAATGCTCACGATCATTAGCCATTAGAGAAATGCAAATCAAAAGGATACAATGAGATTCCATCTCACTCTAACAAGGCTGGCATTAATACAAAAAATGCAAAATAATAAATGTTGGAGAGGGTGTGGAGAGACTGGAACACTTATACACTGCTGGTGGTGATGTAAAATGGTACAAACACTTTGGAAACCGATTTGGTGCTCCCTTAAAAAACTAGAAATAGAACTACCATAGGATCCAGCAATCCCACTCCTTGGAATATATCCTCGAGAAATAAGTGCCTTTATACGAACAGATATATGCACACCCACGTTCGTAGCATCACTGCTTAGAATTGCAAAAAGATGGAAGCAACCAACGTGCCCATCAACAGACGAATGGATAAATAAATTACGGTATATTCACACAATGGAATACTACGCATCAATGAATCTGTGAAACATTTTATAACATGGAGGAATCTGGAAGGCATTATGCTGAGTGAAATAAGTCAATTGCAAAAGGACAAATATTGTATAAGACCACTGTTATAAGAACCCGAGAAATAGTTTAAACAGAGAAGAGAAGATTCTTTGATGGTTTCAAGAGTGGGGAAGGAGAGGGGTTTTCAACTAATTAGATAGTAGATAACTATTTTAGGTGAAGGGAAATACAACACACAATACAGGAGAGGTCAGCACAACTGGACTAAACCAAAAGCAAAGAACTTTCCTGAATAAACTGAATGCTTCAAAGGCCAGAGTAGCAGGTGCAGAGGCTTGGGGACCATGCTTTCAGGGGACATCTAAGTCAATTGGCATAATAAAATCTATTAAGAAAACATGCTGCATCCCACTTTGGAGCGTGGCATCTGGGGTCTTAAACGCTAGCAAGCAACCGTCTACGATGCATAAATTGGTCTCAACCCACCTGGAGCAAAGGAGAATGAAGAACACCAAAGACAGAAGGTAATTATGAGCCCAAGAAGCAGAAAGAGCTACATAAAGCAGAGCCTATGTTAGCCTGAGACCAGAAGAATCAGATGGTGCCCAGCTACAACCCATGACTGCCCTGACAGGGAACACAACAGAGAACCCCTGAGGGAGCAGGAGAGCAGTGGGACACAGACTAGACTCCAAATTCTCATAAAAAGACTTAATGGTCTGATTGAGACTAGAATGGCCCCAGAGGTCATGGTCCACAGACCTTCTGTTAGCCCAAGACAGGAACCATTCCTAACGCTAACTCTTCAGACAGGATTGAACTGGACTATGGGATGGATGATGATACCGGTGAAGAATGGGCTTCTTGGATCAAGTAGACGGATGAGACTATGTTGGCATCTCTTGTCTCAAGGGGAGATGAGAGGGTAGAGGGGGTCAGAAGCTGGCTGAATGGACACGAAAAGAGAGAGTGGAGGGAAGGAGTGTGCTGTCTCATTAGGGGGAGAGCAATTAGGAGTGTATAGCAAGGTGTATATAAATTTTTACATGAGAGACTGACTTGATTTGTAAACTTTCACTTAAAGCACAATAAAAATTTTTAAAAATGTTTAAGGTTTATGTAGGTAGCTTCAATTGCCTAGAAAATTAGTCTGCATTTCTCAATCAAGAAGGATAAATATAACAATATTCTTTTTTGGGGGGGGGGAACAAATGGGACTGATAATAAGCCTAGCACAGAGATAATGAAAAATTCATTAAAATGATAATGTTAGAAAAACTGAAAAAAAATCAGAGTGTGATACTAAATAAGTGACACCCTAAACCTGTTGCCATCAAGTTGATTCCAACTCATAGCAACTCCACAGCACTGAGTAGAACTGCCCCATAGGGTTTTGAAGGCTGTAAATATTTACAGAAGCAGACTGCCACATCTTTTTCCTGTGGAACGACCGCTGGTGGGCTCAAACTGCCGGCCTTTTGGTTAGTAGCTGAGCAGTTTAACCACTGTGCCATCCTAGTCACAAGTAACAAGACAATGTAAATTTTCAAAAAGGCTGTGATGGTACCTCTTTACACTTAAATGCTAAAAGAGGAGTCCCTGGGTGGCATAAATGGTTAAGTGCTCAAGTACTAGCTGAAAGGTTGGCAGTTTGAACTCACCCAGAGGTGCCTTGGAAAAAAGGAGTGGTGGTCTGCTTCCAAAAGGTCATAACCATGAAAACCCTATGGAGTGTAGTTCTACTCTGATACACATGGGGTTGGCATCAGTCAGAATCAACACAATGGCAATGGGTAAATGCCAGAAGAATCAGAAGAGGAAACTTAATGCTCCTCTAACATCCACCACCAGAATCTAACTATGAATACTACAATTCTGTATTTCTAGACTAGCAAGCCAACTATGTGAAAAATGCGTTTTGCATGTAGTTTCTTTATTTAAGAAGCAAAGTATTATAAATTGTCACAGGGATAAGAAGTCCGGGTAAATTACCACGATGAAGTTGCACAACTACAGCTTATGCAACTTTTCACCTATCCATTGCACCAGTGGGAAAAAAAACAATAATCTCTTGCCAATGTCTCGCTGTATATTTGCTACTGTAATCTCACTAAAGTAAAATATTTTTATCTTCACTCATCACCAAGTTCTATAAAATGCCATCTTTCTGTGCTTTAGTTTCCTGAATCATATACAGAGTTAAAATATGAATCATTCTCATGAACTAAGTGAATTAGTTAATCTCATGTTATGAGTCTACCCACGGGCTAAAATCCTTATTATCCATAATGTTGAAAGTTAAAAGTTCCATGAAAGGGTCATTTCTGATCAATCACAAAATAGTACCTGTTTTAGAAGGAAGTAGGGACTTATTTTTTCCTCATTTTACAAAAGAGGAAACTGAGTCTGAAAGAAGTTACATGACTAATAAATGATTTGTCTGAAGTCAATAGCTGTTAATGAGAATAATGACCAGAGATCAAGTTTCCCATGATCTATAGTCCATCTTAGAGGAAACTTAGTTTGTCATTCATACCCAATGACATAAAAAAAAAAAAAGTATCTCCTCTAAAATATTACTTTTAGTAATAAAAGAATTTTAAGTAAAATAAATATTTACTGTAGATTATAAAGTTGGAAGGTAAATATTTTCCTCATTACCTGGATTTTTTGTCTTTCATTTTTTCTACTTATTTTCAATTTCAGACAATATATCTTTACACTGTCTTCTCCACATCTCCCCCCTTCTTCCCCAAGGAAGGCTAATAAATAAGCAAACCTAACTGGAAAGGAGAGAAAATGAAGGCACAATACACCAAGCAGTTTGACAGGGTCACTCAACAAGGAATGGCTTAACTAGAAATAGAAAGCAGATACTCCAGCTATCTATTAGATCAAATGCTTCAGATGAAATCATGCTTGGAGTTAGATACTGAAGGAAAATTGAAGATTCTACTTACAAAAGTGAAAGTATAAAAGGCTGCCTTACCAAAAGTTACAGGCTACTCTTAATTTCATTAATTTGCTTCCTCCTTCCCACCCCCACTTATCTCTATTTTTTTCTATAAATAGGGTCTAACAAAAAAAAGGAGGGATGTTTAAAGCAATGGGTGTGAAGTGACTACCATCTCCTCAAAATGGAGGACTTGTTAGACTGAGGGGCTAACAAGGACTGTTTTCTGTTCTGCAGCAGGCTGGGCTGGAGAGAAACCCTGGTCATAAGCCATATAACATAATACAAGGTTCCAACCTAAGAGAAAGAAGAGGATGACATGAAAGAGCCATATAAAACACAGGTGTTGAGAAAGGTAAAGGGGAAAATACCAATCTCTCCTTGCACACATTCCAGAAGCTTCTGAATCCATTCAGTTCTGCCATGGCCTCTCACTTAAACCAAACCCAGACCTATCTTGTTGGAGTCCTGGTCCAAAATCATGAGAACCACTATCAATATTTAGAGCAACAAGAGGTCCAGCTCCCACTACTATTTAAGTGGGTACTAGGAGTCAGGGAATCCTCAATCATGTTAACAAGATATGTTAAGAGATGTGTTTTCCTGGAATATTGAGATAAAAATGTATATCTAATCTCCCATAGAAGAAACATCAAATGATGATTAGGTATCATAGCACACTTATCATAATACTACACTTTAAATATATTATATAATAAACAGGCTTTTGTGGATGGAAAGTACACTTAATTCACTATGCTGTTCTACAGAAAACATTTCAGGAATTGCTGTTTAGTTGTTTCTTCCTTACCAATGCAAGACCACCACCTAGCGGTCAGAGAGAACAACTGCACTCACAAATAACTATATTGGGAAGAAAACCACACTGAAACCCATTGCTGTGGAGCGGATCCCCACTCACAGCGACCCTACAAGACCATAGGGTTTCCAAAGAGCGCCTGGTGGATTCGAACTGCCAACCTTTTGGTTAGCAGTCAAACTCTTAACAACTACGCCACCAGGGTTTCCAGTATTGGGGAAAATAAACATTGAATTTACCATTTCTCAAACATGTTTTCTAACACTATCTTGGCAATAACCACGGAAAACCTAAGTTAATACTCCATGAAAAGGAGAAATTGTGTGGGATAATAATACAAGGGCCAACTCAGTAGTGATAACTATCATATTGGAGACCTTAACGTAGAGTATAGTTCTCTAAATTGGTAGATGAGGACCTATTCAACATCAATATTAAGCTACGAGTAACGGGAATGTAAATAAAAATGTTGAGCAATTTTTTTCTTTATTTTCCTATCTATCTACATAAAGTCCCTTTCGTCATCAAAACAGCAAGTTGACTTCCATTTTCAGCTTTGTAAAACCTAATCATGGGCTCCACCTCAGCTCTGCTGAATCTGAATCTGCATTTTAACAAGATCCCCAGGTGATTCACAGTACATTTTAGACATTCAGCACAGCTTTTTAGGTCAATCCAGTCAGGATGTGCATCCTTACCCCGCTTTGCGCATAAAATGAGAATTCACAGCTAAAAATGCTTTCAGAAACTCAGTATGAACATATATATTTCAACAACCATTAAAGAAATGCTATATCCTACCTTTTGTAAATTTCATATAATGAACACGGTTTTTTGAAATTTTGGACTTTTCTTCAAGGTTAAAAGATTTCTTCTCTTTGTTGTCCGAGAAGTCTAAAAAATGATGAAAAGTATTACATTAAAATCTATGTAAACCCATTCTCTATTATTCTCTTATAGTGACACAGTCTTAATCAAATAAAAATTTTAGGAGACTTATCACTTACTAACCTCTAATCAAAATGATTAGGAATATTTTTCTTAAAATGTGTACTACAGATCAGACAAAGATATTCTCCAGAAATGTATAAAACCCTTGAGAAAGAGTAATAAAAACTTGTGTTCACACAAAAATCTGTACACAAACGTTCATAGCAGCTTTATTCTTGATAGCAAAACAGGAGAAACAGCCCAACTGTCCTTCAATGGACAAAGGGTTGAACAAACTCTGGTATACCTATACAATGGAATACTGCTCTGCAATAAAAAGGGATGTAGTATTGATACATTGACACATACAACCTTGAGGGACCTCAAAGGCATTATGTTTAGTGGGGAAAAAAAAGTCAATCTGAAAAGGTTATATACTATATAAGTCCACTTACCTAACAGTCTCAAAATGACAAAAACAGTGATGGTGTCATAGATTGAATTATGTCCTCCAAAAAATGTGTGTATCAACTTGGCTGGGCCATCATTCCCAGTACTGCGTGGTTGTCCTCCATTTTGTGATTACAATTTTATGTCAAAGAAGATTAGAGTGGAATTTTAGCACCTTTACAAAGGTCACATCCCTGATCCAATGTAAAGGGAGTTTCCCTGGGGTATGGCCTGTACCACTTTTAATCTTAAAAGAGATCAAAGGAAAGGGAAGCAAGCAAAGAGTTGGGAACCTCATACCACCAAGACAGCAGTGCAGGGAGCAGAGTGCATCCTTTGGACCTGAGGTTTCTGTGCTGAGATGCTCCTAGACCAAGGCAAGACTGATGACAAGGACCTTCCACCACAGCCAACAGAGACAGGAAGCCTTCCCCTGGAGTCAGCACCCTGAATTCAAACTTCTAGCTTACTGGACTATGAGAGGGTAAACTTCTCTTTGTTAAAGCCATCTACTTGTGGTATTTCTGCTATAGCAACACTAGGTGACTAAGACAGATGGAGAACAGATTAATGGATTCTAGGGGACAAGGACAAGCGTGTGGTATTGGGAGGCAGAGAATCGTAAAAGCCAAAAAAACGAAACCTGTTGCCGTCAAGTCAATTATGACTCATAGCGACCCTACAGGACAGAACAGAACTGCCCCAAAGAGTTTTCAAGGAGCAGCTAGTGGATTCAAACTGCTGACCTTTTGGTTAGCAGCCAAGCTCTTAACCACTGTGCCACCAGGGCTCCAGGGGGGTATAAGGTGGGTATGAATACAAAGGGGTAGTATGAGGCAATTCTTTTGTGGTGACGGAACAATTCTGTAGCTTGATGATGGTGGTGATTACATGAATCTACACATGTGATAAACACTGCATAGAATAATAGATGTATGCACACAAATGAATGAAGATTTAAAAAATAGTGAATATGGTCTGTAATCTAGTTAACAGTAACATACTGTTGTTGTTAGTTGCCACTGAGTCGGTGCCAACTCATGGCAACCTTATGTATAACAGAATGAAATGTTGCCTAGTCCTGTGCCATCCCCAAAACTGCTGGAATATTTGAGCCCATTGTTACAGCTATTATGTCAATCCACCTCACGGAGGATTTCCCTTGCTTTCACTGAGTCTCTAACTTTACCAACCATGACGTCCTTTGCTAGCAATTGATCTTTCCTGATGACTTGTCCAAACTAAGCAAGATAAAGTCTCACCATCCTCGCTTCTAAGGAGCATTCTGTGTACTTCCTCTAAAGCTAACACTAACATACCAATGTCAATTTCTTGGTTTTGATATTATGTAAGATGTCACCATTGAGGGAAGCTGAGTGAACGGCACTACCTTAGGCTGGGTTCTCTAGAGAAGCAAAACCAGTGAAGTGTATACATAAATATATATAGAGAGGTTTATCTCAAGAAAATGCCTCACGTGGCTGTGGAGGCTGGCAAGATTCAAATCTGTGGGTAAAGCATCAGGCTGAAGGCTTCTCTTGATTCATGTGTGTTGCAGGGGATGATGAACCCAAGATTGGCAGGTCAGATGACAGGCTGTTGGCCCACGGGGCTACAGAAGCTGATGAATCCCAGAATCAGCAGTCAGATGGCAGACTGCTGGCTCACAGGACTACAGAAACCAATCAATCCCAAGATCTGCAGGTCAGGAGGAAGGCTGCTGGCTCACGTCCCATGAAACAGAGGTCAGAGGATGACAAGTCGGATGAAGGATCCAGAGCAAGCAAGTAAGCTTTGCCAGAACGTCCATACGCATATCGGATGCAAGCCACACTCCCAAAGAAACACCCCTTACCAATGATCGGCTGATCACATCAGATCACATCATGGAGGATGACTACATTATTACATAACTTCCAAATTACATCACTATATAACTGCCAAACCACTGAAAATCATGGCTTAGCCAAGTTGACACACAATCTTAACCATCACAGACACTTAGGACTCTTTGTAATTGTTTCAAAACAAAAAGTTTTTTTAAGAAAGTAAATAAAGGTTTTAAAAAAAAAAAAACCTGTTGCCGTTGAGTCGATTCTGACTCATAGACAGGTTAAATAATAAACAAAAAACAGATTAGAGATGATCATCAGGTAAAGTATGCAGGAGCAGAGCTGGCACTGAGCAATGCTGCAAACACCGGCTTTCATGAGAGGCTTACTTATAAAGGTCAGAAAAAACAATAGCAAAATGAAATCACAGACGGATATATTCATGTGGGTATCCCTTTGACAAAAGAGGAAAACATGAGCCAGAAAGTATTTACTTGTCTGAAACACCAGAACAAGTAGATCCTGGGTTAGCGCTAATTATAGGATATCAATCAGCTCCGTGTTCTTCCCTCACATTTATTTTTCAAGTTTAGATAGCACGGTACCACAGAAACTGAACTAATAGGTAGAAAAGTAGAAAAAGACTGAATTTTCCTATACTTATGTTATAAGGAAATTTAGATAAAAGATTAGAGAAATGAAAAAAAGGAAAATTTCCCTTTAGTACTAGAGCAAAACGAGCAAATGTCCATTGTGCAACATGTTGCTGTTAGGTGTCACTGAGTCAAATTAACTACAATCCCTTCTAGGCATTAGTTACTTATTTCAAAAACAAAAAATGTGTGACTTATATAATAAGGCACTGAACAATACAAAGATAGCTGTTCCAAGCTTTCAGAAAATGTCTACCATGGCTTAATTATATCAACAATCTGAAACAGCCACCTCTGCAGCCACTTCCCAGGAGTAGCTTGGAATTTTTTTCCAAGACATCCCAATAATAAATTTTTCTTCTCTTTTTGTGGTCAAATACTTTGTATGGCACATAACATTCTCAATTTTGATGTTCCAAACACGAATCATCTAGGAAGTTATCAGCTTAAAAGTAGTTGTTATCAATTGAAGGTTTATTAAGTGCTAAGCAGCAGATTAAGAACTTTATATGCACAATCTTATTTAATTCTTAAAACTATTCTATAAGGTAGCTGCTATTATTATTATTACTACAGATAAGGACATTGAAGCACAGAGGGATTAAATAAAGGCACATCGAGTAGGTGGCTACGATGGCATCCAAACCCAGGCAGACATGATTCAATTCTTATCTACTACACTGAGTCCCCAGCAGAGTTGCTCCTAAACTTGAGAGTATGTAAGAATCACCTGGGCAGCTTCTCTGGCGTGGGAGTACACGACCTCCAAGGGCTATCCAACATGGATAATTCCTAAGGGAATCAATTTCTATCTACATTTCCATAAGCATTCTTCCCTAAAACCAATGAGTTTGAGTGGATGCCTCAATCTGGTTCTTCTTCCACAAATGTCCTCCTCCCACTTTACAAAAGAAAGACAACTCTCCTCTTGCCATGGATCATCAAGGACAAGCCAAAATACTGGCACCAGGGAAGCATCCTTTAATCAAAGCATCTAAACCAGCCCATTCTATCTTATTAAGAAATACGTTTTCAAAAAGATTTCACTGTTTTGTTTAATAATTAAATATCAAAATTTATAACAGCGTGACCAATTAAAAAAAAACTTTTCAGCATAAAAATATATTAACATAAAATTATACAGATTATGTGAAATGGAAATACTATTCCCAAAGACAAAAGGAAGAATGAAATATATTTCTCAATATTAGAGAAGGACTTGTTCATGTATTTTCAAATAGATGACAATGGGTATTAAAACCGTTACGGTATGGACTGCTCATTGGACACATTTAGGACTGATATAATGACTTTATTTTCAAATGCCACTTATTGTTCACTGGACACATTTAAGAGTGGTATGATGGTTTCATTTTTTAAATATCACTATTTTCAGATAGACAAGAAATTACACTCTTTGCAACTACTTAAACCTACAATCAAGAAAATTACAGATGTCAATACATATATGTGAGACAGGGTACCAAATGTTTTTCAAAATTCTCTTAGGAGATATGTTAGCATGGGAGTTTAAAGATCCAAGCCCTAAGCCACACTTTGTGGATAACAGGTTACCAGCAACTCAATTTAATTCCAAAAATATTTAAAATCATGAGTGATATAATACCTGGTAGAACAAGCGTTTCCTAAAGCAATAAATCCATAAAAAAGCTAAGTTAAATCTGATAGCAAGTAACTGGCTGAGATAGGGTCATTTTTCAAAATTAATGTTTGTGTCGCACAATGGTATAAAGGTTATTTCTAGAATCTTTGCACAATACTATAACGGGGACAGCATGAATCTCTGATTAGTTAAAAGGTGAACTGTGCAAGTTTGGTAAGCCATCTTAAGGAATTAAAAATATTATTATGGTAGGAAAATATGTCACAAGATTATTGTGTCATCTATGTTTCAGCTTTAATACAAGTAATGTATTGAATGTGTAACTGCGTGTGACTGTGACCAAAAATTCACCTGGACGAAGATCCTATATTTACAAAGATGACATGACAGAAAAGTAATCTATTAGCTCTCCAGGTCCATTCTTTGGAACAGGTTTTCACTTAAAGGGAATATTGTAAAGTCTTTTCAGTACTGGCATTGGCAGTTTAAAAGGACTGGCTTGAACTGGACTAGAGAAAGAGAAAGGAGCCCTGGTGGCACAGCAGTTAAGTGCTCAGCTGCTAACCAAAAGGTCTGTGGTTCGAAAAAATGTGGAAACCTGCTTCTGTAAAGATTATAGCCTTGGAAACTATGGGCAGTTCTACTCTGTCCTGTACAGTCACTGTGAGTCACAATCAACTGGATGGCAACCGGTTTAGAGCTAAAGTTTGTGTTCAACTACTAACCTAAAGTTTGGCAGTTCAAACCCACCCAGTAGCACAACAGAAGAAAGGCCTGGCTATCTGCTTCCATAAAGATTACAGCCAAGAAAACCCTCTGGAGAAGTTCTACTCTGTAACACAAGGGGTGACCATAAGTGGGAATCGATTCCACAGCAATGGGTCCGGTTTTTGGTTTGTCATTCCATATAAAACTGAGGATTGTTTTTTTTCCACTTCTGTAAAGAAAGCTGTTGGAATTTTGGTTGGGATTGTGTTGAATCCATAGACCATTTTGGGTAGTACTGACATCTTAACAATATTAACTCACTCAACTGGTAAACATGGTATGTTATTTTCATTTGTTTAGGTCTCCTTTTATCTCTTTCAACTCGACAGCACTGAGGTTGAGGGTTTATCTCTTTCAGCAGTGTTTCACAGTTGTCATTGCATAAGTCTTTCACACCCCTGGTTAAATTTATTCTTAGGTATTTTATTCCTTAAGATGTTATTATAGATGGAAATGTTTTCTTAATTTCCTTTTCAGATTTTTCATTGCTGGTGTATAGAAATCCAACTGATTTTTGTATGCTGACCTTTGTACACTGCAACTTTGCTAAATTCCTCTATTAGCTCTAGAAGCTTTCTTGTGTATTCTCTGGAATTTTCTATATATAGGATCATGTCATTTTTGAATGAAGATAATTATACTTCTTCTCCAATTTGGTTATCTTTTCTTTTCTTGCCTTACTGCTTCGGCTAGTACAACATTGAATAGGAGAGGTGAGAGCAGGCATCCTTGTTTGGTTCTCATCCTCAAACTTCTTCCACTGAGTATAATGTTAGCTGTTGGTTTTTCATAAATGCCATTAATCATATTGATGAACTTTCTGTCTTAGAACTGGCACATCTTTAGAGACAGAAAATGGATTAGTGGTTGCTTAGGATCTAGAAGGTTTGGGGGGTTATGAGGGATGACTGCTAATGGGCATGGGGATTTTCTAGGGGTGATGAAAACATTCTAAAATCGATAGTGGTGACAACTCCTGAATATATAAAGAACCACTGAATTATACGCTATAAATGGGTAAATTGTATGGTATGTGAATTATATCTCAATAAAGCTGTTAAAAAATATATATAGCATGCCCCTGCTCCATCCTTCCCTAGACTCTTCTAGGGAAGCTAGTTCCTCTAAGTTCTACTTCCATATTTCTAAATAATACACTTATGCTACTATTTCTTAATTTATCAATTTTAGATTGACTTCCGAAAATGGAATTGAGGAATAGGATGCAATTTTAAATTGGGAGAAGTGTGGACTTTATTCAGAAGGTAAACTGAAAATATCTGGGGAAGAGTGTTCCACAGAGAGAGAAGCTAGTATAAAAACCCCAAGGCAGGAGCATGCCTGATGTAGTCAAGAAACAGCAAAGGGGTCATTGCGGTTAAAACAGAATGGGCAAGGAGAGACGCAGGAGATGAAGTCAAAAAGGTAAAGAGTATCCATATTATATAAGGCCTCAAGTCCACTGAAGAGATTTTGGCTTTTATTATGAGTGAAAAGAAGAACCAGTGGAGGATTCTGAACAGATGAGCAGCACAGACTAACTTCAATTTTAAAAGAAGCACCCTGGCTATTACACTAAGAACATACTGAAGAAGCCTGTAGACAGATAGAGAAACATCAGTGTATATAGCATGGTTCATAGCCAGGTGAGATTCTGCTCAGGAGATATTTAACAATGTCTGGAGATATTTTGGGCTGTCACAACTCAGAGGAAAGGGTCCATAGTGGCATATAGTGAGTAGGGGTTAGAGATGTTGCTAATCATCCTGAAATGCACGGGACATCGCCACACAACAAAGAAGTATCCAGCCCAAACTGTCAGTAATGCCAAGGCTGAGAGACCCTGGTTTAGAGGTTATCAAGGTAATCCAGACAATAAATAATTATGGCTCAGATCATTATGATAAGAGTGCAAGTGACAAGAAGAAGTCAAGAGTCTGGATGTATTTTTAAGGTAGAACCAACAAAATTTCTAGTGGACACAGGTTTTTTGCTTGAACAATTGAAAGGCTTGAATTGACATCATCTATAAGGGGAAAAGCAGTGGGTTTTTGTTTTTATAAGGGGAAGACATTCGATTAAACAGGTTGTGAAGAGTGTGGGTAAAACAGCTTATAGGGTGGAGGCTGAGGGAGAATAGGCAGAGAGTTCAGTTTAGACATGTTAAGTGTAAGAATGTTTTGACACATCCTATGAAGATACTGAGTAGGCAGTTTCACACAAGTCTGGAGTTTACAAGAGGGGGTGAAGCAGGACATATAAATTCGGAAGTTGTCACTGTACATCCAGCCATGAGGCTGGATGATATCAATAAAAGACTTAGTGTAGATGACAGATTGAGGGCCAAGGACTGAACTCCAAGGCCCCTGACATTACAAGGCTTGGAATGAGGGGAATCAACCACGGAGACTGAGAAGGAGTAGACAGCAAGGCAGGAAAGAAACCAGGAGATTGAGGTGTCCAGGAAGCAGGTGAAAAAAGTGATTCAAGAAGGAGTGAACATCTGTTTCATATGCTACTGACAAATCAAGTAAGGTAAGGATTAAAAAATGACCACTAGATTCAGCAATGTGGGCACCACTGGCGACCTTGGTAGGAGCAGTTGCTGTAATGTGGTAAAGGTGAAAACCTGTCAGAAAGGGGTTTAAAAAGAGCATGGGGGAGGATTCTGTTTCTGCCTGTGAAAGAGTAACTGCCATGAACGTACCCTTCCACCATAAATAAGAAAACAAAACATATAAAGAACTATTATGCTCCAGTGCACAATAGGCAGCACAGGACTGTGATCCCTGAGCGACGGGACACAAATGACATAAGTCCTATGACCCCAGCTTTCTATTGAGAGGCAATTTCTGGACCATGACACAGGGAAGGGAGCTCAAACAGAGCTTGGCAGTTTCACTGAGTTGAGTAAACAGACAGCAGATTTTGGGAAGGCTAAGGTGTCCATAATTTGCCGAGCAAAGTACCAGAGAGGGGACAGGTATATAGACAAGGAGCTTCAGAAAGCTGCACATGTTTGGCAGAATACCAGCAGTGTATGTGTAGGGTGAAACTCTACAAGGTTGGTCAGGCAAAGGACAATTGCTGAGGAAACAATGATTACAGGGTAACTGTAAAGCAAGCAATTCCCAAAACTCACATAGGGCTTAAATCACCTATTAAAAGAAAAAAAAATCAATTTGGATCACAAAAGACTCAGTTACATGCTACATACAAGAGACACACCTAAAACAAAATGATTCTAAAAGGCCTAAGATCAAAGAATAGGTAAAGAGGTATCAGGCAAATGGAAACAATAAGAAAGTTGTGGTAGCACCTGACACAAAGTAGAATTTAAGCCAAAAAATACTGAACGTTAACAAAGAAGGGTGCTTTTCAATGGTTAAAGCCACATTCACAACGAAGATATGACAATTCTGAATAGCTATGCATCAAATAACATAGCAATCACTTCTACTGAAGCAAAAAACAGAGGAGATGCAAAGAGATGTAATACACAGTAATAATAAGAGACTTTAACAATATTTTCTTTTACTGCCTCTGGATTCTGAGTCATAGAAAGACCTTCCCTGTAATGAGATAAAAGAGAAATTCATACTTTTTTTTTCTAGGATTTTGTATGGTTTCATTTTTTACACTAAGATCCCTGATTCATTTAGAGTTTATATTTTGTGTATTGTGTGAGGTTGGATCTAATTTTATCTTTTTTCCAAATGGCTATTCAGGATTATAGAGACGAATAACTTGACATCATAAAGATGTCAGTTTTCCCTAAATTAATTAATAAATCTAATGCAATTCCAATAAAACATGAACAAGCTTTTTTATAGTCCAAGAAGAGGTGATACTAACATTCATAAAGAAAAAGAAACATGCAAGAGAAAACAGGAAACACTAAAAAAGAAAAGCTTTGAGGGGAGACTAACCCTACTGGGCATTTAATAAACTATAAAGCCTCTATAATTAAAAAAAATTTGGTACTGGCACATAAACAGACAACCAGACCAGTGGAATGGAACAGAAAATTCAGAAGGAGACCCAAGTACACATAGCAACTTTGTATATGATAAAGGTGTTATATCAAATCACTGGGGCAAAGATGACTTTTCTTTGATTGGGCATATTTGGAATAGTATAGAGTATACAGTATATAGATGATATTGTGGACAATGGGATTTTTAAAATATAGATTCTACTCTATATTAGTGTGCTTGTTATAAGGACTCATGGGAAAAAGACTTTTCTAAGCAACATATTTTTTTACTTTATGGATTTACTATTATAGCTAACAATTCCTCATACTTTCCTTGTTTTTGATGACCTTGACAGTTTTGAAGAGTATTGGTCAGGTATATCGTAGGATCTTTTGTCTCATGTTCTTCTCATGATTAGACTAAGGTTATGGGGTTTGAGGAGGAAAAACACAGAGGTAAAGTGTCATTCCTATCACAACACATCAAGGATATATACTATCAACATGACTCTGTTAAGTCTGATCCTCTGGCTGAAGTAGTAGTTGTCAGTTTTTCTACTGTAAAGTTACTCTTTTTCTCCCCTTCCATATTGTTCTCTTTGGAAAGAAGAAAGATGGGGTTTTGACAAATGCTGCTAGGACAACTGAGTAGCCAAATGGAAAAACATAAATTTAGCTGCAATCTCATGCCATACAAAAGAATAATTTCCAAATGGATCATGTTTCTTAGTGTAAAAAATGAAAACCATTCAAAACATTAGAAGAAAACGTGTAAATTTCTCTTTTAACACAGTATAAGGAAAGTCTTTCTGTGACTCAAAATCCAGAGGCAACAAAAGAAAACATTGATAATTTGACTTCATAAAAAACGAAAACTTTTTACATGGCAAAAAACATGATAAAATAAAACAATAAATGACAAACTACAACATACATAACAGATAAAGAGAGAACATCCTTAGTTTGTAAAGAACTTTTTAAAAATCCATGGGAAAAGGACAAAATATCCAATAGGAAAAAAATGGACATTTGATTTCTAATTAAAAGGCAGAGATTGTCAGCCTGGATTTAAAAAAAAAAAAAAAAAAAGCAAGATCAGCCTATGAGAAATTCACTTTAAGTACAAAAATGCAGATAGGTGAAAAGTGAAAGGATGTAAAAATATGACTTGTAAATACTATAATACAAGAAAAAGTAGACTTTACAACGGGGGTATTAACAGGATAAAGAATGACATAACGATAAAGGGGTTAATTCAATAATAAAATATAAAAAAATGTTTCTTATCATTATGAAATGTTCCTCTCACAAAACCTAGATTGAAAAAGACTGGTCTAAAGACTAGAACTGGCAAATTGATTCAAAAATGTATAAATTTCTATGGAAATGTAAAGGGCCTACTAGAATAGCCAAACCTATCTTTAAAAAATAAACAGAACAAAGCTGCAGGACCCACTCTAACTCATTTCAAGACTTACTGTAAAGCTACAGTAATCAAGATAGTTTGGTATTGGCACAATGATGGATAAGAGAACAGAATACAGAAACACACATGTATATGGTCAACGAGTTTTTTAAACATTTTTTTTAAAAGTGAATTGATTTTTTTTGTAATGTGCTAAAGTAATTGAAAAAGGAAGATCCTTCCTACAACTGGATATTGTAATGGTTAAGGCTGTGTGTCAAGTTGGCTGGGTCATGATCCTCAGTGATCTGATAGTTGCATGATGGTGTAATCACTTCTATGATGCGATCTGATATTATGTGGTATACCTCCATGATGGGGTCTGCTATGAGTAGCCCATCAGTTAAAAGGGAGTTCCCTTGGGCGTGTGGCCTGCATTGAATATAAGTGGATATTCTGGCATGGCTTGGGGCTTTTGCATGTTCTGGATCCTGCAACTGGTTCCTGTTCATCTGATCTTCAGTTCAGTTCTTGCAACTTGAGCTAGCAGCTTACCTGTGATCTTGTCTGCCATCTTTGGGATTTGTCGATCTTCACAGCCTCTGAGCAAGACCCCGGCTCTCTAACTTGCCAATCTTGGGTTTGCCAGCCCCTGTGGCTACACGCATCAGGAGAAGCTTGATCCACGGACTTGGGGCATTCCAGTCTCTACAACTGCATGAGCTATTTCCTTGATATAAATCTTTCTCTCTGTATGTATTAGTATGCTTTACTGGTTTTGTTTCTCTAGAGAAGACAGGTATCCATGTGGAAAAAAAGTTTAAATTCAACCCCCTTACCTCATACCATAAGCTTAAATGTAAATTCTAAAACTATAAAACCTCTAAAAGAAAATATAGGGGAAAATGATGTAATCTTGGGCTAGGCAAAAATTCATTAGCTAGGACACCAAAAGTGTGAACCATAAAAGAAAAATAATTATAAAATGGATTTCAAAATGGCACTAATAAAAAAAAATGAAAAGGTATGTCAAAGACTGGAAGGAAATATTCACAATATGTGTATCTGACAAAGGATTTGTATCAAGAATATATTTAAAAAATCATACAACTCAGTAAGAAACAAATCCAATTTAAAAAGTGTGCAAGATAACAGAAGAAGATATAGGAAGCCAATAAGCACATGGAAAGATGTTCAATGTCATTAGCTTTTGGAGAAATGTAAATTAAAATCACAATGAGGTAACACTACATACTTATTAGAATGGCTAAAATTAAAAGACAATAAATACCAAGAATTAGTTAGAATGTAGAGTACCTGGAACTCTCATACCTTGCTGTGTGATACAACCACTTTGGAAAACTGATAGTTTCTTATAAGTAAAATATACAATTATCATAAAACCCAGCAATTCTGCTCCTAAGTATTTACCTAACAGAAATAAAAACGTTATGCACACACAGACTTATATGTAAACATTCACAGCAGCTTTACTCACAACAGTAAAAAACTGAAAACAATCCAATGTTCATCAACAGGTAAATGCATAAGCAAATTGTGGTATATTCATACAATGGAACATAAACCTACTGCCTTAGAGTCGATTCCGACTCATAGTGACCCCATAGGACAGAGTAGAACTGCCCAATAGTTTCCAAAGAGCGCCTCGCAGATTCGAACTGCCGACCTCTTGGTTAACAGCCGTAGCACTTAACCACTATGCCACCAGTGTTTCCAGTGGAACATATTGAGCAATAAAAAGAAATTAACTCTGATAAATACAGGAACATAGGTAAATCTCAAAACTATGCTGAGAAAAAGAAGCCAGATACAAAAAAATATATATTGTGTGCTTCCATTTCTTGAAACTATAGAAAATACATATTTAATCTATAGTGATAAATCAGTTGTTCTCTGGGGCCAGGTAACTGGGGGAAGGGAAGCTGACTGGGAAGTTGAGTCAAAGGAAATTCTGAAGTGATGAAAAATTCTTTATCATGACTGTTCTTGTTACAAAGGTTTATACATTTGTCAAAACCTCATCAAGCTGTAGACTCAAAATAGGTACATTGTACTGTATATAAATTATACCTCAAGAAACTTTGTTTAAAAAAAAAAAAGAAGAGGATGGGGCCAAGATGGCAGAGTAGTCAGATGCTTCCAGGGGTCCCTCTCACAACAAAGACCCCAAAAAACAAGTGAATCGATTATACATGACAATCTAGGAATCGGACTGAGCAGCAGGGGGAGGGAGAGATGGTTCAGAAGCAGCGAGGAGTGGTCTGGCGGGAACTGGCACCCTGCAGGCCAGATCCACTGGTGTGAGCACAGTGAGACAAGCAGTGGCGTTCAGGATGCGTTTTCCACATCGGGAGAGACCGAGCAGCGGAGAGTTCACTCATGCCTCCAGAATTAGTGAAAAGAGGCACTCTTGGCATAAGATACGTACTTGCGTCTAATTTACCGCACAGACCAAAAAATACCCATTTGAAAAAAACTCTCTCACATTTACACTGGGTCCTGAGCCAGTATCAGTGATAGCTACTTTCCCTAGGCTAGAATTAAGACCTGTCACGTGCCCTGAGCCATCATCCTGGCCTTGGGGAAGGAACAAATTAACAAACAGGGGAAGAAAATAATCTGCTGGCTCCCCTAAGCTGGAAACTCAGGGCAGAAACAGGTCCTTTGCCAAGGCACAGGCATAAGCAGTCCACAGATTCTGAATGCCTTTCACCCCTGCATAGATCCGTGTGGGCCCATTTCAACAGCGTAGGCCCTCATTAGCACACTACAACAGGGTACATACCTGAAGTCTAACTTCAACAGTTTTAGCTATAGGGCGGATAGGCAGGTTCATGATGTCTGACACTGCTCTGCCTATTAAGCAGGGTCCTTGCCTACCCACATCAGGGGCCTGAGGACTGGTGGCTCCACCACACCACCTAGCCACCCTCGACAGGGGTCCAAGGATAAGTGGTGCCTCCCAGCCCTTACAGCCAACAGCACTGGGTCCCCATAGTCCAGATGCAAAACCCACCCACCTAGGCACTCTAGGGAACAGGGACACACTTTCCCCACAGACACTCAGGGGCAGTTGTCAGTTCCCTGCCTCGCTCAGCATGTGACTCCCTAATGCAGCCTGATACGCGTGCCTACACCAATCACCCCTGATCATCTAAGGCTATAGGTGAGAGCCTGCACCACACAGTTGGTGACCGACTACCCAGACACCCAAGCTGAATCCATACAAAAAATGTAAATGGACTCCTGGGCTCACAAACCTAGTAACAGCTCTAACTACCTGGTGACAAGACATTAGAGCTATAAAGGCACCAATAATCAAACTAGTTCACTTGGGCAGCCTATTAGAGCATACAAAACAAAACAAGAAGCTAGGACACAGTAAGCAAACATAAGATAAGTAGAATAACTTACTGATGGCTCGAAGACAACAGTCAATATCAAATAACATAAACAGGCAGACCATGATGGCTTCAGCAAGCTACCAAAACAAAGAACCAAGAAATCTTCTGAAGGAAGAGACTTTCCTGGAACTACCAGAAGTACAGTACAAAAGATTAATATACAGAACTCTTCAAGAGATCAGGAAGGAGGTCATGCAAAATATAGAACAAGCCAAGCAACAAAGAGACATAGCATTAGAGGAACTTAATAAGATTAGAGAAGTGCATAAAGACAAATTTAATAGGCTGCAAGAATCCACAGAGAGACAGCAAACAGAAATTCAGAAGATTAACAATAAAATTTCAGAATTAGACAACTCGACAGGAAGTCATAGGAGCAGAATTGAGGAATGGGAAGTCAGAATTAGTGAGATTGAAGATAAAGCACTTGACACAAACATATTTGAGGAAAAATCAGATAATAGAATTAAAAAAAAAATAAAGAAATCCTAAGAATTATGTGGGACTCTATCAAGAGAAAAATAACCTACCTGTAACTGGAATACCAGAATGGGGGGGATAACAGAAAATTCAGAGAATTGTTGAAGATGTGTTGGCAGAAAACCTCTCTGATATCATTGAAGATGAGAAGATATCTATCCAAGATGCTCATTGAACCCCATACAAGGTAGATCCCAAAAGAAAGTCACCAAGACATATGATAATCAAGCCTGCCAAAACCAAAGGTAAAGAGGGAATTTTAAAGAGTGGCTAGGGATAAATGAAAAGTCACCTACAAAGGAGAGTCAAAAACACTAAGCTCGGACCACTCAGCAGAAACCATGCAGGCAAACAGGCAATGGGATGACATATATAAAGCCTGGAAAGAAAAAAATTGCCAGCCAAGAATTAAATATCCAGCAAAACTGTCTCTCAAATATGAAGGCAAAATTAGGACATATCCAGATCAAGAGATGTTTAGGAAATTTGCAAAAACCAAACCAAAATTACAAGAAATACTAAAGGGAGTCTTCCAATTAGAAAATCAATGACATCAGACAACAACCCAAGACTAGAACACAGGACAGAGCAACCAGATATCAACCTACATACAGAAATCACAAAAATAAATCAAAGCTAAAACGCTGACAACAGGGAAACAGAGACATCATTATGTAAAAAATTACAATGTTAACTCAAAAAAAAAGGGACTAAAAAATATAGTTGTAGATCTTTCATATAGAGAGGAAGTCAAGGCGATATAAAGAAATAAAAGTTTGGGTTAAACTTAGAATAGGGATAAATATTAAGGTAACCAAAAAGGAAACTGACAATCCTATACATCAAAATAAAAAAACACGAAAAATATAAAGACTCAGCAAATACAAAATCAACAACAATGAAAAAGAGAAGACAATTTTTAAAGAAAAATTACTCAAACACAGAAGTGGAAAAAGGAAACTGTCAACAACACACACACACAAAATCAAACTGTCAGCACTAAAATCATACCTTTCGATAATTATCCTGAATATAAATGGACTAAATGCACCAGTAAAGAGACAGAGAGCGGCAGAATGGTTAAAAAAACATGATCCATCTATACTCTGTCTAGAAGAGACATATCCTAGACTTAAAGACACAAACTAAAACTCAAAGGATGAAAAAAATCCAACAAGCAAACAACAATCAAAAAAAACAGCCATGGCAATATTAATTTCTGATAAAACAGACTTTAAAATCTGCCAACAAGGATAAGGAAGGACACTAAATAATGATTAACAGGTCAATGTACCAGGAGTAGATAATCATAATAAATATTTACACACTCAACAACAGGGCTCCAAAATACATAAAACAAACTCTAACAGCACTGGAATGAGACATAGACAGCTCCACAATAATAGTAGGAGACTTCAACACACACTTTCGGTGAAGGATAGGACATTCAGAAAGTCGCTCAGTAAAGACACAGAAGATCTAAATGCCACAATCAGGCAACTTGAACTCATAGACATACACAGAACACTCCACCCAACAGCAGCCAAGTATACTTTCTTTTCCAACTTACATGGAACATTCTCCAGAATATACCACATATTAGGTCATAAAGCAACCCTTAATAGAATCCAAAACATCAAATTACTACAAAAGCATCTTTGCTGACCATAATGCCATAAAAGTAGAAATCAATAACAGAAAAATGAAGGAAAAAAAAATCAAACACATGGAAAGTGTACATCTTGCTCAAAAACTACTGGGTTATAGAAAAAAATTAAGGAAAGAATAAAGAAATTCATAGAATCAAATGACAGTGAAAACACTTCCTACCAGAACTTTTAGGGCACAGGAAAAGCAGTGCTCAGAGGTCAATTTACAGTAATAAATGCACACATCCAAAAAGAAGGGCCAAAATCAAAGTATTATCTCTATAACTTGATCAAACAGAAAGACAGCAGTGAAAGAAGCCCTTGGGCACCAGAAGAAGGCTAATAATAAAAACTACAGCAGAATTAAATGAAATAGAGAACAGAAAAACAATTGAAAGATTAACAAGACCAAAAGCTGGTTCTTTGAAAAGATCAACAAAATCGATAAACCATTGGCCAAACTTACAAAAGAAAAAGAGGAGAGGAAGCAAATACCCCAAATAAGAAATGAGATGGGCAATATCACAACAGGCCAAACTGAAATTAACAGAATACTATGAAAAACTGTAATCCAACAAATTTGAAAACCTAGAGGAAATGGACAAATTTCTAGAAACACATTACCTACCTAAACTAACACAAACAGAGATAGAACAACTAAATAAACCTAAAACAAAAGAAGAGATTGAAAGGTAATTTTAAAAAGTCCAAAAAAACAAAAGCCCTGACTCTGACAGCTTCACTGGAGAATTCTACCAAACTTTCAGAGAAGAGTTAACACCACTACAACTAATGATGTCATTTCAGAGCATAGAAGAGGATGGAATAGTCCTAAACTCATTCTATGAAGCCAGCATAACCCTGATAAAAACCAGATAAAGACACCACAAAAAAAGAAAATTACAGACCTATATCCCTCACAAACTTAGGCACAAACATCCTCAACAAAATTCTAGCCAACAGAATTCAACAACATATCAAAAAAGTAATTCACCGTGACCAAGTAGGATTCATACCAGGTATTCAGGGGTGGTTCAACATTAGAAAAACAACCAGTGTAATCCATCACATAAATAAAACACAAGAACCACATGATCTCACCAACTGATGAAGAAAGGGACAAAGTCCAACATCCATTCATGATTAAAAATCTCAGCAAAACAGGAATAGAAGGAAAATTCCCCAACATAATAAAGGGCATTTATACAAAGCCAACAGCCAACATCATCCTAAATGGAGAGAGCCTAAAAGCATTCTCCTTGACATCAAGAAACAGCAAGGATATCCTTTATCATCACTCTTATTCAACACTGTGCTGGAGGTTCCACCCAGAGCAGTTAGGCTAGATAAAGAAAGGAAGAGCATCCAGATTGGTAATGAAGAAGTGAAAGTATCTCTATTTGCAGATGATATGATCTTACACACAGAAAACCCTCAAGAATCCACAAGAAAACTACTGGAACTAATAGCAGAGCTCAGCAAAGTATCAGGATACAAGATAAACACATAAAAATTAGTTGGATTCCTCTACACCAACGAAGAGAACGTCGAAGAGGAAATCGCCAAATCAATACCATTTACAATAGCCCCCAAGAAGATAAAATACTCAGGAATAAATCTAATCAGAGACATAAAGGACCTATACAAAGAAAACTACAAGACACTATTGCAAGAAACCAAAAGAGACCTATTTAAGTGCACAAACATACCCTGCTCATGGATCAGAAGACTCAACATTGTTGAAATGTCTAGTCTACCCAAAGCGATCTACAGATCCAGTGCAATCCTGATCCAAATTCCAATGGCATTTTTTAATGAGATGGAGAAAGAAATCACCAACTTCACATGGAAAGCAAAGAGACCCCAGATAAGTAAAGCATTACTGAAAAAGAAGAACAAAGTGGGAAGTCTCACACTACCTCATTTTAGAACCAATTGTACCACCACAGCAGTCAAAACACCCTGGTACATAGACCAATGGAACAGAATTGAGGATCCAGGCATAAATTCGTCCACCTGTGAGCAGCCAATATTCGACAACAACTCAAAATCCATTAAATGGGGAAAAGACAGTGTCTTTAACAAATACTGCTGGCATAACTGGATATTCATCTGCAAAAAAATGAAACAAGATCCATCCCTTACACCATGCACAAAAAGTAACTCAAAATGGATCAAAGACCTAAATGTGAAATCGAAAACGGTAAAAATCATGGAAGAAAAAAATAGGGACAAGGCTAAGAGCCCTAATACATGGCATAAACAGTACACAAAACAATCCTAACAACACACCAACACCAGAAGAGAAACTAGATAACTGGGAGCTCCTAAAAAATCAAACACCTATGCTCATCCAAAGGCTTCACCAAAAGAGTAAAAAGATTACCTACAGACTGAAAAAGTTTTTGGCTACAATTCTGATCAGCCTCTGATCTCTAAAATCTACATGGTACTGCAAAAAGTCAACAACAAAAAGACAAATAACCCAATTAAAAAATAAGCAAAGGATATGAACAGGTACTTCACCAAAGAAGACATTTACGTGGCTAACAGATACATGAGGAAGTGCTCAGAATCATTAGCCATTAGAGAAATGCAAATCAAGACTACAATGAGAAAGGTTCTCACCCCAACAAGGCTGTCATTAATCCAAAAAACACAAAATAATAAATGCTGGAGAGGTCATGGAGAGAATGGAACACTTGTACACTCCTGGTAGGAATGTAAAATGGTACAACCACTTTGAAAATCAATTTGGCGCTTCCTTTAAAAGCTAGAACTAGAACTAGCATAAAAAAAAAAAAAGCATATGATCCAGTAATTCCACTCCTTGGAATATATCCTAGAGAAATAAGAGCCTTCAGGAGAACAGATATATGCACACCCATGTACAGTGCAGCACTGTTTACAACAGCAAAAAGACGGAAGCAACCAAGATGCCCATCAACGGATGAATGGATAAATAAATTACAGTATATTCATATAATGGAATACTATGCAACAATAAAAAAAAATGAATTTGTGAAACACCTCATAACATGGAGGAATCTGGAAGGTATTATGCTGAGTGAAATTAGTTGCAAAAGGACAAATATTGTATGAGACCACTGTTATAAGAACTCAGGAAAAAGTTTAAACACAGAAGAAAATATTCTTTGATGGTTATGAGGGTAGGGAGGGAGAGAGAGGGGTATTCACAATTTAGATAGTAGACAAGATTTTTTTTCGGTGAAGGGAAGGGCAACACAGAATACAGGGGAAGTCAGCACCACTGGACTAAACCAAAAGCTAAGAAGTCTCCTGAATACAACCAAATGCTTCGAGGGACAAAGTAGCAGAGGCAGGGGTCTGGCGACCACGGTTTCATGGGATATCTAGGTCAGTTGGCATAACAAAGTATATTAAGAAAATGTTCTGCAGACCACTTTGGTTACTGGCATCTGGGGTCTTAAGCAGCCATCTAAGATGCATCAATTGGCCTCAACCCACCTGGAGCAAAGGAGAATGAAGAACACCAAAGACACAAGGTAATTATGAGCCCAAGAGATAGAAAGGGCCACATAAGCCAGAGATTCCATCAGCCTGGGATCAGAAGAACTAGATGGTGCCCGGCTACCACCAATGACTGCCCTGACAGGGAACACAACAGAGAATCCCTGATGGAGCAGGAGAAAAGTGAGATGCAGACCTTAAATTTTAGTAAAAAGACCAGACTTAATGGTCTGACTGAGACTGGAGGGACCCCAGAGTACATGACCCCCGGACTCTCTGATAGCCCAAAACTAAAACCATTCCAGAAGCCAACTCTTCAGACAAAGATTAGGCTTGACATAAGACATAAAATGATACTGGTGAGGAGTGTGCTTCTTAGCTCAAATAGACACATGGGACTATGTGGGCAGCTCCTGTCTGGAGGCAAGATGAGAAGGCAGAGGGGGACAGGAGCTGGTTGAATGGACACGGGAAATACAGGGTAGAAAGAAGGAGTATGCTGTCACATTATAGGGAGAGCAACTAGGGTCACATAACAATGTGTATAAGTTTTTGTACGAGAAACTGACTTGAATTGTAAACTTTCACTTAAAAAAAAAAAAAAATGCATGGGGAAAAAAAGAAGAAGAATCCAGGCAGAGTTCTTCTTCCAGTTATGGTAAGTTTTTGTATGAGAAACTGACGTGAATTGTAAACTTTCACTTAAAAAAAAAAAAAAAAAATGCATGGGGAAAAAAAGAAGAAGAAGAATCCAGGCAGAGTTCTTCTTCCAGTAATGGCAGACCTGCTAATTTGGACCATCTCTCTTGCTGAGAAAATGAAAAAAAAAAACCTGAACAAATTGTTGTTATGGGGGAAAAAAAAAAACTGCTGAAAGGCATTGAGGAGCTAGTGAAGAACTGCAGAGCTATGATTAAGGAGAAGGGGAAGCAGACATTTGAGTCTGTTTTTCCTTTTGCGTGTCTATCAACTAGAAAAGAGGCATCGGAAAGGCTGAGAAACTAAGCAGCCTTCTGAAACTCAAGGAAAGTTAAAAGCTGTTCGTTTATTTTTAAAGAGAAAGTAAGAATTGAAATCAGTGAGTAAGAAAAACTCAAGTTTTGCAGCAAATGAGAGCAGAAATGTCAGAAGGTGGCAAATGGTACATATGGGATCAAGACAATGGGTTAAAATCCACTTTTAAACGATTTTATTTAAGACATAAGAATACACATGGTACAAAATTTAAATGGTACAAAGAGAATACAGAAAAAGGTAAGTTTCCTCTCATTTCTATTCCCCAATTACCCAGCTCCTCTTCTTGTAGGTAATCACTGTTACCAGTTTCTTAAGCATTTCTCTAGAAATAGTCTATGTATAGAGAATACATTTAGTGCAGATATTCCATAGATACTCAATTTATACATCAACCTTGCACTATTGATATTTAGGATAGATAATCTTTTGTTGTGGGGGGCTGTTCTATGCCTTGTAGGATCTTAAGCAGTAACCCTGGCCTCTATCCATTAGATGCCAGTAATAGATTCCAGTAGCAAACCGTTTTTCACCTCAAAGTGTGACAACCAAAAATGTCTCCAGACATTGCCAAAGTGCAAAATCATTCCCAGCTGAGAACCACTGAAGTAGATGCAAAGCCAAGCACACGTGTGTATTTCTTCCCTAGTTTTTCTTCTATAAATGCATGCCATAGAGTTTTTCATCTTCCTTTTTAAACTTTTAATATTGGAAATTATCCATCAGTAGGACAGAGATTTCAAATTTATTTATATCTTGCGGTCATTAAGTATATTTATTTAGGATATTGGTTATCTGAAGAGCACTCTATGTTTTTGGAAATAGACTTATTTGGGGGAGAAAACACACTATTTTTCTCTGATTTCATTAATGATACCTAGGAATAGCCTACACATAACGCACAAGTTCATCCATCTAAGTATCGCTCCTTGCTGGGTGGCAGCGGGTCCTAATTACTAAAAGTAACAATATATTTTGGAGATCTATATTTGCGAATAATAACAATAATACTGACAGCGGTCAGTGCTTATTAAACATTTACTATGTGCTAAGTGAGTCCCTGGGTGGCACAAATGGTTAAGCACTAGGGCTATTAACTGAAAGGTTGGCGCCCCAAATTCACCCAGAGGTGTCTTGGTGCCCAAAGGTCACAGCCATTGAAAGCCTTATGGAGAACAGCTCTACACATGGGGTCATCATGAGTTGGCTTGGTTTGGTTTATGGGTTAAGCAGTGTTCATAGTACTTTAGATGTATTAACTTATCTAATTCTCACAAAAACCTTGATGGTACTATTTTCTTTTTTTATCAATAAGAAAACCAACGTACAGAGAGCTTCAGTAATTTACCCAAGGTCATATGAGTAGTAATTGTCAGAATCAGGATTCAAATCCAGGCAGTCTAGGTGTCCATCTGAAAACCACTATATTACTTCTTAAACCAAAAACTATAAGTCTTATATGGTCATGTTTACATTCATACATGCATTTCTATTGAATTCAACTGTGGTCATGAATATAAAGATGGCTTTTGTTTATAATGGGTAAGGAATGACGGCCTTGAATTCTATTACTGCACATATCCTGCATTTTCTATTATTACTCCAGTCAATGCTTTCATTTATGTTTTTCTTCGCTAACAAATTACTATCCTATTACTCTTCCACTATTCTTAGTGGGATTTATAACTTGAGCAGTTTTCTTTACCCATACAACACCAATTAGAAATACCCTAACAGTTTTAGGACCACACATAGAACTGTTAGGATATTTCTAATAGGTGTCCCATGGATAAAGAAAACTGCCCAAGTTATGCATTCCACCAAGAACTCCAGGCTGAATAGGGAAAATACAAGAAAGGCTCACTTCTATACAGAGCACTGCAATACAGCTTCCTAAAGTTAGATATGCACTGTGATTTTTACCAATTACTAGCATATCCTGCTAGCTACCTCCCAAGCAGGAATTGGGTATTATACATCTTCATATCCTCAAGTCCAACTTGGTACCCAGCACACAGCTCAATAAATGTTTGCCTAATTCAAGTCTCTTTTAATTTCATTTCACAAAGTTCTTTCTATTTCAGTTTAACAAACACCTTTTGACTGTTTACTACATGCCAAAAACTGTGCCCAGGGGATTAAAAAAACACTTATAAAAACGTTTGCAAAAAAAAAATAATGGCTCTAGACTATGAATATCCAGCCAGAATTAACTGAAATGACACCCTTGACTTCTATACAGGCAACTGAGAAAAAACATCCTTAAGCTCTAAAATCATACTCAAGGCCCACAGGTTTGAGGAGAAATGGTTATACCATCCATGCCCTTAACCTCCTCAAACACTACCACCTTTCTGTTAATTTACTATAAAAGGCCCAAGGTTCAGTTGTTTCATTCCTTAAGGTTGGGAATAAAATTTGTAGTACTGAGCCCCTTGCGACAAGTTTTACTATATCTGAAAAATTTATACTCTGAAACACGAATGAAAAGGTAAGAGATTTCACTGGGGAGAATCAACACAGAAAAGGTTTTTTTTCTATTAATCCTTCACTGTCTGCTAGTTTACGGTCTCACTTGATATTTCTTGCTTTGTATTTTTAAAATATAATTTTAGTTAAACTCAAGCGTTCCTAGAAAGATCACTTTATTATGTGAGGTGTGAGCTGAACGCATTTTTCTTGCATAACCAAAACTTGTTATGGGAAAAGTGTTAGCTTTTATGACTAAAGGTTCATTCAGTGCAAGTACCATTAAAATGTAACCAGAAATTAATATTTGTAATAGTTTCAACCAATTGACTTTCAAATATACAATGCTTATAGTAAATACAGTTGATAAAAATATTTTATATTGAAATGTTATGTCTTCTAAAAACCTACCCACCCACCCACTGAAACCTAATGGGTAACAAAGCAAAAATTTTGCCTACCTGTTGCTTCCTGGCCATGGCAAGTGTTCAGTTCAGCCAAAAGCTGGTTAAAATCATCTTGATGAGCAATCCAGTTGTCCTAAAAATACCAAAACTGAATTAGAGGCAATCTTGTAGTTTACCTATCTTGACTGAAGTAAGATCTATTTTGGAATCAAGGAAAATATAGTAACTAATGTTAAATTTTAATGTTTCATCAAAAATATTATTTTATAAATTTGAATGGAAAAGAACTAATATAAACTTGAAATGTAGTTTACCCATATTAATATTAAAAAGGGGCTTCTCAGAAGCTTAAGTCTTGACTGCAAATGTGAATAACCTATCAATAGTCAACTTATAGTCAAATAACCAGCAAGTAACCTGCACACTAAATATTAAATTAATATTTAAAATTAGTATTTTTTTTTTTCCCTAAGGGAAATTATGTAGTTCAAAGGACAAAAGCAATGGGGGACTTTTGGGTTGCTGAGTCAGAATCGACTTCACTGCAACGGGCTTGGTTTATGGATCTTTCTTTGCTCATTAGAGCTTAACATATTTTGCCTAATTGTATTTGCTTGCAATGACCCCAATTTTATAAAACAATTCTACAGAAGGGGAGAAAGGTATATCAATCAGTACCCGTTTGTAAAGTGGTTAGCTAATAGGTTCATCATAACAGAGAATCTGGCTTTATAATGAGTATCTCCAAAACAATACAAAGCTGCGAGAACCAGGATTTCAATGTCAGAATTTGCCTTATGCACTTTTCCAAGAATGCTCGAGGTTAAGGTATAGTGATGAGGTTACTGGGTAACGTTTCTCCTCAGAAAGTAAGTAAATCTGTGTATCTATCTCCTATACCTACATTCAAAATCAACTTTATATAAACTCTTTCTTTAATGACTTAAAATTTTTGCTGTTAGTCCAGAAAATTTTAGCTGCCCCAGTCCACTACACAGAGCTATTGAACTAATCAAAGTAATTCGGTTTACCTAAGGTATTTATCCAGATTCGTTACCAGATTCCGTTGGCTATAAAAATTTAAGAACAAAGCTTTCCGCTCAGACACTTTCTAAATCAAAGATGCTGAAAATGATAAGTATAGTAGGCCACTAATTTTTAATTACAGTATCTTTTTAAAATTAATTTTTATTGTGCTTTAAGTGAAAGTTTACAAATCAGGTCAGTCTCTCTCTCATACAAAAATTTACATACATCTTGCCACATACTCCTAATTGCTCTCCCCCTAATAAGATAGCACAGTCCTTCCCTGACAATCTCTTCTCATGTCCATTCGGGCAGCTTCTGGCCCCCTCTGCCCTCTCATTTCCCCTCCAGACAGGCGATGCCTACACAGTCTCATATGTCTACTTGATCCAAGAATAAAGCATCATATTTCCAAAGTGTAAATGTTTAAGAAGAAATATGAATAAATTCAACTGCTATATACCAACAGTTAGAAACAAGGAATGGGATACTATTTTCGTGAAGTATATCTGAAACTAAATGACACCAACTCTTAATAATATATGCTAATACTAGAACACTGACTAGAACACAGGTAAAGATTCTTTTCTATCCCAATATTTCTATAGAAACATATATGTGTGTGTGTGTGTGTGTGTGTGTGTGTGTGTGTGTGTGTATTTTATTTTGGGGGGGCCAAAGTTTAGCAATAAAACAAGTTTTGATTTCTTAGGTATCAGCAAATAAAGGATCCCATATGGACAATAAGACAAGGTGAAGACATGTTACATGATGAAGAACCAGCTTAGTTAAGGACTCTCTTGTTTTCTAAAGCATGGATAATACATGCTTGAACAATTAAAAATTTATCAATTTGACTTAATAATAATTTTGATATTTACAAAATTCAAATCAATTATGCAATAAAAATATCCAGCAGACACACTGTTGCTCACTTCATTATTGATTGTAGCTCCAAGCCCCAGGTGGTTATTTTTAACTTGAACTTTAATATGTTCTGTGGCTCCTTGCTCTTGAGCTCCTAAACCCTGTGAATATCAGACACAAATAGAGTTAGCATTCTTATCATGGACAAACAAGAGATTACTTATTTCTTTCTTTATTAGCTATTCAATTAATCAGGATACAAACTAATGAATTCTTACAAGAGAATATCTTCTATAATACCAAGGATTCACTTCTAATAGTGAATTGCTACTCTTCAATTAGAGACCAAATTTAAAGCCTATGTAAACACTGAGTAAAAAATGCCTCTTTAAGATGCTCAGAAGCAAAGAGGACTGCCACAAACGTATTAGAAGCCCACCACAGGTATTAAGATTCTATGGCTCTCTCCATGAAATAATTTTACAAAGCAACCCTAGGGGAGGGGAAAGCAGAAGGGTGACTCTAAGTCACCTGCATCAATTAGCACCCATTATAAGATGTTCCAGGTAAAGGGAACAGCAAGTGCAAACACGCTAAGGTGGGAAAGAGCTTGGTGTACTGGAGAATCTAAAGGCAGCCAGGGTGACTGCAACAGAGTGAATGAAGTGAAATAAGATATGAACGGGACTAGGCCTCACAGGGTCTGGAAGTTATGGTAGGAATTAGATTTTATTTGAAAAACAATGGGAAACCAGTGAACTTTTAAGGGAATATATGATCTAATTTTCATATTTTAAAATATCATTCTGGCTGTTGTATGGCAAGTGACCTAAGGAAGAGAGTGATCAAAGGAGGAAAAGAAGCAAACAAAGCTGGAAAGCAGTTGAGAGGTTACTGCAGTGATCATGGCAAGTGATGACAGTGGCTATACCTGAATAAAAAATAGAGAGGAATAATGGCAGGATGTGGGAAATAAGAGAAGCAGAAGAACTAAGCACAACCCTCAAGTTTCAGGCTTGAGTAACTGTGTAGATAGGTTGCCATCTGCTTAAAATGGGGAAAACTTGGAAAGGAAAACAGTTGGAAGGGTCCAGAGTTTTATAATAAAACCCAAACTTGAGATGCTTACTCAAATGAAAATGTCAAGTAGGCTGATGAATTTACAAGTTTGAAGCTCAGAGGCTAGATACAGAAAACTAACAGTTCTCAGACTTTAGATGATAATTCAAAGCCATGGTGTGGGAATGACTGAAATCACCTGAACAGAAATTAGAACAAGTGCTGAGATTGAACCCTGAGGAGCTCCAAAGCTCTAAAATTTGCAAGGGGAAGAGCTGGCAGCAAATTTCTGAGCAGCCTGGTGAGGTACAAGGAAAATGCAGGAGATGGGGTAGCATTATAGAAGCCAAGACAGAAGAATTTCAAGGAAGGAGAAATAAATTTTGTCCAATACATCTAAGGGGTGAAGTAACGTGAAAACAAAAAAGGGTCCATTAGATTTGGCAATGAGATCACTAAAGACCTTGAAAAGAGGTATTTAAGTGTAGAGATATAAACAGAGGCCCTGCTAGAGTCAGGAATAATGGAAGGTGAGGAAAAAGGAGAAAACGTGTAGCCAAGCTATAAAGAGGAATAAAATATTACTCTTAGGAATATGTTGTTGTTGTTAGGTGCCATGGAGTCGGCTCCAGCTCACAGTGACCCTATGTACAACAGAACGAAACACTACCCAGTCCTGCACCATCCTCACAATTGTTGTTATGTTTGAGCTCACTGTTATCAATCCATCATATCAAGGGCCTTCCTCTTTTTCACTGGCCCTCTACTTTACCAAGGATGATGTCCTTCTGCAGGGACATGATAACATGTCCAAAGTACACGAGACAAAGTCTCACCATCCTCGCTTCTAAGGAGCATTCTGGCTGTACTTCTTCCAAGGCAGATTTGTTTGTTCTTCTGGCAGTCCATGGTACATTCAGTATTTTCACCAACAGCATAATTCAAGGGCATCAATTCTTCTTCAGTCTTCCTTATTTGTTGTCCAGCTTTCACATGCATATGAAGTGAATGAAAATACCATGGCTTGGGTGGAGCATACCTTAGTCCTCAAAGAGACATTTATGCTTTTCACAATTTGCAGTAGATTTGCCCAATGCAAGACATCTTTTTATTTCTTGACTGCTGCTTCCATGGGTGTTGATTGTGGATCCAAGTAAAACGAAATCCTTGACAACTTCAATGTTTTCCATATAAACGCACTTTATATTAAACACACTGATGGTTAAGTATGATTCCATGGGCAACTAATTTAAGGCACTGTACATGAACCGAGAACATTTCAAGATCTATCCTGAAGTACAATGCTGTCAGTGACAGGACAATATCCATATCCCTACAAGGACAACCAGTTAATACAACTATTATTTAAATTTACACACCAACCTCTAAGGCCGAATATGAAGAAATTGAAGATTTTTACCAACTTCTGCAGTCTGAAATTGATCAGACATGCAATCAGGATGCATTGATAATTACTGGTGATTGGAATGCAAAAGTTGGAAACAGAGAAGGAGTGGTAGTTGGAAAATATGCCCTTGGTGATAGAAATGAAGCCAAAGATCACATGATAGAATTTTACAAGACCAAAGACTTCTTCTTTGCAAATACGTTTTTTCAACAACATAAATGGCGACTATACATGTGGACCTCACTAGATGGAATACACAGGAATCAAATCAATCATATCTGTGGAAAGAGGCAAGGGAAAAGCTCAATATCATCAGTCAGAACAAGGCATGGGACTGACTTCGGATCAGACCATCAATTGCTCATATGTAAGTTCAAGCTGAAGCTGAAGAAAATCAGAACAAGTTCACAAGAGCCAAAGTACGACCTTGAGTATATCCCACCTGAACTTTAGAAGGAGCCCTGAGACCACCTCAAGGATAGATTTGATGCATTGAACACTAATGACCAAAGGTCAGACAAGTTGTGGAATGACATCAAGGACATCATACATGAAGAAAGAGGTCACTAAAAAGACAGGAAAAAAAGAAAAGACCAAAACGGATGTCAGAAGAGACTCTCAAAGTTGCTAAAGTGAACAGAAGAAATGATGGAGTGAAGAGAAGACTTCAAAGGCCGACTCCAGGAGACAAAGTATTATAATGAAATGTGCAAACATCTGGAGTCAGAAAACCAAAAGGGAAGAACATGCTCAGCATTTCTCAAGCTGAAAGAACTGAAAAAAAAAAATTCAATATAAACACACTTTATATTAAACACACTGATGGTTAACTATGATTCCGTGGGCAACTAACTTAAGAAAAAATTCAAGCCTCAATCCTCATGAAGGATTCTATGGGCAAAATTCTGAACAACGAAGGAAGCATCAAAAGAAGATGGAAGTGATACAGAGTTACTGTACCAAAAAAAATTGGTGGACATTCAATCATGTCAGGAGGTAGCATATGATCAAGAACAAATGATAATAAAGGAAGAACTTCAAGATGCACTGAAGACATTGGCAAAAAACAAGGCTCCAGGAATTAACAGAATACTAGTTGAAATATTTCAACAAATGGATGCAGCACTGGAAATGCTCACTTATCTATGCCAAGAAATTTGCAAGACAGTTATCTGACCAGTCAACTGAAAGAGATCCATATTTATGATTATTCCAAAGAAAGGTAATCTAACCAAATGTGGAAATTATTGAACAATACCATTAGTATCACACACAAGTAAAATTTTGCTGAAGATCTCTCAAAAGTGGCTGCAGCAATACATTGACAGGGAACTGCCAAAAATTCAAGCTGGATTCAGAAGAGGATGTGGAATGAGGGATATCATTGCTGATGTCAGATGGATCATGACTGAAAGCAGAGAATACCAGAAAGACATGTACCTGTGTTTTACTGACAACACAAAGGCATTTGACTGTGTGGATCCTAACAAATTACAGATAACATTTTGAAGAATGGGAATTTCACAACACTTAATTGGGTTCATGAGGAACCTGTACATAGATCAAGAGGCAATCGTTTGAACCAAACAAGGAGATAACAGACAGTTTAAAGTCCAGAAAGGTGTGTGTCAGGGTTGTATCTTTTCACCATACTTACTCAATCTGTATGCTGAGTGAATAATCCGAAAACCTGGACTATATGAAGAAGAACGGGGCATCGGGATTGGAGGAAGACTCGTTAACAACTTGTTATGCAGATGATACAACCTTACTTGCTGAAAGTGAAGAGGACTTGAAGCACTAACTGATGAAGATCAAAGATCACAGCCTTCAATATGAATTACACCTCAACATAAAGAAAACAAAAATCCTCACAACTGGACAAATAAGCAACATCACTATAAACAGAGAAAACATTGAAATTGTCAAGGATTTCATTTTACTTGGATCCACAAACAGCATTTAAGAAATCAAATGATGTGCTGCATTGGGCAAATTTGTCACAGAAGACCTCTTTAAAGCGTTAAAAAGCAAAGATGTCACTTTAAGGGCTAAGGTGCACCTGACCCAAGCCATGGTGTTTTCTATCACCTCATAAATGCATGCAAAAGCTGGGCAATAAATAAGGAAGATGGAAGAATTGACGCCTTTCAAGTATGGTGAAAATACCATGGAGTGCCAAAAGAATGAACAAATCTGTCTTGCAAGAAGTATAGCCAGAATGCTCCTTAGAAGCCAAGAATGGCGAGACTTGGTCTCATACACTTTCGACATGTTATAAGGAGGGATCAGTCCCTAGAGAAGGACATCATCCTTGGTAGAGTCAGTGAAAAAAAAGGAAGACCCTCAATGAGATGGAATGACACAGTGGCTGGAACAACTGGCTCAAACATAACAATGATGACAAGGAAGGCACAGGACTAGGCGGTATTTCATTCTGTTGTAAACAGGGTCACTATGATTCAAAACCAATTCGATAGTACCTAACAACAACAATATACAAACCAAGCTAACAATGGCAGATTAAATGATAAAGAGTTGACATTTATGTACAATTCTAATTTTATCCTCACAAGTTCACTACAATTTGGTTATTTCTCCAAAATCACTTATTGATGATCCAAACATAAACTTCTCCCAGACTCCTAAGATTTCTTTCGCTTTTCTCCAAAATACCTTTCCTTTAGACCATCCCATTTTCTCTAACATCTTCTGGCCAAACTTGGAACCATCATTACTCCATGCAGTGTTTCTTGGATCCACAGTCCACTTCTGCTTCTGCCGACCTATAAATGAAAAAAGTAACTCATCGGCGACTTATCCTTCAAATTTGGAAATATATACAAATATACATACATAAGATCTACATCAAACCTTATTAGCTAGTATTCTATATGTGAGGCTGGTTATCAGTATGTGCCCAGAGTTTACATCTCTACATAGTAGTGCTTGCCAGTGGTTTTTAACACTTTAAAGATGTCTTTTGCAGCAGATTTGCCCAATGCAATATGTCGTTTGATTTGACTGCTACGTCCATGAGCACTGATTGTGGATCCAAGTAGAATGAAAACCATGACAATAACAATATTTTCAATATAAACACACTTTATATTCAACACACTAATGGTTAAGTATGATTCCATGGGCAGCTAATTTAAGGCATGATGTAAGAAGACATTTTTGAGAATGACTTAAAACACCCTCTGCAATAAGAGCCTCATACAGTTCAGATTACAATAGACTATAATGCTTACACAAGAGATTGGATATCCAAGGTCAGTTCTTTCCCAGGAAAATGGCAGGTATCCTCAACCAATGTGGCTAGAGCAATTTTTCTCAAATGAAGATGTTAAAAAAAGGGGGAGGGAGGACTCCCATTAAAATAAAAGAGTACCATTGGGTTAAACAAAACTTAATAGTGTTCCATATGGAAGGATTTCCCAGAATCTTTAATATGCAAATGTTAATATCTTCTTAGATATGTGTATATCTTATTAGAGGAGGGTAGAGGTAAGCATTCTGTGTTTCCCAAACTTATTTGACCACAGATAGCCCCTTTTCCCTGGAACATTTCCTACCTATATATAGAAATTTCCAGATTTGGGAAATTCTGTCAAGGAAAACAGACTGTCTATGGTCTGTTCAGATTGGATCGTCTTTTATCTGTCCATTGTTATTCTTATTCCACCATCTGTTCTGTGCTCAGGTGTCATGTTGTCCAGAAAACAGCTAACATAGGAGGGCTGACTGCCAGCCTTTCAAATGGCTGCTTACAAGGTTGGCTTTTGGCTGGTCTCTGTTAACTTGGATTTTGGGGAGGTTCTCACTATTGTCAGACTAATAAGAGTGGCTCACTATGACTGTTTGTACAAACAATATGGTTTATGCTGAACATCTGCTTTTCTTCTAGAAGTCTGGTATTTTGGTATATGCTAAGCAGAGGTTGCCTACATGATCACTGCTGGGAGAATGAAGCATGTTTTGGGTGACTATGGTCCCTGGGTGACATAAATGGTTTGCATTCAACTGCTAACCTAAAGTTTGGTGGTTTGAATCCATCCAGCAGCACTGTGGAAGAAAGACCTGGCACTTTGCTTCCATAAAGATTACAGAAACGAAAATCCTATGGAGCAGTTCTGTAACTGCTATGGACTCTGTAACACATGGGGTTACTATAAGCTGGAATCCACTTGACTCCACTGGAAAAGGAGTCTTGTAGCTTATACTTGGTTTCCCGTTGCCCCATGAGCCTTTTCCCTTTACTGATTTTGCTCTGCATTCTTTTACTTTATATATCTTAGCCGTGAGTCCTGTGGGTCCTCCTAGTGAATTGCTGAAACTTGGGGGGGGGGTCTTGGGGATCCCCAACATAACCTGGAACAGCAGGGTAAGGGCTAGTGCTGGGTCTCAGGGTAGAGTGCCCTGAATTTGCACAATTTCTACTTGGGATGATGCATTCAACCATCCTCTAGCAGGATGTCTCTCCCCACTGGAGATCTAACTGTTAATGGTTCTCCTGTCAGGATCCTTCTAGGGTAACTCCAATAAACTATCCTCCAGACAGCAGCTACGACAGACTTCACTTTTCAGTCACTTCATGCGTAATACCACATGGCTTATGCCAGGAGTCAGCTAATTCTGCAGGGTGTATTGAGTCCTAAGAGCCAGGGACAGAGTTTATCTTTTTTTCTTCAAAGAGACTTTCAGACATTCAAGAGCTCAAGATATACAACCATGTATTCTAATTTTAAAAAATTATTCAAGACATTCAACACTGAAGAAGCTGTAGTATAAAATACTAATGCAGTGAGCATTAAAATCCATTAACTATAGTGTTGTAATTTGGTTACAAAATGTAATAATTTCAGGTATCAAAAATTGGTCTATAAAAGTAAAGATTCTAAGAAAAAATTAATATCTTAATAACAACCTGGTCTAAAACTCCAAATTTATATAAAGATTGGAAAGTGAGGATGATAGATAAAACTCTTGCCTTACCATGTGACAAAGTTCAACACTCATTCATGATAAAAACTCTCAGCAAAATAGGAATAGAAGGAAAATTCCTCAACATAATAAACGGCATTTATACAAAGCCAACAGCCAACGTCACCCTAAATGGAGAGAGCCTGAAAACATTCCCACTGAGATCGGGAACCAGACAAGGATGCCCTTTATCACCACTCATTCAACATTGTGCTGGAAGTCCTAGCCAGAGCAATTAGGCTAGATAAGGAAATAAAGGGCATCCAGATTGGCAAGAAAGAAGTAAAAGTATGTCTATTTGCAGATGAGGTGATCTTGTATACAGAAAACCCTATGGAATCCTCCAGAAAACTAGTGAAACTAATAGAAGAGTTCAGCAGAGTATCGGGATATAAGATAAATGTAAAAAAATCAGTTGCATTGCTCTACACCAACAAAAAGAACATCCAAGAGGAAATCACCAAACCAATGCCATTTACAGTAGCCCCCAAGAAGATAAATACTCAGGAATAAATCTTACCAGAGATGTAAAAGACTTATACAAAGAAAACTACAGTACACTTCTGCAAGAAACCAAAAGAGACTTACATAAGTGGAAGAACATACCTTGCTCATGGATAAGAAGACTTAACATTATAAAAATGTCTATTCTACCTAAAGAGATCTATACATTTAATGCAATTTCGATCCAAATCCCAACGACATTCTTTAGTGAGATGGTGAAACAAATCACCAACTTCATATGGAAGTGAAAGAGGCCTCGGATAAATAAGGCATTACTGAAAAAGAAGAACAAAGTGGGAGGCCTTACTTTACCTGAGCAGTCAAAACACCCTGGTACTGGTACAGCAACAGATACATGGACCAATGGGACAGAATTGAGAATCCAGATATAAATCCATCCACGTATGAGCATTTGATATTTGACAAGGCCCCAAAACAGTTAAATGGGGAAAAGACAGTCTTTTTAATAAGTGGTGCTGGCATAACTGGACATCCACCTGCAAAAAAATGAAACAAGACCCATACCTCACTCCATGCACAAAAACGAACTCAAAATGGATCAAAGACCTAAACATAAAGTGTAAAACGGTAAAGATCATGGAAGAAAATATAGGGACAACGTTAGGAGCCGTAATACATGGCTTAAACAGGATACAAAACATTATAAAGAATGTAGAAGAAAAACTAGATAACTGGGAGCTCCTAAAAATCAAACACCTATGCTCATCCAAAGAGTTCACCAAAAGAGTAAAAAGACTACCTACAGACTGGGAAAAAGTTTTTAGCTATGACATTTCTGATCAGCGCCTGATCTCTAAAATCTACATGATACTGCAAAAACTCAACTGCAAAAAGACAATAAACCCAATTGAAAATGGGCAAAAGATATGAATAGACACTTCACTAAAAAAGACATTCAGGTAGCTAACAGATAGATATATGAGGAAATGTTCGCGATCATTAGCCATTAGAGAAATGCAGATCGAAACTACAATGAGATTTCATCTCACTCCAACAAGGCTGGCATTAATCCAAAAAACACAAAATAACAAATGTTGGAGTGGCTGTGTAGAGACTGGAACACTTCTACACTGCTGGTGGGAATGCCAAATGGTACAACCACTTTGGAAATCAATTTGGCGCTTCCTTAAAAAGCTAGAAATAGAACTACCACACGATCTAGCAATCCCACTCCTTGGAATATATCCTAGAGAGATAAGAGCCTTCAGGAGAACAGATATATGCACACCCATGTTTATTGCAGCACTGTTTATAACAGCAAAAAGATGGAAGCAACCAAGGTGCCCATCAACGGATGAATGGATAAATAAATTATGGTATATTCACACAATGGAATACTACGCATCGATAAAGAACAGTGAGGAATCTGTGAAACATTTCATAACATGGAGGAACCTGGAAGGCATTATGCTGAGTGAAATTAGTCAGCTGCAAAAGGACAAATATTGTATAAGACCACTATTATAAGAACTTGAGAAATAGTTTAAACTGAGAAGAAAAAAACATTCTTTTGTGGTTACGAGAGCAGGGAGGGAGGGTGGGAGATGGGCATTCACTAATTAGACAGTAGATAAGAACTACTTTAGGTGAAGGGAAAGACAGCACACAATACAGGGGAGGGCAGCACAATTGGACTAAACCAAAAGCAAAGAAGTTTCCTGAATAAACTGAATGCTTCGAAGGCCAGCATAGCCGGGGCAGCGGTCTGGGGACCATGGTTTCAGGGGACATCTAAATCATGTGGCATAATAAAATCTATTAAGAAAACATTCTGCATCCCACTTTGAAGAGTGGCCCCTGGGGTCTTAAACGTTAGCAAGCAGCCATCTAAGATGCATCCATGAGTCTCAACTCACCTGGATCAAAGGAGAATGAAGAACACCAAGGACACAAGACAATTACGAGCCCAAGAGACAGAAAAGGCCACATGAACCAGCAACTACATCATCCTGCGACCAGAAGAACTAGATGGTGCCCGGCTACAACCGATGACTGCCCTGACATGGAACACAACAGAGAACCCCTAAGGCAGCAGGAGAGCAGTGGGATACAGATCCCAAATTCTCACAAGACCAGAGTTAATGGTCTGCCTGAGACTAGAAGGACCCCGGTGGTCAACGCCCCCAGACCTTCTGTTGGCCCAGGACAGGAACCATTCCCGAAGCCAACTCTTCAGACATGGATTGGACTGGACAATGGGTTGGAGAGGGATGCTGGTGAGGAGATGAGAGAGAGGGTGGAGGGGGTTAGATGCTGGCAAAATGGACACGAAAAAACAGAGTGGAGGGAGAGAGCAGGTTGTCTCATTAGGGGGAGAATAACTGGGAGTATGTAGCAAGGTGTATATGGGTTTTTGTGTGAGAGACTGACTTGATTTGTAAACTTTCACTTAAAGCACAATAAAAATTATTTAAAAACAAAAAATTCTTGCCTTACACAGGGAGGCTTTTTCAAGCCAAATTTCTTGTCTTACATAGGGGAAACTCAATAAAATAACATTTGATAATGAGGGAAATCAGGATAAAGAATGTTGTTGAGAAAGAAAAAGAAAACCACTAGTAGATTAAAAAATAGGATATGTGCATGTGGTGAAGGTTACATATATATTTATGTATAGTCCAAATGGCAAGGGAACACAAAGGAAATAGCATACTTAAAATATATGAAAATGTTCACTATCTGATGTTAAATAGGAAAAAAAGTAGGACACAAAACTGTACCTACAGAATATGCCAATTTTATGAACTTTAAGAGAAGAATAACTGCTGGGTAGTGGGGTTGCCATTAGTCGGAACTGACTAGACAGCAACTGACAACAGTGAAACTGAGGATCACTTCCTGGGACTTTTCTATGCTTCTATTTTCTTATCTCTAAAATAATAACCCTAAATATCTAATCACAGGGGATGCCTTAAACATAACTTAGAAAATTACTTTAAAAACAACATATAATATTACATATTTTCACGACAAAGCCTTCAAAATTTGTAGTTAATGGTGAAAAAGGGAGAAGTGAAAATATACTCTCTTGAAATCATGCAATCTACACTACTGACGTCTACAAATAGTGTTTTACACCTGTATATCATTTCATACTTTAAAACTATTTTCACATTTACCACCTTGTTGATTATCTTCTACGGCAATCTAGTAATGAACAGAATAAGAGATGTCTTTAACACACTCCACAGAAATTGATCATGGAAACAAACCAAAATGAATAGCAGAGCCAGGGCCAATGTTCCCAAGTGCATGTTGAACTGAGCTTACAAAAAATAATATTAAAACCAGAAGAGATCTGTGGGAGTTATGCTTTTGTCTTGATTGCTCATTTTCACGGATCAAGAAATAGAGCCTAAACGGTCACCACCTAAAACATACTGCTTTCTATGAGTTCCAATTTAAAAATAATAGAAAACCACTAGAACCCAGAAAGAAATTAAAGACACTGGTATAACTAAGTAAATTTTGCCAATTTCTAGCTGAATGACTTTGGGCAAAATACATTCCTCTGAATCTCAATTTCTGCCCAGTGGGACCCTTTTCGTTTTGTGCTCCTATTCCTCCTTTCATCCCTTGGATAGTATAATGTTGACAGCACTTGTTTCCCAAAATCCCTCTGCAGTTGCTGATGGTCTTTTAAACAAGCTGTTTACGCTCAGTGATCAAACCAAAAACCAATTTCGCTGCGTCCAATCAATTCGGACTCAGAGCGACCCTACAGGGCAGAGGAGAGCTGCCCCATAGGGTTTCTAAGGCTGTAAATCTCTACCGAAGAGAAGGGCCACATCTTCCTCCGTAGAGCGGGGGGTCGGTTAGCTGGCGAGCACTTAACTACTGCGCCCCTAGGGATCCTTGACGACTATACAACGTCTCCCAAAAAGTTATGGGTTGGCTTTTCAAGACTGCCATCTGGTGGCAAAAGACCTCAGCTACAGGTACCGTTCAGACAAGTAGCCTCCAGAGAGAAGGAATTCATAAACTTCAATACCGTACCTAAAGTGAGAGTAAATGTCAGAAGCAACTGAGGTAGAATGCATCAGGCGTTGAGGCCAACACTCTTATCATGGAAGAGTGTTGATAATTTCAACTAACCAAGTCAAAATAGCTACAGCTTTACTTAGAATTACTCATTAGCCCTGCACCCCCTCAAAAGGCTAACTTCCTGTTTGATGTTTTTAACCCCTTCGCATTTCTTTTTCGGCCGAGTGTGCTAATCATTTGCACAACGCAGGGCCTCCTTTCTTTGAGTACAATGTATTTTCAAAAGCGGGATTTCACTGCCTGAAGTGTTCGTTTTGGCCCAACCTCCTCTTTTTAATCTGAGAAAGCTGAGGCCCTGGGAAGTCAAAGAACCACTCCGGGTTACCACGACCTTTGGTATCTGAGCCAGCCCTAGCACCCCGTGTCCCGACTCACATTCGAACACACCGCTCGCGTCCCTAGGTTAGTGTGAGGATCCAGAGTCCCAAGGGCACATTCGCAGTGTTTTTTTCACTAGCATATTGGTAGCTAACATTCGGGGAAGGCTGGAGCTGAAAAGCTCTGAGGCGGGGCGAGCAGAACTGGGCTTCCCAGGCCTCCAACTCCAGGCATCTGACGCCTCTACCCCACTGAACGCCGACGACTGCGCTCCCGGCCACACATTCCCGCCGAGCGCGTCACCCAGGAATCTTCACCCTCGTGCCCTAGTCGGGCCTTGGCTTCAAACACTCACGCTCAGCCAGCATTGACATCTCGGAGAGTCCGTTACGCCGCGAGCTTTCGGACCTGAACGACTGCGGCGACTCTACTCCGGGCGGGGGGAAAAACCAGAATCGCGGGAGTAGCCAGACAGGCAGATCGGATCGGCAAGGGGGCGCGTACTAGTGACGTCTGTGAAGTGCGACTCGCTCCTGTAACACGGAGCGAGTAGGCGGGGCGCTAGCCGTCTGAGATTGGGGTTGGGGTTGGGGCTGTAAAATGAGAGGGGGAGCTGCGGGGAAGAACGCAGAGCGCAGTTGAGGGTGGTTTGGGGTCAAACGGAGGTGAAGAGAGGAGTATTTTTTCATTCACTTGAACAAATATATTAAATAATTTGATATAATTGAAGCTTTTGTAAGAGGTCTGCCGCAGAACAAGCGGCAGTGTTACTCCAATAAGTATTACCTTAATACTCTTCATGGTTAATTCATCATTGCTAAATGCCAAGTCCGGTGCTTACTGGAAATAAGTCGTAAATTCTGCCCTCAAGAAGCGCACAGTCTAATGAGGAAGGAAATACGTAAAAATCGTCCTTAGGGTCTTTATGGTTTTAATAACGTTGCGTATAAGGAGTTTGGGAAACTTGACTGCACGAGCCGCACACATAAACAGATAAATGGTAGTGTAGAGAAAAACTTGAACACTGTTTCAAGTTAAAACAGAGAGGTTTATTAAGGATTTAAAACAATAACAACTGGGAAAGTATGCAGCCCTTTGAAAATGGAATCAGGTAGTCCTGGGGGCAGTTCCACTACACAAGTATTCTTATGGGGTAAAAAGAGGAACCAAACTATAAGGGAAGACAATTACAGAAAAATCAGTGAATTTGTACTAATCACACTCTGCTTGGTTACTGGTTACTAATAGTATAGTTAGTGATTACAGATAATTTCACAGAATGCTTAAATAATGGTCACAAGATGCTTACATGTATTTTGTCTATCTTGCAAAAATATCTTGTTGGCAACAGCACCAAGACAGCACTCTTCCTGAGTATGTGTATTTTGAGGGGTGCAGATGGTTAAGACCCCCTGGGACATACGGTTTCACATCCTGGTTTTGACCACCAGGAAAAACATAGCTGTTAGTCTAGAAATCCAGATCAAAATTAGATAGCATGGTCAGCGTATTATGCCTCTTTCTCACTGACTGTACTGAAAATTGTCTTCCTGAGATGATAGATAGATAGAGATGCTATATAATCAGATAACTAATTTTGGGGACAATGTTGCCTCTCTTAAAATAGTGTGATGCTGTCAACAAGACATAGGTTCTTTGTTTTCGTTTTTTCCCACCACTACAGCATACACACTGGAACTTGCCTTATCATATTCATCTCCGTATCCATACCAGCACCTAGCAAAATAATTTTGAATATGGCAGGAGTTCCATAGATGTTTATGAAATTTAATTAAAGTTAGCTCCAGGGGAAGGCTTTCTCTGTCTGTTGGCTCTGGAGGAAAGTCCTTTTCATCAATCTTTCCCTGGACTAGGAGCTTCTCCATACAGGAACCCCTGTCTGAAAGGATGCATTCTGCTCCCTATGCTGCTTTCTTGGTGGTATGAGGTCCCCCTGTCTCTCTGTTTGCTTCTTTCTTTTATATCTCAAAAGCGATTGGATTGAGACACAACCCTGTCTTATAGATTTAGTCCTGCCTCATTAACATAACTGCCACCTATCCTACCTCTTTAACATCATAGAGGTAGGATTTACAGCACATAGGAAAATCACAGCAGATGACAAAATGGTGGACAATCATACAATACTGGAAATTATGGTTTAACCAAATTGATACACATATTTTTGGGGGCCACAATTCAATCCATAACAAAGGAGATACTAGTTTAAAATCTGAAAAGGTGTGCATCAAGGGGCTGTCTTTTCACCATACTTATTCAACATGTATGCTGAGCAAATAATCTGAGAAGCTGAAGAAGAACAAGGCATCAAGGTTGGAGGAATACTCATTAACAAATTGCGATACGCAGATGACACAACCTTGGTTGCTGAAAGTGAAAAGGACTTGAAGCACTTACTGAAAAAGATCAAAGACTAGCCTTCAGTATGGATTACACCTCAACATAGAAAAAAACAAAAGTATTGAATATAGCATGGCCTGCCAGAAGAATGAACCAATCTGCCTTGGAAGAAGTACAACCAGAATGCTCCTTAAAAGCGAGGATGGCGAGACTTCTAATGTACTTTGTCTCATGTACTTTGCACATGTCATCAGAAGGGACCAGCCTCTGGAGAAGGACATCACACTTGGTTAAGTAAAGGGTCAGTGAAAAAGAAGAAGACCCTCAACAAGATGGGTTGACACAGTGACCGCAACAACAGGCTCAAACATATCTACTATTGTGACATGGCACAGGGCCAGGCAACGTTTCCTTCTGTTACGCATAGGGTTGCTGTGATTTTGAAACTGACTTGACAGCACCTAACAACAACAACAATCAGTGAATACCTGGTAGGTGAGAGGGATAGGGGGATGCAGTCAATGGAATTTTCACAGCCAAGGCTGGAGGTAGGATAGCAGGATTAAAGTAGGGAGTTGGACTTGTGCAAAATTAGGAAGGCAGGGTCACTCAAGTCTTTCTCAAGATAATTAGCAGCCTGATTATACCAGAGAAAACAGAAGGTATAGAGCAGAGAGTAGTGAATTGATGAGGAAGTCATCATTTTTCAAGCACTACACATGTTGGTATATGACTTTAGGAAGATAGTTTTGTTTCTAGGATAATCAGAAAGATTTAGACAGAAGTTTGGGATGCTGTTGCAATGGTCCTGGTGGTGACAGATAGTCAGAACTAGACTAAGACACTGAGTGGCAGGAATTGGCAAGGAACGATTGAGATGTCATTGTGCATTGTGATACAGTGAGCTGTCTCTCCTGGAAATATTGCTGGAGTCACAAAGGAATGTTGTAGAAGGGACTGTGCATTTGAGTGGGAGGTCAGACTAATCATTTCCAAGATTTGTTCCCACTCCAGCATTCCATGTGTCAGTATCTATATCTATAAATTAGATAGATAGATAGAATAAATTAGATAGATAGATATAGAGTTATAAAAATATAAGGATCATCTTCTGAAAAAAATATTCTTGGGGATTTTTAAAAAATGATAGAATCTTGTTTATATTTTCAAACCATCAACCTAGAGTGGAAACTGCACTTTTTATAAAAGAAGGTGACAACAAGACATTTAGTCTTATTCTTTAATCTCTTAGCAGACCCCTTAGAGCAGTGCTTCTTAAACTTTAATGTGCATGAGAATCACTTGGAGAATCTTGTTACCCTCTTTCTGGAGTTTCGGGCTCAGTAGGTCTGGGGTGGAGCCAGAGGTTCTGCATTTTTAATGCTCTCCCAAGTTATACGGATGCTGATGACCCCTAGACCCTACTTTGCATAGCAAGGCAATAGGCAACCAAATGAACTCAGGGTTAAAATGTGGTCTTTTATATGTATATATATACGCACTCAGGAAAGTACTTTATGAAGAACACCTTTAGATGGTAGCTACAAACTTATTTCAAAATACTTCAAAGAACTGAACTTAGAAGGTATTTGGTAAATCATCTGAGCTAGTCCCCTGCCCTCAGGCAGATGGTTGCTGCTTTTCTATAACTCTGGTGAATCTAAATCTCTTTCTTTACACACACATACACACACACACTGATAAAAACTAGGAGTCCCTAGGTGGTGCAAGCACTTAACATGCTGGGCGGCTAACCAACAGGTGGGAGGTTTGAGTCCGCCCAGAGATGCTTCAGAAGAAAGGCCTGGAAATCTACTTCTGAGAAATCAACCACTGAAAACCCTAGGGGACACAGTTCTACTCTGACACACATGGGATCGCCATGAGTTGGAGTTGATTCGGCAGCAACTAGTTTTTTTTTTTTTAAACACATCCTGAACCATCATAAAGAGGGATTATCATATATTGCATTACATCTTTATGTTATTTTCCGGATATATAACTAAAATTTTATAAAAGGAATAGAAATGGATCTTACCAGTTAAGCTTTCCTCATTTCTAAGAGGCAGTAGCTTGATACTATGCAAAAAAGGCAATCAGAAAACTAGACAGGGTCCAAATTCTGCTAATAAGTTGGGGTGTGACCTTGGACAAGTCATTTCACTTCTTTTTGTATCAGCATTGCAATCTATTCAAAGAGGGAGTTGGATGATCTCCAAGAGAATTATTTTAATCAGAAAAGCATAACCCTGTGATTTGAACATTAAAGAAAGTATAATAGCATAATAGTTAAGAGCTTGAATTCTGAAGCCAGGCTTCCTGGATTCAAATCTTAGTTCTGTCAGTTATAGCTTTGCTAACCTACTGTGTGTCTTGGGCAAATTACTTCAACTTTCTATGCTGCAGTACCTCATCTGTAAAATGGGGATAATAGTACCTTCTTTGTAGAGTTGCTATGGGGAGTAATGAGATGATGCATATTAAGCTCTTAGAATGGCGTCTAGAACACAGAAAGCGCTCAATAGCTACTATAATTTTAAAGAAAAAGGAGGTTAGGATGATTATTTCAACAAATGTTTATTGTTGCAGGCACATAATAAGTTTTAGGCACTGTGCTAGATGCTAGAGTTACAAAGGTTAACAAAAAAATTTGTGATCCCTAACTTCATTGAAATTGCCTTATAACAGGGAAGATAGACATTAACCAAATACACAAAAAATGTAAATTTATAACAGTGATAAATGCTATAAAGGAGCAATACATGAGGCTAGGGAAGACTATAGGAGGGGATTAAATTTAGTGAGGAGAGTCAGAAAATGTTTCCATGAGCAAGTGAGTAGTGAACTAAAACATGGTCTGTTCCAAGAATTTATGTGCCTGGAGTGCAGAGCAAAGGGAAGTATAAGGACCTGGATAAAGCCGCAGAGTTGAGTAGGGGGTCAGTTCTTACAAGGCCTTATGGATTATGATAAGGATCTTGGTCTTTGTCTCAAGAGCTATGGGAAGTCAAAGAAGAATTTTAAGTAGGGGAGTAACATAAGTTATGGTTTCAAAAAGATTCCTATGGCTGCTGTGTGGAGGAGAACAGATTGAAGGGGGTGTGGGTTGGGGAGGAGTGTTTATGGAAAGAACAATCAGGCAAGTTGAAAAATGATGGTAACTTAAACTGTAAATGTGGTTGTGCAAATGAAGATTCATCATTGAATTCAAAAGACATTTCAAAGATAAAATCAATAGGAATGATGATAACCTATGTCGGAAGTATTGAAGGAGAGGAAGATATCAAGAATAACCTCAAGATTTCTGGTTTATATAACTGAAGCTATGGTATTTTGAGTAAGGAACAAAATAAGTTCAGTTTTAGACATTGAGATTGAGGTGCCTTTGAGTATACCATCATCAGTTGGACACGTGAGTCTACAGCACAGACGAAAAGTCTGGTCTTGAGAAAGAAGTTGTGAATCACGTGAATGTAGCTATCAATTGAAGCCATGGGCAGGGATGTTGCACCCCAAAAGAATTAAATTGGCCTATAGCCAAGCTTTGAGAAAGTGTTACAATTAATGGCCAAAAGAGAAGAATGAGTGAGCTAAGGAGAGATAGAAGGAACTGCCTCAGAGATAAGAGGAAAAGCAGGAGAAATAAAAGTTTAAAGAGTGAAGAAATGGTCAATAGTGTTGAAAACAGCTAAGAGACCAAGTAGTACGAGTACCAGTGTATATCCACGTAGCAATGAACCAAGTCTCCCAGACTGGGTGGTTGGGGGAAAAAAACAAAAAAGAGCAATAAGGGGAAATTTAGGATCCTGCAAGACAAAAGAGATCCTACCAAGAAATCAAAGAATACAAATCCCTCTTCCAAATTCAAATAAAAAGAGCTACCATTAAAGAAAGAGCACTGTGCTACACGGAGAACAAGGGGTGCTATTGAACTAGGAATCTTGAAAACTACCTCATAGCTAACAGCCTGTCCATGGAATGAAGAGATAAAAGCAGCCTTCATCTGTCCAAGGCTGCAGTAAGATGAAAACAGAAAATGAGAACCAAAACATTTCAGCTAATGAAAATTCACCCCCTGCAAAACCAGCCACAAAACAGAAAACTGTAACACAATACCCCAAACTGAATTAAATATCCTTAAACAATTATTTGGAAATCATTATATATATGTATTTCAGACTCAAGGTATATACATGTGTATATGTATGTGTGTGTGTGTGTATATATACACATACACAGGTACATGTAGACATACATATATACATATTATATATATTATGTATATATATAATATGTATATATATTGAAGCCATGGGCAGGGATGTTGCAGGACAAAAGAATTAAATTGGTCTACAGTCAGGCTTTGAGAAAGTATAACTATTAATGACCAACAGAGAAGAATGAGTGAGTTAGATATATACATATACACCTAAGTATAAGTTAGGTGCCGTGAAGGAAAATGAAAGAATGCCTGGTCCTGCTGCACCATCCTCACAATCATTGCTATTTGAGTCCATTGTTGCAGCTACTGTGTCATTCCATCTTGCTAAAGTTCTTTCTCTTTTTTTGCTGACCCTCTACTTTACCAAACATGATGTCATGTCCTTTTCTAGGGACTGATCCCTTCTGATGACATGTCCAAATTAAGTGAAACAAAATCTCACCATCCTCACTTATAAGGAGCATTCTGGCCGTACTTCCTCCAAGACAGATTTGTTTGTTCTTCTGGCAGTCCATGGTATATTCAATATTCTTTGCCAACACCATAATTCAAATGCATCAATTCTTTGGTCTTCCTTATTCATGCATAAGCTTTTGCATGCATATGAGGCAATTGAAAATACCATGGCTTGTGTCAGGTGCACCTTAGTCCTCAAAGTGACATCTTTGCTTTTCAACACTTTAAAGAGGTCTTTTGCAGCAGATTTGTCCAGTGTGTCACTTGATTTCTTGACTGCCTCTTCGATGGGCTTTGATTGTGGATCCAGGTAAAATGAAATCCTTGATAACATCAGTATTTTCTCCATTTATCATTATGTTGCTTATTGGTCCAGTTGTGAGGATTTTTATTTTCTCATTAATAACTGAATAAACTCTGAATAACTGCTATTAAGAAAGAGAGAGAGAAAGAAAGGAAGTAAGGAAGGAGGGAGGAAAGAAGGAAAGAAAAAGAGAAAGAAAGAAGGAAAAGCAAGCAAGCAAGCTCCAAACATTTAAAGGTGGGGCATTGGAGAAAATATTCACCAAAAACTCCTGCTGAGGAGCTGGAGCTACTCTGGATACTGAGTGACATTGCATTCAGAAGACTGACTGCACTCCTCCACTTCCTGCCAGGCCCAATAATTTGTGCCTTTTTTTCCCTGGGTCCATTTAGCATAGAGTCCTATTTCCTTATTACTTGGGTCTGCTTACAATACACTTCCCATTACTTAAGGTAACCCAAGGGCACTTTGTTCTTACAGCCAAAAAAAAGTGAAATAATACACATGAGAAAGTGCTTAAGATACGTTAAGAGAGAAAATCAGTATATGAAGTTGTACCTACAGTTTGATCTTCTATGGTTAATTTAGTTGAATTTTAGTAATTTTAAAAGATGTGTATTGAATATAAGGAAACCCTGGTGGTGTAGTGGTTAAGTGCTACGGCTGCCAACCAAAGGGTTGGCAGTTCGAATCCGCCAGGCGCTCCTTGGAAACTCTATGGGGCAGTTCTACTCTGTCCTATAGGGTCGCTATGAGTCGGAATCAACTCAACGGCACTGGGTTTGGTTTGGTTTTATTGAATATAAGTATAAAAAGTAGTACCTTAACTATTAACTAAGGACATTTCTGGTTAGTAAGATTATGGGTTGTTTTCTGATCTTTCTAATCCTTTTTTATTTTTCTCCTGATTATGGGTCATATTTTCCTGATACTTTGCATGCCTGGCAAATTTTTACATCATAGCAGACATTGTGAATGTTAGACTGTTGGGGACGGAGGTTTTCATATTCCTTTAAGTATTTTGGGGCTTTATTCTGGAATACAGTTAAGTTCCATGGGAGCAATTTTATCTGTTCAAGGCTTTCTTTTTAATTTTTGTTAGGTGGGTCCAGAACAGCCTTCCAATTTAGGTGTAATTCAGTCCCACTATTGAGGCAATTCCCTTCTGAGGATTCTGTTCAATATCCCATGCGTTAGGAATTCTTTCTACTCTGGAAACACAAATTATTTTTGGCCCTGTGTAAGGTCTGGGGATTTTTCTGTCTGCTCCTATCTGGTTGCTGTTTTTCCAGTAGTTTCCTCCAGGGAGACCCCTGGAGCTCTCCCTTGGTGTAGTTTTCTTCTCTCTGATACTTAGCCCTGAGAATTCCAGCTGCCTTCACTTTGCTCTGATCAACTCCTTAACTCAGGGAGACCTCTGGGTTCTGTTTGGATTCCCCCTCCCTGTGCTACAGCAGGGCAACTCTAGTCACTAGTAAACTAGGGTAACCGAAGGGCTCACCTCATTCGTTTCTGATCTCTCAGAGACAATGATGTCTGAAAACCATTGCTTTATATACTTTGTTCGGTTTTGTAGTTGTTTAAGATGGAAGAGTAAATCCAGTCTCTAGAGCCCTATCAGGGCCAGAAGCAGAAATTCCTAATACTTTTTGAACATCTCAGATTTTCTACGGCCTGTATATTACTTTTATAGCTATAAAAGTCAAGTCTTTAAAAAGTAGAATTGTCCTGTGCAGTAACTGGCAAATTGGAACCATAGAAATTTTAAGCCCACAAACCAGACTTCACTTTCAACTCAAATTTTTTACTAGAGAAGGCAGACAAAACTGAAGTGACATAAAACAGAAAAATAAGGCATCATGCACTCTGAATAACTGCTATTTAAAACAACAACAACAACAACAAAAAACCTCAAATATTTCAAAGATAATTTTGAATTTCAGTAGAACTGTGTGTATTATACTAGGAGCCCTGGTTTCACAGTGGTTAAGCGCTCGACTGCTAACCTAAAGGTCATCCATTTGAACCCACCAACAGCTCTGTGGAAGAAAGATGTCGCAGTCTGCTTCCATAAAGATAACAGCCTTGGAAATCCTGTGGGGCAGTTCTACTGTCCTACAGGGTTGCTATGAGTTGGAATCAACTCAACAGCAGTGGGCTTGGTTTTTTTGGCATGTATTGTGGAGGCTGGGGGGAAGGGAGCTTGCATGGCAGCTGAAAGAAAAGGAAACCTTTTCTTTTCCATTTGTTTATAGCCAGTTAAGCCTTTGATGTTTGCTGTAGGCCTCTGTGCCCACCCTTTCCCCACCAACATTTTGTAATACATCTCTAATAACACTAAGGATAACTGACTTTGCCACAAAGTCTTTTTTTTCCCCCCCGGTTCTAGAGGGGGAAATGTGCCAATCCAGTTGCTGTTACCCAAAGAATGTTGTTGTTGTTGTTAGTTGCTGTCACATCAGCTCTGACTCATGGCGACCCTATGCACAACAGTGAAAAATGTTGCTTGGTCCTGCTCCATCTTCACCATCATTGGTATGCTCGAGTCTGTTGTTGCGGCTACTGTGTACTATGAATGCTTTCCAACCTCTATCAGACAATATTCTGTTGTGATCCATAGGGTTTTCACTGGCTGATTTTTGGAAATAGATCACCAGGCCTTTCTTTTTAGTCTGTCTTAGCATGGGAGATCTTCAGAAAACTGTTCACCATAGGTGGCCCTACTGGTATTTGAAACGCTGTAGCTTACAGCACCACAGCAACATGCAAACCACCACAGTACAGCAAACTGACAGACGGGTGGTGGACTCAAAGAACAAAAGAGTCATTTTCTTAATTTGCTGACTCATCACTCTGTGGAGGATTTCTGTTCCAACTCCTACCTAAGCCTTCCTTCCATACCATTAGATTTTTTTTTTAATAATTTTTATTGTGCTTTAAGTGAAAGTTTACAAATCAAGTCAGTCTCTCACACAAAAACCCATATACACCTTGCTACCTAAAAAAAAAAAAAAAAACCTTGCTACATACTCCCAATTATTCTCTCCCTAATGAGACAACCTGCTCTCTCCCTCCACTCTGTTTTTTCGTGTCCATTTTGCCAGCTTCTAACCCCCTCCACCCTCTCTCTCATCTCCCCTCCAGTCAGGAGATGCCAACATAGTCTCAAGTGTCCACCTGATCCAAGAAGCTCACTCCTCACCAGCATCCCTCTCCAACCCATTGTCCAGTCCAATCCATGTCTGAAGAGTTGGCTTCGGGAATGGTTCCTGTCCTGGGCCAACAGAAGGTCTGGGGGCATTGACCACCGGGGTCCTTCTAGTCTCAGGCAGACCATTAACTCTGGTCTTGTGAGAATTTGGGGTCTGTATCCCACTGCTCTCCTGCTACCTTAGGGGCTCTCTGTTGTGTTCCATGTCAGGGCAGTCATCGGTTGTAGCCGGGCACCGTCTAGTTCTTCTGGTCGCAGGATGATGTAGTTGCTGGTTCATGTGGCCCTTTCTGTCTCTTGGGCTCGTAATTGTCTTGTGTCCTTGGTGTTCTTCATTCTCCTTTGATCCAGGTGAGTTGAGACTCATGGATGCATCTTAGATGGCTGCTTGCTAACGTTTAAGACCCCAGGGGCCACTCTTCAAAGTGGGATGCAGAATGTTTTCTTAATAGGTTTTATTATGCCACATGATTTAGATGTCCCCTGAAACCATGGTCCCCAGACCGCTGCCCCGGCTATGCTGGCCTTCGAAGCATTCAGTTTATTCAGGAAACTTCTTTGCTTTTGGTTTAGTCCAATTGTGCTGCCCTCCTCTGTATTGTGTGCTGTCTTTCCCTTCACCTAAAGTAGTTCTTATCTACTGTCTAATTAGTGAATGCCCATCTCCCACCCTCCCTCCCTGCTCTCGTAACCACAAAAGAATGTTTTTTTCTTCTCAGTTTAAACTATTTCTCAAGTTCTTATAATAGTGGTCTTACACAATATTTGTCCTTTTGCAGCTGACTAATTTCACTCAGCATAATGCCTTCCAGGTTCCTCCATGTTATGAAATGTTTCACAGATTCCTCACTGTTCTTTATCGATGCGTAGTATTCCATTGTGTGAATATACCATAATTTATTTATCCATTCATCCGTTGATGGGCACCTTGGTTGCTTCCATCTTTTTGCTGTTATAAACAGTGCTGCAATAAACATGGGTATGCATATATCTGTTCTCCTGAAGGCTCTTATCTCTCTAGGATATATTCCAAGGAGTGGGATTGCTAGATCGTGTGGTAGTTCTATTTCTAGCTTTTTAAGGAAGCGCCAAATTGATTTCCAAAGTGGTTGTACCATTTGGCATTCCCACCAGCAGTGTAGAAGTGTTCCAGTCTCTACACAGCCACTCCAACATTTGTTATTTTGTGTTTTTTGGATTAATGCCAGCCTTGTTGGAGTGAGATGAAATCTCATTGTAGTTTCGATCTGCATTTCTCTAATGGCTAATGATCGCGAACATTTCCTCATATATCTATCTGTTAGCTACCTGAATGTCTTTTTTAGTGAAGTGTCTATTCATATCTTTTGCCCATTTTCAATTGGGTTTATTGTCTTTTTGCAGTTGAGTTTTTGCAGTATCATGTAGATTTTAGAGATCAGGCGCTGATCAGAAATGTCATAGCTAAAAACTTTTTCCCAGTCTGTAGGTAGTCTTTTTACTCTTTTGGTGAACTCTTTGGATGAGCATAGGTGTTTGATTTTTAGGAGCTCCCAGTTATCTAGTTTTTCTTCTACATTCTTTATAATGTTTTGTATCCTGTTTAAGCCATGTATTACGGCTCCTAACGTTGTCCCTATATTTTCTTCCATGATCTTTACCGTTTTACACTTTATGTTTAGGTCTTTGATCCATTTTGAGTTCGTTTTTGTGCATGGAGTGAGGTATGGGTCTTGTTTCATTTTTTTGCAGGTGGATGTCCAGTTATGCCAGCACCACTTATTAAAAAGACTGTCTTTTCCCCATTTAACTGTTTTGGGGCCTTGTCAAATATCAAATGCTCATACGTGGATGGATTTATATCTGGATTCTCAATTCTGTCCCATTGGTCCATGTATCTGTTGCTGTACCAGTACCAGGGTGTTTTGACTGCTCAGGTAAAGTAAGGCCTCCCACTTTGTTCTTCTTTTTCAGTAATGCCTTATTTATCCGAGGCCTCTTTCACTTCCATATGAAGTTGGTGATTTGTTTCACCATCTCACTAAAGAATGTCGTTGGGATTTGGATCGAAATTGCATTAAATGTATAGATCTCTTTAGGTAGAATAGACATTTTTATAATGTTAAGTCTTCTTATCCATGAGCAAGGTATGTTCTTCCACTTATGTAAGTCTCTTTTGGTTTCTTGCAGAAGTGTACTGTAGTTTTCTTTGTATAAGTCTTTTACATCTCTGGTAAGATTTATTCCTGAGTATTTATCTTCTTGGGGGCTACTGTAAATGGCATTGGTTTGGTGATTTCCTCTTGGATGTTCTTTTTGTTGGTGTAGAGCAATGCAACTGATTTTTTTACATTTATCTTATATCCCGATACTCTGCTGAACTCTTCTATTAGTTTCACTAGTTTTCTGGAGGATTCCATAGGGTTTTCTGTATACAAGATCACCTCATCTGCAAATAGACATACTTTTACTTCTTTCTTGCCAATCTGGGTGCCCTTTATTTCCTTATCTAGCCTAATTGCTCTGGCTAGGACTTCCAGCACAATGTTGAATGAGTGGTGATAAAGGGCATCCTTGTCTGGTTCCCGATCTCAATGGGAATGTTTTCAGGCTCTCTCCATTTAGGGTGACGTTGGCTGTTGGCTTTGTATAAATGCCGTTTATTATGTTGAGGAATTTTCCTTCTATTCCTATTTGCTGAGAGTTTTTATCATGAACGAGTGCTGAGCTTTGTCAAATGCCTTTTCCGCATCAATTGATAAAATCATGTGATTCTTGACTTTTGTTTTATTTATGTGGTGGATTACAGTAATTGTTTTTCTAATGTTGAACCATCCCTGTATACCTGGTATGAATCCCACTTGGTCATGGTGAATTATTTTTTTGATATGCTGTTGAATTCTAGAGGCTAGAATTTTGTTGCGGATTTTTGCGTCTACGTTCATGAGGGATATAGGTCTGTAATTTTCTTTTCTTGTGGTGTCTTTACCTGGTTTTGGTATCAGGGATATGGTGGCTTCATGGAATGAGTTTGGTAGTATTCCGTCCTTTTCTATGCTTTGAAATACCTTTACGTATAGTAGTAGTCATGTTAACGCTTCTCTGAAAGTTTGGTAGAACTCTGCAGTGAAGCCGTCCAGACCAGGGCTTTTTTTAGTTGGGAGTTTTTTGATTACCTTTTCAATCTCTTCTTTTGTTATGGGTCTATTTAGTTGTTCTACCTCTGTTTGTGTTAGTTTAGGTAGGTAGTGCATTTCTAGGAATTCATCCATTTCTTCTAGGTTTTCAAATTTGAGTATAGTTTTTGATAGTAATCTGATATGATTCTTTTAATTTCAGTTGGGTCTGTTGTAATATCGCCCATCTCATTTCTTATTTGGGTATTTGCTTCCTCTCCTGTTTTTCTTTTGTCAGTTTGGCCAGTGGTTTATCAATTTTGTTGATTTTTTCAAAAAACCAGCTTTTGGTCTTGTTAATTCTTTCAATTGCTTTTCTGTTTTCTATTTCATTTAGTTTAGCTCTGATTTTTATTATTTGTTTTCTTCTGGTACCTGTGGGTTTCTTTTGTTGCTCTCTTTATATTTTTTCAAGTTGCAGGGATAATTCTTTGATTTTAGCCCTTTCTTCTTTTTGAATGTGTGCATTAAAAAAAAAAAAAGTGCATTAATTGATATAAATTCACCCCTGAGCACCGCTTTTGCTGTGTCCCAAAGGTCCTGACAGGAAGTGTTTTCATTCTCATTGGATTCTCTGAATTTCCTTATTCCATCCTTACTGTCTTCTATAATCCAGTCTTTTTTGAGCAGGGTATCGTTCAATTTCCAAGTGTTTAATTTCTTTTCCCTGATTTTCCTGTTATTGATTTCCACTTTTACGGCCTTATTGTCAGAGAAGATGCTTTGTAATATTTCAATGTTTTGGATTCTACTAAGGCTTGCTTTATGGCCTAATATGTGGCCTATTCTAGACAATGTTCCATGTGCACTAGAAAAGAAAGTATAGTTGGTTGCTGTTGGGTAGAGTGTTCTGTATATGTCTACGAGGTCAAGTTGGTTGATTGTGGTATTTACTGTGTCTTTATTGAGCTTTCTGGATGTCCTGTCCTTCACCAAAAGTGGTGTGTTGAAGTGTCCTACTGTAATTGTGGAGCTGTCTATCTCACTTTTCAATGCTGATAGAGTTTGTTTTATGTATCGTGCAGCCCTGTCATTGGGTGCATAAATGTTTAATATGGTTATATCTTCTTGGTGTATTGTCCCTTTAATCATTACATAGTGTCCTTCCTTATCCTTTCTGATGGATTTAACTTTAAAGTCTATTTTGTCAGAAATTAATGTTGCCACTCCTGCTTTTTTTTTTTTTGATTGTTGTTTCCTTGATATATTTTTTCCATCCTTTGAGTTTTAGTTTGTTTGTGTCTCTAAGTCTAAGGTGGGTCTCTTGTATACAGCAGATAGATGGATCTTGTTTTTTAATCCATTCTGCTACTCTCTGTCTCTTTATTGGTGCATTTAGTCCATTTACCTTCAGGGTAATTACGGATAGGTATGAATTTAGTGCCATCATTTAGATGTCTTTTTGTGTGTGTTGTTGACAGTTTCTTTTTCCCACTTGATTTTATATGTTGAGTAGATTTTCTTTATATATTGTCCTTTCATCCTATTTGTTGTTGTTGATTTTTTTTCTGCTGAGTCTATATTTTTCCCTCGTATTTTATTTTAATGAGTGGGATAGTTTGTTTCCTTTATGGTTACCCTATTATTTAACCCTATTTTTCTAAATTTAAAACTAACTTTTATTTCTTTGTATCGCCATATCTTCCTCTCCAGATGGAAGGTCTATGATTACAGTTCTTAGTCCCTCTTTATTATTTTAATGTTGTCTTCTTTTATATAGTAACATCGCTGGTACCCTGTTTTGGGCTTTTTTTTTTTTTTTTTCTCTGTCTGAGTTGACTTCTGGTTGCTCTGCCCAGTGTTCTAGTCTTGGGTTGATACCTGATATTATTGATTTTCTAACCAAAGAACTCTCTTTAGTATTTCTTGTAGTTTTGGTTTGGTTTTTACGAATTCTCTCAACTTGTGTTTATCTGGAAATGTCTTAATTTCACCTTCATATTTAAGAGACAGTTTTGATGGATATATGATTCTTAGCAGGCAATTTTTTTCCTTCAATTTTTCAAAATATGTCATCCCATTGCCTTCTTGCCTGCATGGTTTCTGCCAAGTAGTCGGAGCTTATTCTTATTGGCTGTCCTTTGTAGGTGACTGTTCATTTATCCCTCGCTGCTCTTACAATCCTCTCTTTATCTTTGGTTTTGGCCAGGTTGATTATAATATGTCTTGGCGACTTTCTTTTAACATCTATTTTTATGTGGAGTTCCATGAGCATCTTGGGTAGATATCTTCTCATCTTTCACAGTATCAGGGAAGTTTTCTGCCAACAAACCTTCAACAATTTTCTTTGTATTTTCTGTTATCCTTCCCTGTTCTGATACTCCAATCACTCGTAGGTTATTTCTCTTGATAGAGTCCCACATGAGTCTTAAGGTTTCTTCATTTTTTTAAATTCTTTTATCTGATTTTTCTTCAAATATATTAGTGCCAAGTGATTTATCTTTGAGTTCAGAAATTCTAGCTTCTACTTGCTCAATTCTGCTCCTCTGACTTTCTATTGAGTATTTAATTCTGTAATTTTATTATTAACCTTCTGAATTTCTGATTGCTGTCTGTCTATGGATTTTTCCAGCTTATTCAAGTTTTCATTATGTTCCTGAATAATCTTTCTAATTCCTTCAGTTGCTTTATCTGTGTGTTCCTTGGCTTGTTCTGCATATTGCCTCATTTCCTTCCTGATGTCTTGAAGGGTTCTGTATATTAAACTTTTGTATTCTGCATCTGGTAATTCCAGGAATGCACTTTCCAGGAAGATCCCTGGATTCTTTGTTTTGAGAGCCTGTTGAGGTGATCATGGTCTGTTTCTTTATGTGAGTTGGTATTGACTGTTGTCTCCGAGCCATCTATAAGTTATTGTATTAGTTTATGCTTGCTTACTGTGTCGTAGCTGCTTGCTTTGTTTTGGTATACCCCTATGGGTTGCTTGAGTGAGCTAGCTTGATTATTTTCACCTTTGGAGCTCTGGCTAGAGCTGTTATCCGGTATATCAGTCTAGGGGTCCCTTCAGTTTTCTTGTATGAATTCGGCTCAGGTTTCCAGTAGCTGATCATCAAGTATGTGGTACAGGCTCTGTCCTACAGTCTTAGAGGGGCAGGGGTGATTGGCGTATATACCAGTATCTGATTGCAGCAGGGGCTCACACTCTGAACATGGCAGGGGGCTGAGAACTGACCCGTAAGTGTCTCTGTGGAAAACGTGTCTCTGTTCCCTAGAGCGTGCTGGTGGGTGGGTTCTGCAGGGGGACCACGGGCACCCAAAGTTTTTTGTTGTAAGGACTGGGAGGTACCAGTTATCTTTAGACCCCTGTCGCGGGTGACTGGGTGACCTGAGTGGAGCTACCAGTCCTTAGGTCCCTGTTGTGGGTAGGCGAGGACCTTGTTTAATAGACAAAGCTCTGTCAAACATCAAACACCCACCTCTCCACCACACAGCTGAAATGGTTGGAGTTTGCCATCAAGGGCCTATTCTCCTGAAATAGGCCCACACAGGTCCATGCAGAAGGGAAAGGTGCTCAAGGTCCACGGACGGTTTATGCCTGGACAGGAGCCGCTTCTGTCCTGTGTTCCGCCAGTTAATGGAGCTAGCAAATTATCTTTTCCCCCCAGTTGCAAATTTTTTCCTTCCTCAAGGCCAGGAGGATGGCTCTAGGTGCTCACAAGGGTCTATCTCAGGCATAGGGATTCAGCCACTGAGGCCGGCTTGGGGGCATGGGTGCAGTAAAATATACACAAGTACTTAGCTTTTGCCAAGAGCGTCCTCAGGTTCCGGCGGTGTGAGTGGGCTGTGTGGCTGGCTGCTTCTCCCTGAGAAAACTGCTGCGGAACGCTAGTACCAGCCTGCCGCTGCCTCTGCCACTCCAGAAATGGTGCCTGAAGGCTCCCCGCGATTCAGGTCTGGTAACTCCGCTCCACTTCTGAACAGCCCCTTCCTCCCCCTGCCCCTCAGTTCGCTGTCTAAGCTTGCCTTTGATGCTCAGGGTGCCCAGCTTGTCACAAATATATTCATTTCACTTATTTTTTCAGGTCTTTGTTGTAAAGAGGGCTCGACGGAAGCATCTGTCTATTCCACCATCTTGGCTCCAGCTCCTCCATACCATTGGTTTTGCTAAGAGAAAAGCCTGCCCGTTCCGAGTTCCAATACACTAGAAATGGGTGATGGATAGCATGTCTTGTTTAGGTTTATTTACCATTCCCGTGGGAAGGGAAATATCGGATTTTGTTAGGTTGTTTCCCCTGCAATCTGCTTAAACTTTATCCAATTTCTATTGTTTATGCCTCTGGGGAAACTATTCTCAGGGGGTGTTATTCTGAGTCAGAAGGACTTGTCAGTGATACTGTTTTTGTTAAGATCAACTTGCCCAGTTAATACGAACTCAGGACTCTTATCTTGTAGGCTTCCTGTAATGGTTTTCTTGTCCTCCCATCCAATCTTTGTTATAGAAGCTCAAAGTAGAATGACAAAATCTAACCAAGGGCAGTGTATGAAGAGAAGACTCTACCTTGATCCCAGCTCAGAAGTGCCTTCTGGTTTTCTGGTAGTTCTGACCTGAGATTCACCCTCTGTGCATACTTCCTGTCAAGTGTTACGACATCAAGTTTTAGCCTTCACAAAAGGGCTGTGAAAATCTGTAAAGCTCAACAACCAAAAATCCTGTCCAAAGATCTAAATGAACATTATGATGTCAGAGGAAAAAAAAATCTGATTTCCTCACTGTCTTATAATTGTTTTCTTCATTGTTTTAAATTAGGCTTCTCTAAAGGTCTCTGGGTGGTGCAAATAGTATGCGTTCCACTACTAACCTGAAAGGAGCTATGCTCGTGCAACGAACCTACCTAGTGGTACCTCAGGAAAAAGACCTGGAGATTGTAAAGATTACAGTCTGGAAAACCATATAGGCAGTTCTACTCTGTCACATTGGGCCTCCATGAGTCAAAAATTGACTCAATGGTACTAACAACACTAACCTAAAGATTGGCAATTCAAACCCACCTAGTGGCACTACTTTTTAGTATGGACCCTGGGTGGTGCAAACTATTTGTGCTCAACCACTAATCTAAACTTTTTAGTGGGAGTTCGTGGTTGGTGCAAATAGTTAATGCACTCAGCTCCTATCTGAAGGTTAGAAGTTAGAGTCCACTTGGAAGCCCCTCAGAAAAAAGGATTGGTAATCTACTTCAGAAAAAAGCAGCCACTGAAAACCCTATGGAGCACAGTTCTACTCTAACACACATCAGGTTGCCATGAGTCAGAACTGACCTGATAGAAAAAAAAATTTTTTTTTTTTTTTTTGATGGCAACTGGATTTTGGGGTTAACTTTTTAATGAGACAATGACGTTTTAGTTTCTTACACCTGGAGATCTTTTCAGGTGGCAGCAGGTAGTGAAGACGAAGAGTAGTGCCCCTGCCAGAGGTGGGAGTAAGGGTGGGGAGATGCATGCAAAAGAAAGGAATAGAGGTACAGTGGGAGTTGGGATGAAGAAAGTAGAGATGGAATGGTGACTGAGTTAGTCGCCCACTTGGGAGTATTTCTAGACCTGAGCTGCTGGTTCAGGATGTGTGTCCTAAGAGTTAGAAAGTATGGTGGAAGGCAAAGACTTTACCATAGTGGCTATGGGTGCATATTTTGGAATCACCTAAGGTGAACTCCTGAACCTTGCTATTGGCTCTCCCTTGCCCTTTCTATAGTTTTGTCAGTGGGTGGAAGATTTCTTTCTAGCTTCTGCTGCTCTCCAGGTTAGCAGTCCCTGATCCACAGTAGTCTGTCCTTCCTAGGTTGATTTTCCTTGATGTCGTAATGAACATAATGAGCTCCACAGTTGGAGAGTTTAAATTCTGGTTCTGCCACTTGCAAGTTTCTTCCCCTCTCTGATTCCTCATCTGTTACTTCATGGGGTTGTTTTAAGGATTAATTGAGACAACACATGGAGATGCCTTGTGAGCTATAGTGCTATAATACTGCAAGTGGCCACAGCTGTTTGCCCTGAGAATTATGAGCAGCTCTTTGGGCCTCGTATGCTCGATCTCTGTTCTTTTATGTCTTGCTTTCATCTTCCTCTGCCACTGTGTGACCTTGGACAGGTTACTAAATTTCCTATGTCTCATTTTCTACATTTATATAATTAGGATAATAGTGGTACCTGTCTCAAAGTGTTGTGATGATGGTTAACTGAAGTGATACATATAAAGTAGTCTAAAAACAGTGCCTAGCATGGAGAAGGAACTCAACAAACGGCTTTGTCTGTATTTGAGTACACAGTTTTTTTTTGTTTAGTTTAGTTTTTTAACTACATACGAAGGCCATTGTCATGAGTCATCCACAGTAAGGATCTTAGTATGGCTAACTGATGGGAGAGGCTCCTGGGGGTAGTGGTGTATCCTTGGTTATAGAACCCCTTGAAATAATAGACCTGTTTAAAAAAAAAAAATTATTATTTTTTTTAGGCCAGTAACTAGGGGTGCAGACTTAGGAGGTGGTGAAAAGGAGACCATGATCATAGAGAACAAATATTCACATTCTATTTTAAGGAAATTTCTGTATATCCTTTAGAACCTTTTTGATTTACACAGAGTTAACTCATTTGGAGGTCCCTTTAAAAATCTTTAAGGGAGAAATTTGCTAAATGAATAAAACAATTTGCAAACTATAGGCAGCCAGTGGTTTTTAATTCAATTTTTAAAAAGTGTGTTTAGTAGTCTCCATACACATGGAAACCCTGAGGCATAGTGGTTAAGTGCTATGGCTGCTAATCAAGAGGTCGGCAGTTCAAATCTGCCAGGCGCTCCTTGGAAACTCTATCGGGCAGTTCTACTCTGTCCTATAGGGTCACTATGAGTTGGAATTGACTCGACGGCAGTGGATTTGGTTTTTGGTTTGGTATACACATACACAGAGCTCTGGTAGCACAGTGGTTAAGAGCTTGGCTGCTAATCAAAATGCCAACAGTTTGAATTTACCAGCCAATCCTTGGAAACCCTGTGGGGCAGTTCTACTCTTATAGTGTCACTATGAGTCGGAATCTACTCGACAGTAACGGGTGTTGTTATTGGTGTGTGTGTGTATATGTATATATATACATATAGTTAGTTTTGTTGTTGTCAGTTGCTGTCAAGTCAGTCCACGGCTCATGACAACCCCATGTGTTACAGTATAGAACTGCTCCATAGGTTTTTTCTTGGCCATAAATTTTTCCGAAGCAGTCCACCAGGGCTTTCTTCCATGGAAGGCACTGGATGGGTTTGAACCGGCAACCTTTAGGTTAGCTGCTGATTGCAAACTGCTTGCGCCACCCTGGGCTCCTTATATAGTTAGCGTGATCCTTAAGGTTGTGTGTCAACTTGGCCGGGCCATGATTCTCAGTGGTTTGGCAGTTTTATGATGTAGTCTGGCAGTCATATGATAATGTGATCAGCTCCATGATGAAATCTGGTATAATGTGATCACCTCCCTGAAGGACAGTGATGAAGGAAATCCCCCCAGTGGGCAGAACTTCAAGCAGTGCACCTAGTTGTTCACTTTGCTTGGAAGGAGAAATGGCCAGATTTGTGATTGTGTACTGATTCATGGGTGGTGGCCAGTGGTTTGGCTGGATGATCAGGGACTTGGAAGGAACATGAGTGGAAAATAGGAGAAAAGGAGGTATGGGGAAGAGGTATGTGGATAGACCTCTCTGAATCGCCCAAAGACGTGAAGATATTTGTATCTCGTGTGAATGCTCACCAAAAGGTGACCTCAGCAGAGGAGGATTTTAACAATCAAGTGGATAGGATGATACATTATGTGGGAATCAGTCATCCTCTTTCTAAGCCACTCCCTATGGGCTCATGTACAAAGTGGCCATGGTGGCAGGGATGGAGGTTAAGCATGGGCTCAGCAGCATGAACTTCACACACCAAGGCTGACTTGGCTACAGTCACTGCCAGCAGCAGAGATCAACACTGGATCCCCAATATGGTACGATTCCTCAAGGTGATCAGCCAGCAACCTGGTGGCAGGTTGATTATGTTGGATCACTTCTATCATGGCAAGGGCAGCATTTTGTTCTTACTGGAATAGACACTTACTCTGGATATGGATTTGCCTTCCCTGCACATAACGCTTTTGCCAAAACTACCATCTGTGGACTTACAGAATGCCTTATGCACCGTCATGGTATTCCACACAACATTGCCATGGATTAAGAGACGCACTTCACAGCAAATGAAGTGCAGTAATGAGCCTATGCTCATGGAATTCACTGGTCTTACCATGTTCCCCATCATCATGAAACAGCTGGCTTGATGGAACAATGCAATGGCCTTCTAAAGACACAATTACAGTGCCAGCTAGGTAGCAACACCTTACAGGGTTGGGGCAATGTTCTCAGGAGGCTGTATATGCTCTAAACCAGTGTCCAACATATGGCGCTCTTTCTCCAGTAGCCAGGAATCATGGATCCAGGAATCAACGTGGAAATGGGAGTGGCACCACTCACTATTACCTCTACTGACCCATTTGCAAAATTTTTGCTTCCTGTCCTCACAACCCTATGCTCTGCAGGTCTAAAGGTCTTAGTTCCAAAGGGATGAATGCTCCCACCTGAAGACACATCACTGATTCCATTGAACTGGAAGTTAATGATGCCACCTGGCCACTTTGGGCCCCTTATGCCTCTGGATCAACAAGCAAGGAAGGGAGTTACCATATTGGTTGGTGTGATTGATCCTGATTTCCAAGAGGAAATCAGATTGATATTACACTATGGAGGTAAAGAAGAATGTGTCTGGAATGCAGGAGATCCCTTACGGCGTCTGTCAGTACTATCATGCCCTGTGATTAAAGTCAGTGGAAAACTACAGCAACCCAATTCTGACATGATTACTAATGGCCCAGACCCTTCAGGAATGAAGATGTGGGTCATTCCACCAGGCAAAGAACCACAACCAGCTGAGGTGCCTGCTGAGGACAAAAGGGAATACAGAATGGGTGGTGGAAGAAGGTAGTTCTAAATACCAGTTATGACCACGTGATCAGTTGCAGAAACAGGGGCTGTAATTGTTGTATTTCTTCCTTGCATGTGTGCACCAAGTATTTTTGTTTTCTTATAAAGTATAAGATGTAAATAGGACTAGTGCATTTTTGGTTGTACTCGTGTTAGTTGTATCATGTTAGGCACAAGTATGACTTTATGTAATTGTGTTTATTCAGAGAATATGTATGGTTTAAAGAGATGTATACAGAAGCCAAATTGACAATGGGTGGACTGTGATCATTAAGGTTGTATGTCAACCTGGCTGGGCCCTGATTCTCAGTTGTTTAGCAGTTATGATGTAGTTTGACAGTCGTTTAATGATGTAATCACTTACATGATGAGATCTGATATAATGTGATCACCTCCATGATGGGATCTGCTGTGAGCAGCCAATCACTTGAAAGGAAGTTCTTTGAGGGTGTGGCCTGCATCCATTATAGGTGGATTTTCAGCAAGCCTCTCAGGCTTTTGCTCACTTTGGATTCTGCCGCCAGCTCCTGTTAGTCTGAGCTCCAGCTCTTAGAACTTCAGCTAGTAGCTTGCCTGCCAATCTTGGGATTCATCAGCTTCTAGGATCTGGGTTTCGGGTTCATCAGCCCCTGCAGCTACGTGAGTTGGGAGAAATCTCCAGCCTGACCCATGGACTTGGGACTTTCCAGCCTCTACAACCGCGTAAGCCATTTCCTTGATGTAAATCTCTCTCTGTCTCTGACTCTCTGTCTCTCTCTCTATATATATACGTATGTATATATAGAGAGAGAGAGATGCTTCACTGTTCTGCTTCTCGAAAGAGCCTAAGACAGTTAGTATATGCATAGAAAAATTTTGAAAGACTATATTCCAAACTGTTAATACTGGTATTTGCAGAGGGATAGGAGAAAGAATTACAGAGAACTTTTATTTTCTACAGTACATATTCCTATATTGTCAGACTTTTTAAATAATAAGTATATATTATTCCTTTATTATAACAGAATAACTTAAAGTGTATTATATTTATTAATATGTGAAAAAGGGCATGCTCTCTTTAAAAGCATCTGAATGTGAAATGGATATAAGGGTCATGCCTGGAAATTTAACTCTGTCTTCTCTACTCGATACCAGGTGTGCCAGCAACCTGTTTTAGCTGCAGATGACAGAAATCTCTCAACATTTTGGAAATCACTTGACAATTTAGGGTACCCCTGAGGTGGAAACGTGAGTTTGGAACTGCTGGGAATGACAATCATCTGGTGCAGCCAGTAGGCATCCCAATGATTATAGTTGGGGTCTGTAATCTGACACATATAGGGTCACCGTGAGTTGGAGTCAACTCAACAACAACTGGTTTGGTTTTGGTGAGAGCACTTAAAGATTATTAAAGGTTTCAAAACCTAGGTAGTTCTTTAACTCTCCTGGGAGTACACTACTTAAATATTCGTAGTTATTAGGTGCCATTGAGTCAGTCCTGACTCATAGCAATGCTATGTATAACAGAACAAAACACCGCCTGGTCCTGCATCATCCTCACAATCGTTGTTATATTTGAGCTCATTGTTGCAGCCACTGTGTCAATCCATCTCATGGACGTCTTCTCTTTCACTGACCCTTTACCTTACTAAGCATGATGTCTGTCTTCAGGGACTGATCCTTCCTGATAATATGTCCAACGTGAGATGAAGTCTTGCCATCCTCACTTTCAAGGAGCACCCTGGTTGTATTTCTTCCAAGACAGATTTGTTCGTTCTTCTGGAAGTCCATAGTATATTCAATATTCTTTACTAACACCATAATTGAAAGGGATCAATTTTTCTTCGATCTTCATTATTCATTGCCCAGCTTTCACATGCATATGAGGCAATTGAAAATATCATGGCTTAAATGTAAAAAAAAAAAAATTTTTTTTTGTATCTAATAATGCTACTAATGTTATATTTATTTTTTTTAACAGCTGTAATTTCCCTTAAAAGCAAAGTTGGAGAGAATGCAGGTTTAACCATCTTTTCTTAGTTGAACATTTTATTGAGATAATTGTAGATTCATATGCAATTGTAAAAAACTTTACAGAGAGATTATTATCTGCCCTGTTTCCCCTAGTGGTAACATTTCATAAAACTATAGTATAATATCACAACCACGATATTGACATTGATACATTTTACCAATCTTGTTCAGATTTTATCAATTTTACTTAGACTCTTTTGTGCGTGTGTGTGTTTGTGTGTATGCATGTGTGTATTAAGTTATAACCAATTTTATCACCTGCACGGATTTGTGTATTCACCATCACAGTCAAAATACTGAAGAATTCTATCACCACTAGGAGCTCTCATGTTACCCTTTATAACCATAACCCCTTAGCCTCTCTCGACCACTAGTCTGTCCTTCATGTCTAAATTTTTGTCATTTCAAAAATGTTACATATATAGAGTCATACAATATGTAACCTTTTGGGTTTTTGTTTTTTTTTAACTCAGCATAGTTTCCTGTAGATTCATCCAAGTTGTTGTATATATATATAAATCGTTTGTACCTTCTTCGTCGCTGAGTAGTATTCCATAGTATGGATTTACTAGTTTGTTTAACCAATAGCCTGTGAAAGAGCATCTAGACTGTTTCCAGGTTTTGGCTATTACTATGAACATTCACGTACGAGTTTTTGTGTGAACATAATATTCACTTCTCTGGGATAAACGCCCAAGAGTACAGTCACTGGGTCATATGGGAATTGCATGTTTAGTTTTATAAGAAACTGTTGAACTGTTTTCCAGAGTAGCCATGCTATAGTACATTCCCATCAGTAGTATATGGGTGATCCAGTTTCTCAGCATCCTCTCCAGCATTTAGTGATGTCACTATTTTTTATTGTAGCCATTCTGATGGGTATGTAGTGATATCTCATTATGGTTTTAATTTGCATTTCCCTGATGGCTAATGATATTTAAATATTTTCTTGTGCTGATTTGCCATCTGTGTATCCTCTTTGGTGAAATGTCTGTTCATGGCTTTTGCCCATGTTTAGCCACTTTTTAAACGTTAATTCCATCTGTAGAAAGTCTAGCCACATGAATCAAGCAGCCATAAGCAAGTACCACTTTATGTTTGTTAACAGCATAAGGAGAGGTGGAGGGGTTGTCAAGAAGATCTATGCCATTTCTACTCTCTAGCTTATTCCTTCATTAGAGAATTAAAGACATCTTGAACTGATGGGATCAGATTCTAAGACACTGAGTAGGCCTCATTTTCTAGTGGTCAGGGTCAGGTTGTTATGGAAGGAGTGCTGGGGGTATTAGAAAACCCAGGTGGAATGAAACTGGTGCAGTTGGTATTTCTAAATCATAAATTATTTAATCTGGTTGAATCCTTTTTATTCTCTCTAAAATGGGGATAATGATATTTACTTTGTGGTTGGCTAGAGTATTATTAACTGAGATAGTGTGTTTTAGAAATCTAGTACTGAACTTCCATATTTTTGACACCCAAATAACGCAGGAAGGAGGACTGGATGATAAGGAAGGGGGTTGGGGAAATAATCTCCATGGTACAGGAAAGGGCTAGACTAGCCTACATAGGTGCTGCATTTGGCAAGAAGTATTAAATGCTCTTTATTCAGAATTATCTAGGGATTGGTTTCAATAGCATCCTTTAGATTTCTCCAGTTGTGCAGCTGAGTGGGTTCCCTTTCTTGCCCCAATTTCCCAAATCCATCACCTTTTGCTAAGCTTCATCTCAGTGAGAGCCAAGAGTTTGGTAAAAGCAGAAAGTATGTTCCAGGAAAGTAGGAAAGGGGCAGGGGCCATCTTTCTATCACATTCTTACGTAGGAAAAGCAAGGCACGGGATAAAAGGTGATTGTCCTGGGTGACTTTAGTGACTTTCCAGGTAGAGCCTAGTCTAAATGCACACAAATTACTATTGAAATTGCAGGCCCTGAAAATAGTTTCTGGCTGTTAGACCTCATGACTTCTCATCTTTATTAGTTGGTTCTGACTGTATGGTGAGACAGGGAGGTGACAAATATTAAGCTTTCTTTCTAGGTCCTAGGCTCTATATTTGTACAAAAGACAAGCAAATATCCAAACACCTAGAAACCCAGCTTTTAGCAATTGATTTTCCAGCTTACTTTGTGGTTGCTGTTGTTAGTTGCTGCCAGGGAAAGCTTATGTATGACTAAAACATTGCCAGGTCCTGCGCTGTCTTCACAATTCTTGGTATGTTTGAGTCCATTGTTGTGGCTATAGTGTCAATCAATCTCATTGAGGGTTTTCTTCATTTTCGCTGATTCTCTACTTTAACAAACATGATGTCCTTTTTTAGCAACTGGACTTTCTTGATATTCAAAGTAAGCGAGTCAAAGTCTTGCCATCCTTGCTTCTATAGCTATTTAATTTGTATTATTTGAATTTTATTTAGGTATTTAAAAAATTTATACTTTCCCTCATACAAAAAAAGTTGAGGTGACTTATAAAAATACATAGAATATAGATATTTTAATTGGAAGAAACCAGGTCAAAGGAAAAATATGGAAGGAAAAATAAGTCAAGGGTAAAGGTAGCATGTAGAAATATATACTATAAAAGAGAGCTAAAGGTTAAAGGTTAGGTGCAAACTTGGTCTTGAGCTTCCTAGAAGCCAATGCAAAGAAAATATTATTTAATACTAAATAGTAGTAATATCAATAATAATAATATTTAACATTTATTATTACTGTGTAGCAGATGCTGTTCTAAATGCTTTATATGTATTATCTCATTTACCCTTTATAAAATCTCTGTGAGGTGCATGATGGTATAGCCCCCCTTTTACAGATGAGAAAACTGAGGCACAGAGATAGTAACTTGCCCAAGTTTATGCAGGTAGTAAGAGCCAAGAATTAAACCCAGGCATTCTGATTCCAGAGCTGAAATTAATATTTTAATAATTGATTATTGTCACTATAAAGGGAAGGTTGCCCCCGTGGATTGCGGGTTTCTCCTAAAAGGTGATGTTATTTACTCTATCTGTCTCTCTGTGTTTCTTCTCCTCTTTTATGAGGATAGCACTCAGACTGGATTAGGACCCATTCTATTTCTGTATAACTTCATGTTAACTGATAACATCCTCAAAGAACTTATTTCCAAATAAGGTCATATTCACAGGTACTAGGGGTATGTTTACTTCCACATATCCTTTGGGACAATTTAATCCATAACAGGGGGTCTAGAATCACAAGTCCCCAAAACCCAATAAACATTGACAAAGGGGCAGAACCTTGATTTCTGGACCCATATTCCCTAACAGCTAACATTCAGAAAAGGGTCTTCTATATTACCTTAGATGAAAACATTTAGTAAAGCTGATACGTTCAATTTAAGAAGGATTTTAGTTTAAGACAATCATTAAGCACTTTCAAGTCTTTCCCTCAGAACCCAACTCTCTTTAAATAGCAAAACTCTTTGCAAGATAAAGACTATCCATCAACTTAGAAGGAGTTTTAAGAAAGAGATTTGGAAATGAGTGGACAGGAGAGGGCTGTTTCTTTCTTGGTAGACATATCTCCCAACTTGCCCCTTCACAGGGCTGAAGAGCCATTTCTCTTATAATTGGCAATTGATTCTTTACTGAAATGTTAGTTTAGAACTTTAAATAATCTATTAATCAGTCCCCTATCCAAGGTACACAAGTGTAAGGAAAGAAGAGACTGAAGATGGGGTGGGGGTTCGACTAAGAAAGTAAATATAGGTCTCCATCCAGTGTCTCCTTCCTGTAATGTATTCTCCTTGATCACTAAGACAAGCCATTCCAGTTGCCTGGACCAGAGGAGAAGTACCCGGTAAGGCTGGATATAGAAAGTTATAAGTTTAAAAAAAAAAAAAAGGGAGGGCTAAAGGGAGGAAATGGAGAGAATGGGCACTTTAGGGAGATAAATCAAATGGCTGATTGCTGAGAGCATTGGCCCTGGGCACCCCTAGCTGATTAGAAGGAGGTCTCTGTCTCTCTCTCTTTATCTCCCTCCATTTCTCTCTTACTCTCTCTCTTCAGAGGAGTCCCACACTGGGGGCTAGTACTGACATGGATTCCTCTCTAGTTTTCCTCCCAGATGACACATTTTAAAAATGAAGCATGCCCAGGTATGAGAGAAGAGTAGAGAATAATATAAGGAGACTCACGTAACTACCACCCTGCCTGACAAATCTTAATGTTTTGCCACATATACTTGCAAAACAATTTTTAAATAAAGCCTGCAGATACAGTTGCTTTTGACACCTTCTTCCTCTTTCAGCCTCTCTATCCTTGGCTCCTACCTGACCCTCTTTCTCCTTGGCTCCCACCTGCCCCTCTCAATTGCCTTTTCGCTCACCATCCAGCAAAGAGACTGAAGTGACTAGAGTTGGGTTTGATTTTCTTCTTATGCTAGTACAGCAATAAGAGATGATCCTAATGGAGCAATAAAAAACTTTTTTGCTGGGTGTTGGTGGGACTTGGTTTAAAGGCAGTTTTCCCCAGGGATTTATTTGCAGAATTTCTAACATAAGGCATTGGGGGAAAGTGTTATATCTAGAAAACACAACCCAGAACATTCCTGTCTCCCCCTCCAATCCTCGGCCATTTTTCCTCTCTAGCTTCTTCTCATTTCCTCTGCTGTGGGCTTTCCCCATATCCTTGGCTCCTATCCCCACCTTCAATGGGCAGTCTGCAGTAAGGCTCTATGGATAAGTAGGTTGGTCTCCATGTATGGCTTATCCTACCACTTAGGGGTGTGTATCAGTACATAAGGAAGCACTTGATCCTTGGAGGCCCCACCCACTTACCTCCACATTTCTCCTTAACATCTCTTCCTCTCCTGGTATTGGCTGCCTCTGAGAAGCCTTCGATCCAGTCAATTTCTCATTCTTCTAACACTGATGCCAATAAGCACCCAGTGCTTTCTACTCCACAATTCTCTGTCCCTCCCTCACCATAAAAGAAAAAGGCACACACACACGTTATTAAAATGAACTGTTTATATTATCTCAGTTGAGTCAATACATTATAATGTATTAAAATGGAAAGGTACAAAATTGAAATAAATACTTTCTGATTTATGTATAAATCTTTTTTTTTTTTGTCAAGATGACTTTTATCATCAATACATGTCACAAGAAAACATTTAAAATGACACCAAAACAATCGTTTAAAACATGGTAGTTGTAGGAAAAAGGTAAAGAAAACAACTTTTGGCTTGAGATTTGATACAATTTGGGTTCCCCAAAACCATGTGAAGGGCGGTAAAATAGAAATGCTCAAAACTGATTTAAAAAAATAAACAGGCTTTACAAAAATCCTCTTTTTTCTTAACCCAGCCACTTCTCTACAGGGTCTGCACTTACAATAGATACATTCATTATTGTCCAAGGGAAGACAGCAACTGCCTTTCATTTTAAAGAGCTTGGTGGAGAGGCTGAAGAAATATGTTGCAGCTGAAGGCGAGTAGAATGTTCAGGAGAACAAAAAGTCTAGATGCTCTTCAGGAACAGCATTAAGAAAAATGGGTGGGAAGAGTCTCTGGGACAGCAGGTGAAGGTGGAGGGAGTGTGGGGAGTCCAGATCTGAAGCAAAAAAAGTATGAAGAATGACAGCTGGCCTTTCACCAGGGACCTCTGAGGCTAGGAACAGGAATCTCTCCACCTGAGCAGTTCTGGGTTTGTCCTCAACCTGGGAGTGTTTCTCTTTCAGCAAGAGGCTGACCCAGGGCTTTGGAGATGGGGCTTGGACAGGCACAGCAGTATACAGGAGCCTGGGACAGGTGTAGGGCTTAACAATGGGTACCACAGAAGGGCCTTTCTCTTCTGGTTCTGACTGCTTATTAGGTGGTTGTTAAGGCAATAAGGACTTTAGCAAACTAGAAGTTTAGGGCAGCTAAATTCAACCAGATTGAAGGTAAACAAAAGGTGAGAAGGTATCCCTTTCTCCTCAGCTACCTTTCTCCCAAGCACAGGAAGCCTTGGCTCCTGAAGCTGTGAATTTACAGTGCACAGTAGCAGAGGGCTTGCCCTTTGGAAGGCTCCATGGAAAAGAAGGCCTGTCCCTGACTTGGGGCAACTTGACCAAAGTTTCTACTCTCCAGAATCTCTTTCCTGAGGTCCTCTCAGAAGGGCAGACTGTGGTCACCCAGCTGGCTAGTGAAAAGTAGAAGCACCAAGGTTCCTGCTGAGTTAGGTCAAGTCCTTTGCTATAGGCAGATCTGGCACATCCCAACAGCCTTGAGTACTATGTGCCCTGGAAAGCCAGGCCAGATGCTTGTATGCCCCAGTGAGACCTGTGTTTGGCTAGAAAATAGGACAAGGCTCTCAGGGCCTAGCAATGTTCCCTCTAGATCAGACAGAATGATAGTTACAGTGGTCATGGGAACATGAAGTCCTTGGAAGGTTTGTGAGCACATGGGCAGGTTTCTAGGGGAGTGAAATAAGCTCTTCTGGTTCAAATCCACTCAAAGGCGACTGAAAAGAAGTGATAGAGGAACCATTTTCTTTCTTCTTGCCCTGGGGTGAAGAACATAAACAGTGACCTTGAAATGTTTATCTCGAGGATAAACCTCAGGAACTGACTGTCATTCTGGCAACATGCTGGATAATTTGATTGCTGAGGTCCTCGAAGTAAAGAACTGGCTCTGAGGAAGTTGCCGCTAAAGGGCACAACTATGTACTCCTACAAATGAGACTTTGATAAGCCAAACAGATCATCCCTCCATCCTTCAGTATTTAGATTGCATTCTAGAAAGGACTCTCCATGTGATGCCTGTGGGTCTGAGGACACAATGATGTGGAGGTATTGTGCTCTAATTACTTAGGACCACCTCAAAAGGAGATATTAGTGGGGACTAAACATGTAGACAACCACTCATCTGTCAGTTTGTCTTACCGTGGGGGCTTGCGTATTACTGTGATGCTGGAAGATATGCTACCAGTATTTCAAATACCATCAGGGTCGCCCATAGTGGACAGGTTTCAGTGGAGCTTCCAGACTAAGACACACTAGGAAGAAGGACCTGGCGATCTACTTCTAAAAAAAATTGGCCAGTGAAAACTTTATGAATAACAGCAGAACATTGTCTGATATTGTGCTGGAAGATGAGCCCCTCAGATTGGAAGGCACTCAAAATATGACTGGAAAGAACTGCCTCCTCAAAGTTGAATCAACCTTAATGATGTGGATGGAGTCAAGCTTTCAAGACCTTCATTTGCTGATGTGGCACGACTCAAAATGAGAACCAGCAGCTACAAATATCCATTAATAATTGGAACGTGGAATGTAAGAAGTATGAATCTAGGAAAATTGGAAGTCATCAAAAATGAAATACAAGGCATAAAGTTTGATATCCTAGGCATTAGTGAGCTGAAGTGGACCAGTATTGGCCACTTCGAATCTGATAATCATATGACCTACTATACTGGGAATGACAAATTGAACAGGAATGGCATTGTATTCATTGTCAAAAAGAGTATTTCAAGATCCATCTTAAAGTACAGTGTTGTCAGTGATAGGATAATATCCCCACACCTGCAAAGAAGACCAATTAATATGACAATTATTCAAATTTACACACCAACCACTAATGCCAAAGATGAAGAAATCGAAAATTTTTACCAACTTATGCCATCTGAAATTGATCAAACATGAAAACTGCCATGTGAAAGTTGGAAACAAAAGAAAAAGGATCAATAGTTTAAAATATGGCCTTGGTGATAGAAAAGATGCTGGAGATCACATGATAGAATTTTGCAAGATCAATGACTTACTCACTGCAAATACCTTTTTTCAAGAATAAAAACAGTGACTACAACAACATAAACTGATAGAATACACAGGAATCTAATCAACAACATCTGTGGAGAGACAATGCAGAAGCTCAGTAATATCAGTCAGAACAAGACCAGGGGCCGACTGTGAAACAGATCACCAATTGCTCAGATGCAAGTTCAAGTTGAAGCTGAAGAAAATTAAAACAGGTCCATGACAGCCAAAATACGACCTTAATATATCCCACCTGAATTTAAAGACCATTTCCGAATAGATTTGACACATTGAACACTAACAAGTTGTGGAATTACATCAAGGATATAACACATGAAGAAAGCAAGAGATCATTAAAAAGACAGGAAAGAAAGAAAAGACCAAAGTGGATGTCAGAAGTGACTCTGAAAAGCAAAAGAAAAAAATGTTGAAATAAAAGAGCTGAACAGAAGATTTCAAAGGGCAGCTTGAGAAGACAAAGTAAAGTATTACAATGAAAAGTGCAAAGACCTGGAGTTAGAAAACCAAAAGGGAAGAACACACTCGACATTTCTCAAACTGAAAGAACTGAAGAAAAAATTCAAGCCTCCAGTTGCAATAGTGAAGGATGCTGTAGGGAAAGTATTAAACAATGCAGGAAGCTCAAAAGAAGATGGAAGGAATACACAGAGTCATTATATCAAAAAGAATTGGTCAGTGTTCAACCATTTCAAGGGGTAGCATATGATTAGGAACCGATGGCACTGAAGGATGAAGTCCAAGCTGCTCGGAAGGCATTGGCAAAAAACAAGGCTCTAGGAATTGACAGAATACCAACTGAGATGTTTCAACCAACAAGCACGACACTAGAAGTGCTCACTCATCTAAGCCAAGCAATTTGGAAGACAGCTACCTGGCCAACCAACAGGAACAGGTCCATATTTGTACCTATTTCAAAGAAAGGTGATCCAACAGAATATGGAAATTATCGAACAATATCATTGATATCACAGGCAAGTAAAACTTTTCTGAAGTTAATTCAGAAATGGTTGCAGCACTACATTGACAGGAAAGTGCCAGAAATTCAAGCTGGATTCAGAAGAGGACACGGAATGAAGGATATCACTGCTGATATCAGACGGATCTTGGCTGAAAGCAGAGACTACCAGAAAGATATTTACCTATGTTTTATTGACTATGCAAAGGCATTCAACTGTGTGGATCATAACAAATTATGGATAACATTTCGAAGAATGGGAATTCCACAACACTTAATTGTGCCCATGCGGAACCTGTACATAGACCAAGAGGCAGTCATTCATACAGAACAAGGAGATACTGCGTGGTTTAAAATCAGGAAAGATGTGAGTCAGGGTTGTATCCTTTCGCCATACATATTCAATCTGTATGCTGAACAAATAACCCAAGAAGCTGGACTATATGAAAAAGAATGTGGCACCAGGATTGGTGGAAGACTCATTAACAATCTTCGATATGCAGATGACACATCCTTGCTTGCTGAAAGTGAAGAGGACTTGAAATACTGATGAAGATCAAAGACTACAGCCTTCAGTATGGATTACACCTCAACATAAAGGAAACAAAAATCCTCACAACTGGACCAATAAGCAACATCATAAACAGAGAAAATATTGAAATTGTTTGGGATTCATTTTACTTGGATCCATAATCAATGCCCATGGAAGCAGCAGGCAAGAAATCAAACTGTATTGCATTGGACAAATCTGCTACAAAAGACATCTCTCAGGTGTCAAAAAGCAAAGGTGTCACTTTGAGGACTAAGGTGTGCCTGACCCAAGTCACGGTATTTTCAATTACCTCATATGTATGCAAAAGCTGGACAATGAATAAGGAAGATTGCAGAAGAATCGATGTTTTGAATTATGGTGTTGGTGAAGGATATTGAATATACCATGGACTGCCAGAAGAACAAATGTATTTGTCTTGCCAGAATGCTCCATAGATGCAAGCAGGGTGAAACTTTGTCTCACATACTTTGGACATGTTATCAGGAGAGAACAGTCCCTGGAGAAGGATATCATGCTTGGTAAAGTAGAAGGTCAGCAAAAAAGAGGAACACCCTTGATGAGATGGATTGGCACAGTGGCTGCCAACAGTGGGCTCAAACATATCAACAATGGTGAGGATAGCACAGGATGTGGCAGTGCTTCATTCTGTTGTACATAGGGTTACTATGAGTCAGAACCAACTCAATGGCACCTAACAACCATAATAACAAATGTGTAGAAGGAGCAACGTCAGTTGTAATGACCAGCCATCTCAGGATTAATGTCTAAGTTGTCTCTGGTGGAAATCATCTTCTTTTGGTCCTAAGAAAAACAGGTGCCACTTTGTACAGGAATTCAAGAAGTATAATAATAAATAATATGGCAAATATAATAATAAAGCTGTGGGAGTACAGATGATACCAGATTGGCCATGAGTTGATAGTGGTTGAAGACAATTGATAGATTCACAGGACTTGATTGTATGATTCTATTTTTATCTATGTTTAAATAAATATATGTTAAAAATTACCCATAGTACGAAACACACCCGTCTGGAGATTACTGGGTTTAATCTCTCATTTTACAGACGGAACCCACTGGTAAGTGCTCCAAGTCACACAGGGAGTTAATGCAGAGTCAGTACAAGGACCCAGCTCTCTCTCTGCAGGGATTAGCATATAGTTGCATTTATTCTCTTAAATTAATGCCATGCTCTTCAGCTCTGCTTTTACCACATTGAAAAGCAGGTGGCTATTTTTTTTTTAATCCTGCCAATTCACCTTAGGAATATAATAATAATGGCAAGTGCTCTTTATTGCTTTGCTGAGCTTACAGACACCCTTTTGGATTGCCAATAAGTCCAGTGCAGACAGCGGTCTTGGGTTTGGAAACATAGACGTCACTGTGAACAGTAAGCTGGCTTGCCGAGATTGTAAGGCTGTGCCTTTATTAGATATGTTTAAGAAACTGTGGAACACAGGACCTCCAATTTGCTCTATTGACTGCCACTTACAAAACAAATTGTAATGCACAAAATCAAATGTACAATATTATTATAACTATGTAGAGAATGTGCACGCACATGGACTACCAGAATATATAAACATTGGAAGGAACTCAGAAAGTACATGCAGAAATGAAAAGAGTTGTGTTAAGATAATGGGATAATGAACTAAAATATTTTCAGACTCTGTTATGTTTCAGGACACCCTGGTGGTGTAGTGGTTAAGTGCTACAGCTGCTAACCAAAAGGTCAGCAGTTTGAATCCACCACGCGCTCCTTGGAAACTCTATGGGGGCAGTTCTACTCTGTCCTATAGGTTCTCTATGAGTCGGAATTGACTCGACAGCAATAGGTTTGGTTTTTTTTTTTGGTTATGTTTCAGAGTTTTTAAAAATAATAATTATCATAATAATTATTAATATAAAGGAAATCAGCTTCATGACCTATGGCTCTAACTTGGGGGTCATAGTTGCAATTCCTTTTCTTGCCAGAGCTGGATGGCTGCACCTATTGGACATTTCTGGAAGCTCTTTTTCCTATAATGCCATTATGGGGCACTTTCTTTGAGGGTTCTCCGCAGCCTCAACATTTCAAAGGGAGAACACTCGTCCTAAGTCTGATGCAACAAAGCAGTTGCTGAGCTGTCCAACTCTTCCCAGGTGAACCAGCACCAGGCAAGGACACTAAATGTCTTTTCTGGGTCCCTGGCCATAGCACCAGGGCTTAGTTCAGTTTTCTCTGAAGCCTGCTTGGGAGTGGAGGAGTGAGAAGGTCATGTTTATGGTTTCTGAAGGACAGCTACCAATCATAGAGCAGGGGTGAGAGATGCGGGTTGGGGAGAGGCAGAAAGTAAAGGGCTGGAGTAACAGCCATGGAAAGGACATTCAAAATCTTCAACTCAGGTACTTGGTCATTTTAGAGAAACAGTACTGTAATCTAATTGGAATCTAAAACTTCCTTAATTTGGTAAGAAAAAGATTTTTAAGAACTGGTGGCCAGGGAAGGGAGGCAGCACTTACTGATTCCGTTTTAGTGATGAAAAAAGAGTGAACCAAGAGGCCTCAGTAGCAGATCACAGATTTTATTTTTAAAATTAAAGCAAAACATTGGGCGTTTTAAGCTGATGGGGACAAACCTCAAAGAATCCTCCCAAAGGAAAATAAACCAGATAATCCAGGGGCCGCCAAACCCCTTCAAGAGAAGGTGAGCCCAGGTGGCCTGCCACAATTTTCAGGAGAATGACACCCAAGGAGGTTCCTGAGTCCACCATTTTGCATGAGGAAAACACTATTTGGGTTCTGGTGGCTCAACTGAGATAAAAACATGCCAAGAGAGCTGCATATAAAAAGAGAAGGAATGTGTAGTGAATATTATGAAGAATTGTTTGGATTAAAAAAAATGTGGGCTTCCTGAATCAGATCCCTAAAAGGAACTTTAGATTTTTCCTTTCTAGAAAGTTCAAATGCTTTAGGAATGAAAGATATCCAGGAAAGTTGGAATGGCTAAAGGAGAGATGGGGCAGATGGGTGAATGGAGACTATTCTATGATTACTTAGAAAAATCTGTTCTAACAGGAGACTTAGTAAGGACAATTTATAGATTTCTGCTGCTTCTCATTTTGATTCTCATTGTTTTTACTTGCTCCACAAAAATATAGGTAAACAAGATTGTTTCTTATTCAAAATTTGAACCTTCATAACTTGGCTTACATAGAGCTAGGTTGGGAGAGGGGAGTGAGTATATGTGTGTCACATTGTTTGCAGTCATTGAGAAAATAAACTCTTCTGTTTCCCAGGAACTTATATAAAACACAATGGTCTGAGGAAATATCATCTGAATTTCACAAATTAAATGGAGGTTTCTGAGCTACTGGCTATAAGTCAGGAAAGGAACAAAAGAGCACTGAGATGCAGAATCTGATCCTGGCTCTGCCAATTTTTAGCTGTGTTTCTTTGGATTAATTACTTCATTTCTCTCTGGCCTTCAGTTTCCTCATCTGTAAAGTGAAGAGACTGGACCACGTGAGCTCTAAGGTCTTTTATGACATTAATAATCTGTGGTTCAAAAGAACTGGTATCGGTCTGGAAGACACATGAGGAAGGGATGAATTCTATGATCATGAAGATCTCTACCAGCTTGGGTCCAAGGGTTGAAAACCTTGTTCTTGGGAGTGGTGGATAAATATTCTAACAGGTGCCTTCGAACTCCGGTGGGAAGAAGTGTCACTGTGGGAAGAAGAGGAAGACAGAGGCTCCTACACACACAATATCAGCATGTTCATGCTGCCCCATCTCATAAGTTCTAGCCCTGGAAAAGCTGAGCATAGGAGAAGTAGTGCCAACCCAGGTCTCTGTGGAGTCCTGTCTTTTCACAGTCAACTTTGACTAGGAGGAAAACTAGGAAGAACCACTTAAACCTAACAAAAATTCCAATATATTTAAAAAAGATCTCCACTAGCAATGGTCAGGTTAACTTATCAGTGTTCATGATCACATAAGCCACAGAGGAATGAAGTGTATATGTGGAAATGTTTGAGAGGCGTTTATGCTTGGAGGTCCTAACTTTGACAAACGAGAAAAGCAGAGACATCGCAATGCTGTTTCCACTTACTTGGCTGTCAGAGTTGGTGTTTCGCTGCAGAACCAACAAGTCTGAAGATTTAAAAGGATTGAAGGAGTCTCCAGGTTTGGGGAGGAAGGAATAGACCCTTTAGAGAGAGTTTCACTTTTCTGCAAAAAGACCAGTGTCTGCAAAAACACAGACACTGGAAATGTAGATGCTTCTTACAGTGACTGTGAGTGTTGGTTCCTAGAAATGGGGGAGAGTGAGGAAACTATAAGAGTCTGGGGTGGGAAAATATAGAATGGCAAATAGGAGACTCTTCTTCATATGCGCAGGGGCAAAGCAAGCCCACAGACAGTGACTCAAACAGAGAAAAGATAGAACTCTGAAAAGATATTCAACTCCATTCACCAATGAGACTATCTGCCAATATCACCTCCTTCTAAACTGTGCAGGAGCCAGACAGCCAAAGAGAAGACTTTGGAACCCAGGGTAATCTTGAACCAGAATAGCTCATGCATTTTAAGTCATGTCTTTACCCTGAGCAGGCCCAAATGTCCTGAGAAGGAAAAGAGGATGCTGTGAGCAATGTCTCCAAACATACAGCTATTACATCTCTTAGGTAGTTAAAGATCCACTTTTGTTTTAAGTGCACTGAAGACCCAAGAAAGCATAGTTACCTTTCCTCCCCCATCCCCCCCTCCGCCACACTTTCTCATTTTACATGTGGTAAAACAGAGGCACAAGGGAGAAAAAACAATTTTTCTGCAGATCTCATATTAATCAGGTGACACACCTGGAAGGAAAACCCAGGTTCTCTCTTTCTGAGTCCAATATCTTCCATTGCCTTTCAGCTTAATTCATATTTGAAGTCTTTCTATCTGTTATCTAAAATATATCATATACATTATTACGTATATAACATAAATAATTTTTAGATCCCTGCTTAACTTCCTGTCCTCTCCCCCTCCTTTATATGACTAGGTTTGGAAAAAAAAAAAAAAGTCTGTGACAGGGGAAAACCACAGTACTGCTCAAAGGAACAGACCTCTGAAAGAGAGATGGCAGCCTTTGTCTATGGGGCTGGGATGCTTCAGATTTGGACTTTACAGCAACTTAAATGGAACACAATTCAACCAAAATTGGCAATGAAGACATCTGTACCAGATGAAGTGAGCTTCCACAACCTGGTTTTAAGGAACAGTAAATACAGTAGAGATAGATAGATACACTATGCTGAATCTTGAGTAATAAAACAAGTTATAGGTAGAATTATGCTAAATTAAAGAAGACGAACATCATAGGGAATAGTCTGGTCAACAACCAATCACCATTAGAATAAAAAAGTAAACCATCCTTGTCACTGAGTACCTCCACAACAGTTCTCAATGCACTTGAGTACATTTTAACCATGCAAAAATACACAAACATCTTAACTAGGTTTTTGTTTTGTTTTTAAAAAACTCAAACACCAACATTATGCATTTTTGTTAATTATATTGGTTAAAGTAACAGCCAGTAGCTGTCAAATATCAGATACATCATATACATATTTTTATACAGAATCTGGACAACACAACATTACACATCAGAGAGAGAAAGAGAGAAAAAGAGATTATTTGTGGGTTTGTTGTTGTTGTTCAGTAAAAAAATAATAATAATAAGGTAAAATATGAGAAGCAATGCTAGGAAGGAAAATACTTCAACAAGTTAGGAATACACAGGGCGAATTGCTAACCAGAAATACAGGAGGAAAAGAGTTCATATTTAGGTCTGTGTCTAGAATTTTCTTCACTAAGAAACAAAAGAGCACAATAGGTGTATTGGTTTAGAAAAGCAGAAAGAGCTATAACATCATGCTGTCTGGTTCCCAGAACATTTCCAGCAAGAAAAGAAAAAAAATCATAATCACAAATTAATTTCCCAAGTTTTGTTTTCAAAAAATGTCCCCTTTTACCCAGCTGGGTAATGCAGGGATGGGAGCAGCTCAGTTGAGAGAGTCCTTGGCAAAGCTTTGGCCAAAACCATTGGCCTTAAATAAGTTGGAGATATGAGCTGTCTGTGGGAATTCTCGCAATGAAATGCAACATTAGCTTGCTCCAGTCTGTGCATCTCTTCCCTTTGCCAGCTAGTGATCTAGCCGAGGACACAACCCCCATGACAGGTTCTGCTAGCCAGGCCCCAGTCCAGCCCCTTAAACATTTGTTGTCAACACAATCTTAAGAATTCAACCTGGAAAGAAACAACACCTTGAACACAAGCTATAGAAGCACTACCGTGGTCACGGTTAGATACAAAAATGCGAAAATTCAGATGTAATAAAAAATACAAAATCAGTTTCAATAAGATTTGCTTTTTTTTAAGCCATTACAGTGCAAGGTTTTTCAAATTACAGTAAAAGTTATGTGTCTGCTTACAGTAACTAGAGTAAGTAGCTGATTTTGTTCTAGAATCAGAGGTCCCTGATTAGTGAGAATGCACCAATCTGAAATCAACCCAGCATGATAACGGATATCTTAACATAATTTACCCCTTCAAATAGTAACAAAAGAATGGTGTCATTCGTACAACTCATTAGCATGAGATTCTTCCTCCACTAAAAAAATAAATCAATAAACTGATGGTAATGAAATTCTAACAAGAAAAGGACTGGGAAACTGGGACTGAAGGGTGAAGTATCTGAAGAGAATTTCCACATCACTGAGCTTTTCCCATTCTGCCTGATTTTTTTTTTTTTTTTTTTACTACAACCCTCTTTGGGTAATGCTGTGTGCTTCATCCCTCCTGTCCCAGGCTGTTTGGAAAGACAGCAGCACCACCTCACTGGATAAAAGGAAAACATCGTGGAGGTTACTCCCTATTATCGTCATCAAGAATTACCCCAGAGGAAAGAAAAAAGAAACAAAATAAGTCTGGGAGGCTGGGGTGGCGCGGGGCTGAGAAGCCATCATCTGGCACATGGATGGCCCTTGTGAAAGCCATTGTGCCTCTCAGAGCCTCACATTTGGAAAGAGCAACGGTCAAGGACCAAAAATTACATCTGAAAAAAAGAACTGACATGGCCCACAGCCTCACCTTTGTGAGTGGACAAATGGCCGAAAAACGAGCAGTGTGGCTACATGAAATTGTTTGGTGACCATCTTTACATTGACTGTTGTAGGGACATGAAGAGAAACAAGGGTGACTGTGGAATAATTGTCTTTTGAGATTTGTAGACACCAACAGTCTGAGATTGGTTAGGAGATGGAAGATGAACTAGAAGGCCTCAAGGAGTCAATCTTTCTACATCCAAGAGGAAGGAATGGATATTTGGCAACTTTGGGCACAGATATCATGCCAGAAGCCTGTGGAGGTCACAAAGAGTACCTGTTAGTCACTGGCCTTTTTCAAAAAGTCCCTCTCTAGCCTCATCCTGGAGCATATACGCAAGAAAACCACTCTTGGACCCATTTGATTGGCTCTTCACTAAGTCCCTCTACTAAAAACAAAAAAACCCATTGCCATCAAGTCAATTCCAACTCATAGTGACCCTATAGGACAGAGCAGAACTGCCCCATAGAGTTTCCAAGGAGCACCTGGTGGACTTGAACTGCTGACCTTTTGGTTACCAGCTGTAGGACTTAACTGCTATACCACCAGGGTTTCCTAAGTCCCTCTAAATAATAGTGTGCATCAAAACTTTCCAGGTTGGTTGAATTTTAAAAGGGGACTATTTTAGAGAGAAAAAGACTGTTATTTTGAAGATGGAATCTGCCAACCCTGTGTAGGGTGGGGTAGCACCCTCTCCCATCTCCCCCAGGATTTGGCCTTTGGTTTGATTCATGTGGTCAGGTGGTTTGATCCATCTGCCTCAATTAGTTAACTTTGGATGGTTCAGCTAATCCTTTACTCACACTACAGCCCAGGGAAAGGAAACACAAACTCCTCTATTACATTAGAAAGTTTTTCTCCCTTTAAAACAATGTGTTAGGTACTGTGAGTTCAGGAAGCATTCAATTATGGGGTTAAAATCTGGTTGCTGGAGGTAATTTGGCCTTCCTCCAATTTTTTTTCTCCAGTTATAGAAACACCCTGAAAACTAAATGTGGACTCCTCACTATGTGATGGGAAATGAATGTCTCCTGCTCATAGAAAGAGGAGGAGACTGCTTCACTTTTCCCTGGTTCTTCAGAGCAGAGCCTACATTCCTTAAGAAGAACAGAAAGCTCTGCCAGACTCTACAGACTAGGTATCTGCCCCAAGACTGTGTTATTTCCCCAGCTGTCCTTTCTGGAGGCTGACAACCATGTTCAGCCCCAGCACATGGGACTCCTACAGCAGGTTAAACATGGTATGTTCTGCCCTGAGGAGCTACAGAGTCAGACAGAACCTATGTGCTTTCACCTTGTTTTTTGCATAAGGTACTTCCGTACTTATCCCATTGGCCATAAGAGATACTATGCCTTACTAGGCTTCCCATTCTTATTTCTTACCTAAGTTTTCCAGAGTTCAGTATCCACCCATGGCATATTATAGCAAAGTAGTTATCCTGGAAACACTCTCTGCACTCCCTGCTCAACCCTGGCTCACCCAGCCCAAGGTCTGCTCAGAGGCACAGTGAGGGTGACGAGCAACCAGGGACAATCTCTAAGTTTGCCCCCACCACCTTGTCTAGTGCTCCCTTGGACTTGCGCCCAGGGGCAAATGCCCCCTTTTAATCCCCCTCGCTATGCCTCTGGGCCTGGTCCCTGGGGTAGAGGTGGTGGGGCCCCAAGCAAGCCCTGCGTCTCTGCTCATTGCTCTGGGTGCCACTAAGTGGTTGGTCACCTCCAAGCCAGCTGAGCTCCTACAGAGTCCACTGACCTTGGGTCTTCCATGAATGTAGGATTTTCAGACGGTGCAATCTCTTGTGCTTTAGTGCCATTAGCAAACACCTATGCTCTTCATTATGTAAATTCCAAAAGTTCCTCCTAGCAAGAACTGCTGTCTCCAAATCTAGTGTATTTCTTATATGGCAATTTGTGATGGAAAAAACATATAAGCGTTTGTGATCACAGGTGTATCTATATGAGGAAAGAAACAGAATGAAATCAGGGAAGGAGATGATATGTAATGTGGCATCAAGGCTAAAGAAATGCTCCAAAGTTCCTCTCTGCTTAATTCTTGCTTCTCTCCCCAGGCAAATGTGAAGCCTGATGAAAATGCCCCAGAACAGAGCTGTGATGCCCCACTCTTGGAAACTGGGACTATTTAGATACTATTCGCTATTAGTTACGGAGCTGTCCCTGACTGAAAGATGCTATAGTATTGTGGAGAACAGACAAACCATCAATCTAAGGACATTAATGGGGAGGTGGACTGCCACTCTTCTAACTCTCAGGAGGATGGGAATTAGACATCACTGTCTCTGGGCATCAGGTTTCCAGGTTGGAATTCCAGCCTTCCTCTTTTGTAGTCGTCTAGGATACACCTGAATTGTGGAGAGGAGGAACCGTGCTTGGAGGGGAGGCTGGGCTGGATGACAGCTCTCTGTGGTCCTGTGGTACAAAAGCACTGCTTTTCTAAACTCTGCATTTCTACTTCAGAAGCCATCCTCAGCCTTCTCTTTACTCAGCCATGCTCAGAGAAAATCGCTGGATAAATATCTAACGGACTTTTAGTGATCCAATTTGCTTTTAGCTGAACTAGCAGATTAAGGAAGAAACAATAACTATTTCTTGAAGGTAAAAAAAAAAAAATCACTATTTCTCATCTCTATTAAGACAATTAACACTTATTGACATAATCTGTAGTTTTAAAATCAACTCACTTGGATTAAATATATAAAATTTTGGAAATGGAGACTTGGTAGATGAATATAATAGATGTGATATATCTTAACTTCAGAAAATCTTTTGCTAAAGTACCTTAACATCCATCTGAGCATTAGCCATGAGAATAGGACAATGACGAAGAAAGAAATATTTTTAAGAGGAATTAATGACAATTCGTTGTTCTTCTAAGGGGGCAATATAGGGAGTGCTCTCCAGTGCTTCTCATTTCACAGGAAACCTTTGAAGTTTAGTTGATTGATACAAGGCCTGTCTTGACTCCCATATGTCATGCTATTGTGTCCCATTTCTTTCCTGGCTAATCCTAAGAGAATATTCTCCTCTCTTATTCTCTGTAACCCATACTAAGTCCATAAGGCTTGTGTTCTGTGGACATAAAGAAGTAATGGCTAAGAATGATAGCTAGAGTGGTGTAGGGATATTGAGTTTCTGGTCTTTTACTTCTCCTGTAGTTGGGGCAGCATTCCCAAATTCCCTATCATCATCTTTAGGTCTCCAGATTAATGCTAACATGATTATGGGTGAAGCAAACCACTTTTTAAATTTTTTTTTTTTTTACTAGAATGAGCAATCTCATGGAAAGATAGGCTTTTTCCTTACTTTTTCCTCTCTTTGTCTCTTGCTCTCCAATCTTTAAACCATTTTTTCCTAAGAGAAGAGCTTTTTAGAAGGGTTACTGGTGGTCTGTAAGATGTATCCTCTAAAAATGGCTGCCAAGTGAGCCAATATACTGGTGCACACTGGGGGTTAATTTTAGGGGAAAGAGAGGACGTAAGGAACAGTGTACTCACCATTTCATCATGAACTGTCTCTAAGGTCCTAAACCCAGAATGTGCCATTCACGAGGAGCACTCAGAAATCCTTCAGAAAGACAAAGTCAGAGAGCTCACACTGTCTTCTTCATCTCCTCTTTCTTTGAGTTCAATGATGCTAAGCAACCTTCTTTTCATCTGAACTCCAGAGTGCTTTATCTGCCTCATCACTATGAGATTCATCACTGTTAGTCTTATATTTCTACACTTTTTGTACAGGTTTAGCTCCTCCACCAGACTGAATTACTTGAGAACAGGGTCTAGTCAAGTGCCTGAGATATTTGCTAAATGAATGAAGAGTAAGTGAACATAATTAATGAATAGAATAAATAGACTGTGCATGAGTTTATGAGTCTAATTCCTTGATTATTAAGAATGAAGAAATCTCCTCCTTTAACATCAGGAGAGATTGCTACCAGTTTTGACAGTTGGCATGCAGTAAGCCAGGGTCATTGCAAGATTTCTGAAGCAAAGTTAGAGCCAGAGTTTTCCCAGTTCTTTAGGTTGGTCAACGGGAGGGCAGCAACTCTTGTTAGATGCAGAATTTTTCTGTCCCGTTCCTTGGGGAATGAAGGGCTGAAGACTGAGGAATGATGGGCAAAGTATTCCAGTTCCTAGATTCGCTACAAATAAGGGACTATCAAGTTCCAAAAATAATGTATCACTCAGTGTCCTGATTCCTTTTCTACAACATGGAGGAATACCCCAACAGGACCCTCCCAGGAAAGATCAGAAAAATACCAATTATCTTAGGTTTTTTTTTTTTTTTTTTTAATAACAGCCCGTTTGGAAATCAGGGAAATGTTTTTTTTCCCATGTGTTAGACTCAAGCACTTGCCTCAAGAGCCCTAACTTTTAGACCATCTCAGAATGGTTGTTCATATGCAGATCAAGACATCGTGGGATGTTGAAATATACCACTGTAGGAGTGAACTTTCAAAGTTCAATATGTCATCAGGAAGAAAAGAAAGGTAAAACACCCCACTAATTAAGTGAGGAAGTGTGTGGTCAGTGGTGTGGTGGGAAACGTAGAGGCTTCCAGTCAGGCCACCTGAGAGCACATCATGGTTTTGTCTCTTATTAATTTAGTGAAGTCGGGCAAGCCAAGATCGAACTCTAAGTCTCATTTTCCTCACCTGTAAAATAAAGCTCTATGTTATGTCCCCTAGATAATAAGGTTATTGTGAGGAATAAGTTAGGTAATTTAAATAAGGAAACATATGGGAAAGCACATAGCAAAGTGCCTAGTATGAGGCAAATGCCTAGTGAATATGAGTCAAATCTGAAATGAATGACAATTTGAGCCACACATTCTTGAGCACACTGCATGATGTTTGAGGTACATGGGAGAGAGTGGGTGTCTATGTGCCAGCCTCAGCCGGGGTAGACTAGTGATCAGGCTTAGCAAAGCCACAACTGGCAGGTGTTAAAGGGAATCATCAGAATTAAATATGTTAAAGATTAGAGTTAAAAAGTAATTTGTGCAAAATAGGAGTCAACGTTTTCTGAATGGATGCTGAGCTGATACATTTCGTCTGTCAGCCCCAGGGATGCAGATAGTCACCACTCCGCCCATTCTGAAAAGATTCAGGCCATGAATTGGCAAAAACAGAGTTATTTTGTGGGGGTTAAAGAAAGAATTAATAAAAACAAATCAGATTACCAGAACTTGGGGGGTTCCCAGCAGAATTCCAAGTATGTTTGTCCTATTTAATAAGGTTCTAAAGTTCAGAAATGCCATCCCTTGCATTTTCACTTAGACATGCTAAGAATCTGAGGTCTGTATCAAAGGCCATGCTATATTTTGAATGGTAAATATGCATTCCAGGAATGGATCTCTTGGGTAGATTCTAGTGCTTGCCTTGATTCTTTGTACCTTTGGATTTCTTATTCAATGATCCAATGTCTGATTTTTTTTTTTTTTTTTTTTAATCTCAGAACATGATATTCAGTTGAGAAAACTGTGGGAGAATCTGTGTTCAGGGTTAAGGAATTTGGTGGCTATTGTGGAAAGGGTCAAAAAATAATAATAATAATTTTTCTTGGTCTGCTTTTCTATATTCTTCGTATCTGGAAAGGCCAGGAACCACTGCACTATTTACAGGAGAAACCAGGTCTTACCCCAAGCCCCAAAGACTCAATCCCCCTTCAGGACAATCTATGCCCACAGTGACCAGCTCCTAGACTGTTACAGTGATGGCCCAGAGCTGACCAGGGTCTGTAGGGTTTGTCTAGTTCTAGGAGAGGGTGGTAGTTTCAAATATTCAGGAAGTTTGGCCTGACCAAGATTGAACTAAACCTTATGAAGAATCAGAGACTGGGCTCTTCTGTGTCTCTTGGGCAACTTTGGGCTTAAAAAAGAAATCCATTAATCATTCAAGTTCCTCCACTTTGGCCTTAAAAACTCAGTAGTACCAGAAATCAAACCTGGAATATTCTACTGACACATTCCAATACTCTGATACACCCTCACTGATCGAGATATGCAAGTCACCACCATGTCAAAGCCTCATCCTCCAGGCTCCCACCTCTGGAAGACCAGAAGAATGGGTTTTAGACACCCCAAAGCTCAAGGAACTAAACTTTAAGCCAAGACATGCACAAGAACACATAGGAGCTCACACAAGCCCAGCTCCAGGCCAAGCCCATGAAGCTTTCCAAGAGGAAGAGTGGCTATCCACAAGGGGGAGCCATTCCATGGACCAGATTTTCAAACAAAGGGTTAACCTAGCTGTAGCTTGAAGGACTAGTCTTTCAACAATGTTGGATGAATATTAACAGGCAGGGAAAAATAAAGCATGATGTAAGTATGCATCACTGACAATTGTCTTGCTTTCTCCTCAGCAAGCAATTAACATCTTAAGTGAATGAATGATGCAACATGACTCTAGTTACGAACAACTCAACTCACTCATCTTTATATATCTTACGGATCCTTCAAAACTCAACCCAAATACCACAGTCTATTCAAAGCATCCTCTTATACCCACACTTGGAAATATTGCTTCCTGTTTTAGATCCTCATAGCGCCTAGTACCTTTCTTTCTTAGGGCTCTATTTTTCACTGTATTATGTTTATTTAGGTACATTTCACATCTCTCATATTAAATTCATTGAGGTTTGTTCCATCTTCAGATTCCACAGCAAAGATGGGCTTAAACCTATGTGAAATTGCTCACCACAGATTAGCAAGTAAATATAATTAAGTCTGTGTGTACCTTACTTAGTATAAACCGGTGCCTACAGTGCTTACTGGTTAATCTGCCCCTGCTCATTGCAGTGCAGAAAACGTCCCATAACAACCTCAAAAACAATGGCCAAACCTAAGGACCAGCCCACACTGCAGAGATACTGTCTCTGAGCAGAAAAGGAGGGAAGGGAAGAAAATATCTTTTTACAATGAGTTGAAGCTCACCGTTCTGTCTCCCCTTTCCCATGCTAGCTCTGACATGCCAGGCATTCCTTCTAAACCAAGGAGATTTGCTTATGAGTGAGGGACACTGAATGCCAAAAGCTGTGATAATGGGTCACTACACTGATAAAACTGGCTGGTCTGGGGTCAGAAGTTGTGTCATACTCTCTACTAGGGTTACCTTTAAGGTTCGGTCCATTTGGACCCTTCCTCCTTAATAAAGAAATTACACTTCATGCTCAGAGCTGCCAACATGTAAACCTAAAATGTTTCCACTACATACGCAGCAAGAAGTTCTTCCTGTTCACCTTGGAATCCCCTAACTACCTGTTAGTGATTTTGGGGTATGATGGGTATGGGAAGCAGGGAATGGTAACACCAACAGTGGAGATGGCCCAGAGCCTGCATGGCAAGAGGTCAGCTCAGTATTCAAATATCAGAAAAGGCTTCAATAAATGAGGCTTTTCCTGTGGGAAAATTGGGGAACTGAGAGGAATGGAAAGACGGAGTAAAGATATGAGAGACAAGTGACTCTGTAGCTAATTTTCTTTGGGCATTGGATGGTGGCCAGCGTGGTTCAAGAAAGGATCCCACAGAAACTATGTAAAAATACAGTCCTTTGAATCCACAAAAGCTATGTCATCAAAAAAAAGTGTGGGGGGGGGGAATAGTAAAAATTGTACTTTCTATACCTACAAAACAAAGCAAAAAGTTGCTTAAACATTTAATTATTTCAAAGAAAATCTTGAAATCTTGGGAAGCTCAGTGAGGTGGCAAATTCCTTAAAATAAAAAACCACTTTTGGAAGCATATTGACATTGTGCCTCTGTGTATGGGTGTGTATGTGCACATGTGAATATATCATATATTCCCACCCACCTACTTACTTGTAATTTAGATAAATATGTATTTATCAGTACATTTTTTCCCTTCAAAAAAACACCAGTGTGTTCTATCTTCAATACATATTTGTCTGCATTTCAATTCATAGACAGACCATTACATCATAAAAAGAGAGAAATAGCTGAGAACAGGCAAAGTATAACCTAGACAGAGTTGTTTTAAATGCCAATTCGGCATTGTTCAAGAACAAATCAAACCTCCAAAAATACAAGTTAGAATTCTTTATGATCATTAGAAGAAAAAAAAAAAAGGAGAAAAAGAATGACATATTAGGACCTATGAAACGGAATCTTTTATTTTCAATTTTTTGTAGTCATTGTATGTATTTTAAGGGAAAAGTCACTATTTGTAGAAATGACTTTTTCCCCCTTCAATTACTACTTTCCTTGAGCTCTCTGGAGCTGAGGAATAATAAAACACTTATAGGGTTTTGCTGAAATACCATTTGTAAAGGATTTTTTCCTCTTATAGACCTTTCTTTATCCCCTTTAAAACATATTTAATGAATGTGAGAAATGTCTTACATATTTTGACAAAAGACACAGAAAAACAAGGGTTGTTACATAGCACGAATTATTCAAGGCTCATGACCTATATGTATGAAGCAAAACAAAACGAATTCTGTTCAAATACATGGATAAGGGAATCAATTCTGGATAATCCACCTTGCAATTTCTATTCAAGATCACGTCAATTTGTACTGTAATCCATCAGCATTCTTTGGAAAAACTTGAGTCTTTATGGCATTGCTGGCTTGTAGACTATAAATGTTTTCAAATTTCTGTCCCTCATAATGCCTGGTATGGAAGAGGGCTCCCGAAGGTTTAGAGAAGAGGTGGGGGCTGGGCACCGGGTAATTTACCACCAAATAGCACAACACATAAAGTCAATACAGAAAAGATTGCAAAGTCAAAAATCGAAAGCGGACAAATCAGACAAGAATGCTAGGGAGTCAGTATCATATTCCATACCAAAAAAAAAAAAGAAATAAAGTTGGAAATAAGTAAATACTGAAAGCTTCAAAAAGCCAAACCAATGTTTTCTTTTTCCTCCTACACGAATCTTTTGTTGTAGACCCAAAGCCCAGTGGCATTGCGATCAACAATTTTATCTGGAAGATTCAAGTCTGCAAAGTCACTTCCCTTCCATTTGATCACTTGAGTCCACATAAATAAAGCACCTTTGAAACCAAGAGTTGTTTAAGAATCCTAGCGTCTTATTTAATGTGTCAGAAAAGTATAGTGAAAATAATTAGAATAATTCATCAAATAGCAAACACAGCAACATATTGACTCTAGTGAATAGGAAAAAGGGCTCCCAAGGACAATACACAACTAGGAAGAAAGAGCACAATACAAGGATATGACATTTCATGAATACTCTGTTATAGCTTTGAACTTTATTGCAAAGCAAAAAATATATATTTATATATATATTTTTATCTACATTTCACCTCTGACATTGTACACAATACGAAAGCACAGGAAACCAAAAAAATCATAATGAGGTAGATACGTAACACAGATGGAGGAGACTAAAGATTTCAAATTTGGCTTAATACTGTGGTCACCAATGTATGTGTTTTCAACACAGCAGCAAGCATTGATTCACAGAGCAAGGATCTCAGTGATCTCAAATTCAAAAATAAAATCCACTGCCATCAAGTCAATTCTGACTCATAGCTACCCCACAGGTTCTCCAAGGCTATAAATCTTTATGGGAACAGACTTCCACATCTTTCTTCTTCAGAGCCATTGGTGGTTTCAAACCGCCGACCTTTGGGCTAGCAGTTAATAGTTTTACCCACTGCGACACCAGGGCTCCTCATTTCCAAAAATAAACCCTTTAAAAAAATCTGCTTCAAAATTTGAATTTTTTTTTTTTTTCTTTTTTAAACATCAGGGAATTTGATGTGTTCAATTGCAAACCCTGGTGAAACAAAGTTTTTTTTTTTTTTTTTTTGCTTTTGTGCCAAGAAAAAATAAATATAAGTTTAACATCTCTTAATTAGGAGTAACCTGTCCCATAGGGTTATTTTATGTATTCTTGCCAGATGGGGTTAGATCAACCTAGTGAGCTCAGGCAGACAGAAGTTGATAGTAAGGAACTGGAATTTCTTTATTTACCCTAGAGTAAAAAAAAAAAAAAAATTTTTTTTTTTAACCCTACCTCCACAGCCACTGGGACTGAGACCTTCAAGGACCTCTGACACATACTGGCCAGAAATCAATTTAGCTGTGCAATCTCTGGCACAGCTTTACCTTTCTTGGATCATGTGTTCTCATAGTGGTTGAAGAAAGGAGCATCACTTGGTTTGTGACAATTGGATGATCCCTTTCACCTCATCACTTTCCAGTTATAACCTTCCAATGGGGATTTTTCTGGGCTATTAAGAAGACCATCTTCAGCCTCAGTGTAACTGTAAATGCACATTAACTGTAAAATGCACTGTCAGGAACTGGTAGTTACCACAGAGACCAGCTCTCTACTCATTCCAATGTCTATGTCCTCAATGGAAAGAGGATGGGGATGAGGCCAAGGAACCAGGACAGGACACTTGGCTGGTTGAGGCAGCAGCTGGGGGAATAGAACTGTGGAACAGACAACCAAGGAAAGGTCATCCCAGATAAGTGCTTATGGCTATTGGAGATCTAAGATGCTCCAACTAGAAAGCCAAGAAGTAACTTGTGGGTTTGTCATAGTGACAGAAAGGCCCTGGAGACCCTAGACAGAATGTGGAGGAAACAACTTAGATACATAAAAGTGGAATCAAATCAAGTGGCCTTGGATTGTTCAATGGTTATTTTACTCTGGACATGATCCTGCTTTGGGTGGGATTTGCTCAAATGAGAAATAGTTATGAATAGCTGTGTGCCAGCTCAGCCTCTAGTGAGAGGGAAGACTGAGGGTTCCCAGTAGAATCCTGGTTAATTTGGGGATAATGACTGGGTAGTGGAGGGAACTGATGGGAGGCCACTTTGGTGAGAAGACTGAGCAGTCTGCATGAGCGGGGTACACTCCAGGAAGGCAAGAAGTCAGCCTATGCTGGGCAGGATGTGGCCCTGTTCTCCCAGAAGCCGTAGTGTGTATTGCACTGGACCATTTGTCTGCGCATTGTTATCCTGCCAGATTGTAACTGCTTTAAGAGATTGTCCTGTTCCTCTATCTTCCCAATGCTTAGCACAGCTCCTGGCACGTGGAGCACATCCACTGATGTTGAATCACATTTTCAGAAAATTCAACAAGAGGATTGATGTTTAGGAGAAGGAAGCTGTCAATAGCTATGAGGGCTTTGAAGACCCTACACTCTTTCTTCAAGGCAATGCTCAGAGGGCCTACTCCTGCCTCCCTAGTTGAATCTCAAGTTAAGACTCACTTTTGAATTTTGAACATAAAACATGATAGGGAGAGGGAATATTACAGTCACAGGGAACAGTGGGAAATGAACTGAAAACAATTCATATGAGTATATGCAAACACTAAGGCCAGAGAGAAGTTGGGCCACTGTCTCTAGCCTGGCAATGCTGGGAGGATGAAAGTGGGGTTGCTGTCTGTCTTGAGCACTTAATTTCAGGAGGCAAAGCCAAGGCGACCTTGTGCCCATCACTCCCACCTGGGAGAGCTGATTCTCACTCTGACCTGTAGGAGTTCCTGGGCAAGGCAAGACTGAGGTGGCACTTCCAGGGATGTAAAACTCATTAATCCAGAGACTGGATCTCCATCCCCTCGAAAAACCAAAGCAAAAGAAATCAGTCTGGATTGCAACAGGCAGCATTCAATTAGTTATAAGAGCGGAGCGAGCTATCCGACTACAAGGTATTCAATGGTGGGTGAAGGCGAGGAGCCTTTTTCCTTAGAAGACTCTGCAAATAAATTTGATATCCTATTGTCTGTGACTGTGGGATAAGCGATACGTTAGGTGGTGTCTGAGTCTCCTTCAAACCCTGAGTTTCCATTGTTCCTTTGTGCTCTGAAGAAGCCTCAGTTCTGCTCAAAGACTGAGGGTTTGCCTCCATGAATAACTGCTGTGATGATGGCAGGATTAGGATAGTGTGTGTGTGTGTGTGTGTGTGTGTGTGTGTGTGTCGCTGGGTGGGTGTGGGTGTGCAGGTATAGGTGTGGGGGTGTGGGTGTGGGCGTGGGTGTGTGTGTGAAGATGCACATGTGCACTCAGAGGGTGCCATGTAGGCACTAAGCTAAATTGTTGTAAAGAAACTTGTGAAGCATGAGTCTGAGAGTAAAGAAAGAATATACAGGTCTTATCATTCTCCTCCCCCCAGATCTGTCTAATGTACTCTTTCTTACCTATGCCCTCTCCTTCCCCTTTGTGTCCTCTTCCTTGCTCTCTCCTCTTCTCTCATTTATATTGTTCTCCTCCTTTAATCAGTTTACATGACAGTGACGATCACTTCCTTTAAGCCTACTATTTTGATGCTGATCATTTCATTCCCTGGCTTAAGAACTTATTCTCCATGGTTTATCATCCAAAATCCAAATTTATCAGTTAATTTTTCAAGACTTCCATCAAATGCATTTGCCTGTTTCCCTACAGTACTACCTTTCTGATTTGGGCCAGTTATAGAAGTCATCAGGCCCACCCCTTTATCTTAAAGATGAGGAAACTGAGGCCCATGGAAGGCAAATGTCTGGCCTCAGCCATGCAGCAAGGGAATGGTAGGGAAAGGAGAAGAATGCTGGTTCACAGGCCCAGCTGTGCTCATCCCCAACCTCAGGTCGCCCCCACCCCACCCCAACAGACCCAGCACAGGGCATTCCTTTCTGTGTCTTTAACATCAGTTATTCCTTCCTGTCCTCATAGCTTCATGCCAGAACTGTTCCTTCTGTCTGCCAAGTCACATCCATCTTCCTCGAAAATCTACTTAACGTTTATCTCTGTGAAGCTTAAATTTCTTAATCTGTCCTAACTCCAACTGTTCAATTCCTCTAATGTATCCTTAGAGAAACAATTCATTTATTTGGGTCCCCTGGATGTGGCAGGGGACCCAAAAGTTTTTAGGACAACCAAAACAAACATCTCAAAGTGCTTTATAGGAAGGCTCCCGATTGTATTGAACTAACCAGGAACTCATACTGATGACGTCATGCTCAGGATAACCTGTTGAAACAAGCTTCCTTTTCCATGGGGATACCTTATTTCATAAACCGTGACTGTATTTTTAAGTCCCTTAAAACTTCCCACCCTGCTCCCAGCCTCTATGGCAGTTTGAATGTAGACAAAAATGCCAAGGATTTCTGGCCTTAGTCCCAAAGAGTCTGTGACATGCACTATTAACTATCTGGTCTTTGTGAGCCTTTGGGGTGGGGGATGAGATGGAATCTGGACCTTGAAGAGGTCTCCAGAGTTTGGCAGGATGGGGACAGCAGGAGGTCAACTAGAACCAAAATATTCAGGTCCGTATCTCAGTACTCCCTACTACGTGCTCTCTGAGCCTGTTTCCTCATCTATAAAATAGGGGTAGGATTTCTTGCCTCTCAAGACATCTGAGACAAAGCCTTATGTACCTTTGGCCTTCAGTTAACAATAGCTAGATCTGAATGTCTCCTGTCTGACCCAAGGGCTTTGTTCCATCATTGCTGATACCTCCTGTCCTGGAAAAGCTGGACTTATTCTGACACTGTGACATTCCTGAGACTCCAGTTATCCTAAACAATTCTTTCTTCTAGAGGAAACTTGCATAGAAGGAAACACAACATCTCTGATCAGATTCCTTCTTCAGAAGCAGCCAGTCTGGGAGGGTTCTGGACTGCAACTGATCTTTTTCCCTGCTATTCGGAACTGTACACCTATGGGACCCACCGAGTTTTAGCCTGCCAATCAATGGCAAGAACCTACATAACAAAGGGTCAGCCAAAACACTACACCGGACTTATCATATATTGTCAGGCCTCAGGACAGACAGGTTTCCTGGTTCCAGATACGTGGCAGAAACTCACGAATGACACAGTTCCCCTGTAGTGGGCATGTCCTTTCCCAGAGAGGTATGTTGTAACAGCCATCAGATGGACATTGGACACTGCGGTATAAATAGACCCTGATGGAGGAGCGAGGGATCTAGACTACCTTTGCCCTGAACTCTGAACCTCACAGAAGAACCAGAGCATCTGGATCCCCATACCATCTCAGGGCCTGAGCCCTGATGGAGCAGGCCAGAGAAGTGTGAGGTCACTGGACCAGGACTTGGCCACCCCTGAGAGGGCTCCTCCTGGCTTCCTCACTGCTGTTTAGGAAGGACCAGGAGTTGGAAAATGCCCTGGTGTTCTGAAACAGATTCTCTTGGGATTCTTTGAGCCTTGAAGACAAGTAGGCTTCTGGGAAAGCCTCTTTGGGGCTGTTTATCCCCTAGAGGTCTCCAAAATGCTACCTCAAAGGGTAAGAGGACAACCTTTTCAGGAGGAGAAAGAAATAATGAATGATACATTCCTGTGATAGGTCTTAGCTGCTGCAATCTATGGAACAGAACAAAAAGTAAATAAACAGCACTTCACTTAGATCCCCTGAGTAGCTAAGAGTACGTGTAGAATGGAGGGGGGAGTGGCAAGGAATGGTGAGGATAGAGAACATGCTTCTTTTTCAAAGGGCTGACTTCCTTCTTCATTCCAAAGTAATTCCATCTAAGCTCCCACCAGTCACGGAGTGGAAGCATGTTGTGCTGGAGCAGTTAGGCAGTGTCTGAATTTATCTTTTAAAAATGGTCTTGGATGGCTGTGCCATCTTGTGCAAGATTTGTAAACCTGACTTGTGCAAAAAAAACCCAGAGAAGTTGAGAAGCTGCCTTCTGCAGGCAGGGCTTCCCCTGTCTAGTTTGTGCTTTGTGTAATCCCAGATCTCTCTTCATCCCTGGCAACTACTTTGTAAAACCTTGTGAAGGTGTGCTCAACCTCATTGGTTTTACGGTAGTTTGTAAATGCACTAGAGGCCACTGCTCTCCTCAGTAGTTAAGAGTACATTTTGAATACCTCCAAATGGCAAGGAATCTGAGAGCTGACTTCCTGAGCACTTTTGATAGTAGGCTCTTAAAACTTTTCTTTATTTCTAACTCTCAAAATGAATGTAGATACAGTAACCCCACTTGGGCAAGTTACTGTCAGTGGTTGGCAGGTGAGGAGTGGTATTAGCAAAAAGCAGTTTAATGACTGGAATCTGTGATTTGGCACTGGGTATAATGAGTATGTGGGGGCAGTTCTACTCTGTCCTATAGGGTCGCTATGAGTTGGAATCGACTTGATGGCAACAGGTTTGATTTGGTTTTACAGTGGGTATTAGGTGGTAACGATGCAGTTGGCATAAAAGTAGGAAATATTAGTTCACCCTCTGGGGATAGGTTACTCCATATAAATGACCACAAATAAGGAGGTAAAGACATTCAGGTCAAATTCTTACCAGAATACACAAGCTCCCTGCCATGGTCATTGCTCAGGACCAAGGCGTGGGTGCTAACGTAACTGCAGGTACATGTTATTTGCTCAGCCCCAGAGGTCACGTGCTTATTGTTCCACTTAAGCCAAATTTTTTTCTTGCCTTAAGTGAACACATTCCCCAAACATATACTATAAAGGTAGAATTTATAATAAAAATAAATATTTTGAACCAAGAAGAGGATGAAAACAAGTTGTAAACATGCAACTGAAACTTAAAATACACATAGGTTAACTTACAGAACCAAGGAGGGTTACACTGAATCATTCAAAATGAAAGAAAACTTTTTTTCCATTAGCTCTTAAATTTAGGGGGGAAAATCACTGGAGCATGCTCACCTTAAACCAGGGATAGGATAGTGTGGCTCTTGTACAAAGGAAAATCTTTGAGGGGTATGGAAAATAGTTTGTGGATCTGAGGTGAACGAGGGAGTGAAGAGAGACTGGAAGATTGCATAGTTGTGAAACAGTGGCTTCTCATCAAGGTGAACAAGTGCATCATCTGATAAAATAGAATTTGATTTTTTTTTTTTTCTGTTCATTTCTGTTTGCGGTATTTTTTTCTCTGTCCACCAAATATTTCATACATTAAAACATATATACGGCACACACACACATGATAGCATGAAACACCTGAATTAACACAGCCATACTTTTAAATGACCCCTCACCACTTTCCAAGCAAAGTCTGTATTCATCAATATGCTTTTGCTACATCCTGACACCATTTTTTGTCAAAACTCATTTGGATCATTTCTTTGTTTAGCAACTAAAGCAACAAGGGGAGAAAGTGGGAACATACAGGAAAGCACCAGAAATGGTTCTGTTCTCTTATTGAATGTCTATGGAAATGCCTCACATTTCAGTTAGGGGGTCAAGACTTTTTTAAGAGATGGGAAAATACAACTGCCACGTTTTTTAGCTTTCTTGAGGCAAACATTATTCATTAATACCCTAGGCAAAGGACATGTTTTATAGTGCTGTTGAGAAATCTTAGAATAGGGAAATAACAACACAAAAGTGTAACATCAATGCTCGGAACGTTAAACAGCCATCTATGTTTTAATTTATTTCCCTTTCCCCTCATTCAGCCAACTCTTTCTAATAACATATAGGACAGGATTGAAATACGAATTTCCTATATCACACTGAGCATCCCCATCCAATTCCCACCATAAACCTTTCTTGCTCACGTACTAAAAGTTGTGAACCAACTGAAAATTAAAGACGAATATATTTTACATTTTCCATTCTTTCCATCTGCCTCAAGTGTGTGTGTGTATATATATATAATATATATAAAATTTACATTAATATAGGAAATAGCAAAGTTAAATTCTATACAGAATCTCTGTATCTTATCTTTATTTTCTATTCTTTCTCTCTTTTTGGATAAATAATTGGCTATAACAACCTATAGTAAGGCTTCACAGAAAGAATTCTGTATGTTTTGTTTTTCTCTAAGAACCAAAGTATATAAAATGAGGTTTGATTCTAGCACCTTATACAGTGTTAGTGATGTTGTTCCCTTGGGAGAAATTAGCACTACCCAACACTCTAGGTGAATCTCTATCAGTTACACAATATTCAAAAGTATTGCCAGAAGGAGGACATAAAACATGGTGGAGATGGAGGAGCAAGAAGGGACCAAAACAAAACCTCAAGATTAAAATCTTAGCAACATACAAACAAAATCATAAAAAGCAAATCAAGTTGCTGTGTCCAAATTAGTAATGATTTAGTGATTCAGTGCCACCAATTAATTCTTTTAAGTGACCCTTTTCCATGAGGTAAAAAAACATTACAATACCCATTTCAGATGAAACAGAGTCTGAGAGACTTCTGCAGGTCACCAAGGGAACTGTCTGAGTTAGGACACAAATGACTAACCTCTTATTCCAAAACTGTCCCTTGCTACTCTTGATTGATTTATTGAGATTCTGGAAAAGCAGTTTATTGGCCACTGATTGTGAAACAAAACAAATGTTCAAAAAAAAAAATCAGCACCAAAGGAAGTTCAAAAGAAGCTGTTCTTTGCTCCCTTATCAAACATTCCATGTGATGGAAACAGCAACTTTCACAAGAAAGAAGAAGAAAATTTGTCACAGGACAGTAACCCATCTTATCTGTTGGTGCCCTTCCCGAAAGTCAATACTCTGAAGAGAGCTGTTAGTTCCAGTTGAGTAGCGTATATTTTTGCAGAGGAACGATCAACTCCCACCAAAGCTGCATCAGAACCTCAATTATATAATTATATAACTATCGCAATATATCTATTTCTATTTATATATGTATACATTAAAGTCTTTTACTTCACTGGCACATAATACCAAGGAAAAATACTGGCATTGCTGTTTGCTGCAAGTGGCTGCCTTGACTGGAGTTACAGGAGAGAGAAGCACCACAAGAAAAGGCACCACAAGGTTTCGAGAAGTTAAATGGTTTGTCATCACCGCCCTGACCTCGCTATAGTGAAGGAACATAAAAGTCTTCCATTTTTAGTAAGGATTCTGGAGTACCTGATTCAAAGATCCCAGCTAATGTACATCTGCCCATTTCAACTCAACAGGGATAGAGGGAAGAGCCTGAAGTTGTTCTTTTTAATATAATTTTGTTTCCTGACTAATAGAAAAGGAAAGGCATTCCCTTCCTTCTTTCTTTCTCTCTCTCTTCTTCTTTCCTTCTTTCTTTTTTTTAAATGAAGGTCTCAGACACTGGAAATCAAGCCCACCTTGAAAACTGAGAATAAAAACAACAATCTTATGTTAAGAAAATTCCTACATGGAAAGTTGTCTTTCTAACATAATTACCTGGTTGCAATGTACTAAAACAAAAAAGAAAAGGAAGGAAGATACACCCATAGGCACTGTTTGCAACTAATAGCACCAGGTCTAGATTAATGAGGATGGAAAGTGTCCAAGTCCATTCACATAGCTGAAAACCATGAATGCTGGTTTAAAATATAGGCATTACTCCATTTACATAATCTGCCAAGAAAAGTGGCAGTTGTTGGCCATCCAGAGCACCAAGAATTACATGTACCACCGACTAATCTGAAAAGCAGAGGAGGCGGCTAGAGGACTGCAGAATTGATTTTAAATGGCATTTTAATTTGTATTAGTATACTTGCCGGCCTTGAAATAGCTCTTCCTATTTTTCATTCCAAGCATTCACTTGGGAATGGAAAGCCTATATTTGTTTCAGGAATAGCTGGATGTAGGATGGGGTGGGGTGGGGGTGGCAAAGTCTTCTTGTCAGCCATTTTCCTTCCTTCCTCCCTGGTCTGAGTTGGAGAGAAGTCAACTGTCTGTGCTGGTGTGACCTGCAGGCTCCCAGGACTGCCTGTCTTACTGTCTATGCCAGTGGTGACAGGATGGAGAGGACTGTGACAAGGATCAAAATGGCACACTGCAGGATTCCTTCTTCTAGAGCCCGGGCAATGCTTCTACTGAAGACAGAAGGCTGGTCATGGAGAGAATCTTACATAGCAGTCTCTGTGGTATACTTGAAGACTTGGTGGCACAGTGGTTAAAACCTCGGCTGCTAACAAAAAGGTCACCAGCTTGAATCCACCGGCCACTCCTCGGAAACCCTATGGAGCAGTTCTACTCTGTTCTACAGGGTCTTTATGAGTAGGAATCGACTCGATGGCAATGGGTTTGGTTTTTGGTTTGGTGGTATACTTATTTAAATGAAATCGTTGCTTTTCCTTTTGGTCCTCAAACAGGTGGTGTTGGCTTAAATTGGTTTTCAAATGCTGATGCTTGTCTTTACTGAAAATAATATATTTCAGTATGGGGGAAATAAATTATCGCTGCCACCTTCCAACAATCTGAATTATTTATCCAAACCTACTTTGGGAACATGAACAACAGGGACAGGCAAAAGACTTTCACCAGAAGAGTCCTTAGTTTGCAAGTGACCTCCTCAAGCAGCTTCATGGAACACAGACAAGCCCCCAGGTTACACTATCTGCCTCCATCCCTCTTCCCTTGGGTCTTCTCTTATGCTATTTTTCACCCAACCCATCTCCTGCTTCATACCTCAATCACAGACCTAGGTGATTGGAAGTCTCCGTCTGTCCATAGTTTTAGGAGAATGGTCTCTGCCTATTTAATCCTTCCAGTAGTTCCTAGAACTTCCTTCTGGCCAGGAAATGTATTGCTGGCCTCCAAGACTCTGCTTCTCCACTGACCTAAGGTTGCTGGTGTTCCTGACTACAGTTCAGCAAACTACAGTGAAAAAAAAAAAAAAAAAGTGAGAGAGGTCTAAATGATAAAAGTGCAGTTCTGAGCTGTTACAAGAAGGAGGGTTGGCTTCCAACCTTCCTTTCCTTCTTTTGCTGCTATGCTGATTGCCTTTGGGTCATTCTTTTGCTTGCTCCAATCGGATCCTGAGGCCAGGGAAGATGGCAGAGATGAAGAAAAATTCAAATCTGTCATTATTATTGCTTCCTAAATGAGATAAAGTGGTAGGTTGAATCAGTGGCAACCAAGAGCTATGGGTAGTGGCATTGAACAAGGGCAATATTGAAGGGCTTAGCTCAGACACTGCCTCCTCAAACAAAAAAAAAAAAAAATTTTTTTTTTTTTTTTTACAAAGCCCTCCTTTATTTTCAGAGTCAAGTATTCTCTCCTCTGAACTTCTGCAAGATTTTCTTTGTACTTCTATGTATTTATCATATCTGCCTTGTACAAGAGTTCAAGTATCTATAACAGCGAGCAGAGTGTTTTGGAGTGGAAAGGAACGTTTTGGAAATGAAGAAATTGATGGCTAGAGAGGTTAAATAATTTGCCCAAGGTTATGTTGTGCTGGGGTCAGAGCTCAAAATTACTTATTTCCTACTGCAAGTCTTTTCACTATACCATTATGACAGGTTGAGGTTTTATTCTTAGCCTTTATATTGTCTGAACTTTCAATATTTTTTCCTCCCCTATTGGGTGGTAAGCTTTCAATGGGTATATAGTAGGTACTCAATTAAATTAAATGTAATTAAATTATGTTTTAAGAATATGCTTCTTTTTCTACCCAAAAGGACGAGTTGATTATGTAGCATATGCCATCAGTCAAAGGCATAAAGTCTCTCCTTGACCTGTAACTCACGTTGTTTATAAGCAGCATCTGTGAAGCTCAGGTGTGGTAAAGCTACCTTCTTTGGCTAAGCCACTTCCACACAGAACTGCTCCTGAGAGATGGGGCTAGAATTGGCCAATTTATTTTCTTAGGCTGAGAATTTGGCAAACAGCGGATGGCCGTGAACTCACATGTTTGGGAGACTCAGCTGAAGGGCTTAATCCTTAGCCCATGGTTCACTGAAAATTATTTTTAACACCACCAAACAGAGGAAAAAATTCTTAAGTTAGATGTTGAGCTCTAAAATATGGTCTGAGTTTGGGAAGATATATTCTACTCACTCAGCTCAGTACATAAGAACTGGTGATGAAGGTCAAATGCGCAAAGGAAAAGGGAAGAAGAAAAGGATCCTAGCTCTGGACACAAGGGTGAGTTTCTTGTGGGTGTATGAAACTTCCACAACATACTTCCTGTCTCACTGATTTTGGCAGAGGGACTATGAAGAGCACTTCAGTTTGGCATTGCTACATTCTATAACTTTATTTTCATAGATGCATGACTGATTGTTTAGTGTGGCAGCATGGGGGGATATTTCGAATCTTAAAATTAATGGTGTTTATGAATCTGTTTCCTTTAAACAAACAAATACGTATGACCGACCAGTTTCTCAGATATAGCCAATGCTCAGAGTGGACGGGAGCAGTGAGAATATTTTGTTAGCCCTTTAGGAAAAGTTACAAATATTATGCACTCAAGGCTTTGAATTACCTGAGAATTTCAAATGGTTTTGTTCTAAATCATGAGTCAGTTAGCAGTATCATCAGCTTTATTGAGTTAAAATTCAAAGAAAGACTGGTAGAAACGTATCCAAGAAAAATGAAACAAATAGAAGAAAATGTCCTAAAACAATAACCATTGTTATGGGAAGAGATTGGGTTGCAGCCTTCTGACCCCCACAATCTGCCTCCTCCCACCACTCGGACAGTTTGGGAGAGTGTTTGATAGGTGTGAGCAAACGAGAAGACCCTGGAGTGTGAAGTCATGTGGTCAAAGCCACGACTGGTGGCCTGTTTTTTGGCAGACACAGAGCTATTAAATGCTTAAAGCTCTGCTCATTTGCAGGGAGAAAAATGTTGTTTGTTTTGAACAGCAAACCACAGTGACAATACCACAGACACCAAGAGATTAAACTGCAGAGGATTTCATTTCTCCTCCCTTCTGTTTTTTTCCTTCCTCTCTCCCTCCCTCCCTCCCTCCCTCCTTCCCTTCCTCCCTCCCTCCTTCTTGCCTATATATTTTTTTCAGTAACAAATCTGTAATTTTTTTTTAAGTAAAAATCCACTTGGAAAGGCAAGATTGCACCCCTAAAGTTGTACTTTCATCTTCCTGTGTCCTACCTCCACATTTCCTTTCTCTTACCTGCAAAAAGCCCACATTACTGACACACCAATAGAAAAGCAAGTTTCTTGAAAACAAATCTTGTCACAAAAGGGTCCACGAAGGGGATAATGGAAATATGATAAACTTGGGATTGGGGCTGGGAAAAGGGGGACATAAAACTACTTCTAGGGCATAGGAGTTGGAATCTATTTAGATGTAACAGGGAAAGAATAGAGTCCATTTGGTGGTCCTGAGACCTTGGAACTACTGAGGGACAACCAGGAATGAGTGGGGGGAGGAGAGATGATGTAAGGAGATGTTAGGAATGCTCCTAGGGTGGCAGTCTTCACCAGCTAGCCTCATGCCACATCACTGGGTGCCAGAAGATATGGACTGTGCACGTGGGTCAGAGATTAGAGGAGAGGACCTCAAAAGCTGTGGCCTTGGATCTGAACTTGAGAAGATTTCTGTGGGCTTTGGACAGACCCTATGATTCTCCCATGCCTAACACAATAATGCTTTTGAGGTGGTGGATGGCAATCTTAGCAAACACCTGCCTAACTCCAAAATGTTCTTAAAACATGGATTGCATCATTGCAGATGTCTTTCCTCGCTCTGCCAGTCAAAGGGGGAACCACAAAATTGGATCCTCCTCAAGAAAGAGGGCTGAGGTGCAAAGCATTGTGCTGCATTAGCACTTTTCCCCTTCAGGTAGCCAAAAATGTTACTTTCCCTTCTGTGGAAAGACTTTTCCAGGATAATCAAAAACATGTCACTTCAGGACTTGTACATTCTGACACCAGAGCCTGGGGTCATTTGAGTGACTTTCAAGCCTCATGCATCTGTATTTTTTCTGAGGTCTGATGGGTAGACCCCAGACTTGTCACTGTCACTGTCACTGCAGGGGAGACACATGTGGCACTGGCTGTAAAATCTGTTTTATATCCTACTAAGCAATTGCTCTGAAATGTCTTCCATCTATTAGAGTTGCCAGGGTGGTGGTTAGGCAGGGAGCCACTTTCCAGAGTCTTCATGTGGCTTCACTGGGACAGCCTCAGCCTCATCTGGAGGACTGATAGTGTGGGGGAACCAGACAGATGAGGGTTGATTTTCACCTACCAAAGGCCCAGGTGAAAGAACATCTCACACTGATTAGATTCAAAGCAGTGACCTCCAATCTTAATTCTCCATAATATGCTCCCCGCTCTTTACCTACTCTGTGGACTGTTGCGCTCAAAGGGTCAGCTCTATTCTATGTGATTTGGTTCCAGAATATAGGGAGTTGTTTAGAAAAGTGCTTCCTGAAGAATAGTGGTAGCAACTGGAGAGACTCAAATCCCAGCACAACCCTGCTATTGACTTTCTGTCATGGATTGAGGAAACCAAGGCGCATACCAGCCCAGATGTTGCTTCATAAACTGTGCCTGGAAGAAATAAAAAATCCACCTAGGCTACGTCTATTTCAAGTCCAGCAAGAGTCCCAAACATCAGAATATTCTGTTTCATTAACTTTTTAAGCCTTTTAAGAAAAGAAACATATATATATATACATACACACACACATATATATATGAATATTTATGTATATAGATGTGATCAATAAGTTTAGAATGCAGTTATATTGCCATTACTTCAACCAGGCTCCTCAGTTCCACACAATTAGTGATAATCTCAAAATCTCAGATCACCTCTTAGCTTATGTGGTTTTCATTGTGCTCTTTTTCTCTCTAGTATTTCATAGTCAATATAGTTTTAAACAAACAAAATGAAGCAATCAATAATGAGTAGGTGCTACTAGGATTAATGGTAAACACTGAGGCTGGAGGACATCCTAAAGTGCTATTGAGCAGTCGTATTGTGGTGGGGGGGTTGTTATTTTGATTAGCTAATATTTTTTTTTAATAGTCCTAGATAGCCCAGGTACTCTGAAAACCTTGCATTTTCAGAAGTTATCAGTAAGTGTTACCAACTGTTTAAGGAACACAATCTGCCCTCTCTCCTGGCTCCTATCTCCATAAAGTCTCCTGCCAGGACACAGGGCCATGCCTTTTAAAGGCACATGGATTTAAATGAAGGAAGAAATATAGCCAGACCTTGACTTCAGGCAGGCTCAATCAGTGTTGATGCTGGGGGCCCATAGCTCAGAAGGGAAGTCAAATGACCAGTTCCCCTCGGGCTGATAATGTATTTGGTGGAAGCATGCAGCAGTTGTGCTTTCAAGGCAAGTGAAAAGGCTAAAGGGGTTAAGTTTGGATAAAGGGCCCTGGCCCAAAGCAATGTGCATGAAAAGATTGGCCTTAGATAAGGAAGGCTTTTTGGAATCACCTTGAGGGTTTGGGAGCTGCTCATGAATGGGGCAGAAGCAGGCTGAAGGGTAGAGAAATGGCTGAGAAGCACAGAGTGACCTGGGGCCAGTCTGCACCAAAGCCAAAGCTGCTCCTCCCTTGGGTCCTGGATTGAAAGGAAAATGATACAAAACTTCACTGACTACCTTGGATTCCTAAAGAAACTCACCATAAGCCTCCCAAGTCTTGGGTCCAAAAGAGAGGAGACCATTATGGATCTCTGAGTCCCATGTTTCTTCTCAGCAACGAAAGGCAATTTTTCAAACCAAATAACCGTCCCTTTCTCCTTATCCCTTCTTCCTTCTGAAAGCAAAAGAAAGTAATTCTTTTCTTTCCTTAAAGACTGGCATTGTATAACAATTCTCAAGTGGTTTCACGCTGGTTCTAAAACACAGAAGAAGCCCCCACTAAGTTTTGAGGATGTTCTTTCCGTGGCATGAAGATTTCTGAGAACTTGGGTAGACAGCCCCACTAAGTTTTGAGGATGTTCTTTCTGTGGCATGAAGATTTCTGAGAACTTGGGTAGACAGCCCTAGTCGTACTGAAAGAGCATTTCTAAAGCTAAAACGCTTGGGCAGCATTTCCAAGAAGCTTCAATTTGGGGCTGGAATTCAACTTCCTTAGCTCAGTAGGTGGTTTGGTTCTTTGTAAAAACCAGTGAACCTTGGGTATAGCACTCTGCTAGTAATATGAAATGTGCTGTATTTTAGAATATTTTAGAAACCAAACTTCTTGGCCCACTGAATATGTTTGAGAAGGGAAGAGATTTGCACAGCGAAAAACAAATGAGAAAATTTAAAAAGGCTTTGTTTTTGTTAGGCAACTAAGTAACTGAAAGTTTGAACCCCCCCCCCAAAAAAAGAAAAATAGACAGTCACATGTTTGATTGGATTCTAGTAAAGACCCTTGTCTTTGGAAGCCAGGACTATACAGCAAACAGCAGTGTACCAGGTTCTCCAAGGAAACAAACAAATCAAAAACTATCCAGCTATTCCAGGACAGCATAAGCAAATCTTTCTCTGGGTCTAAAGTGAAGAGATCAAGGCTGCAGCAAAACTAAAGTTGAGCCCACGAAGGATAACTGAAATAATAGAACTATATCTCCTGGTCATAGGATGCTGTCACTGATCCTTGCGTTTATTTTCCCACAAAGGGAACAGAGCAACCAATATTTATTTCTCAGAAGAGGACACCTGGATGGAAGCCAAAAGATTTGAAGCCCTTCCTTCTGGCACCAATAACTTGAGAAGGAAAGGAGAGTAGCCTTTCTGGAGCAGAAAGACAGAGAACACTTTTCTTGACCCACATTGAGATAAATCCGTTATTCTGTCCTTTTGTCATCTTTTTAAATATCCATTAACCAAAAAAGAAGGAGCTATTTTGTGTTCCCTTTCCTCCATAGCATCTAGCAGGGTGTCTTGAACACTGCAGGTGCTCAATAAACAGTTAACAGGATTTTAAATAGGAAGGAAACTTGATAACCATAACACTTTCACCCTTAAAAAGCTTTACCAAACAGTAATTACTTTATCCTCACAACACCCCTGTGAGGTAGGTAAGCAATCTTCTTCCCATTTTACAGAAAGATAAATTGGCTGCAAGAGTAACTTGACTGAAGTCTGCAGGATTAAGTCCTGGATTTTTTACTTCCAATGACATGATCTGTTCAAGAGAACACGACTCTCTCTTTAGATGCTTTCTCTGACCATTTAGTAAAAAAATAATGCTAAAATATGTCACTCAGTAAAATCGATTTTCTCTGTTTGAAAAGAATATGCTTTGCTATGTCTGCCCCAGATAGTGTAGGAAGTAATGATGAGATGGTTGTCAGTGTTTTCTTTCCACATACTTCAGGAAGCCCTCCTCTTCTTTATCCCCTACACATCTACTGAGTCACATTGTTCACTGTGGCTCCGTGTTTCCATCTTCAGAGTTCTCATTCATAAATGCTGTACAGTTCATTCACCATCCATCCCAAACAGGGGTGCTGATGAGAACAGAGAATCAAGTCTGAGGTCTCATTCATTACTTCCTTTTGGTTACCATCAGAAACACCTTGTGGAAAATAAATAATCCCAGCAGGTTTTAGCCTATACACAATCACATGTAAACCCAAACAGAAGTCATTATTGAATCCCAAACTATTATCTGGTCCCTTGTGCTGTCAAACCAATAATATTCACCTTGGAGAGCAGAGTCAGAGCAGGTGGGAAAGGCATTCTCATTAGAGGAACACAGCACGAGGATCTGCAGCAGGGAACTGGGGCCTGCTTGCATGAGCTGTCGGTTCTTTAGGGATAAACTCAGGATGTTACTTCATATATATATATAAAACTTTTTGTGTGTGTGTGTGTGAGAATCTATATCAGAATATATCCGAGGTCCAAAGAAATGGCCAGGACCAAGCTGACTGACCTAGAACAGCTGAAGCACCTAAAGTTTCCCTCTCCAAGAAGGTCCTCAGAGCCAACTGGACATCAATGTTGCAGCTAGCACTACTGGAACATGAGTATCCTTCCCTACTACTCCCACCTGCCCTCACTCTGTTGTAGATCCTAAGAAGAATATGGAGGTTCTTAGAATGGGTCTGTTTTCTTGCTCAAAGTGTATCTTGGTAGTTGAATTGAATAACAGTCAAACCATAGTAAAAAAGGAAAGAAAAAGAAACTCAATGAAACATTTCCCATTCAAATGATGAGGAAATAAAAAACTGTGATTCAGGAAAAAAAAAAAAAAAAGTTAATGATATTCCCTAGCCCTGCTTATCTGTGAATCTTTGCCTGGGAAAGTACCCTGGACAGCAAGTTCCATTCAAAGCACACCAGGAAATTATTAAAATTCACTATGGGGACCCATGTTTTGGCTGATGGGATGGTTGTTTAAAACACAAAGTTTTGTTTCTGTACTCTGCAGAGAGGCAAAAAGAAGGTGAGTCCATTTGATGAGATGAACCTCAAGGTTGAAAAAGATTGTAGGGAAGAACAAAAGCAAGAGATATTTCTTCAACAGCATTCGATTACCTAAAAAAAAAAAAAAAAAAACTCCAAATACTCCTCATTCACCAATTCTCTTGTCTGCCCAAAGCTCAATGAATATCAGTTTTCAAATTGATCTTTCCATGAATTCTCTGATTCTTTAGGAAAAATTAGCATCAAAGGATTTGGCTTTAGAATTGCAAGTAGCCAGCTTGAGCCAGGTGACTCCCAGGAGCCCTGCCAGAGTGCCATTGTGCTGAGTTCACAGTGCTGTGATGTATCTAAGAACTACAGGTGTGTGATTCTTCTCCCTGTCCAGGTGTGCTGCTCACGCCTATTGGTTTCCAGGTGCCACTGTACCTTGGAGAACACACTGTCCTTCCATGGTTCCATTTCCCAAATAACGGGGTCACCCCTTTTCTTTATATGATGCCTTCGACACAGGCAACATTGACTGAACCCTTGCAGCATCCCTGAGCAGGAGAGAAAGAAGTAGTTGGCCTTCTTTCTCTCTACTTTACAGATGGAGAAACCAAGGCACCGAGAGGTGAAGTGAGTTATCCATGATCACAGTGGAGACCCTAAATCAGCCTGTGATATTTCCTGATATTTCTGTGTCTAAAGAAGAGCTTCTGGGGGGTCTGCAGCTAAAACAAATCTCCCAGCTCTTCTCTAGCCTGAGAACCTCAGAGCTAAGCTGGGAGTAGAGAAACAGATCAGAGGAGTTGGAGTTCATCTAATAGATGACCGTTGTCTGTACCTACTATGACATATGGCCAAAGGCTGCTCATAGAGGGATGTTCACTGAGTTACCAACTGGCATTACACCAAAGTGAAATTATTTCCTTGTCCTCTTTGATTTGAGGTTTTTAGGACTGATCCTCTCTGGAGGCAGGTACAGATGAGATGACTGCCTTCAGATTTCTTCTGGTGTGGAATCTTGTGATTTTTGCTAGGGATTGGCAAGGGCAGGCATTCCCTGCTGGGGCTCACGTACTGTTTTGCATGGGATGGGGCAGCCCAAGGCAGGTGCCCTTCAAGTCCTGCCTACTCGTTTCCCATTTGGTCTATTCTTAGCCCTTTACACAAGGTGTCCGGGGGGAACTCCTACAGTTGTCCATCTGCTACCCTCAGGAGCTGTCATTAATAGCACTCATGACCTTTGGCTCCAGAATGTATCAGCCATGTCCTGCTAGCCACTGCAAGGAAAGGCACAGGGAGCAAGAAGGCACAGCTCCTCCCCAGGAATCAGGGGAGAAGCAGATGGTGCCTGGGAGAGTCGAGTAAGGCAGACAGAACCAGGTGGGCAGAAGAAGAAAGCTGCTGCCAGATCAAGGCAGTGCCCTTGACTTTTGATATATGGCCAACAGCACAAGATGCAATGTTTCAAGCCAGAAATTAAACCTTTAAAATAGGTAAGGATGGGTGAGAAAGAGGCTGATTATTGCCATTGCAGGTATTTAGATTAAGCATCATCTTTTTCCCCAGTAAGGGGGATAGGAAAAAAAATCTCTGAGATGGCATAGCTGCCTTTTCTTTTTTCTCCTTACAAGTTTTGAAACTGGCACAGGCATACATTGATTTGGGATGCTCTGGGGGCAGTCCTCTTACAAGCGTATGGTTTCATAACCTGTGATAGACTAACCACTGCAATCTCCATGGTCAGGAGGTTGATGAATGAGAATGGAATGTGGCTTATACAACAGTGGCCAGTTTAGGATGAAGAGAAAACAACACAGTCTTTACCTTGAAGAAGTTCTCATTTTGTTCATTTCATTCATGTCTGGGCCTTACTAAGAGGAACTGATTCTGATTAAGATTCACTCCTTATAGGAGACCTGTGTGTTGTATTTTATGAGGAGGGTTGCCTGGCAGAGTCTTAGTAATCAACAAATGGTTGGGGATGAAGTGAATGGAACTGGTTTCCATGAAGCTGACCCAGCCACCTGGGGATAAGCCTGTCCCCTGTGTCCTTCCCTTTCCCTCATGCAGTGGTCTTTCCCAGGTCTCCATGGAGCTTCTAGTGATTTTCCTGGAAGTTTTCTGGTCTACCCTGGGAATGTTACTCGGATCTAGATGAAATTAATTGCAATATACTCTCTTTCCTTTACACTATTCAAATTTAAATCCTCATACCCTGCCCCCCAAGCTGATAGTGTTCTTTTAATATTTTTCAGTTCAGCACAGAAATAACAGATTTTAACTTTTTGATAAGAAAATCAAATCAGTGTACACATGGTGTGTCCTCCCACTCCCATCATTAAGGGTACCACTCAGAGGTGCTGTTATTACACATAAGGGGTCTGAAAGAATTCACTTTTAAATAAGATGCCACTTTCCTTGGCAAAAAGAATGCTATCATTTGTCCCAATTGAGTGTCATGTGACCACCCCAGCCCACTCCACTAAAGAGCCAGAAGCAGAAGGCATGTGAGGGAGTGGATGCTGTAGAATATTCCCCAGCCCCATTCTTCTTCAGGGATCTGACACCCTCTCCTCGAAACCAAATGGTCTTTGCCTGTGCACTGTCATCCTCTTCTTGCTTTTGTTCTTAGGTAGTGCATAGGTCCGAGGTCTGATTAGGGCCTGTTACAGCCCCCTGTGAGTAAAAAGCAGAGCAGAAATGGAAAGGTTCAGTGTGTCTATCTGGTGTATAAGAACTATGTGATGCGCCATGGCCCATCTGGTGGTCCTCTCAGACAGTCCCTCCAAATAAGATCAGCATCAGAAACCTCTCTGGCTGTGTGGTGGAAATGGGTGAAATTGGAGGGAGAATGGAGAAATAATGTAATTTTGATGCTTTAAAAAAAAAATCTGTAGATTTTGCTGTGAATGAGTCTTGTACTGGGACAGGGCCTGATACCTATGGTTGGTTAGGTGCCACACGGCTAATGAATTACCCTAATGACCATGATCTAGAAAGGTATTTGTACTCTTTTAAGCCACCATGGAACTCAGAAGGGCCATGGCCATTGAGGGAATGTGTTAGGAACATAAGGGCCATAGAGTATTAGGGGACTGTGTGCCTAGGGAGTATTTGTGGTATGAGGTGTCTAGCAGGGGTGAAGGAGCCCCTAAGACCATAGGGAAATTTTGTCTTTCTTGACTGACGCATGGCATGAGGGCAGCATGGTTCGTCAACAGAGGTATGGCTTACCCCATTCTGGCCCCAGTCTGTTTGGGGTGAATGTGGCCTCCAACAGCTCTCCCATTTTCCAATTTATTTGGAAAAGTCTGAACCTACAGAGCAAGGTGGTACTTTCAGGAGACAGAGTAGAGGAGTATGTTTGAGATATGAAAAACTTTGGGATGAGTAAGATCAGTGGGATTTAATCCAATGAATTTAAGCCAAATTGCCCCCCTCATCATGGTCTTAAAAGATAAGAAGCTCCCATGTGGGATGTCACGGGCTTGTGACAATGAGTTCAGAGGTCATTACCCAGACATTATCTGAGGAGACAGAGGTTTCCTTTCATGCAGAGGCAGAGAGAAGGGCAAGACCTAATGAGAAAGAGAGAAACAGAGTTTGCAGAACTGATGCTAACAAAATCAGTCATAGTTTTTGGAACAAAAAATATTTCTGAGAACAAAAGGAGAGCCAATTTTTCTGTGCAGTTAGAGGACTGAAATACAGGGGTTTGTGGGCACATTTGTTGACGGGCAGAAATGAGGAAAGAAAGGAAGATAGCTTCTTATTTTATTCTGTAGCTCCTGATACGAATGTGCATACCTCCTAAGAAAAGTAAATATTGGAAGTTGATTTGTTTTTATCAGAGATTCCTGGACAAGAAGTGGGCTTAGACAATCAAACAAACAAACAAACAAAGCAGGAATTCCACTCAGAAGCAACGTGAGCCGAAGTGAGCTACAGTCTTGTTGAGCCCACAAGGTGGCTTGTCAGGGGCTCAGACAAAAGGCAGACTAAAAGTCGATTCCTAGTGTGGGATGAAGCCACCACTTCTCACTGGGTGCAAAGAGTGACATTGCTGCAGGGCAGCATTAAGGATCCAAATTTTCAGGACCAAAGTCATTGCATAGGGAGACAGTCTTCCAAGGGATGGACTCAAAGCACTTCCAGTGTCTGTGAATTCCTGCATTGACTGACTGCTTAGGGTTAGCCAGCTGCCAGAGCCCCTTTGAAGGAGAAGGGCACTGGGTAGGGAAGAGAAGACCACAGGGAGACAATAGTTGGAACTACTGGATAGGGAGTTTCTTTGTGATTGACATGTGGGGAACTGCTAGAGGCTGATAATGCTGACAACACAGATGAAAACTCTAGTCATTAGCTTTATTTTTCCCTTGCTCCCTCTCCCCTTTCTTGCTTTCTACTTTGAACGTTTTTTCCTTTTTTCTGTCTCTTTGAAAAAGGATTTCCTTGCTGCTGCCCATAGATGCATATCTTCATTTTCATTATTAATATAGGTACTGGCAGATGCAGGGTCTGGGGTGAGGAGTGGAGAACAGTACTTCAAGGGAGAAGTGTGTCCTTCTGCCTGCGTCTCACAGAGCCCAGTTCAACAGAGGTGGAAACGAAACATTTCTGACGTTCCCTGTGATCTTCGCATTTGTTCCCTGTGGCTAAGACTTCAGAGGACCCTCCCTGAGGTGGAAGTTTTCATCCCAACTTTTGGCGCTCTTGTCAAGGTCAACAGTTTTCTAAATTTCATGTAAACATAAACACACATACTCACACGTGGTAAATGTGGATCTACTACAATAGAGGTGGCAAATTGAGACCTACGGCTGTGTTGAAATGAGAAGGAAATAAGCCCAAGAACAAAAAAACTAGCGAAAGAGGCAAAAGTCCCAAATGGGCGTGCAGGGGACGTCAAGGAAGCTGAGAGGATTGCATGGTGACATCAGCACAGCTCCAGCATGTAGGCCCAGACCTGAGGCAGACAAGAGCTGAGACCCCAGGAAGCCAGAAGGGGCTAGTCACCTCTCAAAGGGCCTTGCCTTCCACAGCCTCTGCAGAGTACACAGCAGAGCCGAGTACTCAGTAGGTAAGCAGAATAAAAAGGAGATTGACTTAAGGAAAAGCACCTCTGACCAAATTCAGCCTCCCGAATAATAAAAGAGGGGCACATGGGGCCTGTCCCTTTGGGTGGGCAGAGGGATACTGCAGACAGGCCTATGAGACACCAGGCCTGGGTGTGCTCTGTTCAGTCTTGCTTCCTAGAGTGGGTTTGATCCATGGCCATCTGCTCTCTGGGTGTCTCCTCACAGTGCCATTCCTCCTCCTTCCCAAGGGAAAAACCGAGTGAGGAGGGAGGGAGGACTGGGCACCCTCAAAGTTTCAGTAATAATAAATGAAATCAAGTATGCCTGAACAAAGGAAAGGGCAATCTGTTTTACAATTGATATTTAAAACTTGTTCTTTTTTCATTTTTAAGATTTAGATAAACAATGAAGGGGTGGGAAGGAGAAGCCTCTTTGAATATTAATTAATTAAAAAAAAAGCCCACAAACATAAAAAAAAATTTCTCAGTTTTTGAACTTCTCTGAAGAATAGTTCAATGTGAGATTTTTGCACCCTAAACAGTTATATCTGGAATCAAAAAAAAAAAAAAAAATTGCCGTTACACACAACGAAGACTAACAGTATTTACTTAAAAATATTGTGTGCGTATATATATATTTATTTATATATATATATATCTTTATGGAGTTTTTTTCCTTTTTGTGAATTTTTTCTTTTTTTTTCTTTTTTTTAATTTTCTGCCCAAGTAGAGATATGATGGATGAAATGATGCCCTAGAACATAAAAATTCTTCAAAGGAGCAATACTTTGAAAAATAAAAATTTAAAAATGGTTGAACATACTTGCAACACCTCCAGAAATTCAACTTGGTACAATGAGAAAAGAAATAATTGAATCAAATCCTCACACAAATGACATGGCCTCTAAGACCAAGAGTATGCTGCTGGTATGAATCTTGCCATCTAGAAAGGGCCTCACATTCTAATGCCAGCACATCCCTCCCCGCACTCCCCACCTGAACTCCATCTCAACCAAGCCATAACCAGAGTTTTTTGATATTGGTTTTCTATATTTCTGGCAAGACCTTGCAGCAGAGACACATACATATATACGTGTGCTATGGGCACACACACACATACACACACAAACACACACATACTACACACACTAAATTTCCCATTCAACCCAGATGCACCAAGTGAGCTGAATGATTTTCAGCCAACCACAATGGTGAAAGACAGAAGCACCGAACAGTCTTTGAAATGGGTCAGTTATTACAATTTGATTTTTTTTATATTCTAATTATCCTCTTTGTGTTAATTTTTTTTTTTAAAAGCACAAATGAAAAATGAAGAATTCTTTCCAGATCAGTTTAAGGCTTCCCACCAAATGGAAACAGAAGAGTCCTTACACAATATCACATGTGATAAAAGTACACCTTTCACAGCCTTAAAATGACACAGAAAATCATTTTTGCCAGTCACTGATTGAGTATTGTGCCTTTAAATTGATGTCATTCTTTTTGCTACTATGCTGAGTTTTATTATTACTGATTCTCTTTAATCACATATATGGAAATCTCCTTATCGAATTATTGGGGTGGCTTTTTGTTTTGTTCTGTTTTGCTTTACATGGGGAAACAAATGTGATTCTTACTGGGTGAATGCTAAAATGGCACATAGTCAGCCTTCAAGTAGCTTCTCCAGCTATTTGAGTTTCAAACAGCTGTTTAGCTCCTAGAAGCCTTTGCTAGGTAGGCAAAGGACAGGGGAGAAGGGAGAGAAACTGAAAAGTGGGAGGGATTTCTTTGCCTTTGCTTTTGGTAAATTTGTTTTCTTCAGTACAAGTAATCAGATAGGAAGAACGATTGCTTTGTGTTTTATTTGTTAGTTGGTTTTTGTTTAGTTTCTAGATTTGTTTCATTTGATTATTTAATTTTACCTCTCCTGGTGCAAAAATCACTGGAGAGTTTTGCATGAGAAAACGTGACAGTACTTAATGAAACTCAGCACCTAAGGGCATAAGGCAGTTGAAGGTTTTTGTTCGTTTTTGTTTGTTTTGTTTTGTTTTGTTCTTTCAATCAGCACCAATCCCATATATGATCTACACTTGATGTAAGGTATAAAACATTTTTTCTTTTGGAGTGGAGACAACTCCTTCTTCTCCACTCTATGAACCATAGTGTGGGATTTTTCAATACTGTTTCTTATGTGTAAAAAACAAAAGAAAAGTTTTCTTTTTGTTTTTACTTACAAAACATAGAGAATATCTTTGTATACATACAGCGACTGGAAAGAAAGCTTATCTGAAGGGGTTGTGACGTATTATCATTTTTTTTTTTTTTGTAGTGGTGGTGGCGGTGGTGGTGGTAGTCGTGGTTCTGTGTATTGGGGGAAGGGACGGTTATATTTCTTGCAAGCGGTATTTACCGCAAACCAAACTTAAGGTCCCCTTCTCAACTTGGGTTAAGATGCTTTTAGAGTGAAGACTCATACTGTAACAACTCATAAAGGAGCGGTCCATCTCGGTACCGAATGCCTACTGCAGTAGGGGTGACATACTGCAGAATGTTAATAGTCCTTCTCAGTCTCCTGTCTACAAAATGGGCATCCCAAGCCGGGTATCTCTTTCTTGGCATGTCTATCTTAATGAGGGGCCCTTCTGGGTGGTAAGGAAGCCCCGACGGGGTAGGGGGCCCCATGGGTCTCACTTGGAAAACGGGCAAGCAAGTGTCAGCCGTGAGATCCTCCTGTTGTTCCGTTACGGCTCTGGTGGGCGTGACCTGGGTCCCCCGGTACCCAGGGGTCTGAGGAGCCATGGGTTCAACATCGGGGGGCAAAGGGATGCCCCAGAGCAGCTCGGCACAACAGGAGCTGGCAAGGATCTTAGCTCGTGGCCCCGTAGGATGCAGTACACCATAATATAAGAGCATCAGTGCAATCCCAGCCACAAAGCTAATAAACACACAACACAGTGCTGGCACCGCATAGGAGTCAGTGGTCTCCGGGTTTCTGTAAAAATACCAAAGAAACGTCAAGGCAGCATTCTCGGTCAAGACTATGGTGTAATATGCAAACATTCGATATCGAGTCCGCCCTTCCTTGACGTTAAACCAGCAGAAAATGTACACAATCCCTACCACCATGTTGAAGAGGATCTCCTCCCACTTGGACATGCAGAAGTCTGTTCCGCCATGGATAATCCAGAAGGCCATGGCACACCAGTGGACCACCACAAAGATACCAAAGTAGAGCTGGAAGATGGAAGCAAAGAGGGCAAAAGAGATAACTCTGGATGAGATGGTGAAGAGGCGCCAGAAGAAGTGGATGAGGGCCCCTCTGTAGCTCATGCTCTTCTTGTCGTCCCTGGAGTCCCGCAGCAGCTTGTGATAGGAGGCTAGCACCCAAGCCAGGGACATCAGGGAGGTCACAGAGGAGACACCTGCCGGAAAGACACAAACCCACACAGTCAAAACCTTGGACATCAACCTCGGAGCACAGCAGGGCTGCCATCTGAGGAGACGCCCACACACACACATACACACACACGGACGATCTGAAGGAGGAGCTAGAAACACAAAATCAGAACAAGACTTGAAAAGCACAGCTGCTCCCTAAGCTGACAGTTTGGTTTTTGTTTTTTATAGCTAGTGTTAGTTTCAACAACCCAGTTTGGAACTTCTGGAGCTCTTTGGCTCAAGTGTTGAGCTGAGGCTTGTGCACTTTGCCAGGGGTTTGAGAACTGGAGCCACTGTGATCATGTGGCAGCAGTGGATCAGCACATCAGCTGTGGGCAGGGCTACAGGGGTTCTATCTGAGGGAAATACAAGCTCACATTGATCCTTGTTGGTGTCCCTGTGCACCAGCAGCCTATGCTCTCAAAGAAATCCACCGAAGAGATGACCGATTGTGATGAACAACAGCTTATTCAGTATTCAAACTCCACAATGATTCTTCCCATCTGAGAAAGTGCTGGAGTCACTCACTCAGAGCCCAAAGGATCCCTTTCCTGAAGCTTTTTCCATTTTGCTTTGTCATGGATTGAACTGTGTCCCCCCAAATATATGTGACAACTTGGTCCAGTTTGTGATTTTCATAATCTCTGCCTGTCGTTAAAGAGGATTAGGGTGGGATGTAACACCTAATCCTCTTTAACGACAGGCAGAGATTATTCCTGATCCAATGTAAAAGGATTTTCCCTGGGGTGTGGCCTGCACCACCTTTTATCTCTCAAGAGATAAAAGGAAAGGGAAGCAAGCAGAGAGTTGGGGACCTCATACCACCAAGAAAGAAACACCAGGAGCAGAGCAGGTCCTTTGGACCTGGCGTCCTGTGCCTGAGAAGCTCCTCGACCAGGGGAAGATTGAGGACAAGGACCTTCCTCCAGAGCTGACAGAGAGAGAAAGCCTTCCCCTGGAGCCGACACCCTGAATTTGGACTTGTAACCTACTAGGCCGTGAGAAAATAAAATTTCTCTTTGTTAAAGCCATCCACTTGTGTTTCTGTTATGGCAGCACTAGGTGACTAAGACAAGCTTCTCCCCCATTTACTACCTAAGGTGACCCTTATCAAGAGCCCTGGGATATCCCCTCTGTTTACCTGGCCACCCTCCACAATCTTTGTTGCTTTTTTTACAACCAACAACTGCTCAAAGTTTTCTTAGACCTTGGTTTGTGAGGCACTGTCCTCTGGTTTTCCTCCTATTTCAACAGCACTGTCACTCATGCTTTGGGGATGCCTCTTCCCCTCACTACTTTGGTGACGCTTCTAAGGCTTCTGCTCTTCATTCCCTGCATTTCCCCTCCATGGGCAAGTATTCAGGGAGGTTGAATGTTACTGATCCCAAGTGATACTTAAGTAGCCTTAGAACAATTTTATTTATAACTCTGCATATTTGATGTTTGCAAATAAATAAAATTAAATACAATATATAGTCATTGGAATCTCTTCAAATCTTCCCGGGAGCAACAATTAGTCAAGTGTTGTATTACAATCTCCGCTCATTCAAGATTCTCGCATCACCCTTCCGAATCCTCCATGCATTAACTCCACACAGTCAATAGAACTAACACTTCTTTTGGTATTCCTCTCTCCTAAAAGTTCAGAACTAAACTGCAACTAAATGCAATTGGAGGTCTGAATGCTGTCCTATTGACAACCATCTCCTCAACAAATTCCAAGCTTTCACACCAGAGGTCAATTCCCCTTCAACATTTTTTAAGCCAAAGGTCAGATCGAGGAGTGCCATTCACTTCTTCAGGAAACTACTTAAACTGCCTAGAGCTCCAGCCTTCTGTTTGTCTTTGCTGGTGCTCACGCCCACCTTCCCACTCCTCTCCAAACCTCAGTGTAGAATCAAAGTCCTACGTCATTTGACACTCTATCTACATTTGCCATTCCTCCCCCATCTCACACAACTCCTCCCTCTATCATCTCAAGGAGAAGCTCAGATTCTCAGTTTGAAGGACAATATAGTGTGATAATAAAAACACATATGTTTATATAAGCATCGGAAAAATCTGGATGCTTAAATGTTACAATGAGCTAGTATTTCTTTTGTAATAACAACAAAGATTAAAACAAACAGAAGAAAGTAAGAATCCCAATTTCTCCACTGAATGAATCTTGGAAGTGCCTAACAAGCATTAATGATGATATTCCTCTCACTTCTTTGGAGAACTGTGAACACAGCACTTTTATGTCCCACTTTGCCCTCTGCCCACACAAGGTTTGTACAGACCGTGTGTGTTCTGTGTTGATATCACAGTGGTTAGTCTGGTACCCTTTTACAGCTGACCCATGTTCATGTTGTCTGTTGGTTTGGGGCAGGGAGGGGTATGGGTCTTCTTAGGAGTACCATGATTTAGGTTGTATGTTTTTGGAGGGCATGGAATGTGCACTCCTATTTTGATAGTCTGTAACAGACTTATTTCCAACACTGGAACATCCTCAGAAATGTCTTTGTTACATCACTCCTTCCTGATGAACCCATTTCTTTCTTTTTTTTTTTTTTAGTTTTTTTTTTATAATTTTTATTGTGCTTTAAGTGAAAGTTTACAAATTAAGTCAGTCTCACATAAAAACTTATATACACCTTGCTACACACTCCCAATTACTCTCCCCCTATTTTTTTTTTAATGACACAGCCTGCTCTCTCCCTCCACTCTCTCTTTTCATATCCATTTCACCAGCTTCTAACCCCCTCTACCCTCTCATCTATCCTCCAGGCAGGAGATGCCAACATAGTCTCAAGTGTCCACCTGATCCAAGAAGCTCACTCCTCACCAGCATCCCTCTCCAACCCATTGTCCAGTCCAATCCATGTCTGAAGAGCTGGCTTCGGGAATGGTTCCTGTCCTGGGCCAACAGAAGGTCTGGGGGCCATGACCACCGGGGTCCTTCTAGTCTCAGTCAGACCATTAAGTCTGGTCTTTTTATGAGAATTTGGGGTCTGCATCCCACTGCTCTCCTGCTCCCTCAGGGGTTCTCTGTTGTGCTCCCTGTCAGGGCAGTCTGATGAACCCATTTCTTGATGTTAATTATGACACATCTTAAAGGTACTGCTGTTGTTGCTGTTGTTAGCTTCTCTCAAGTAGGCCCAGCGCAGGGTAACTGCATGCACAGCTGGATCAAAATGTAGTGAACCATAGGGTTTTCACTGGGTGATTTTTTAAAGTAGATCACCAGGCCTTTCTTCTAATCTGTCTTAGTCTAGAAGCTCCCCTGAATACCGTTCAGCACTCCAGCCTCCACCGACAGATGGGTGGTGTCTTAGTTATCTAGTGCTGCTGTAACAGAAACACCACAATTGGATGGCTTTAACAAACAAATTTATTCTCTCACAGTCTGGTAGGCTAGAAGTCCCAATTCAGGGCACCAGATCCAGGGGAAGTCTTTCTCTCTCCGTTGGCTCTGGAGGAAGGTCCTTGTCATCAATCCTATCCTGGTCTAGGAGCTTCTCAGCATAGGGACACCAAGTCCAAAGGACATGCTCTGCTCCTGGTGCTGCTTTCTTTGTGATATGAGGCCCTTTTGTCTCTCTGCTCAATTCACTCTTTTATATCTCAAAAGTGATTGACTCAAGATACAACCTAATCTTGTAGATTGAGTCCTGCCTCATTAACATAACTGCCTCTAATCCTGCCTCATTAACATCATAGAGGTAGGATTTACAACATACAGAAAAATCACATCAGATGACAAAACGGTAGACAACCATATAATACTGGGAATCATGGCCTAGCCAAGTTGACACATATTTTCTGGGAACACAGTTGAATCCATAACAGGAAGTGTCTGTGCTTGAGGTGCATTGGCTGGGAATTAAACCCAGGTCTCCTGCATAAAAAAAAGGTGAGAATTCTTCCACTGAACCACCAATGCCTCCAATATTTTTTATTCATATTTAATAACAAGGTACTAAAAAACAGATTGAAGAAGGCCTGTGTTCACTGGCAGGGCTAATCAGCTAGTGGAGCTTCACTGTAGGGTGATGAGCCAGGGTGATGTCACTATTTCTATGTGAGAAGGAACTTCTAGTGTCCTATCTCAGAGGGGACTGGGGGGTGGGTCATACCTCAAGCTTTTCTCCCTCCCTCTGAGTCATTTTTTTTTTATGTTAACAGTAACACATCTTGGAGGTGCTACCACCCGTAAGTAATCAGATAGAAGTTCTATAAAAGCCGAATGAGAAGATCTCATAAAGCAAGAGAAAACAGCTAAGCTTTTTCTGGAGCAATGATCTAATTTGGTCTAATTCTGGGATTGCTTTTGAACAGACTTGGGATGTAGAAGCAGGACAGCACCTCAGTCTTCACTGTCCTGATTTTACCACTCTGTGTGTGTCGTTATATCCATCTGCCTTAGTTATCTAGTGCTGTGTCATGGATTGAATTATGTGCCCCCAAAAATGTGTGTGTCAGTTGGGGTGGGCCATGATTCCCGGTATAGTGTGATTTTCCTATATGTTGTAAATCCTCCCCCTATGATGTTAACAATGGAGGATGGGCAGCAGTTGTGTTAGTGAGGCAGGACTCAATGTATAAGACTGGATTGTGTCTTGAGGCAATCTCTTGAGATATAAAAGAAAGAAGTGAGCAGAGACACAGGGGGACCTCATACCACAAAGAAAGCAGTGCCGGGAGCAGACCTTGTCCTTTGGACCCGGGGACCCTGTGCCTGAGAAAATCCTCAACCAGGGGAAGATTGATGAGAAGGCCGACAGAGGAGAAAGACTTCCCCTGGAGCTGACACCCTGAATTTGAACTTTTGGCTTACCTTACTGTGAGAAAATAAACTCCTCTTTGTTAAAGCCATTCACTTGTGATATTTCTGTTATGGCAGCACTAGATGACTAAGACATGCTGCTATAACAGAAATATCACAAGTGGGTGGCTTTAACAAGCAGAAATTTATTTTCTCAGTGTAGGAGACTGACAGTCCTAATTCAGAGGGTCAGCTCTAGGGGAAGGCTTTCTCTCTCTGTCAGCTCCGGGGGAAGATCCTTGTCTTTTCAGTTTCTGCTTCCTGGTTCCCTGGAGATCTCCATGTCCTTGGTATTTATCTTATCCCATCTCTATTTCTCTCACTTGCTTGTTTAAATCTCTTTTATGTCTCAAAAGAAATTGACTCAAGACACACTCTACACTAATCCTGCCTTATTAACATAACGAAGACAACCCACTCCCAAGCAGGAATATAATCACAGGCGTAAAGGTTAGGAATTACAATTATATTTTGGGGGGACACAATTCAATCCATAACACCATCCGAATAAAAGAGAATTCAAATGCACTTCAATTACATATTGCAAAGCCAAATAAAATTACCCTTTGTTATTCCAGCTTTGGGTTACTGAGGCCATTTCTAGATGGTTCCTGTGAGTTTGAGGATGAGCACTGTGTTCCTGCCTAACCCTTTACAAGGGTGTTGCTGAATCCACTCCCCTCTCAGCTGACCTGGACACTACCCTGTTTCTTGGTTGGACCTTCAGAATTTTTTCTCTATGATATGGCACAAATCTCCCCCAAATGTTGTAAGACATCACCGCTAGTGTACAAGAAGGGTTTGAGAAACAGACTCATGGAAGACGTTATTCTGAGCACTGGCCCAGGGAGTCTGCTGACAAGCTGATATCCAGCTTCTCTCTTATATCTCTGCCTCATCTATTCCTGATCACTCATTCAATAGGAGATAGAGGTACAGAGGTCTAGGCAGCTTCCCCAAATCACCCTGAGAATCACTGACAGAACCAGGGCCCAAGTTCCTGACCCCTAGTGCAGTGTTCTTCCCACTAAACCATGCTGCTCCTTAGTTCTTCGTTCATTCTCTTTCTGTCTGTAAGCTCACCCCCACCCCAGAGGCCCACTGGGTAGCACTTTCCCCAGGGTCATATGAATTAAGGCCATCAGCTTTCTCTGGTGGCTGTGCCTATTCTAGTTTCCAGCCATTGCCCCTCAGAGCTTCAAACTCTAGACCACATCCTTGGCAGTATGAAAATGCTCTAAGTTAAAGGAAGAAAGGCAAAGGGAAACATTCTGACACCTGGTCCATGTGCCACGGCATTGGGCAGACCTTATCCAAGACTAAAAAGAGTGCAATGGCTGGAATCTCCCTTCTCTTAGGAGCTGGAACGAGGTGAACAGAGCATAGGAAGAAGCATGAGTGGTACTTCCTGCTCGTGCTGTGCCTGCCCCGTCCTCCCTCCCAGTAGCAGGGTCAAAGTTGACCCTACAGGGCGATGGCCTGGGGTTGGTCAAAACCCTGGCCCTTGCCATTTTCTAATTCATCACATTATCAGAGAACTCCCAGTTCCATCCAGTGTTCTGGACACATGTTTGGGGGGTCCAAAGTTGGTGCTGCTGGAGGGATCCCAGAGAGGAGACCAGAAAGTCGGACCCACTTTAGGATCCCATTTGGGAGTTGGATTTCTCACTGGAAGCTTAACAGAGGATAACCCTTGCCCTCTAAGGGCTCAAGAACCAAAGATGGGAGGGTATTAGATAGGCATGTTTTCAACCCACTCCCAAGGAATTTGACTGAACCCTGTCTGTAATATTGGGCACGTTGTTAGGTTTGATCAATGGACCAAATGTTCTGTGGATTGGCCACTTCTGCATTTTTCCCTGAGCAAAGCCTGTGGTCTTACAAACCCACAGCCTTGAAAGTGCAATTCTTCCACAGGGGGCCAGAGGGCAGCATTCAGCAAGGGTGACTAGGCAACCAGCTAATGCTGGGGACTCAGCTTGGGCAGGTAGCAGGACAGAAAATGTACTCCCTGCTCTAAAAGCTGTCCCTGGCTTTCTGGAGAACAATAAGCATGATTTACTGAACATTTACATGTGTCAGGCACCAGAAAAATATTTTACATGCATTATCTTATTTACAATAATCCCGTGAAGTAGGTATCCTATTTAGTCTCAATTTTTAGATAAGAAATTTAAGAAATATGTTCAAATGTATGCTCTATCTGCACTGAAGACATTGGCAAAAAAAAAAAAAACAGGGCACCAGGAACTGACAGAACACCAATTGAGATGTTTCAACAAGCAGATGCAGTGCTGGAGGTGCTCACTCACCTATGCCAAGAAATTTGGAAGAAAGATACCTGGCCAACTGGCTGGAAGGGATCCATATTTATGCCTATTCCCAAGAAAGGTGATCCAACAGAATGCAGAAATTATTGAACAATTATGATTAACAAAACAGACAAGTAAAATTTTGCTGAAGATAATTTGAAGAAATGGTTGCAGCAGTACATCGACATGGAACTGCCAGAAATTCAAACTGGCTTCAGAAGAGGACATGGAACCGGGAATATCATTGCTGATGTCAGATTGATCCTGGCTGAAAGCAGAGAATACCAGAAAGATGTTTACTTGTGTTTCATTGATTATGCAAAGGCATTTGACTGTGCGGATCATACAAATTATGAATAACATTGCAAAGAATAAGAACACTTAATCGTGCTCCTGAAGAACCTGTACATAGACCAAGAGGCAGTCGTTTGGACAGAACAAGGGGATACTGCATGGTTTAAAGTCAGGACATGGTTTAAAGTCAGGGTTGTATTGTTTCACCATACTTATTTAATCTGTATGCTGAGTAAATAATCTGAGAAGCTGGACTTTATGATTAAGAACAGGGCATCAAGATTAGAGGAAGACTCATGAACAACCTATGTTATGCAGATGACACAACCTTACTTACTGAAAGTGAAGAGGACTTTGTCTTAGTCATCTAGTGCTGCTATAACAGATATACCACAAGTAGATGGCTTTAACAAAGAGAAATTTATTTCTTCACAGTACAGTAGGCTAACAGTCCAAATTCAGGGTGTCAGCTCCAAGGGAAGTCTTTCTCTTTCTGTGGGCTCTGGAAGAAGGTCCTTGTCCTCAATCTTCCCATCGTCGAGAAGCTTCTCAGGCACACGGACCCCAGGTCCAAAGGACATGCTCTGCTCCTGGTGCTGCTTTCTTGGTGGTATGAGGTCCCCAACTCTCTGCTTGCTTCCCTTTCCTTTCTCCTCTTGCGAGATAAAAGGTGGTGCAGGCTACACCCCAGGGAACCTCCCTTTACCTTCGATTAGGGAGGTAGCCTGAGTAACGGCGGTGTTACAATCCCACCCTAATCCGCTCAACATAAAATTACAACCACAAAATGGAGGACAACCACACAATACTGGGAATCATGGCCTAACGAAGTTGACACATATTTTTGGGGGGACACAATTCGATCAATGACAGATTTGAAGCACTTACTGATGAAGATCAAGGACTACAGCCTTTGGTATGGATTATACCTGAACATAAAGAAAACAAAAATCCTCACAACTGGACCAATAAGCAACATCATGATAAACATAGAAAAGATTGAAGTTGTCAAGGATTTCATTTTACTTGGCTCCACGATCAACACCCATGGAAGCAGCAGTTAAGAAACTAAAAGACATGTTGCACTGGGAAGATCTGCTGCAAAAGACCTCTTTAAAGTGTTAAAAGGCAAAGACGTCACTTTAAGGACAACAGTGTGCCTGACCCAAACCATGGTGTTTTCAATTGCCTCTATGCATACAAAAGCTGGACAATGAATAAAGAAGACTGAAGAAGAATTGATGCCTTTGAATTACAGTGTTGGCGAAGAATATTGAATATACTATGGACTGCCAAAAGAATGAACAAATCTGTCTTGGAAGAAGTACAGCCAGAATGCTCCTTAAAGGCAAGGATGGTGAGACTGTCTCACAAACTTTGGACATGTTATGTTATCAGGAGGGACAAGTCTCTGGAGAAGGATATCATGCTTGCTAAAGTAGGGGGTCAGTGGAAGAGAGGAAGGCCCTCAATGAGGTGGACTGACACAGTGACTGCAACAATGGGCTCAAGCATAACAATGATTATGAGGATGGCACAGGCCTGGGCAGTGTTTCATTCTGTTGTACATACGGTCGCTATGAATCGGAACTTACTCGAAGTCACCTAACAACAATAACAACAACCTTAAGAGGTAGAATCAGGATTCAAACACAGGGTCTGACTCCAGTGGTCTCAAAAGTAACCATTATACTAAATGATCCTCCAGATACTGGCCTTTATGAAGGGGTGGGTAAGGGGAGAGAAAAAAAATTTCTAGCACACTGAGTGCAAAAGGATTTGATTCTTTTGCCAAGAGTTGCAAGCGTAGTACCCAGTCCACCCAGCAAGTGTAGTAGCTGTGGGTATATGAGAGAGGCCCTTGATTTTTACTAAGCTAAAAACTGAATTTGAATTCTACTCTGCCGCCCTTAGGAAAGTAAAATGCAAAACACTGAGAACAAGGTGACTCCAAAGAGTTAACTGAGATCATTTTCCCACTGTTAGGTGATTAATCTTCAAAGGCCAGCAGTGGATCCCTTTACAGAGAGAGAAGATTCAGGGTTTTTTCTTTCTGCGGTGGCTCACCTGGAAGATTTTCTGTCTTGCCTGAGGTCAACTTAAAAGTCAATGCAGTCTCTCAGCAAGACGCAAGCCAAGTGAGCATGTTATGGAGGGGGCACTGTGACCACCAGTGACATTCCTAGACAGGCCTGGGAGCATTTATTATTTGCTGCCACTTACCACTCAATTACTTTCTGCATCCCAAAGATCATGCTGGAAATTGTTAAATGCTTCACATTCGACTGTGACAAGTTCTGGGCAGTGACCTTCATGGCTTTGACTTTCTCACTGTCCCTGGTGCAGAAAAGGAGGCATGGCTTGCAGTTTGCCCACAGAGATGACCAGAGCCCAGCCCAGGCCTCTGGAAAGTCACTAAGCTGGAGCCTCCTGGGGTGCAACTCCCCCGACAAAAGCTTGGGCAAGATGGCCTCAGTGCTCTAATCACCAGACTAAGGTTTCCAGAATGGTGGGGCCACCCCTATGGCTGAAGGAGCAGAGCAGGAGAGGCTGGAATCTGCAGTTGGATACCCCTCACAGAGGAGGGACAGTGGTAAGGGAAGGTCCAGTTTGGCGATCTTGGTGCAATATCCAAGGGTAACTGCCAGGATGACAGCTTGGGAACAAAGCAAAAAATATGGATGTCGCATCAAGTGAGAAGCACAGTGACAAGGTGTCTGGGACTGTAAAATCTGAGGGGAGTAAATGAAGTGAAAGAATCAGCAGGAATGGGTAAAGTGCAGGAGTGAGGATCAGAGGCGTCAGCAGGACCCAGCATTGGGGTAAGGCGAGGAAGGCTGTGTTGTGGCAAGAACCAGGTAGGCCCACTGACCCAGGAAGGGCCAAGGCAGAGCTGCTCCAAGGGGTAAGCACATGGGAACTGTGATATATCTCCAGAAAGTGACCCCAAAGGAGACAGAATTGCCAGAACTCCCCATAGGGAGAATGTTGGATGAGATAGAAGGCATTCTCTAGATACAAGAGTATCTAGAGATGGCCAATATCTGCCTCTGAAGCAGGATGGGTCAGGATAACTGCAGGATTTTTGTTGGACAGAGTGAGCTATGAAATCCAGGCCTGTCACTCGCCACTCCCTTCAACCTTTGTGCCAGGGCACTCAGCCCCACTGCGGAATCCCGTGTTGGAAAAATATTTAAAGAAGATAGATTTGAAAGGGTACTAAGCACATTATCAGGAGTGGGAAGAGATGGCTTCAGTGATTCCTCCGTGTGGACACTCCTGGTTTCTTTCCCCTCTCTTCACCAGCTCCTTCTCCACCAGTGTCTTCCCCTTAGAATGGAACCACAGTCAAGTTTCTCCCATCTTAAAAAGAATAGCTCCCTTGGCCCTACAACTTCTCCTTTTATTCCATGCCTTCTCAAGGGTAGACTAACTGCTATTTACTTTACTTCTAACCCTTCACCCCTGTGATGGTTAAGGTTGTGTGTCAACTTCTCTGGGCCATGACTCTCAGTGGTTTGGCAGTTAGTTAATGATGTATTTTGGCACTTATATAATGATGTAGTCATCCTTCATGATATGATCTGATGTGATCAGCTAATCAGTTGTAAAAGGAAATTCCTCAGGGGTGTGGCCTTCATCCAATATATATACAGAGTTTCTCAAAAGCTTGCTTGTTTGCTCTGGATCCTGCATCCAGCTTATCATCATCTGACCTCCAGTTCTTGGGACTTGAGCCAATGGCCTGCTGATCTTGGGATTCGTCAGCCTCTGCAGCCTGTGAGCCAGAAGGCTGCTGTCTGAATTGCTGATCTTGGGTTCATAAGCCCCTGCAGCTATGTGAGTCAGGAAATGCCTCCAGTCTGACATTTGACCCACAGATTTAGGACTTGCTAGCATCTACAACCATGTGAGCCATTTCCTTGAGATAAATCTCTCTCTTTCTATACATATATGTATAGACATATATGCTTCACTGGTTTTGCTTTTCTAGAGAAGCCAGCCTAAGACATTTGGTACGGAGAGTGGTTCTAAAAAAAAAAAAAAACCCAGTGCCGTTGAGTCGATTCCAACTCATAGCAACCCTATAGGACAGAGTAGAACTGCCCCATAGAGTTTCCAAGGAGCGCCTGGCAGATTCAAACTGCCGACCCTCTGGTTAGCAGTTGTAGCACTTAACCACTACACCACAAAGGCTTCCAGAGTGGTTCTAGAGAAACAAAATTGTAAGGATGAGTTTTCTAAATTGGTTCTCATGTCTGACTTGTCTTAAAGGTGCTGATGACTCTGCCTCCAATAGTAAAGAGGGTTCTGCTAATCCATGGCATGAGGTGGCAATATTAATATGCAAAATATCACCACCAATAAATCAAGTATTGGTGAAAAGGGTGGCTCTGGGTGGCAACATGTCCAATAGTTTTCTACAATATTTTTCAGAATAAGAAGTATAGGGAAGCTGGTTGGTTGGTCCTACTTTTGCTACACAAAGTGCTGAAAGAAAGAGATAAACTCAGGGCTTCAGAGTCACAGCTCAAGCACCACATAAAAGACCTCAAAGATGCCACTTGAGTCCTGAAAGAAAGACTTATTTCATGTAGTAACAGAGCTGATATTGCCAAAAACCAAACCCAGAGTCTTATTGTAGGAGTGGCTGAATTACAATGCCAATTGAATTCCCAACCTCACATCCTGTGTGAACTAAAAGTGAGGGCATTAATTGGGAAGAAACAGGATTCTAAAACTTGGGATGGGGACATATGGGGAGATAGTCAGGAAGCTGGGGATATTCAGCCCCTAAATTCCATTGAATCACTCCAACAGAGCAAGCCCTCTTACTCTCATCTGAAGAGATCACTCCATCTTGGTTTGCTAAGCGACCCTCCACAGTAAAACCATTATCACTCCCACCCCCATCTGATGAGATTAACCCAGCTGTGTCTGAAGAGTCTTTGTCTGAGACATCACCTGGGGCATTGCCTGTGGCATTGCCCAAGGTAGATGCCTAGCAAACACTGCTAAATGTTCTCAGGAACCAACCCCACCACCCATTTTTGCTTCTAGACCTATAACTAGACTTAAGTCCCAGCGAGCCTTAAAAGGTAAAGTACAAAGTATGACCCAGGAGGGGGTACACTACACTCCAAAAAAACTGCTTGACTTTTCTAATATGTACAAACAGAAACCTGGGGAATATGTGTGGGAATGGCTATTAAGCGTGTGGGATAATGGTGCAAGGAACACAAAGTTGGATCAGTCTAAGTTTATTGATATGGGTTCACTGAGCACAGAATCTTCATTCAGTGTTTCAGCTTGAGAGGTTAGGAAAGGATTTAATAGTTTATTTGGCTGGGTCACTGAAGCACAGGTTATGCAGTGGCCTACCCCAAATCAAGCTGAAGTACCAGACCTACCTCGGTATTCTGTAGAGTGTATCCAAAGGCTTAGGGAAATTGGTAAGTTAGAGGGGATTTATCATGCGGTGCCCAGAGGACACACCTTTCACCACAATGCTGAGGAACAAATTTGTGAAGGGGGCCCCAGCAGCCTTGAAGACTGCTGTAATTGCTATTTTATGTAAGTCAGATTTGACAGTGGGAATTGCCCTAACTGAATTAAGACACTTAACTACACTGGAGCTGATTGGACTCCATGGTGGTAGGTGCTTCTGGTGGCACTCAATTGACAAAGAGAAGGTGAGAGTGGTTACCATAATGGACAGCTGAGTCAAAGCGGTAATCAGAATAGTCTGACTTTTATGGACTTACGGCACTGGCTACTTACTCATGGTTTTCCTAGGGGTGAAATAAGTGGTAAGTCTACTAAATATTTACTTGATCTGTACAAGTGGAAGAATTCTAGGTCAAGTGAATGGCAGTCTAACTCAAATCACCAGAATAGAGTCACAGCCCCTCAATAAATTCCCAGGCTTGAGCCAGTTTACAGACCCTCAACTCTTTGAATGAAGCGTAGGCCAGGTCCCCTTGAGGAAGGAACCCACAGTACCACCAAAAATTTATACTGTTAATCTTTCTCCCAGTCTTCCCCAAAGAGATTTATGGCCTTTTATGAGACTGATTGTTCATTCAGGAAAAGGAATAATCAGACTTTTGGGGAATTACTGGATAATGGCTCTGAACTGACATTAATTCCAGGAGACCAAAGCATCACTGTGGCACACATCTCAAGATGGGGACATATGGAGGTCAGGTTATTAATGGAGTCTTAGTTCAGGTTTGCCTCACAGTGGGTCCAGTGAGTCCTCAAACCCAATCTGTAGTGATTTCCCCAGTTCCAGAATGCATAATTGGAACAGATATACTCAGCAATCAGCAGAACCTCCACATGGGTCCCTGAAAAGTGGAGTAAGGGCTATTCCAGTAGTAAAGGCCAAGTGGAAGCTATTAGAACTGCCCCTAGCAAAGAAAATAGTAAACTGATAGCAATACTGCATTCCTGGAGGGATTGCAGAAATTACTACCACCATCAAGGACTTGAAGGATGCAGAGGTGATGATTCCTACCACATTCAACTCACCTATTTGGCCTGTGCAAAAAACAGATGCATCTTGGAGAATGACAGCAGATTATTTTAAACTTAACCAGGTAGTGACTCCAATTGCAGTGGTATGCAGCTATTGAGCTGGCCAATGCTTTTTTCTCAATTTCAGTTTCAAAGGTACACCAGAAGCAGTTTTCCTTCAGCTGGCAAGGCCAGTAATACACCTTCACTGTCCTACCTCAAAGATATATCAACTCTCCAACCCAGTGTCATAATTTAGTCCGCAGGGTCCTTGGTCACCTTTCCCTTCCACAAGACATCACACTGGTCCATTACAGCGATGACATGCTGACTGGATTGAGTAAGGAAGAAGGATCAATGACTCTGGACTTATTGGTAAAACATTTGCATGCTAGAAGGTGGGAAAATAATCTCACAAAAATTCAGGTGCCTTCCACCTCAGTGAAATATCTACATGTCCAGTTGTGTGGGGCATATCAAGACATTCCTTCTAAAGTGAAGGATAACGTGTTTCATCTGTCCCCTTCTACAACTAAAAAGGAGACACAACATCTGGCAGGAGGCCTCTTTGGATTTTGGAGGCAACATACCCCTCATTTGAGTGTACTACTCCAGCCTATTTTTCAAGTGACTCAAAAAGCTGCTACTTTTGATTGGGGCCCAGAACAAGAGAAGGCTCTGCAACAGGTTCAGGTTGCCATGCAAGCCACTTAGCCACTTGGCCACATGATCCGGCTGACCCAATGGTGCTTGAAATGTCAGTTGCAGATAGAGATGCTGTTTGGAGTCTTTGGCAGGCCCCTATTGGTGGACCACAGAACAGACCCTTAGGGTATTGGAGCAAAGCCCTGCCATCCTCTACAAATAACTACTCCCCTTTTGAGAAACAGCTTTTGGCTAGTTACTGGGCCTTAGTAGAGACTGAACACTTAACCAGGGGCCACCAAGTCACCATGCAGCCTAGGCTGCACATCATGAACTAGGTGTCGTCTGATCCACAGAGTGATAAATTTGGATGTGCACAGCAGCATTCCATCATTAAAAGGAAGTAGTATATATGAGATCGGGCCTGAGCAGGACCTGAAGGCACAAACAAGTTGCATGAGGAAGTGGTCAAAATGCCCATGGTCTCCAGTCCTGTTAACACTACCTGCCCTCTCCCAGTCTGCACCTGTGGTTTCAGGGAGAGTTCCTTATGATTAGTTGACTGAGGAAGAGGAAACTCATACCTAGTTTAGAGATAGTTCTGTGCGATATGCAGGCATCACTCAAAAGTGGACATTGGCAGCACTGCAGCCCCTTTCTGGGACCTCCCTGAAGGATAGTGATGAAGGAAAATTCTCTCAATGGGCAGAACATTGAGCTGTTCACATGGTTGTTCACTTTGCTTTGAATGAGAAATGGCCAGATGTGCAATAGCGTACTGATTCATGGGCTGTGGCCAATGATTTAGCTGGATAGTCAGGGACTTGGAAGGAGCATGATTGGAAAATTGGTGACCAGGAGGTATGGGGAAGAGTCATGTGGATAGAACTCTCTGAATGGGCCAAAGAAGTGAAGATAATCATGTCTCATGTGAACTCTCACCAAAAAGTGACCTCAGAAGAGGAGAATTTTAACAATCAAGTGGATAGAATGATGCATTCCGTGGAAATCAGTTATTCTCTTTACCCAGGCACTCCCATCATTGCCCAATGGGCTCATGAACAAAGTGGCCATGGTGACAGGGATGTAGGTTTTGCATGGTCTCGGCAACATGAACTTCCATTCACCAAGGCTGACTTGCCTACAGCCACTGCTGAGTGCCAAATCTGCCAGCAGCAGAGACCAACACTGAGTCCCAGATATGGCACCATCCCTCGAGGTGATCAGCTAGCAACTTGGTGGCAAGTTGATTACATTGGACCACTTCCATTATGGAAAGGGCAATGTTTTGTTCTTATTGGAATAGACACTTACTCTGGATATGGGTTTGCCTTCCCTGCATGGAATGCTTCTGCCAAAACTACCATCTGTGGACTTACAAAATGCCTTATCCACTGTCATGTTATCCTACACAGCATTGCCTCGGATCAAGGGACTCACTTCACAGCAAATGAAGTACAGCAATGGCTCATGTTCATGGAATTCACTGGTCTTACCATGTTCCCCATCATCCTGAAGCAGCTAGCTTGACAGAACAGTGGAATGGCCTTCTAAAGACACAGTTATGGTGTCAGCTAGGTAGCAACACTTTGCAGGGTTAGGGCAGTGCTCTCCAGGATACTGTATATACTCTAAAAAAAAAAACTCTGAAGTCGCATCCAATATATGGTGCTGTTTCTCCCATAGCCAGGATTCATGGTTCCAGTAATCAAAGGGTGGAGATGGCAGTGGCACCACTCACTATTACCCCTACATACCCACTCAAAAAAATTTTTGCTCCCTGTCCCCTGCTCTGCAGGTCTAGCAGTCTTAGTTCCAAAGGGAGGAATGTTCCCACCTGGAGACACAACATGGAGTCCATTGAACTGGAAGTTAATAATGACACATGTCCACTTTGGATTCCTCATGCCCCTGGATCAACAGGCAAAGAAGGGAGTTACCATACTGGCTGGTGTGATTGACACTGACTACCAAGGGGAAATTAGATTGATGCTGCATAATGGAAGTGAAAAAGAGTATGTCTGGAATACAGGCAATCCCTTAGGGTGTCTCTTAGTACTAACATGCCCTGTGATTAAAGTCGATGGAAAACTACAGCAACCCAGTTCCAACATGACTACTAATCGCCCAGGCCCTTTGGGAATGAAAGTTTGGGTCACCCCACCTGGCAAAGAACCATGACCAGCTGAGATGCTTGCTGAGTGTAAAGGGAATATGGAATGGGCAGCAGACGGTAGTTCTAAATACCAGTTACGACCATGTAACCAGTTGCAGAAACAAGGACTATAATTGTTATGAGAATGGGTTATTTCATCCTTGAATGTGCATCAAATGTTTTTGTTTTCTTCATTTATAAAATACAAGATGTAAATGGGGCTAGTGCCTTTTTGCTTGTATGCATGTTAGTTGCATCACGTTAGTCACAAGTATGACTTTGTAATTGTCTTTATTTAGAGATTGTGTACGGCTTAAGGAGATGCATACAGGTACCAAGTTGACAAGGGTTGGGCTGTGATGGTTACGGTTCTGTGCCGACTTGGCTGGGCCATGATTCTTAGTGGTTTGGCGGTTATGTAGTGATGTAGTTTGGCACTTATATAATGATGTAGTTTGGCAGTTATGTAATGATGTAATTTGGCAGTTATGTAATGATGTAGTCACCCTCCATGATGTGATCTGATGTGATCAGCCAATCGATTGTAAGTGGAGTTTCCTCAGGGGTGTGGCCTGCATCCAATATATATATATGGACGTTCTGGTAAAGCTCGCTTGCTTGCTCTGGATCCTGTATCCGGCTTGTCATCTTCTGACCTCCAGTTCTTGGGACTGGAGCCAGTGGCCTGCCATATTTTATGCTGTTCTTGGGATTCATCAGCCTCTACAGCCTGTGAGCCAGCAGCCTGCTGTTTTACCTGTTAATCTTGGATTCATCAGCCTCTGCAGCCCATGAGCCAGGGGCCTGCCACTTGACCTTTCAATCTTGGGCTCATTATCCCTGCAACTCTGTGGGTCAGGAGAAGCTTCCAGCCTGATGCCTGACCCATGGACTTGGAACTTGCCAGCCTCTACAGCTGAGTGAGCCATTTCCTTGAGATAAATCTCTCTACACACACACACACAGCACTGGTGGCACAGTGGTTAATTGTTCGCCTGCTAACTCGAAGGTAGGCAGTTTAAACCCACCAGCTGCTACTTCAAAATCTAATGTGGCAGTTCTACTCTGTCCTATAGGGTCACTATGAGTCAGAAACAACTCAACAGCAATGGGTTTTTGGTACACACACACACACACACGTATGTATACGTTTCACTGGTTTTGCTTCTCTAGAGAATGCAGCCTAAGACTAACCCCAATAAAAAAAAAAAAAAAAAAGACTAACCCCAATAAAAAATAGAGAGCTCTTATTAAGGTCATCAACCAATTCTGAGTTGCAAAATTTGAGGGACTGGTTGTAGTGTCTCTCTTACTAAATCTCTGGGTAACATTGCATTTTTGACTTGTTCTTGATACTTCATCCTTAGCTTGCCTTTTCCTGCCTCTCTGACTACCATCTTGTGAGCTCTTTATGGCAGCCTTTTTCTGCTGTGTTTGTTACCCCACTTTACAGATAAGGAAACTTAAACTGACATTAAGAGATTTGGATGCAGTCACAGCCATATTCTGACATATGAGACTCACCTAATTTATATGGCACTGTACTCCAATGGATTGGCCCCCTAAAGTTTCCCAAAAAGAAACATGCTTAACTGTTATTTGTCTACCTTCGTTTCAAGGACAGCATCTACCTCTTTCAACTCTTGATGAATTGGTCTTCCCTGATGACGTATCCAAAATAAGCAAGCTGGAGTCTTGCCATCCTTGCTTCTAAGAAGCATTCTGGTTGCATTTTTTCTAAGACTGACTAATGCCTTACTTTTAGGCAAACCAGATGCATTCTTCATGCATGGTGCATTACCTGACTACTATTCAGGATTGAAAGCAACAAAGGAAGAAATTTCCTTTTCAAACTTTCCCTGAAAATATTTTGACACTAAATAATTTAACAGTGTCCTTTGAGTGCAGTCTTTTACATGCAGTGTCATACTCATTTTCATCATATTTCAGTATTTGGAGAGGGTGTGATCCCCAAATGAGGTTACCACATGGGGTAACTCAAGAGACCCTTGAAATTTCCAGACTGAAATTAGGTAGGGTCAAAATAGAAGAAATTGCATCAATCATCTGTGTATGTAACCATCAGAACTGATGTGTGTGTGTGTGGCTGGGGAGATCTGGGAAAACTCCAGGTCAATCTAAATGGTATTGAAATGTCTTAGGAAAAACTATGCCATATACTGACTGAAGAAAAAGATCTTTAACATAAGGCAGATGGTCAGCATGAAGCCTTGAAAAGAGTAGAAAACAAGGATTGTTCATCAATCATTGTCCAAGGGAGAAAAAAAGTGGTGTTGGGGTAGTCTCTGTTGGAAGGCATTAAGTCTCATCATGGTTTACATGAAATATCTCTGTTTTGGTTCTGAATCCATGCTCATCATGCCATCTGCTAATTTCTAATAAGTTTTCAATAACAATAATACCTCTACTCTATTGAACAGCTACCTTGGCCCAGACTCTGGAGGCACTAGACTTAAATTAACTCAATTATACCTCACCACAAATTTATGAGGGAGTAGTTGTTGTTAGCTGCTGTCAAGTTGGCCCCCAACTCATGGTGATTCCACGAACAATGGAACAAAATGTTGCCTAGTCCTGTGTCATCCTCTTGATTGGTTGCAGATTGGACAGTTGTGATATGTAGGGTTTTCATCGGTTGATTTTCGGAAGTACATCACCAGGCCTTTCTTCCTAGTCCATCTTAGCCTGGAAGCTCCACTGAAACCGCTTCAGCATTATAGCAACCTGTAAGTTTCCACTAACAGACAAGTGGTGGCTGCATATCAGGTGCATGTCCAGGAGGAGATTGAGGCTCACAAAAATAAGCAACTTTCCCATACCAAGTAGTTAGGAAGTAGCAGAACCAGAATTCAAACACAGGGTTGCCTCAATCCAAAACTTGGATTCTTTTTTTTAATCACCAGGAAATGTATATCTCCTCACCCCCACTCATAAATTAATTAATTAGCATTTGGGTTTAAACATCAGTTTCTAATCAATTTGGTTACTGCATGTCGGCCCTATGATCAGTTCTGCAAGCACTGATGAATTTGTAGGCCTGCAAAGCTGAGGATCCATCCCTAGGAGGCCTTTTCCGAATGCCAAGTCAATTGCTGAGGTGGTGACACCTCCATTCCCTCTCTCTTGCCTGATTTCTCTGCATCTTCTTTTGTCCCAACTGTCTATTCAAAGTGGCTAAGCTAAATTATGTCCTTTCACATGGCTTCTCATGTCTGGTAGAATGTCAATGTTCATTGATTTTCAATGCCCCTGCCATAAGAGGATTATCCATTCCTGCCCTGTTGAACTCAGGTGTGACCTCTGACCTGTGACTTGCTATGGCCTGTGGAACGTGATCAGAAGTGACATGTGTTACCTCCAGGCAGAAATGCACGCTCTTTCATGCTCCAAGAAGGGGCTGCTTCACCAGTGATGCATAATGAACACACAATGAACAAGAAATGAATCAAAGTTGTTTCAAGCCAATGATTGTTCAGACATTTTAAACCGCAGCATGGCCAGCCTACTTTGAAGTATCATTTTGCTCAGGGTAAAAGCCAAGGACCTTATAAGAGGGCCTTCATGGCCCCAATGATATGCCCCCCTTTACCTCTACCTCATAGTTGCAAATGTAACCTGTCAATTTCCTGTTTACAATCCTTCAGTAGTCTGGTTCTTCAGTGGGTTAAAACCTAAGCTCCTTCTCCTGACACGAAAGGCCTCCATTCAAGGCTGTACATGATAAGGCCCCTTTCCTCTCTGAGGTCATATCACACCACTCCCTCTGTTGCAGACACACTGGCCTCCTCACTATTCTACGAACACTTCAGGCACACTCCCACCTCGGGGCATATACCGGTTTTCCCCTCTGTCTGAAATGCTCTTCTCTCAGATTGTTGTTGTCATTAGGTGCTGTCAAGTAGGTTCCAACTCATAGCAACCCTATCTATGTACAACAGAACAAAACACTGCCTGGCCCTGCGCCATCCTCACAATGGCTGTTATGCTTGAGCCCATTGTTGCAGCCACTATGTCAATCCATCTTGTTGAGGCTCCTCCTCTTTTTTGCTGACCCTTCACTTTGCCAAGCATGATGTCCTTCTCCAGGGACTGATCCCTCCTAACATGTCCAACGTATGTGAGATGTAGTCTCACCATCCTTGCTTCCAGGGAGCATTCTGGTTGTACTAATCCAAGACAGATTTGTTTGTTCTTTGGCAGTCCATGGCATGTTCAATATTCTTTGCCAACACCACAATTGAAAGGCGTCAATTCTTCAGTCTACCTTATTCATTGTTCAGCTTTCCCATTCATATGAGGCAATTGAAAACACCATGGCTTGGGTCAGGGGTTCCTTAGTCTTCACCTTTGCTTTTCAACACTTTAAAAGGTCTTTTGCAGTAGATTTGCCCAATGCAATGTGCCATTTAATTTTTTGACTGCTGCTTCCATGGGTGTTGATTGTGGATCCAAGTAAAATGAAACCCTTGACAACTTCAATCTTTTCTCCATTTATCATGATGTTGCTTATTGGTCCAGTTGTAAAGATTTTTGTTTTCCTTTTTTTATTGTGCTTTAAGTGAAACTTTACAATTCAAGTCAGAATCTCATACAAAAACTCATACACATATTGTTATGTGACCCTAGCTGCTCTCCCTACAATGTGACAGCACATTCTCTCCACCCTGTATTTCCCATGTCCATTCAATCAGCTCTTGTCCCACTCTGCCTCCCCGTCTCGCCTCCAGACAGGAGCTGCCCACATAGTACCATGTGTCTACTTGAGCTAAGAAGCACACTCGTCACCAGTACCCTTTTATGTCTTATAGTCCAGTCTAGTCCTTGTCCGAAGAGTTGCCTTTGGGAATGGTTTTAGTTCTGGGCTAACAGAGAGTCTGGGGACCATCGCCTCTGGGGTCCCTCCAGTCTCAGACCATTAAGTCTGGTCTTTTTACTAGAACTTGAGGTCTGCATCTCACTTTTCTCCTGTTTCATCAGGGAATCTCTGTTGTGTTCCCTGTTAAGGAAGGCATTGATTGTAGCCAGGCACCATCTAGTTCTTCCAGTCTGAGGCTGATGGAGTCTCTGGTTTATGTGGCCCTTTCTGTCTCTTGGGCTCATATTTTTCTTGTGTCTTTGATGTTCTTTATTCTCCTTTGCTCCGGGTGGTTTGAGAACAATTGATGTATTTTAGATGGCCGCTTGCTAGCTTTTAAGGTCCCAGACGCCACTTATCAAAGTGAGATGCAGAACACTTTCTTAATAAAATTTGTGATGGCAGTTGACCTAGATATCCCCTGAAACCATGGTCCACAGAGCCCCTGCCCGTGCTACTCTGTCCCTTGAAGCGTTTAGTTGTATTCAGGAAACTTTTTAGCTTTTGGTTTGACTTCCCCTGTATTGTGTGTTGTCCTTCCCTTCACCTAAAATAATTCTTGTCTACTATTTAATTAGTGAGTACCCCCTCCCTCCCTCCCCACCCTTGTAACCATCAAAGAATTATTTCTTCTGTGATTAAAACTTTTCTCGAGTTCTTATAATAGTGGTCTCATACAATATTTGTTCTTTTGTGACTATTTCACTCAGCATAATGCCTTCCAGATTCCTCCACGTTAAGAGATGTTTCACAGATTCATCGTTGTTCTTTATTGTTGCGTAGTAGTCCATTGTGAATATACCATCATTTGTTATCCATTCATCCATATATACCAGGTATATGAGCCTAGGAGTCCATTCATTTTTCTTGTATGGATTCAGCTGTGTCCAGGTATTTGGTCATCAAGTGTGTGGTATAGGCTCTGTCCTACAGTGTTAGAGGGGCAGGGGTGATTGGTATAGGTACAGAATTCTGGTCGCAGCAGGGAGGCACGCTCCAAACAAGGCAGGGGGCTGACAACCATCACCCAAGTGTCTGTGAGGAAAGCGTGTCCCTGTTCCCTAGAGCGCACAGGTGGGTGGGTTCCGCAGCCAGACTATGGACACCCAATGCTTTTTGGTTGTAATGACTGGTAGGTACCATATATCTTTGGACTCTTGTCATGGATGGCTAGGTGACCTGGGTGGAGCCACCAGTTCTTGGGCCCCTGATGTGGGTAGGTGAGGACCCTGTGTAAGAGGCAAACTGGTATCAAACATCAAACACCCGCCTATCTACCACACAGCTGAAAGAGTTGCAGTCTGCCAACAAGGGCCTATTCTCCTGAAATGAGCCCACACAGGTCCATGCAAGGGGGAAAGGTATTCAAAGTCCACACACCGTTTGTGCCTGGACACGAGCCGCTTTTGTCTTGAGCTCCCCAGCTTAGTGGAGCTGGCAGATTATCTTTTCCCCCAACTGTAAATTTGTTTCTTCTCCAAGGCTGGGAGAATGGCTCGGGGTGTGCAGCAGGAGCTATCTCAGGCCCACGGAAATCAACAGCCACTGAATCTGGCTTGGGGGCTGGGGGCGCGGTAAAATAAACCCAAGCACTTAGCTTTTGCCAAGAGTGCCATTCTTCTCTGGTTCCACAGGTGTGAGTACGCTGTGTGGCTAGCTGTGTCTCCCTGAGTAAACCGTGTCCGGAACGCTACCACCAGCCCTACCGGTTGCTCCAGGCAATGGTGCCTGAGGGTTCCTGGTGATTCAGGTCCGGCAAATCCTCCTCACTTCTGAACCATCTCTCCCTCCCCCTGCTGCTCAGTCCGTTTTATAACTTTGCCTTTGATGTTCAGGGCTCCTAGCTTGTCATATATACAATTGCTTCACTTGTTTTTTAGGGTCTTTGTTATAACAGGGATTACTGGAAGTCTGACTACTCTGCCATCTTGGCCCTGCCTCCTCCATGCATTAGATTTTTTTCCTTGCTTTTTCTGTTATTGATTTCTACTTTTATGGCTTTATGGTCCGCAAAGATGCTTTGTAATATTTCGATGTTTTGGATTCTGTTAAGGTTTGCTTTATTACCTAATATGTGGTCTCTCCTGGAGAATGTTCCATGTGTTTGAAAAAAAAGTATACTTGGCTGCTGCTTGGCGAAGTGTTCTGTATATGTCCAGGAGGTCAAGCTGGCTGATGGTTGCATTTAGATCTTCTGTGTCTTTATTGAGCTTCTTTCTGGATGTTCTGTTCTTCACCAAAAATGGTGTGTTGAAGTCTCCTACTATTATTGTGGAGCTGTGTATGTCTCTTTCCAATGCTGTTAGAGTTTGTTTTATGTATTTTGGAGCCCTGGTATATTGACCTGCTAGTCATTATATAGACTTCTTCCTTACCCTTTGTGGTGGATTTTACTTTAAAGCCTATTTTGTCAGAAATTAATATTGCCACTCCTGCTCTTCTTTGTTGTTTGCTTGATATATTTTTTTCTGTCCTTTGAGTTTTAGTTTGTGTCTTTAAGTCTAAAGTGTGTCTCTTATAGGCAGCCTGTAGACACACTGTTTTTTGTTTTTTGTTTTTATCCATTCTGCCACTCTCTGTCTCTTTATTGGTGCATTTAGTCCATTTACATTCAGCGTAATTACTGATAGGTATGAGTTTCGTGCTGTCATTTTGACGTCTTTTTGTTGTTGTTGTTGACAGTTTCTTTTTTTCACCTAATATTCTGTGCTGAGTAGTTTTTCTTTATATACTGCCCTTTCCTCTTTTTCATTGTCAATGCTTTTGTGTTTCCTGAGTATGTTTTTCTTGTTTTTTATTTTGATGTGTAGGATTATTAATTTCTTTTGTGGTTACCTTAATATTTACCCTTATTTTTCTAAGTTTAAATGAAACTTTTATTTCTTTATATTGCCTTGACTTCCTCTCCATATGAAAGATCTATGACTACATGTTTTAGTCCCTCTTTTTTGATTTAATGCTGTCATCTTTTACATAATAACATCTCTGTTTCCCTGTTTTGAGCGTTTTTAGATTTGATTTATTTTTGTAATATCCCCATCTGGGCTGATATCTGGTTGCTCTGTCCTCTGTTCTAGTCTTGGGTTGTTATCTGCTGTTATTGATTTTCTAACTGGAGGATTCCCTTTAGTATTTCTTATAATTTTGGTTTGGTTTTTGCAAATTCCCTAAATTTCTGTTTATCCAGAAATGTCCTAATTTTGTCTTCTTATTTGAGAGAGAGTTTTGCCAGATATATAATTCTTGGCTGGCAATTTTTTTCCTTCAAGGCTTTATATATGTCATCCCATTCTGCTGAGTAGTCCAAGCTTAGTCTTATTGACTGTCCTTTGTAGGTAACTTTTGGTTTATCCCTAGCTGCTCTTAAAATTTTCTCTTTATGTTTCGTTCTGGCAAGTCTGATTATAATATGTCTTGGTGGCTTTCTTTTGAGATCTACCTTGTGTGGGGTTCAATGGGCATCTTGGATAGATATCTTCTCATCTTTTATGATATCAGGGAAGTTTTCTGTCAACAGATCTTCAACAATTCTCTCTGTATTTTCTGTTTTTGCCCCCTGTTCTGGTACCCAATCACTTGTAGGTTATTTCTCTTGACAGAGTCCCACACGATTCTTAGGGTTTCTTCAGTTTTTAAAATTCTTTTTTCTGATTTTTACTCAAATATGTTGGTGTCAAGTGCTTTATCTTCAATCTCACTAATTCTGACTTCCATTTCCTCAATTCTCCTCCTATGACTTTCTACTGAGTTGTCTAATTCTGAAATTTGTTAGTCTTCTGAATTTTTGGTTGCTGTCTCTCTATGGATTCTTGCAGCCTATTAAATTTGTCATCATGCTCTTCTCTAATCTTAAGTTCCTCTCATGCTATGTCTGCATGTTCCTTGGCTTGTTCTGCATTTTGCCTGATCTCCTTCCTGATCTCTTGAAGAGTTCTGTATATTAATCTTTTGTATTCTACCTCTGGTGTGTGTAGTTCCAGGAAATTCTCTTCATCTGGAAGATTTCTTGGTTCTTTGTTTTGGGAGCTTGCTGAAGCCATTACAGTCTGCTTCTTTATGTGATTTGATATTGACTGTTGTCTCTGAGCCATCAGTAAGTTATTATATTTATTTACTTCCTGCTTACTGTGTCCCAGCTTCCTGTTTTGTTTTGATATGCTCGAATCGGCTGCTCAAGTGAGCTAGTTTGATTATCGGTGCTTTTGAAGCTCTAACATACTGTCACCAGGTAGTTGGAGCTGTTACTAGGTATATGAGTCTAAGAGTCCATTTACTTTTCTTGTATGGATTCAGCTCAGGTGTCCAGGTAGTTGGTCACAAAGCGTGTGGAGCAGGTGTGATTGGTGTAGGCACAGGTATCTGGCTGCAGCAGGGGGTCACATGTTCAGTAAGGCAGGGACTGACAACTGCCCCTGAGTGTCAGTGAGAAAAGCATGTCCCTGTTCCCTAAAGCACCTAGGTGTATGGGTTTTGCAGCCAGACTATGGGCACCCAATGCTATTGGCTGTAAGACTGAGAGGCCCCACTTATCATTGGACCCCTGTCGAGGGTGATTAAATGGTGTGGGTGAAGCCAGCAGTCCTCAGGCCCCTGATGTGGGTAGGTGAGAACCCTGCTTAATAGGCAGAGCAGTGCCAAACATCATGAACCTACCTCTCCACCATATAGCTGAAACAGTTGAAGTTAGGCTTCAGGCATATACCCTGTTATGTTAATGGGGGCCTATGTTGTTGAAATGGGCTGACCCAGGTCTACTCAGGGGTGAAAGGCATTCAAAGTCCATGGACCACTTATGCCTGTGCCTAAGCAAAGGGGCTATTTCTGTTCTGAGTTCCCAGTTTAGGGGAGCCAGTAGATTATTTTTTTCCCGTTTGTTAATTTGTTCCTTCTCCAAGCCCAGGACGATGGCTCAGAGCACATGATAAGTCCTACTTACAGCCCGGGGAAAGCAGTTATGACTGAAGCTGGCTCAGAACCTGGTGCAGGGTGGGGAGGCATCAGTTAAATGGGAGAGCAACTTTTTTTCCAAAGGGGTGTTTTTGGTCCTTGTGGAAGGTTAGGCACAAGTACTTATCTTTTGCTGAGAGTGTCGTTTTTCAGTGATTCTGGAAGCATGAGTGAACTCTCTGCCACTCAGTCTCTCCTGATGTGGAAAATGCATCCCAAACACCACTGCTTGCATCACCATACTCACACCAGCGGATCTGGCCTGCAGGATGCCAATTCCCGCCAGGTCAGATCTGACAACTCCCTGCTGCTTCTGAACCATCTCTCCCTCCCCCCACCACTCGGTCTGACTCCTCCACCTTGCCTTCGATGTTCAGGGCTCCTAGATTGTCATATATTATCGATTCACTTGTTTTTTCGGGTCTTTGTTGTAAGAGGGACCACAAGAAGCATATGACTACTATGTCATCTTGGCCCCACCTCCAGATTTTTGTTTTCTTTGTGTTGAGGTGCAAGCCATACTGAAGGCTGTGGTCCTTGATCTTCATCAGTAAATGCTTCAAGTTCTCTTCACTTTCAGCAAGCAAGGTTGTATCACAACAACGCAGGTTGTTAATGAGTCTTCCTCCAATCTTGTTCTTCTTCATAAAGTCCAGCTTCTTGGATTATTTGCTCAGCATACAGATTGAATGAGTATGGGGAAAAGATACAACCCTGACACACAACTTTCCTGACATTAAACCATGCAGTATCCACTTGTTCTCTTCAAATGACTGCCTCTTGATCCATGTACAGGTTCCTCATGAGCACAATTAAGTACTCTGGAATTTTATGATCCACACAGTCGAATGACTTTGCATAGTGAACAAAACACATGTGGACAACTTTCTGGTATTCTCTGCTTTCAGCCAGGATCCATCTGACATTAGCGATGATATCCCTGATTCCATGTCCTCTTCTGAATTCGACTTGATTTTCTGGCAGTTCCCTGTCAATATACTGCTGCAGCTGCTTTTGAGTGATCTTCAGCAAAATTTTACTTGTGTGTGCTATTAATGATATTGTTTGATAATTCCCTCAGATGGCCACATGTTTTTATGCAAATGTCATCTTTTCACTGAGACCTTTACTCAAAGATCAGCTTCTCATGAAGGCCTTCCATGACTATCATATTTAAAATTGCAACCTTCCAATGCCCCTGCTTTATTTTTCACCATAGCTTTTTTCTTTTTTTTTTTTTTTCCGATATACTAGTTTTTTTATTTCGTTTGTTTTAAGTTCACATGTACCTGATGAAAGTGAGCTTCACAAGGGCAGAGATTTGGTCTGGATTTCTCAGAAATTGTATGCAAAATTGTGTGGGGATGGGAATACTTTTCATGAAAGAGTCCACAGCTATTCTGGGATTCTCAAACGGGTCCATGGAAAAAGGGACTGATGACTCCCACCAGCCACCACAGCCACTTACCATCTTCTCTTAATGTGAAAAAGGGGAGTTCCTTTGGGAGCTTCCACTTACACTTTTGTCTGTTAGACGAAAGCGTATAGGAGAAGAAAACCAAACCAAATCCATTGCCGTCAAGTCAATTTTGGCTCATAGCAACCCTATAAGACAGAGTAAAACTGCCCCATAAGGTTTCCACGGAGTGACTGGTAGATTTGAACTGCCAACCTTTTGGTTAGCAGCTAAGCTCTCAAGGAAAAGAAAAGGAACTAACATTTATTGAACATTGGAAACTGCATCTTATGTTATTTCATTCAATCTTGAGAGTAATCCATGAAAATTCCTGTTAGTATCTCCATTTTACAGGAGTGGGGATGGAGGTAGAGAGGGATAAAAGAAATGGTTTAAAGTTACGTAATTAGCAAACTGTTGGAGTCTGGGATCCAAATCCACCACACCCAACTCCAGAGTCCCAAATGCCTTGAAGTTACAAATACTTACAATCCCCCAGTAGTTCCCTTTTCCAATGGGTTCAAATTTGAGGTCCTGTTCATCGCACTCAAGGCCTTCATGTCTAGGCCCTGCTCTCAGCCCCATGTTCAAGATCTAGTAATATTAATCCACTTGCAGTGGGAGGAGAGGCAGGCCAGATTCTACCACTTTCCTGCTATGTGATGTTGTGCATCATGCCTATTTCCTCAGCTGTAAAAAGGCAGTACTAACTGAATGCTTCTCATTAGGCATAAGGACCAAAGGAGAAAAGACTATAGAACAGCTTAGCTCAGAGCCTGGTACATAGCAAAGTACTATAACCAGTTATGAGTGGGCATGAATATAGACATACAACCCACCTACACAGAGCACAACCCTTCTAAGAGACACCTACTCTGGCTTATCCTCCCACACTGAACAAAATAGGCTCCACATTCTTCTGAAATTGTCCTTGACAAAATAATCACAGAATGGCCCATAGATGGCCTTAACCCACCTCTCGGTGGAGACTTAACATCCTAATGAAAGAAAATCAACCTCTTCCTCCATCCTAGGGGATTGAACCCTTGTCTAAAGAAAATGCAGTTATCCCCAAGCTCTGAGTACCTGTGTGAAGGTCAGTCCTGAATATTCATGATGAATTTTACATTTCCTTGTCTGTTCTTTATAAAAGCGCACCTCCCCAAGCTGCCTGTGAGCAGTCTTGGAGGTAACAGCCCCTGATTGCTCCTTTCCTTGTACAATGAAATAAAGGCATCTTTCTGATCTCTCATCTCAGCCTCTTGTTTATTGGCTGTAACAAGTCACGCCAAGCAAAATCTGGGGTTTTCACTCAGCAACATTTCTGGAGAGCCAACCAGGCATCATTGCTTGGTTCCTGAGATGGGCTGTGCCATAGACCCCTCCTGACATCTGGCACCACCTGGAGAGCTCTCCAGGAGACTTCAGGGTTGTCCTAAACACTGACCCCCCTTGGACCCAACAGTGACTCTGGGAGACACAAAATGTACCTGGGGTTATTTGATAAGTATCTAGGTAAGGCCTTAGAAGAGTCCTAAGAAGCAGGACTATTGACCATTGAGGGCATAAAAGGTGCCAGGTATCTGAGGTTATTTGGTAAGCAAGCACCTAGGTTAAGGCCTTAGAGGAGTTCCAAGAAGCAGGAGTATTGGCCATTGAGAGCATAAAAAGCTCTAAGGTGGTAAGTAACAGGGTAATTCCTAGGTGAGGTCTTATAAGAGTCTCAAGAAGTTGGAGTATTGACCACTGAGAATGTAAAAGTTGGTTTGTACACCAAATTAGGTTGTGTGAATGTGTAAGTGTGTGTGTGTCCAGAAAATTGAGAACATTCAAGAGATCCTAGAATACAGCCCCCTAAGATGCATCTTTAAGAACTGGGAATATTTTGGGTCAGACCCTATGAAAAAGAAAAAGATGATTTCCTTTTATAACACCACATGGCCTCAATATGAATTTGCAGATGAGGAAAAGTAGCCACCAAATTGGTTTCCAAATTATACCATCCTCCAACTTGATCTTTTCTGTACTTGCGAGGGTAAATGAGATGAAAAACATTATGTGAAAGCTTTCATGACTCTGTATTAGAACAAAGAGTTATAGAAAAACGTAAAATCTTATTTCAGGAAGTGACTGATAAATCACAACTGCCAGTCCTCCCTGCTGACCCTCAGGAAGATCTTCCAGCTCACGCCACTCCCTCCCTATGCCCTGCCTCCACCCAATGGAGCCCCTGTACCAGTGACAGCCCCCACTGTTAAGCCCCCTCAAACCTTTGTATCACCCCCCCAGGTCCTTCTTTCCTGCCAGTGCCCTTGCCCCCCCCCCCCCACATGGAGCTGAACAACTTTTGGGCACCCTGATTTGGCCATTAGGGAAGTGAAAATACCCTGGGTAAGACTGGTTCTCGAGAAAGCCATAGTATCCTAGGATTATGTTCATGAGTTCACTGATCTGGATCCTGAGAACCGTAAAAATGGCCGAATAGTCAATATAATTTTTATAGGGTGAAGTTCCCCCAATATAAAAGAAACCTTCAGAAATAAGGAGGTATAGGGTTAGAAATCTCTTGGCTAGTGGAACTGGCCTGCCAAAATTTACTCTAACTGAGATAAGGAACAAGAAAGAAAAAAAAAGTTGCAGACCAGAAATGCCAGGCAGCCTTCCTAGCTGCCGTCTCGCAGGCTGAAGGCTATCCCCCAAGAGAACAAAGAAAAGGAGGGAGACCAAGGCTGCAGGAGCCAAGAAGGCCCCATACCCCTTTGGAAAGAGACCAGGGCAGCTGGCGTAATAAAAAAAAGTACATTGAAAGTGAGAGTGTACAAAACACCAAGCAAAGGAACTAAAAAAATAGAAAAGAGAGGTGACCCGGTGTCTGGTCATGCCACCAGAAGATGAGTCCGGCTGAGTTGAGACTGGAGCAAGTCCTCCACCTGAGCCTCTAACTAAAATGTAAGTGAAGAGAGAACCTATAATTATTTCTGGTAGATACTGGAGTGACCAACTCACTTCTGACCCCACCCCACCCCCTGCCCAAAAAAAAGCTACCCAGGTAAGGCGTACAGTGTCTGTTGTGACAGTAACAAAAAAAGAAGAGCACCTTCCTTTTCCACAACCTCTAAGTTGTTCTATACAAGAAAAATCTTTAACACACTCCTTCCTTTACAAAAAACAGGTGGCAGTTACAAATGGTCCTCACCATAGGGCCACCAAGTGACTATAGGAAAGAGGAACATTACCAACGGTTAGTTGGTCCAGATATCAGAGATGCAGTAGTGCCATAGGTATGGGCCAACAAAATACTAGGGAGAGCAAAAATGTCCCTCCCCTTGTTGAATTGTTACCTGGTCGGCAGTTTGTAATCCACCAGGCGCTCCTTGGAAACCCTATGGGGCAGTTCTACTCTGTCCTATAGGGTCGCTATGAGTCGGAAGCAACTCGATGGCAATGGGTTTTTGGGTTTGGGGTATAGTTCCCCTAAGGCTTAAGCAGTATCCCATCTGAGCTGAAGCCCAACAGGCACTGGGCCAAATCATCACCAGATACTTGAAACATGGACTGCTCTGACTGTGTCAGTCACAGTTCAACACCCCCATCCTGCTGGTAAAGAAGAAAAACGGAAAATATTGGTTCGTTCAAGATCTGCAAACTATCAACCAGGTAACTGTCACAGTCTACCTTGTAGCCCCCAACTCCTATACTCTGCTGTCGACCTTGTCACCTACCTTTTCCAGGTTCACTGTGCTTGACCTGAAGGATGCCTTCTTTTGCTTCCGAGTAGAGGAGAAAAGTCAAGAAATCTTCACCTTTGAGTGGGAGGACCCAGGAACAGGACAAACACAGCAATTGTGTTGGCAAGTCCTCCCCACAGGACTTTGAAAACAGCCCTACTCTTTTTGGATCAGCTTTAGCCCAAGAACTGAGACAACTGACCTTAACGAAAGGTGCCCTCCTCCAATACATGGACAACATACTCATCACCAATTACAGCCTTGAACAGTTCACTGATGGAAGCAGTTACATGGAATGAAGAAAAAGAAAAGCTGGATATGAGATGGTTACTTTGGAGGAGGTTCTAGAGGCTAACGGGCTTCCCCCAGGTACCTCTGCCCAGAAGGCTGAGCTCATTGCCATGCTGCAGGCCCTTAGAATCACCAAAGGTAAGCAAGTAACTATTTATACCAATTCCAAGTACATATTTGAGGTATTGCATGCACACGGGGCAATCTGGAAGGAAAGAGGGCTCCTAACAGCAGGAGGTAAGGACATTAAATATTCCCAAAAGATTTTACAACTTCTACCCACCTGAGTAAGAGCTGTACACTGCAAAGAGCATCAGAAAAGGGACACCACGGTGGTGAAGAGTAAATACAAAGCAGATGCAGCAGCAAAAAAAAAAAAAAAAAGGCACTACAATCCAACAGAAACCTATTGTAGTTGTCCCACTAATTCCCCATTTAGACTTACCACCACCTGGCCTCCACCTGGACTATTCCCAACAAGATAAAGATATTGCCAAGACCTGGGAAGCCGCTCTAAATAAAGATAGTTGGCTATACGTCTCCCATGGAAAGATTTTCATTCCATCAAAACTCATGCAACTCTATCCTACAGAAAGCCCACCAGCCCACCCATTATGGATGTGATGGACTACATGATTCGATTAAGAGGCACTTAATTGGACCAAAGATCCACACCACTATTCCGGCAGTGGTAAAGAGCTGCCGCGCCTGTATGAAAAACAATCCCAAGAATAGTGCTGAAGTGCCCCGGGGTCCCTCGAACTGGGCCAAAGCCTGGAGACAGCTGACAGGTGGATTTCACTGAAATGCCTCAAGCTTCCTGGAATTACAAATATCTGCTAGTTTGTATCGACACCTTTACCAACCGGGTTAAAGCTTTTCTTTCCAGGACTGAAAAAATGACTGAAGTTGTGAAACACCTCCTGAACGAAAACATCCCTTGTTTCAGGCTTCCTGTCTCCACTGGCAGCGACAACAGGCCCCATTTTGTGGCTTTGGTGGTACAATCGGTGGCAAGAGCCCTAGACATTAATTGGAACTTACACACAGCCTGGAGACACCCCAGTCCAGCGACAAAGTACAGTTGGCTAACCAGACTCTAAACAGACACCTAGCAAAGTTGTGCCAATAGACCAAGCCAGTATGGACAAAAACACTGCCTATGGCCCTCTTGAGAATTCTGTCTGCCCCTAAAGGAAAACTGAAACTTAGCTCCTTTGAGCTATTATACGGGTGCCCTTTGTTAGAGAACCCTAATATGACCAACATAGCCTGCCTTAATGGTGACCAACTTCCCTCCCTCCATGAGGTTGGAAATGTTCAAGTTACTAAATACTTGCAGTGTCTTTGGGTGACTATGTCTTCTCCCCATAGGTATGCATGCCGGAGCGTCCCACCTGAAGCAGAAGTACCCCTGCACCGATTCCAGCCTGGTGATTAGGTCTTCCTAAATGCCTGGAAGTCAGAGGCTCTCCACCAAAAGTGGACTGGCCTTTTTGAGGTGTTACTAGCAACTCGGACCTTTGTCAGGCTCAGGGATCTCACAGCTTGGATCCAACTGCACGTGAGTAAAGAAAACTGTTCCACCAGACATCAAGGGACAAACTCATCAGAACTGTGAGAACTGGACTTGAAAACCTATTAAAGACTTAAGTATTTGTTTACAAAACACCCTCCTGCATAGGTCCAATCCCAAACTAAGTTTTTAATCTTGTTCATTGTATTATATACACTGTTTGCCTTTTTGTTTCTTTATGGTGTGTTTAAACAAGTCAAATTGATAAGAGGCTGACAGCCCTAGCTACTATAGGAAATAGTAGTGATTGTTGCTATCCTTCTCCAAGAGATTCTCATAGCCCAAGCTAGGTGAAAAAAACAACTGATTCACTCAACTTTCCAACTCTGTTTCCCAGAGAGATAATCTGAACAATTGTTGGATCTGCCAATTGTTCCCCACCTCCTCTGCTAATTTAAAAGTTCCCTAGAGAAGCCCTATCCCCTCATAAGACACACCAGACTTGGTTCACAATTGTCCAATAGTTTAAAACGGGCATTGGTAGTGAGTGACCAACACCTGAAGAAAAGGAGCAAATGAGACAGGCATCCTCAGAGCCAACCTTTCTAAGAGACACCTACTCTGGCTTATCCTCCGACACCGAGCAAAACAGGCTCCACGTTCTTCTGAAATTGTCCTTGACAAAATAATCACAGAACGGCCCATAGATGGCCTTGACACGCCTCTAGGTGGAGACTTAACATCCTAATGAAAGAAAATCAACCTCTTCCTCATTTTTTTCCTCCATCCTAGGGGATTGAACTCTTGTCTAAAGAAAATCATAGTCATCCCCAAGCTCTGAGCACCTACATGAAGGACAGTCCTGAATATTCATGATGAATTTTACATTTCCTTGTCTGTTCTCTGTAAAAGCCCACCTCCCCAAGCTGCCTGCAGGCAGTCTTGGAGGTAACAACCCTCGATTGCTCCTTTCCTTGTGCAATGAAATAAAGGGGTCTTTCTGATCTCCCACCTTGACCTCTTGTTTATTGGCTGTAACAAGTCACGCCAAGCAAAACCTGGGGTTTTCACCCAGCAACAGAATGGTTTTCCCTACTTTCTTTGCTTGGCCAACTCCTGCTCATCCTTCAGGACTCGGTCTAGACATCCTCTCCTAAGGCTCCCCTATCACGCCCTCAGGATGGATCGATACCACCTGTGTGCTCTCCACATCACCTTGTGTGTTCCTCTACAATAGCCACTATTTTATAGTGACACTTTCTGTTGACTATTCTGCCTCTCTCCCTTAACCGTCATTTCCTTGAGGATAAAACTAACATTTATTTTTGAGGGTAGAAAAACTGTCTTCTCTATTCCTGTAAGCTCTGTGCCTGGCACAGAGTAATCACTCAGCAAATGAGATTCTTGAACTGATGCCTGCACAGACACACTTTCCCGATCAACGCCACAGATGCAAACCTCAGATATTGACGCTATTTAAGCTCTAGCCACAATAAGTTGTAAACAACACCTCTTTCTCAGCAATCTGCCTTAGAATACTCTCAGGTAGCAGAATATAGCTGCTTGAATTGCTCAGCTAAATCAACCTTATCCACTGTATTAGTTCCCTTTTGCTGCTATAATAAATTATCACAAACTTAGTGGCTTAAAAAAACACAAATTTATTATCTCACGGTTTCAGTAATCTGAAATCACATTCCACCTGGAGGCTGTAACGGAGAATGCGTTTCCTTGCCTTTTCCAGCTTTTAGAGTTGCCTTACTTGCATTCCTTGGCTCATGGCCCCTTCCTCCATCTTCAAAGCCATCAGTTTGAATCTTCAGATTTCTTTCCAATTTTGCTTTTGTTGTTACATCACTTTCCGTCCCTCTGATCTCTTGCCTCTCTCCTATAAGAACCCCTCTGATTCTATCGGCTTCACCTAGACAGTCTAAAATAATCTCCCCATCTCAAAATCTTTAATTTAATCACATCAACAAAGTCAGTCCCTTTTGCTGTATAAGGTAACATTTACAGGTTTTGGAGATTAGAATGTGGACATCTTGGGGGGCCATTATTCAGCCTACCACACCCACCATCAGCCATTTAAGAATGGTTCTCAACCAGGGATGATTTTGTCCCCTAGGGGACATTTGGCAACATCTAGAGACATTTTTGGTCGTCAAAACTGGTATGAGCAATGCTATTGGCATCTAATGGGGTAGAGGCCAAGGATGCTGCTAAACATCCTATAATTCAGAGAATAGCCCCTCACTCCTACCCAACAAAAAATTATTTGGCTTCAAGTGCTCATAGTGCCGAGGGTGAGAAACCCTGCAATACAGTTTTCTTATTTCCTCAATGTTCTATATAAGAAACAAAAGAACTGTGAACCTGGATGTGTCTACACAACTGGAAATTTAGGCTTTCCAAAAAGTTTCCCCCGTGAAGTGGTGAATACCCTGAAAGAAGCCCATGGGGTACAGATGGCTCAACCTGATGCAGTGACCTTGGGAGAAGACATGAGAACACCTTCTCTCCCAATCTGAGACCTCTGGTTGCCTACCTCCTACCACTTGATAACTTGACAAAGAGTGGTCAGTCGGTCCTTAGGGAAAAAGCCATCACCCAGCCTTAATCTCCTTGTCCCTGCATGGGTCTCTCCTGTGGCTGCTAAGAAAGTAGAGAAATGTGAGCAACACCACTGTGGCTCTCCTATGCAATGCGTCCTTTCTGAGAAGCCCAGGTGTGGGCTGTTTGGCCACTCTGGGAACCTGGCAGACACAGGCAAATCACCAGTTCTTCCCTCAAGGAGCTTTAATGTCCAATACTAATATTTAAAGGACCCAGCAGGATAAAAGCTAAATCTAGCCCTCTGCTTAACTTGTCTCTTTGTAAGATGCTGCCCCAACCCACTGCCATCGAGTCAATTCTGACTCATAGCGACCCTATAAGACACGGTAGAACTGTCCCATAGGGTTTCCAAGGCTGTAATCTTTATAGAAGCAGACTGCCACATCTTTCTCCCATGGAGTGGCTGGTGGGTTCGAACCACTGACCTTTGGTTAGCAGCTGAGCTCTTTAACCACTGCACCTCCAGAGTTCCTCTTAAGATGCTGTCAGAGATATCAAAATACCATTGCACAGCCAGCTGGATAAAAGCAAATGTTAGAGATTCTAGAACAAATATCAGCCACTCAGCTGGCACTGCATAAGATTCACAGAGGCCTGCATTCTGGTTGGTCTGAAGCGAACTGAAGAAGGATATCTGCCATCACTGGAAAGCTCCAGTAAATCCATTCTCACTGAGAATCAAATGGCTGACCAGGTTCCATACCTAATTACTCCAAGAACTGCCTGCACTTTAACAGAGGTAATGAGATACCCTGTAAAGACGTGGGCTTTGCCACAAACAGACCTGGCTTGGATTCAGGTGTGGTCTTGGATAAGTTAACTGAGTCTCAGTTTATTTTTTGTAGATCATGGTTAATATGTGAATTTTCAATAAGCAATGAATTATGAATGTAAAACATGTAGACACATATTTGGTATTCAATATATAAATAAATCTATATTTGAAGTTATATTATTCATATGTTTACTTGCTGATTGTCTTCACTAGAATGTAGCTTCATGAGGGCAACTACTACCTGTCAGTTTGTTGTACCATGCTGACTTGTGTACTGCTGATACTGAATGCTATGTCACTGGGATTTTGAATACCAGCAAGCCCACCCATAGTGGACAGGTTTCAGTGGAGCTTCCAGACTGAGACAGAGTAGGAAGAAAAGCCCAGTGATCTACTTCCAAAAATTCGCCAATGAAAATCCTACGGATCACAACAATATAGTGCTGGAAAATGAAGCCCCTAAGTTGGAAGCCATTCAAAATACAGTGGCTACAACAGTGACTCAAACATATCAATAATTTGGGAGATGGTGCAGGATGGGGCAACACTTTATTCTGTTGTACATGCAGTCACCATGAGTCAAAGCCAAGCTGACAGCAACTAACAACAACAGCATGAGGGCAGACAATGTCTTGGACAGTACCTGGCATATGGCAGGTGCTCAATACAAATGTGTTTAATGAATGAGAATGTACAGTGCTTTACAGTTGACAATCAGGGTTATATATAATATTTCACTTCAACAAAACCCTAAAGTAAAGAATTCACTTATTATACCACCTAGGCACTAACATGAGAGGAACAGGGATGCAGCTGGGGGCAGGAGAATCTCCATACCTTTAATCTCACCTTGCAGGCCCCTGTCAATTTTAAGTAGGTAAGTGGGGGGTATGGGATGGGGTATGATAAGGATGAGAGAAACCTGCTGAAATTCTGAGATCCTGTAAATGGAAGCATGATATCATTTAAATTAAAATTCAAAGCCATTCTTTCTTCCCTAGACAAAACCCTTAACTCTAATCCCCAAGCGGCTTTCACCTTTAACGCCCAGGGTCCCACAGCATCCTCTTTGAGTAGATTAGGGCAGATATGATTATTCCCAACTTAGAGAAAACGAGGCTCTGAGAGATTAAACGGTGAGTCAGAGATCACCAGCAAATTGATGCCCCGGGCAGGGCTAGAAGCAAGGCCTCACATAGCTGGGCTTCACACAGCTTCTCCCGTAACATCCCCTTGGTCAAACTGCTTTCAAGCCAACTAGCACAGCATCTCACTGATAATTGACCACAGAATTTTGCCACCACAGAGGAAATCCTAGGGAAAGGGTGCTTGAGGCAATTGAGCAGGTGGCACCTGCTGTTAACACCATGGAGGGAAGTGTGAGGAGGAGAAATAAGCAGATAGAGGCACAGGACTGGCCATCGTAGAAACAACCTCACTGCTGTTGGTATTTCTCCTAACACTGCCTCCCCTTGGCACTGTGGCCGGGCCAGAACAAGCGCTCTCCACAGCCTGGTCAGCCAAGAGGATAGGCTGCCCAGTGTACATGAAGAGGGTGTTTGGCAGTCAGGTGGAAGTGGGTTCCAATCTCAACCCACCCACTTGTGGGCTGGGCCAACTTAGCACAATACTTTAACAACTCTGAGCCCCAGCTTGCAAAAAGGAGGATGGAAAGATCTACTTACTGGGGCTGTTGTTAGGGTGAAATAGCATGACTAATGAAAAATTGCTTTGTAAATTGTAAAATGCTTCACATGAATTAGTTTTTATTAAATTTTAATGTTACCAATATTAAAAACAGCAGTAAAATCAGAAAGCTGAAAGAGGAATGGCTTTGAAAGATGGGTTGGCTACATAGTAGTTTTCCTCTGCTTTCGGTTTATAAAATCTAGGATTGCCGGTTTTTGAGGTTTGCCAGAAGATGCCAAGAAGTCTGGTCCTAGCCTGTTTGGAACATTTCAGGATGAGAATGGACCACTCAAGTCAAAGGGCAAAGGTAACTTCATCCTCCTCATCCTGTCCCTAATCCCAACTGAAACATTAGAGGGCTGGGGAGCGGAGTGTGGGTAGACAAAAGGCACAGGCTATGTGGAGGAGGGGACTTGGAAAATTATAGTAATTCAGAAGCTTATAAAATCTTTTAAAAAGACTTTCTCTGGGAGTCAAGTTTGGTCCAAAATATTACCTGGTGCGGGATATGACGTGGCCATAACATCCCTTTAAATTCTGCCAGAGAAATGGCCTTGAGTTCTGTCTTAGGTGGGGTTCTCTAGAGAAGCAAAACCAGTAAACGTATAAATATCTATACAGAGATATTTATATCAAGGAAATGGCTAACATGGTTGTAGAGGCTGGAATGCTACAAGTCCATGGGTCAGGCTGGACGCTTCTCCTGATTCATAGAGCCACAGAGGCTCGTGGACCCAAGATCAGCCAGCCAGACAACAGGACTCTTGATCACAGGCTACGAAGATCAATGGATCCCAAGATCAGCAGGCAAGACCGCAGATAAGCTGCTAGCTCAAGTTCCAAGAACTGGAGGTCAGACAAACAGGAGCCAGCTGCAGGATCCAGAGCTAGAAAAAGCCTGCAAGTCTTGCCAGAAAGTCCACCTATACCAGATGCAGGCCACACCCCTAAGAAAACTCCCTTTCAACTGATTGGCTACTCATGGCAGATCCCATCATGGAGGCAATCACATTATATGAAATCTCATCATGGAAGTGATCACAAATCACACGACTGCCAAACTACATCATGACTGCCAAACCACTGAGAATCATGGCCCGGTCAAGTTGACACACAATCTTAATGATCATAAGCTCCTTTACCTGGAACCTCTGGAGGTTCTGGTGGTGATGGCTCTTGGTTAACCAGAACGGTTGTCCTCACCTGTGGATTATCCTGGACTCACCACCTCTACTTGCTGCTAGACTTGTATTAGCTATGCTTCTGGATAAAACTTCGGCAAAAGCTCAGAGAGGGAACGGGATGCCAGGTGGCTCTCAGACCGCGGTTTAGGTTGGTGGAAAGGAGGCAGAGTCTATTGAGTAGGTGAAGTTTGGCTTGTGCCTGTAGACTGACTCAGGAAACAGGGTTGTCCTCCTTGCTCTTTAGCCTAGATTCTCAGTGGTGAGCAACTCTGAATGAGAAAATTCTGACAAGTAAAATTTCACTAATCAGAACCTTGATAACGATGGAGTAAGTTGTGCCTTAGGTGGCTGACAATAAAAAGGTTGTTGTTAGGTGCCATTGAGTTGGTTCTGACTCACAGCAACCGCATGCACAACAGAACGAAACACTGCCTGGTCCTGCACCATCTCCACAATCGTTGCTGTGTTCGAGCCCATTGCTGCAGGTACTATGTCAATTCACCTAGTTGAAGGTCTTCCTCTTTTCCACTGACCCTCTACTTTACCAAACATGATGTCCTTCTCCATGATGTCCTGATAACACGTTCGAAGTACATTAGACAAAGTCTTGCCATCCTTGCTTCTAACGAGCATTCTGGCTGTACTTCTTCCAAGACAGATTTGTTCGTTCTTCTGGCAATCCATGATATATCCAATATTCTTCACCAACATCATAATTCAGAGGCAGTAATTCTTTTTCAGTCTTCCTTATTCATCGTCCAGCTTTCACATGCATATGACGTGATTGAAAATACCATGGCTTGGGTCAGGCACACCTTAGTCCTCAAGGTGACATCTTTATTTTTAACACTTTAAAGACGTTTTTTGCAGCAGATTTGCTCAATGCAGTACGTCTTTTCATTTCTTGACTGCTGCTTCCACAGGTGTTGATTGTGGACCCAAGTAAAATGAAATCCTTGATAACTTCAACATTGTCTCCATTTATCATGATGCTACTTATTTATCCAAATGTGAGGATTTTTGTTTTCTTTATGTTGAGGTGTAGGCTATAGTCTGATCTTCAAGTCCTCTTCACTTTCAGCAACCAAGGTTGTATCATCTGCATATCACAGGTTGTTAATGAGTTTTCCTGCAATCCTGATGCTGCATTCTTCTTCATACAGTCCAGCTTCTCAGAGTATTCGTGCAGCATACAGATCGAATAAGTATGGTGAAAGGATACAACCCTGACACACACCTTTCCTGATTTTAAACCACTCAGTATCTCCTTGTTCTGTTCTAACGACTGCCTCTTGGTCTACATATAGGTTCTGCATGGGCACAATTGTTGGGGAATTCTCTTCACAATATTATCCATAATTTGTTATGATCCACCAGTCGAATGCCTTTGCATAGTCAAATAAAACGCAGACAAACATCTTTCTGGTATTCTTTGCTTTCAGCCAAGATATCTCTGACATCAGCAATGATATTCCTTGTTCCACGTTCTCTTCTGAATACAGCTTGAATTTCTGACAGTAGTACCCTGCGATGTACTGCTGCAACCATTTTTGATTGATCTTCAGCAAAATTTACTTGTGTGTGATATTAATGATATTGTTTGATAATTTCTGCATTCTGTTGTATCACTTTTCTTTGGAATGGGCACAAATATGGCTCTCTTCCAGTCTGTTGGCCAGGTAGCTATCATGTAAATTTCTTAGCATAATTCTGCATCCCACTTTGAAATGTGGCATCTGGGGTCTTAAATGCTAACAAGCGGCCATCTAAGATGCATCAATTGGTCTCAACCCACTTGGATCAAAGGAGAATGAAGAACACCAAGGTCAAATGATAACTATGAGCCCAAGAGACAGAAAGAGCCACATGAACCAGAGACTTACATCATCCTGAGACCAGAAGAATTAGATGGTGCCCGGCCACAACCAATGACTGCCCTGACAGGGAGCACAACAGAGAACCCCTGAGGGAGCAGGAGATCAGTGGGATGCAGACCCCAAATCCTCATAAAAAGACCAGACTTAATGGTCTGACTGAGACTAGAGAAATCCCAGCGGTCATGGTCCCCAAACCTTCTGTTGGCCCAGGACAGGAACCATTCCCGAAGACAACTCATCAGACATGGAAGGGACTGGACAATGGGTAGGAGAGAGATGCTGATGAAGAGTGAGCTACTTGTTTCAGGTGGACAATTGAGACTGTGTTGGCATCTCCTGTCTGGAGAGGAGATAGGAGGGTAGAGAGGGTTAGAAACTGGCAAAATTTTCACGAAAGGAGAGACTGGAAGGGCTGACTCATTGGGGGAGAGTAAGTGGGAGTATGGAGTAAGGTGTATATAAGCTTATATGTGACATACTGTCTTGATTTGTAAATGTTCACTTAAAGCTCAATAAAAATTATTAAAAAAAAAAATTTCTTGGCATAGGTGAGCGAGTGCTTCCAGTGTTGCATCTGTTTGTTGAAATATCTCAGTTGGTATTCTGTCAATTCCTGAAGCCTTGTTTTTCATCAATGCCTTCAGTGCAGCTTGGACTTCTTCCTTCAATACCATTGGTTCTTGATCATATGCTACCACCTGAAATGGCTGAATGTCAACCAAATCTTTTTAGTTCAGTGACTCTGTGTATCCTTCCATTTCTTTTGATCCTTTCTGAGTCGTTCAATTTTTTGCTCATAGAATCCTTCAATACTGCAACTTGAGGCTGGAATTTTTCTCCAATTCTTTCAGCTTCAGAAATGTCAAGCATGTTCTTCCCTTTTGGTTTTCTAACTCCAGGTCTTTGCACATTTCATTCTAATTCTTTACTCTGTCTTTTCCAGCAGCCCTTTGAAATCTTCTGTTCAACTCTTTTACTTCATCATTTCTTCCTTCTGCTTTAGCTACTCTACGTTCAAGAAAGAAGTTCCAGTGTCTCTTTTGACATCCATATTTCTCTTCTTTCTTTCCTGTCTTTTTGACAACCTTTTGTTATCTTCATGTATGATGTCCTTGATGTCATCTCACAACTCATCTAGTCTTCGGTCATTAGTGTTCAATGTGTCAAATCTAGAGATGGCCTCTAAATTCAGGTGGGATAAAGCAAGGTTATACTTTGGCTATTGTGGGCTTGTTTTCATTTTCTTTAGCTTCAACTTGAACTTGCATATGAGCAATTGATAGTCACTTCTGCAGTCAGCCCCTGGCCTTGTTCTGGCTGATGATATTAAGCTCCTCCATTGCCTCTTTCCACAGATGTAGTCGACTGGATTCCTGTATGTTCCATCTGGAGAGGTCCACATTTATAGTAGCTATTTATGTATTTCCAATGAATAAGTTGCAAAATCCTATCATGCCATGCAATCCCCAGCATCCTTTCTATCACCAAGGCCATATTTTTCAACTACTGATCCTTCTTTTTTTTGTTTCCAACTTTTGCATTCCAATCACCAGTAATTATCAATGCACTTTTACTGCATGTTTGATCAAGTTCAGACTGCAGAAGTTGGTAAAAATCTTTAGTTTCTTCATCTTTGGCATTAGTGGCTGGTGTGTAAATTTGATTAATAGTCACATTAACTGGTCTTCCTTGTAGGCTTATGGATATTGTCACTGACAGCACTATACTTCAATAGATCTTGAAATGTTCTTTTTTATAATGAGTGTGATGTTGTTCCTCTTCAATTTGTCATTCTTGGCATATTGCTGTTGTTGTTGTTAGGTGCCATTGAGTCGGTTCCATCTCATAGCGACCTTATGTACCACAGAACGAAACACTGCCCAGTCCTGCATCAAGCTCACAATCGTTGTTATGCTTGAGCCCATTGGTGCAGCCCCTGTGTCAGTCCATCTCGTTGAGGGTCTTCCTCTTTCCCACTGACCCTGTATTTTACCAAGCATGATGTCCTTCTCCAGGGACTGATCCTTCCTGACAATATGTCTGAAGTATGTAAGATGCAGGCTCACCATCCTTGCTTCTAAGGAGCATTCTGGTTGTACTTCTTCCAAGACAGGTTTGCTTGTTCTTTTGGCAGTCCAAGGTATATTCAGTATTCTTCACCATCACCACGATTCAAGGGTGTCAATTCTTCTTTGGTCTTCCTTATCCATTGTCCAGCTTTCGCATGCATATGGTGTGATTGAAAACACCCTGGCTTGGTCAGGCGCAAACAAAATCAAACCTGTTGCTGTCGGTTCTGATTCAGTGACCCTGCAGGACAGAGTAGAACTGCCCCATAAGGTTTCCAAGACTTTGATCTTTATGGAAGCAGACTGCCACATCTTTCTCCCACAGACCAGCTGGTGGGTTCAAACTGCTGACCTTTCGTTTAGCAGCTGAGCGCTTTAACCACTGCGCACCAGGCCTCCTTCTTGGCATAGTAGACTATATGACTGTCCAATTCAGAATGGCCAACACCAGCCCATTTCAGCTCACTAAGCCTAGGATATCAATCTTCAAGCATTCCATTTCATTTCTGACAACTAATTTTCTTTGGTTTGTACTTTGTACATTACATGTTTCGATTACTAATGGATGTTTGCAGCTGTTTCTTCTCATTCTGAGTGGTGATACATCAGCAAATGAAGGTCCCAGAAGCTTTATTCTATCCATGTCATTAAGATCAACTTCACTTTGATGAGGCAGTTCTTCCCTAATTATATTTAAAGTGCCTTCCAATCCAAGGGGCTCATCTTCCAGCACTGTATCAGACAATGTTCTCCTGCTATCCATAAAGTTTTCATTGGCCAATTTTTTTTTTTTTTCAGAGAGAGATTGTCAGGTCCTTCTTCATAGTTTGTCATAGTCTAGAAGTTCTGCTGAAATTTGTCTACCAAGTGACCCTGCTGGTATTTGAAATAATGGTGGAATAGCTTCCAGCATCATACTACATGCAAGCCACGATAGTACGACAAACTGACAAACAAGTAGTGAGACAATAAAAATAGTAGCCACCAATTGTTTGAGAGCTTACTTTGTGCCAAGAACAAATACTATTTTACTTAATCCTCACAAAGCCCCTCTAAGGTAGGAATTATTATCCTCAATTTACATGAAACACTGAGGCTCAGAGAGGTTTAGGGTCTTGCCCAAGTGGATGTAGTTCTTAAGTACAGAGCAGGTGTCTGAAGCCAGGCCTGTGTAAATCCACACACTGTGAGCTCTCCAGAGTGCAAAACATGACACAGCACCTTTCCCTGTATGTGACAGTCACAGGAGACTACCAAGTGGAGAAGGATCCCAAGTTCTTGTTTATTATTGGTGAAGGGTGAGAGATGAAGGGAATGATGTCTTCCCAGCAACAGCAAGTGGTAGTAATGGGCCAAAGATGCAGGACCTGGAGTCCTTGCTGACAGGCAGAATTTTAAAGCTGGAAGACTCTTGCCTCCAGGGTCTGGTAGCCTGAAGCATGTGGGGTCTGAAAGCCAAAGAAGGCCAGGAATTAATGTAGGATTCAGTTCGCCTCTGGTCAGCTTCAGGCCCAAACCTTACCTCAGGTTGGCCCTGGAATGAATTCCAGAGCCCTAGAACACTTTTTAGGAGCCCTGGTGGTACAGTGGTTAAAAGCTCGGCTGCTAACCAAAGGTTGGCCATTCAAAACCACCAGCCAGCAGCTTCTCTGGAGAAAAATGTGGCAGTCTGCTTCTGTAGAGACTAGTCTTGGAAATTCTGTGGGACAGTTCTACTGTGTCCTATAGGGTTGCTATGAGTTGGAATCGACTCCACAGCAGTGTGTTTGTTTGTTTTTTGGTTTAGAGCTTTTCTTGATGTCCTTAGTAACCTAACACTTGATATTGGGTTCAGAATTGAATGGGTCTCTGGGGTTGTTTTCCTGATGAAAAAATTGAGTCTCGGAGAGGGCAGTTTACCCTTAAGCACAAGAAGTGGTACAGCAGGAATTCACCCCCAGGCTTCTCTCTTGGGGTCTGTTCTATTCCACCACTTTCCTGAGAATGACTCGTTTAAAACAGGACAACATTATTCACAAAAGTTGCAGGCTTTCTTTCCTTGGAAATCTTAAGAAATAGAAATGACTTTTTGAAGATCAGTTAATTGTGGTCTTTCCTAGAACCAGGAATTCCTGTAAAACCTAGAATTGATTGTCTCTAATGTAAACCTAATAATTAAAGATTACTACTGCCCCAAATTTGTTGATATTTCTCTATTTTTTTCTTCCTTAGGAACCTGGGTGGCGCAAGCTGTTTGAGATTCGCTGCTAACCTAAAGGTTAGCACTCAGTAGCTACACAGAAGAGAGGTCTGATGAACTGCTTCCACAAAGATTACAGCCAAGAAAACCCCATGGAGCAGTTCTGCTCTGTAACACATGTGGTCACCATGAGTTGGGGGCCAACTCAACAGCAGCTAACAACGAGTCATAAACTGCCAGGGCTAAAAGGGGCTTCAGGAGTCTTTTGCTCTCGTGTTACTGAGATCCAGAGAAGAAGACAGGACTTGCCCAGTATCCCTCACAGTGTTCTAGCATCGCCAGGACTTTTGACTTGGTGCTCCTTAAACTGGTGGTTTCTCTATGGGAGGTGTTGTTGTTGTTAGGTGCCATCAAGTCGGCTCCGACTCATAGCGACCCTATGTACAACAGAATGAAACACTGACCAGTTTTGCACCATCCTCACAATCGTTGTTATGCTTGAGCCCATTGTTGCAGCCACTGTGTCAATCCATCTCGTTGAGGGTCTTCCTCTTTTTCGTGGACCCTCTACTTTACCAGGCATGATGTCCTTCTCCAGGGGCTGGTCCCTCCTGATAACATGTCCTATAGGGGGTAGTAGGGAATAAAGAACCCACAGCAGAAGAGCAGTTCTTGTCAAGACTACCAGGGAAGAGCGGACCTGTGAAAGCTGAGGGCTCCCAGATGTCTCCACAGGTCCACCTGGTGCCCAGGGACCTACACTCAGATCACCCCTACTCATCTCAGCTTCTTGCTGCTCCTCAAACACTGAGGCTCTTTCTTTCCTCAAGGCCTTTGCTCTTTGTTGTTGTCTCTTGCTGGAACACTTTCCTCCAGCTATCTGTGGGGCTGGCTCTCTCACCTCATTCAGTCTTTGCTCAAAGGGAAGCCTTCTCTTACTAGCCTGTTGAAAACTGCACATAGCTTGGCTTTCCATCCTGTTTCTCTTCCCTACTACATTTTTCTCCTTAGTGCTTATCATTTTCTAATATAAAATAAAACACTTATTTGTTTTATTTATTGTCAGTTTCTGTGTACAAGAAATGTAAACTCCATGACGGCAGGGATTTTTGTATTTTGTTATTTTATCCTTAGCTCCTAGAACCTAGTTTGGCACTAAGTAGGTGATTAATGTAGTCCCTGGGTGGTGCAAATGGTTAACATGCTTGGCTATTAACTGAGGAGCTGGAGCTCCGAGTCTATCCAGAGGTGCCTTAGAAGAAAGGCCTGTTGATCTACTTTCAAAAAATCAGCCATTCAAACACCTATGGAGCCCAGTTCTGATACCCATGGGGTCTCCGTGAATTGTGCTGACTTGATGGCAACTAGTTAAGTTGCCTAATAATTATTGAATAAATGAATAATTAGTCCAATTGCAGTAACTCCTCAGACTTCTGCAATTGCTGCCCCAGGAGCCTGGCCCCCACGAAGCCTGCCTGGTCAGTCTATGCTGGTGCCGAAAGCCTACCCTGTTGTCTTTCTTTGTTCCAGCATCTCATGCACACAAATTTCCAGGTGGTCAATTGCCATTTCATCTATGTGAACTGTAGTGAAACCAATTGAATGTGCTTATCTCATTTTTTTTTTTTTCCCTCCTGGTTTAAGAACCCTCTCTCCCTCTCTTTCTGCCAGTTGTTAGGGGCAACCTCAGCGGAGGAAAGTCTTCAAAATTGTATGCAGATTCAAGTTAAATTGATGCCACAAAAGAGTTTAGGTTTCTGTTTAAAATCCTGGCAAATTCTGCTTTAAAGTGTAATGTTGTAATGTTACATTTAACAAGAAACCATTTGTAGCTGAAGCAGGAATGTGAACTGATGTTGGATGGTCCAGATACCCTGTGTGTAGACACTAAGCAGATAGCTGATGGTTGGAGTGTGTGTGGCATCTCCTCAAAAAGAAAAAAGGAAATAGAGGGCTATCTTTTGAAGAAGTGAGAGAGGCCAAGTCCATGTATTTGATGCGTCTGCATTTCAGTTATGGAAAAGACGCAAGACAGTCAGGAGAAGGGAGTGAACAGGGAATTATACATCTTTTCCTTTATTTATTTGCTGGTGACTGAGACAAGAAATGCTATGGGCAACCAGGGAGTTAAGATAAAATGTTGAAAGTGATCTTTGTACCAGTTTGGTCTGAAACCCCAAGCTATTCACAGGCATGGCTAACTCCAAGATAAGCACTTGGGTGGTTAGGGAGAAGGGCTCTATCTACTCAAGCCCAGGGTTAGATTAGGCAGTGGCTGTGGATTAGGGGGCAAGGAAATACTCAGTAACATTGGACAAAGTATTTTATTATCAATATTGTTTGATGCAGTGGATTAGTTGTCACAATAATGAATTTTTCTTTTTGTTAATGAGGAAATTGGATAACTCATGGCTCTGGTGTAGATTACAGATCCATTACCTTTGGGTCACACAACCAAATATCCATCACTTCCTGTGTGGCTGCTGTTGTTGAAAGCTGCTATTGAGTCAGCCCCCAAAGCATGGATGGCAACCCTATGTATAATGGTACAAAATGTTGCCTGGTCCTGTGCATCCCCATGATAGGTGGCAGATTGGACTGTTGTAATCCATAAAGTTTTCACTGGCTGATTTTTAGAAGTACATCTCCAGGCCTTTCTTCCTAGTCTGTATTAGTCTGGAAGCTTTGCTGACACCTGTTCAGCATCATAGCAATATGCAACCCCCACTGACAGATGGGCAGTGGCTGTGCATGAGGTGCATTGGCCAGTAATAGAACCTGGGACTCCCACAATGAAGGCGAGAATTCTACCACTGAACTACCAATGTCCCCTTTCTAGGTGACAGGTTCACTAACTTTAACCAAAATCCTAAGCAAACTTAACCACCTTTTGTATCTGAGACTTAGAGGGTGATAGCTAATATTTATATGAGTGGATAGATGGGCCTGGGAAGAGAACAGAAAGTGTTTTTCAGCTAAGAAAAAAGAAATTTCCCAAGAGGAGTATGGTGTGATGGGTCACTTTTGTGTGGCCTTTCTAGGCATAGTCTTGTTACTCCCACCCAAGTCATTGGGTAGGAGTGTGCAAATAAAGCAGTTACGGCCCACTAAGGGGATTGGTCAGTTTTGCCTTAAAAGAGAGCCAATTCCAGAGCAGAGAAGGGATCTCACCACCACCAAGGAAGAACAGCCAAGAGCAGAGAGCTAAAAAGCTTTGTAACACTTGCTGGAGCAGAGCAGAGACCTAGGGCCAGAGAAAGGTGTGCCTGTGAGCATAGCTGAAAAGAGGTTGTCCTGAAGGAAGAACTATATCCTGAGTGTTCCTAAGCCTGAACTGTAACCTGTTACTTCCCTAATCAACCCCATAATCATGAGTGTTGTCTGTGAGCTCTGTGTGGCAACTGAAATGAAGAGTGCTGTGGAAAGGACGAAGAGAGACATGGATGTCTTTCATTGTAGGGAGAGAAAAGAGGAGAGGTCCACTTAACCCACCCAATAGCTAAGAAGCAGGCTCCCGGCCTTTCCTCTCCCTTGAGGACCCGGATTAAAAAACATCCTTCACGTAGAACTGAGACCTTACCAGGGAGACAGAGAAGTGGGAGCTTATGCTGCCTACAAAATGCTTTCACCCTCACTAGGTAAAGAAAGAAGTGCTCTTGGAGTTGGCAGCTGAAGTAAAAGGTACAGACATTTTAGCTTCATGGGAGCACAGAAAAGAAATGAACACTTAGCTTTCTCAGTCTCTTGGATGCTGTCAGTCATGGCTCTTGCTAGAAAAAGAAGCAAAATGAGAAGTTAAATTACAAGTTGCTGGAAGGACTTTTGATATAAACTTACTCAGTGGGTAAAAGGAACCAGCGAGTGAAGTGAAGAAAGAAGAAAACTATTAGGAAGGTTAATGCTAAAGAGACAGAAAGAAAGATCTCTAATTGTTTTTAGACTCAACCCTTGTTTAAGGGAAAGCCAATGTTTACTTGCAGAGTTTAATATTTTCTTAAACTTACTGTCCTAGTGGATTCCCTACGTGGTGCAAATGGTTAACTCACTCAGCTGCTAACTGATAGAGGTTGAAGTCCACCTAGAAGTGACTGAAAAGAAAGGCCTGGAGATTTACTTCTGAAAAATCAGCCACTGAAAACCCTGTGGAGCACAGTTCTACTCTAATGTACATGGGGTTGCCATGAGTCAGAATCCACTTGACAGCAACTGACACTGTCTTAGTAAAGAAGCTTGTTTTTACATAAATTTGGTACCAGATATCTACGGCTATTGATGGCTGGGAGAGAATGGGGACTACTCAGGAAAGTCATGGCATTTGAATCACATCCTTGAGATGCTGTGCTGCCATCTTCACTGCTGGACCATTCCACAAAAAGCTCAGTGTGGTAGGAAGAAAACCCTCTTCTGAGATCCTTTCTAGATATGTGATCTTGGGCAACTGAGGTGCTGTGGATTGGTTTTATATGACCTTTCTCGCCATGGTCTTGTGAATCCCACAAGATGATTTGGTGGGAATATGCAAATAAGGTGACTGCCATCCACCAAGGGGATTGGACAGCTTGCTAGTAATGCAAACAAGGTGCATAGAGTCCTCCACTAACGAGGGGACTGATCAGTTTTGCCATCCTGCTAGGCTTACAATCAGCCATCCTAGAGGTGGATGGGGGGACTTGACTACCATCAAGAAGAAGAGACAGGAGGGACACGGTTGGAGGCGGAGCCAAGATGGTGGAATAGACACATGCTTCCGTTGAGCCCTCTTTACAACAAAGACCAAAAAAAACAAGTGAAACCAGTATATTTGTGACAAGCTGGGAGCCCTGAGCATCAAAGGCAAGCTTAGACAATGAACTGAGGGGCAGGGGAAGGAAGATACCCTTCAGAAGCGGACAGGACTTACCAGACCTGAAGCACGGGGAGCCCTCAGGCACCATTCCTGGAGCAGCAGCAGCAGCGGTGGTGGCGGTGGCGGGCTGGTCCTAGCATTTGGCCACAGTTTCCTCAGGGAGAAGCAGCCAGCCGCACAGCCCACTCAAACCTCCAGAATCTGAGGAGAATGGCGCTCTCGGCAAAAGCTAAGTACTTGTGTATATTTTACCACGCCCCGCCCCACCCACAAGCCAGCCTCAGCGGCTGAATCCCTGTGCCTGAGATAGACCCTGGTGAACACCTAGAGCCATCCTCCCAGCCTTGGGGAAGGAAAAAATTTGCAACTGGAGGGAAAAGATAATTTGCTAGCTCCATTAACTGGGGGAGCTCAGGACAGAAGTGACTCATGTCCAGGCATAAACTGTCCGTGGACGTTGAGCACCTTTCCCTTCTGCGTGGACCTGTGTGGGCCTATTTCGGGAGAATAGGCTCTTGTTGGCAAACTCCAGCCATTTCAGCTGTGCGGTGGAGAGGTGGGTGTTGGGCATTTGACATTGCTTTGCCTATTAAACAAGGTCCTCACCTACCCACATCAGGGACCTAAGGACTGGTAGCTCCACAGCCACTCGCGACAGGGATCCAAAGATAACTGGTACCTCCCCGTCCTTACAACCAAAAACTTTGGGTGCCCGTGGTCCCTCTGCAGAACCCATCCACCAGCATGCTCTAGGGAACAGAGATACGTTTTCTTCAGAGACACTTGTGGGTCAGTTCTCAGCCCCCTGCCTTGTTCAGAGCATGACCACTTGCTGCAATCAGATACCAGTATATAGGGCAATTACCCCTGCCCCTCTAAGACTGTAGGAGAGAGCCTGTACCACACACTTGATGATCAGCTACCTGGAAACCTGAGCTGAATTCATACAAGCAAGCTGAATAGACTGCTAGACTGATATACTGGATAACAGCTCTAGCCAGCTGCGGACAGGACCCCAGAGTTCCAAAGGCGAAGATAATCAAGCTAGCTCACTCAAGCAACCCATAGGGGTATACCAAAACAAAACAAAGCAAGCAGCTACGACACAGTAAGCAAGCATAAACTAATACAATAACTTATAAATGGCTTGGAGACAAGAGTCAATATCAAGTCACATAAAGAAACAGACCATGATCACCTCAACAAGCTCTCAAAACAAAGACCCAGGGATCTTCTAGATGAAAGTGCATTCCTGGAATTACCAGATGCAGAATAAAAAAGTTTAATATACAGAACCCTTCAAGACATCAGGAAGGAAATGAGGCAATATGCAGAACAAGCCAAGGAACATACAAAGCAACTGAAGAAATTAGACAGATTATTCAGGAACACAATCAAAAGTTGAATAAGCTGGAAAAATCCATAGACAGACAACAATCAGAAATTCAGAAGATTAACAATAAAATTACAGAATTAGATAACTCAGTAGAAAGTCAGAGGAGCAGGATTGAGCAAGTAGAAGCTAGAATTTCTGAACTCAAAGATAAATCACTTGGCACTAATATATTTGAAGAAAAATCAGATAAAAGAATTAAAAAATAATGAAGAAACCTTAAGACTCATGTGGGACTCTATCAAGAGAAATAACCTATGAGTAATTGGAGTACCAGAACAGGGAGGGATAACAGAAAATACAGAGAAAATTGTTGAAGATTTGTTGGCAGAAAACATCGCTGATATTGTGAAACATGAGAAGATATCTATCCAAGATGCTCATCAAATGCCACATAAGGTAGATCTTAAAAGAAAGTCACCAAGACATATTATAATCAAACTTGCCAAAACCAAAGATAAAGAGACAATTATAAGAGCAGCAAGGGATAAACGAAAAGTCACCTACAAAAGAAAGCCAATAAGAATAAGCTCCGACTACTCGGCAGAAACCATGCAGGCAAGAAGGCAATGGGATGACATATTTTGAAAAATTGAAGGAAAAAAATTGCCTGCCAAGAATCATATATCCATCAAAACTGTCTCTTAAATATGAAGGTAAAATTAAGACATTTCCAGATAAACACAAGTTTAGGGAATTGGTAACAACCAAACCAAAACTACAAGAAATACTAAAGGGAGTTCTTTGGTTAGAAAATCAATAATATCAGATATCAACCCAAGACTAGAACACTGGCCAGAGCAAGCAGAAGTCAACCCAGACAGGGAAATCCAAAAAAAAAAAGCAAGATTATTAAAAAAAAAAAAAAGCCCAAAACAGGGTAACAGTGATGTTACTATATAAAAGAAGACAACATTAAAATAATAAAGAGGGACTAAGAAATGTAATCATACACCTTCCATATGGAGAGGAAGATACGGCGATACAGAGAAATAAAAGTTAGTTTTAAATTTAGAAAAATGGGGGTAAATAATAAAGTAACCACAAAGGACACAAACTATCCTACTCATCAAAATAAAATACAAGGGAAAAATACAGACTCAGCAGAAACAAACTCAACAACAACAAATATGAGGAAACAACAATATATAAAGAAAATCTACTCAGCACATAAATTCAAGTGGGAAAAAGAATATGTCAACACGCAAAAAAAAAACATCAAAATGGGAGAACTAAATTCATACCTATCCATAATTACATTGATTGTAAATGGACTAAATGCACGAATAAAGAGACAGAGAGTGGCAGAAAGGATTAAAAAACACGATCCCTCTATATGCTGCCTACGAGAGACACATCTTAGACTTAGAGACACAAACAAACTAAAACTCAAAGGATGGAAAAAAATGTATCAAGCAAACAACAATCAAAAAAGAGCAGGAGTGGTAATATTAAGTTCTGACAAAATAGACTTTAAAAAGTTAAATCCATCAGAAAGGATAAGGAAGGACACTATATAATGATTAAAGGGGAAACACACCAAGAAGATATAACCATATTAAATATTTATGCACCCAATGACAGGGCTGCAAGATGCATAAAACAAACTCTATCAGCATTGAAAAGTGACATAGACAGCTCCACAATTACAGTAGGATACTTCAACACACCACTTTTGGTGAAGGACAGGACATCCAGAAAGAAGCTCAATAAAGACACGGAAGATCTGAGTGCCGCAATCAACCAATTGACCTCGTAGACATATACATAACACCCCATCCAACAGCAACCAAGTATACTTTCTTTTCTAGTGCACATGGAACATTCTCTAGAATAGACCACATATTAGGTCATAAAGCAAGCCTTAGCAGAATCCAAAACACTGAAATATTACAAAGCATCTTCTCTGACCATAAGGCCATAAAAGTGGAAATCAATAACAGGAAAAGCAGGGAAAAGAAATCAAACTCTTGGAAATTGAACAATACCCTGCTCAAAAAAGACTGGATTATAGAAGACATTAAGGATGGAATAAGGAAATTCAGAGAATCCAATGAGAACGAAAACACTTCCTATCGGAACCTTTGGGACACAGCAAAAGCGGTGCTCAGAGGCCAATTTATATCAATAAATGCACATATCCAAAAAGAAAAAAGGGCCAAAATCAAAGAATTATCCCTACAACTTGAACAAATAAAAAGAGAGCAACAAAAGAGATCCACAGGCACCGGAAGAAAACAAATAATAAAAATTAGAGCTTAACTAAAAGAAATAGAAAACAGAAAAACAATTGAAAAAATTAACAAGACCAAAAGCTGGTTTTTGAAAACATCAACAAAATTGATAAACCATTGGCCAAACTGACAAAAGAAAAATAGGAGAGGAAGCAAACAACCCAAATAAGACATGAGATGGGCGATATTACAACAGACCCAACTGAAATTAAAAGAATCATATCAGATTACTATCAAAAACTATACTCAAACAAATTTGAAAACCTAGAAAAAATGGATGAATTCATAGAAACACACTACCTACCTAAACTAACACAAACAGAGGTAGGACAACTGAATAGACCCATAAGAAAAGAAGAGATTGAAAAGGTAATCAAAAAACTCCCAACAAAAAAAAAGCCCTGATCCGGAGGGCTTCACTGCAGAGCTCTACCAAACTTTCAGAGAAGAGTTAACACCACTACTACTAAAGGTATTTCAGAGCATAGAAAAGGACGGAAAACTACCAAACTCATTCTATAAAGCCACCATATCCCTGACAGAAAAACCAGGTAAAGACACCACAAGAAAAGGAAATTTTAGATCTATATCCCTCATGAATGTAGATGCAAAAATCCTCAACAAAATTCTAGCCACTAGAATTCAACAATATATCAAAAAAATTATTCACCATGACCAAGTGGGATTCATACCAGGTATGCAGGGATGGTTCAACATTGGAAAAACAATTAATGTAATCCACCACATAAATAAAACAAAGGACAAGAATCACATGATTTTATCAATTGATGCAGAAAAGGCATTTGACAAAGTTCAACACTCATTCATGATAAAAACTGTCAGCAACCACATAAACCAGAGGCTTACATCATCCTGAGACCAGAAGAACTAGATGGTGCCTGGCCACAACCGATGACTGCCCTGACAGGGAGCACAACAGAGAACCCCTGAGAGAGCAGGAGATCAGTGGGATGCAGACCCCAAATCCTCATAAAAAGACCAGACTTAATGGTCTGACTGAGACTAGAGGAATCCCAGCGGTCATGGTCCCCAAATCTTCTGTTGGCCCAGGACAGGAACCATTCCCGAAGACAACTCATCAGACATGGAAGGGACTGGACAATGCGTTGGAGAGAGATACTGACGAAGAGTGAGCTATTTGTATCAGGTGGACACTTGAGACTGTGTTGGCATCTCCTGTCTGGAGGGGAGATAGGAGGGTAAAGAGGGTTAGAAACTGGCAAAATTTTATGAAAGGAAGACTGGAAGGAGGGAGCGGGCTGACTCATCAGAGGGAGAGTAAGTGGGAGTATGGAGTAAGGTGTATATAAGCTTATATGTGACAGACTGACTTGATTTGTAAACGTTCACTTAAAGCTCAATAAAAATTATTAAAAAAAAAAAAACTCTCAGCAAAATAGGAATAGAAGGAAAATTCCTCAACATAATAAAAGGCATTTATACAAAGCCAACAGCCATCATCACCAAATGGAGAGAGCCTGAAAACATTCCCATTGAGATCGGGAACCAGACAAGGATGCCCTTTATCGCCACTCTTATTCAACACGGTGCTGGAAGTCCTAGCCAGAGCAATTAGGCTAGATAAAGAAATAAAGGGCATGCAGATTGGCAAGGAAGAAGTAAAAGTATCTCTATTTGCAGATGACATGATCTTAACACAGAAAACCCTAAGGAATCCTCCAGAAAACTACTGAAACTAATAGAAGAGTTCAGCAGAGTATGAAGATACAAGATAAACATACAAAAATCAGTTGGATTCCTCTACACCAACAAAAAGAACATCCAAGAGGAAATCACCAAATCAATGCCATTTACAGTAGCCCCCAAGAAGATATAATTCTTAGGAATAAATCCTACCAGAGATGTAAAAGACATATACAGAGAAAACTACAGTACATTTCTGCAAAGAAACCAAGAAAGACTTACATAAGTGGAAAAACATACCTTGCTCATGGGTAGGAAGACTTAACATTATAAAAATGCCTATCCTACCAGAAGCGATCTATACTTTTAATGCAATTCCGACCGAAATCCCAATGACATTCTTTAATGAGATGGAGAAACAAATCACCAACTTCATATGGAAAGGAAAGAGGCCCTGGATAAATAAGGCATTACTGATAAAGAAGAATAAAGAGGGAGGCCTTACTTTACCTGATTTTAGAAATTATTATTTTGCCACAGTAGTCAAAACAGCCTGGTACTGGTACAACAACAGATACATGGACCAATGGAACAGAATTGAGAATCCAGACATAAATCCATCCACATACGAGCATTTGATATTTGACAAAGTCCCCAAAACAGTTAAATGGGGAAAAGACAGTCTTTTTAACAAATGGTGCTGGTGTAAATGGATATCCATCTGTAAAAAAATGAAACAAGACCCATACCTCACTCCATGCACAAAAACTGACTCAAAATGGATCAAAGACCTAAATACAAAATCTAAAACGATAAAGATCATGGAAGAAAAAATAGGGACAACGTTAGGAGCCCTAATACATGGCATAGACAGTATGCAAAACATTGTAAAGAATGTAGAAGAAAAACTAGGTAACTGGGAGCTCCTAAAAATCAAACACCTATGCTCATCCAAAGACTTCACCAAAAGAGTAAAAAGACTACCTACAGACTGGGAAAAAGTTTTTAGCTATGACATTTCTGATCAGCGCCTGATCTCTAAAATCTACATGATACTGCAAAAACTCAACTGCAAAAAGACAAATAACCCAATTAAAAAATGGGCAAAAGATATGAATAGACACTTCACTAAAGAAGACATTCAGGTAGATAACAGATAGATATACGAGGAAATGTTCACGATCATTAGCCATTAGAGAAATGTAGATCAAAACTACAATGAGGTTTCATCTCACTCCAACAAGGCTGGCATTAATTCAAAAAACACAAAATAATAAATGTTGGAGAGGCTGTAGAGAGATTGGGACACTTCTACACTGCTGGAGGGAATGTAAAATGGTACAACCACTTTGGAAATCGATTTGGCGCTTCTTTAAAAATCTAGAAATATAACTACCACACAATCCAGCAATCCCACTCCTTGGAATATATCCTAGAGAAATAAGAGCCTTTACAAGAACAGATAAATGCACACCCATGTTTATTGCAGCACTGTTTACAATAGCAAAAAGATGGATGCAACCAAGGTGCCCATCAACGGATGAATGGTTAAATAAATTATGGTATATTCACACAATGGAATACTATGCATCAATAAAGAACAGTGAGGAATCTGTGAAACATTTCATAACATGGAGGAACCTGGAAGGCATTGTGCTGAGTGAAATTAGAAAGGACAAATATTGCATAAGACCGCTATTATAAGAATTTGAGAAATAGTTTAAACTGAGAAAACATTCTTTTGTGGTTACGAGAGGGGGGAGGGAGGGAGGGTGGGAGACGGGCATTCACTAATTAGATAGTAGATAAGAACTACTTTAGGTGAAGGGAAAGACAGCACACAATACAAGGGAGGTCAGCACAATTGCACTAAATCAAAAAAAAAATTTTTTTTTTTTTTTTTTTTAAAGCACAGAAGCTTCCTGAATAAACTGAATGTTTCGAAGGCCAGTGTAGCAGGGGCAGGGGCCTGGGGACCATGGTTTCAGGGGACATCTAAGTCAACTGGCATAATAAAATCTATTAACAAAACATTCTGCATCCCACTTTGAAGAATGGCATCTGGGGTCTTAAATGGTAGCAAGCAGCGATCTACGGTGCATCAATTGGTCTCAACCCACCTGGATCAAAGGAGAATGAAGAACACCAAGGACACAAGGCGATTACGAGCCCACATGAACCACATGAACCACAAGGGCCACGTGAACCAGAGACTACATCATCCTGAGACCAGAAAAACTAGATGGTGCCTGGCTACAACAGATGACTGCCCTGACCAGGAACACAACAGAGAGCCCCTAAGGGAGCAGGAGAGCAGTGGGATGCTGACCCCAAATTCTCATAAGACCAGACTTAATGGTCTGACTGAGGCTTGAAGGATCCCGGTGGTGATGGCCCCTAGACCTTCTGTTGCCCCAGGACAGGAACCATTCCCGAAGCCAACTCTTCAGACATGGATTGGACTGGACAATGGGTTGGAGAGGGATGCTGGTGAGGAGTGAGCTTCTTGGATCAGGTAGACACTTGAGAGTATGTTGGCATCTCCTGCCTGGAGGGGAGATGAGAGGGTGAAGGGGGTTAAAAGCTGGCGAAATGGACACGAAAAGAGAGAGTGGAGGGAGAGAGCGGGCTGTCTCATTAGGGGGAGAGTAACTGGGAGTGTGTAGCAAGGTGTGTATGGGTTTTTGTGTGAAAGACTAACTTGATTTGTAAACTTTCACTTAAAGCACAATAAAAATTGCAAAAAAAAAAAGAGAGAAGCGACAGGAGTGGGGTGTGTCCTTTGGACCCAGGATCCCTGCTCTGAGAACCTCCTAGACCCAGGAGACAGAGAGAGCAATAACACCAGAGACGACAGAGACGGTGAGAAGAGATGGCAGAAAAATGGCAGCAGCAGAGGCAGCAGAACAGGCAGCAGGACTAGGAGACCGGCAGGAGATGATGTGGTGGGCTTCCAAGCCACGGAGCAAGAAAGCTGAGTGCCTTCAGGCAGGAGGCTTGCTGGCGAAGTGGGGTACCTCTGGGCACTTGGTGGAGATAGGGTCTCCTACCTACTGAGCAAGAGCTGAGTATCTTTGGGCTGAGGCTTACTGGCAGAGTGTGGTACCTCTGGGTACTTATCGGTGGAGCTAAAGAACTTTGTAACACTCACCCAAGCAGGGAAGAGGCCAGGCCAAGAGGCTGAGGGCCAGAGAGAGGCCTTCCTGTAGGCACGGATGAGAAGAGACTGTCCAATACAAGAACTGTATCCTGAGTTGTTTCTGATCCTGAACTGTAATCTGTTACTTTCCTAATAAACCCAGTAACTGTGAGTATGGTCTGTGAGTTCTGTGTGGCCGTTGCAATGAATTATCAAACCCAGGAGAGGAGTAGAGAGTGCTGTGGGAGGGATGGTTGGTGTCAGAATTGGTAAAAAGATTGGAGAGAGGTGGTATATCTGACCTCCAGTTCATAGGAATCAGCTTTGGGCTGATGCTGATGGTGATTCTCCCTTCTCCTCACGAAATTAGAGGAGGTCAGATGCCCCTGCCATGTCATTTTCACAGCAAGTCATTCTCTCTGCACTTGAGCTTCCCGTATATTAAGCAAGGGACGTGGGCTAAATAGCCTCTATGGACTTCTCCACTTCTAAAGATTCTGCCACTCAAAATCTCTTTGGGAACTGAATTTGTGAGGTTAAAGTTTCTTGACACCCACCAAAGGTGCCTTTTCCGGTAACCTCTCCCAGCATATCACCCACCTCCATTCACAGGGATCCTGGAGCTCCTTCCTGTAAAGCATCAACTGGTAGAGTGCCATTTATGAGAAAAGTCAGTCTGCCTTTTCTCTGACTCATGAAGAAACAAGTTCTTAATTTTAGCTCCATGAGCAGTGCTGGTCTGCACTATGCCAGCTGGCCCTGCTCTGGGGTCAGAGGTGTCTGGCTCTACCTTCAAGTTCCAGCTCCAGCCCTAGTCCTCATGGCAGCTTCTAGCCTCTGATCCCATCCAGGAACTTTCAGTCTTGCTCCCTAGCTGAATTAGAGGGTTGAGGTAGCACACAGCGGGTGAGGACACGCAGGGTTTTCTCTGAGGGTGCCAGGTTCCTCAGGGCCAGAGGAATTCAAGAAGATCAAAGGAATATGCACCGTAATGGAAATCTGGGATGCTGGGTTTTAATACCAAATCTCTCACTGATTGGCTAGGTCACCTTAGGCAAATTCCTTGATCTCTCTAGGCTTCAATTTCCTTGTCTGTAAAATAAAAGTAACGAACTATGTAATTTCTAAAATCTATGCTTCCAGCACAAAGATTCTCTGTGATTTATGTGCAGGGAGGCAGGTGGACAGGCAGCCTTATATGGGGCTGGATTCTTGTTATTTAACAAGAATCTCAGGGTCTTAAGAGTTGAGACCAAAATGATGATGGTTGCTTATGGTATCAGATCTCATCCGTCTATTTCACCAGAGCCAACCGTCCTAAAATCTTTGTGTTTGAACAAGCTCTTTTAGTCTCAGAAGTAGGAATAGAAACAATTCCTGAAAAAGACCAGTAAAAGGGATGTGATACCTTTCTTATTTGTAGACATCCTGGGGGAGCCTAGAAGGCTCTAGGTCATAGGCCTATTCCCTCACCTCTACTCAAGGCAAGCTCAGTGCCATAGCAAGAGAGTGAAGCTTCTCCCTGAACACTTACAAGTAGCTAAGTTCAGGTGCTCTCACAGACTGAAACAATTTTCCAAAAGTCAAGCCCTGGGCAGAGATTCAAGGGGCAAGAAGCAGAAATGTCATCTTCTAGTCCACATAATTGCACTTGGGGTATAATACACATATGCGTGCTAGAACTGGAGTCTCTATCCGTGCTCAACATGGCCATGGCATCTGTCAACCTCTATTCCTTCCTTTTATCAATGATTTGTTCCTGAAGAAGCCACACAAGTTTCTTTGGGACTCAGCCACAGCCATCCTTCCTTAAGGATTTGGAGCCTCATTGCCTAGTCAGATCCCAGCTCTATCATTTACCAACCCTGTGGCCTGCAAATTACTACTCTGGGCCTCAGTTTCATCATCTGTAAAAATGGAATAATAAAAGTATCTACTTCATAGGGCTGTTATGACTAGTGGCTGACATATAGTGGAGTGTTCCAAAAGTCTAGACCGTTATTGTTAGCATTATCATCACCACCGCCATCTTCCACACTCCCTGCAATGCACCCTACACTCTAGGTTCCCAGAACCATTCACCACCTGAGGGTCAGGGAGTAACCTATTATCTACAGCGACAAATTAGGACCATAGGCTTTCTGAGCCTCAGTTTTGCCGTCTTTAAAAAGGTGGTTTGGCTAGAATGCCTCATGAGATCCAGCTCTAAAAGAATTCTAAAGTAGCCCCGCCCTCAGATCCTACTGGTCTGAGTATAAATTGGGTAAACCATGCTCCCTCAGGCCAGAACAGCCTTCAACCTTCTCCTTCAGGTGAGCTCCTACTTATCCATGAAGACCCAGACCAAATGTTATCTCCTCTGCAGTGCCTCCACAAAGAGTTAGTTACTCCCTCCTCTGTGCTCCCAAAGAACCTTTGCACATATATCTCTCATAAAATTTAAAATGTGGCACACCAGGCCATAAAATTCTAAAGGTTAGAGACCATATCTGGTGTGTCATTGTAAATTCATTCCCAACACAGTGGCTGGCACATGGCAGGTATCTGGCAAATTGTGGTTGTGTGATGACAGGCAAAGAGGTCATCAGAGATCTATAAGTAGGATAACTCCTCAGGATGGGCTTAACCAAAAAAAAAAAAAAAACCAGATTCAGGCATTGTGTGGGTGTAGCAACAGCCTCTCCATCCAACCCCCTCCCAATATTCATGCAGAAGCATCAGAAAATCCAAAAAGTAAGGAAAGGGAATACAGCTACTAACTCTTGAAACATCCCCAAACCATTCCCCTACAGTCTCTTCCACCTCAACATACCTGAGCCAGAAACCCCCATCCCTCCCCTCCTTTTACTTCCCATATTTTATCCATATTTTATTTATAAGTCTTGTTGATTCTATCTCCCAAACAGACCTCAAATCTGTCCCCTTGACATCACTTCCCAAATAGTCTTAGTCCCTATAATCTCTTACCTGGACTTCCACAGCATCCTCTAAACTGGTATCACCAGCTCTGCTCTTGCTCTCCTCCCCGCATAGCTGGAGAGGGTTCTTTATTAAAACCAAATATGATCATATAGCTTTCCTATTTAACTCTTCCACAAAACCCAGGAGTCCCTGAGTGGTGCAAATGGTTAACATGCTTGGCTGCTAACCAAAAGGTCGGAGGCTCAAGTCCACCCAGAGGTGCCTTGGAAGAAAGGCCTAGCAATCTACTTCCAAAAAATCAGTCATTGACACACCCAAACTCCCTGAGGGATCGAATTGCTGGGTTAAGAGCTGTGAGGATCATTGTCTCGGGGAATATCTAGCTCAATTGGCATAACATAGTTTATAAAGAAGATGTTCTACATTCTACTTTGGTAAGTAGCATCTGGGGTCTCAAAAGCCTGTGAGCGGCCATCTAAGATACAACACTGGCCTCACCCTTCGGGAGCAAGGGAGAATGAAGAAAACTAAAGATACAAGGGAAAGATTAGTCCAAAGGACTAATAGACCACATCTACCACAGCCTCGACCAGACTGATTCCAGTACAGCCAGATGGTGCCCTGCTACCACCACTGGCTGCTCTGACAGGGATCACAATAGAAGGTCCCAGACAGAGCTGGAGGAAAATGTAGAACAAGATTCTAACTCACAAAAAAAGATCAGACTTACTAGTCTGACAGAGGCTGGAGACACCCCAAGAGTTGGCCCCCAGACACCCTTTTAGCTCAGTAATAAAGTCACTTCCGAGGTTCACCCGTCAGCCAAAGATTAGACAGACCCATAGGACGAAAAGAGACTAAAGGAGCACACCAGCCCTGGGGCAAGCACTAGAAGGCAGGAGAGAACAGGAAGGCTGGTAAAAGGGAACCCAAGGTCTAGAAGGGAGAGTGTTTACATGTCATGGGGTTGTTAACCAATGTCATAAAACAGTATGTATACTAGCTGTTTAATGAGAAACTAGTTTGTTCTGTAAATCTTCATCTAAAGTACAATTTTTAAAAAAAAGTTAAAAAAACAAAAAAAAGTCAGTCTTTGAAAACCCAGGAGCACAGTTCTACTCTGATACACTTGGGGTCACCATGAGTCAGATTCCAAGTCATGAGTTGGAGTCAACTCGATGACAACTGGTTTTATAAAACTCAACCTCTTTGCTGTGGTATAGTGGTTAAGAGCTATGGCTGCTAACCAAAAGGTCGGCAGTTCGAATCTACTAGGCGCTCCTTGGAAACCCTATGGGACAGTTCTACTCTGTCCTATAGGGTTGCTATGAGTCAGAATTGACTCAACAGCAAGATTTTTTGCTGTGTCCACTAGGCCCTGCCTGATAGGGCCCCTGCCTATCTCCATCCTCCTCTCGCATAACTCTCTCTTCCTCCCTTACCTTCAAGCTCCATCTGGGTCCTTTTATTTTCTGGAACAAGCTAATCTTTTCCTATTTCAGGGCCTTTGTAATTTATTGCCTCTGCCTAGAAGGCTATTTCCACTCTTCACGTAGTCAGCTCCTTCTCATCATTTACACTTAGCCTGAATGTCAGCTCTCTAGAGAGGACTTCTCTGACCACGTTGCCTAAAGCAGGCCCCCTCTGCTCTCCAGGTGTTTTCGGTCTCGGCACCTTATTTGTTTGCTTCAAAGTGCTTCCTACAACAAGCTAATTGTTTTTGTTCTGTCTCCCCAGAGAGAATGGGAGATTCAGGAGGGTGAGGACCATGTCCTTCTATTGTTTCCAGTTGTCAGAGCCTGGCACATCATAGTAGCTTAATGCTTCTTTGTTGAATGGAAGACTGTATCAAGTACCCATAATATGCCAAGCAACGTACTGCATAGGTATATGTGTCTCTCATTTAACCTTTACAACTTAAAATACAGTAATTATTCCCATTTTACAGATGAGGAAATCCAGTTAGGAGATGAGTTTTTTCGATAGGTCATAAAGTCAATAAATGGTGGAGCTAGAACTTACACCCACATCTTCCCATACTCACACTGCTTCCCAAATCCCATTGTATACCCATAATACTAACAAAGCTTACAGCACACACAAGATTCGCCACCAGTGTAAATGGCATGCCATAATAATATGCTCCCTTTATATTTTTACTTCCGTCTTTATTTAAATTTTCAAGACATCAGGTTTAAGGAAGACCTTGATGAAATGTCCAAATGACTCTAGCGTAATAGCATAGTATTTGTGCTTATTATTATCTTTACTGAAGTCTGTATGTATGGGAAAACTGGATACAAATCTGTCTTGCAGGCTAAGTGTTATACTGTAAACCTAGGATTAGAGAGGTGTGGAGGACGAAGAAATGGCAAGAGTAGGAGGGGTTGGCAATGGGTAAGACAATAGAAAACTTGCCTATTAATGTGATAGCAATAGTATTAGTGAACTTTTAAACCATCTACTAGCATTAATGGAGCCTGGTGGTACAGTGGTTAAGAGCTTGGTTGCTAACCAAAAGGTCAGCAGTTTGAATCTACCCGCTGCTCCTTGGAAACCCTATAGGGGCAGCTCTACTCTGTCCTATAGGGTCGCTATAAGTCGAAATCGACTTGTCAGCACCATGTTTGGTTACTAGCATTAAGAGTATAAAGTGGACAGGAGTCATCACTATAAGGCACATCAAAGAAAAGCCAATTAGCCACACTTCTATTCTTACTATTAAAATTTGTATGTCAGTTCAGATAGTGTATCTACAGTAAAAGCACTACCACCAACAACAAAATGTCCTTTCACCCAGTACAATTATATGCCACACACTGTACGAGACATTTTGTATCTGCCATGTATGTTCTTTAATGCTCATAACAATCCTATGTGGTAGGTACTAATATCTTCCCCATTTTAGAAATGAGAAAACTGAGGAATAGAAAGGCTAAGTAATTAGCTGTCTTAGTCATCTAGTGCTGCTATAACAGAAATACCACAAGTGGATGGCTTTAACAAACGGAAATTTATTTTTTTTTAGTAGGCTACAAGTCCAAATTCAGGGTGTCAGCTCCAGGGGAAGGCTTTCTCTCTGTCAGCTCTGGAAGATGGTCATTGTCATCAATCCTCCCTTGGTCTGGGAGCTTCTCTGCAGGCGCTTCGGGTCCAAAGGACTCGCTCAGTTTCTTGTGCTGCTTTCTTGGTGGTATGAGCTCCCACATCTCTCTGCTCACATCTCTCTTTTGTATCTCAAGAGATTGCCTCAAGATACAATCCAATCTTGCAGATTGAGTTCTGCCTCACTAACACAACTGCCGCCCATCCTCCCTCATTAACATCATAGAGGCAGGATTTACAACATACAGGAAAATCACACAATACTGGGAATTAGGGCCCAGTCAAACTGATACGCACATCTTTTGGGAGGACATAATTTAATCCATGATACCCCTCGACTCTGGTCTTCCTCCAGAATCAATCATCATGTGATTCTTCTGGTGCTGAAAACAAATGACACTCTGAACAGTCACACACAGTCTGTGTTACACACGATGTTTTTTTCTTTAAGGTCCTGGGAAACAGGGCCTCAGCACTGAAGACGTAGGCAGAGGGCCACACAAATTCATTGCCTGAGCAGATGGCCTGGATCCTTGTGTACCCTGAAGACAGGTTGTCCATGAGCTTTTTGTTTCCCTCATGTTCCCAAGTTCTTCCAGAAGCAAATGAGAGGTCTTAGGCTGGGTTCTCTAGAGAAGCAAAACCAGTGAAGCCTATGCATATATGTACCTGGATATACATATATACATATACATATATACGAATATATGTATATGTGTGTGTGATATATATATCTTGGAGCCCTGGTGGTGCAGTGGTTAAGCATTTGTCTGCTACCAAAGAGTCGGCAGTTTGAATTCACCAGCTGCTCCCTGGAAACGATATGGGGCAATTCTACTCTGTCCTATAGGGTCACTATGAACCTGAATTGACACAACGGCAATGGATTTGGTTTTTATATACATAGAGAGAGAGAGAAAGAGATTTATATATTTATATCGAGGAAATGGCTAATGCAGTTGTAGAAGCTAGAAAGTCCCCAGTCCATGGGTCAGGCTGGAGGCTTCTCCTGACTCACATAGCTGCAGGAGCTGGTGAACCCAAGATTGGCAGGTCAGATATCAGGCCTCTGGCTCCCAGGCTGCTGAGGCAAACAAATCCCAGGATAGGCAGGTAAGCTGCTAGCTCAAGTCCGAAGAACCAGAGATCAGATGCAGGATCCAGAGCAAACAAAAGCCAGAGAGCTTTGCCAGAAAGTCCACATATATTGGACGTAGAACTCCAGAAACTCCCTTTTAACTGATTGGCTGCTCATAGCAGATTTCATCATGGAGGTGACTGCATTATATCAAATCTCATTATGCAGGTAATTACATTATAACATAGCTGCCAAATTACATCATAACTGCCAAACCACTGAGAATCATGGCCTAGCCAAGTTGACACACAACCTTAACTATCACATGAGAGTATGTATGTATGTGCTTCCAAGTCTGTGTCCAAAACAGAAGGCAGGGACCAGATGGCTGTCAGCCCTTGCCTCCCTCAGCGTGGTTTCCTGCTTAGCCTGTTGGTACCTCAGTTGGGGCTTGCCCACTATTTAGCTCCTTCCAGCTGGTACCACCTGCACCAGCTGGGCTCTAGCACAGAGCAGCTGGATACCTGGGGACATGGTGGAGCATCTTCCTGACAGCGAGGATTAAAGGATGCCTAAAGCACTGATGCTCAGCAGTGCCTCCCCCTTGTCAGCACCCACTGAAGATCTCCCACGCCCCTCCAGCTCCCATAGGCTCCCAGAGGGCAGAGGCTCTGCTGACTTCTGCATGTGACTATGCTCCTGAAGCCGTCTTGAATGGTGGACTTACGGTCAGGTCCTCAGCTCAGTCTGGGTCTCAGGCCTGGTTTTCCCCCACATCTAGTCCAAGGGTCCCACAGCCACCCTCTCTTTGCTTCTATCAGAATGCTCAGCAGGTCTGCTGATAGTGATCTTTAGGATGGACAGAACAGGGCAGGGTACACAATGCCTTGAGGCTCCCTCTCCGCTGGGAACTTCCAGCAAGGGACTGTCCTGGCTCAGTGGTGGGACAGGAAGCTTCACTGAAGAAGCTGAATCCCCCTGGGACTGATGGCAGCAGCGTCTGGTCACAGTCAGGCCCGCAGGCTCTGAAAGCCAGAATCAAGCTTGCCAGCCTGAACATCTCAGTCTTCTCCAACTGGCCTTTGAAGATGAAACTTCCTTTCCACATAAGCAACTAAGACGAGAGGAGCCTAGCAATGGGTCAGTCAGAAAAAGTAAGGAAGCAAAGCTGTTTAACAAAAAGTGTGTATTCATGGGCCCCAAGCTTGGCTGCCCCTGCTAGACCATGTGAAGGTAGGGTCCCACTGGAGAACTCCCTGCAGGTGTTCATAAACTTGGTGGTACAGAGGGCCCGCTGGAGCACCTAGCAGGACCTGCAGGGCCTAGAGGAGAGAACCTAGGAGACAAGGAGGCCTCACTGGCCAGAGAGAGCTGGGCCATAGAGAGCATACTTCTCTCCCCTAGATACCCCAAGTCATAAACACAAATACTCTCTTAACTCAGGAATTTCTGGCTTAGTCCCTTCAGCAACATCTCTGCTTGACTATTCCTTGTGACAGGAAACTCACTATCTCCTAAGACTGTTTTTTCTACCACTGGGATGCCCTCACTGTGTGAAATGTCTTCTACCTGTTGCATTGATAATTGTCTCCTTGTAGCTTCCTTTACTCTTTGGGGCTGACCACACAGAACAAATACAGCCCTTCTTTCCCATAACAGAAGGAGACTTGGTGGTGTAGTGATTAACCACTTGGCTGCTAACTGAGAGGTTGGCAGTTCAAACCACCAGGCACTCCATGGGAGAAAGATGTGGCAGTCTGCTTCTATAAAGATGTACAGCCTTGGAAACCCTATGAGGTAGTTCCACTCTGTCCTATAGGGTCGCTATGAGTTGGAACTGACTTGATAGCAAGAGGTCCCCATAACAGCCCTTCAAATACTGGGATTCACCTATCCCCCGTTCATTCAGTCTCCCCATCCTAGACCTTCTTCCCTGCAAGCATTCTAGTTTGTCTAATACCCCTCTAAAACCATGGCACTTGCAAGCAGGTCTGACTGAGCTGGGGAGCAGGGCCATCAGCTCCCTGGTGTGAGAATCCACCTTGATCAGTGTGCTCCAACATTGCAAGAGCTGCTCCAGCAGCTGGCACAAAGCATCAGACTTTCTGCTGCTGTAGGGACCGGTGATTTCCTAACTGTGCTCAGCGGGGTTCTGAGGGCTTCTCAGAGCCTCGCTGGGTCCACAGGGGCAGGAGGGAGACAGACAGGAGGAGTAGGGTATCTGAGCTTCGGACTCCTCCGCCCCCCGTTTAACTAGAGTACAGCTATTTCAGCGTGTTTTACAAATGAAACTTATGCCTGAGCTTTGGTTTGAAGGCACAGCAGCTGAAAAATGTTTGAAAACTGGTGTTGACTAATGTGGTTCAGTCTCTTTGTCACATGGTATCCTAAGCTGCTTCTCCCTCATTCCATATATGTGCAAACCCCTTGCCAGCGCCAAAGGGAGAGGGCTGTACCCCATGATTGGGAGGCCTAGGACCCTCCAATCTGATGGCCTGATGAAGCCTCAGCTCTGCAGCTCCTATTAAGAAGGAGGCAGAGGCAGGTTCGCATAGGGGGTGTCGGAAATGTCTACTCCAATAGCGTAAGTGGCAGCGTGGGCCAGGCCAGGATTGCACAGGGTCTGGGCATCTGAAGACAGGACAGGTGATGCCCAGAGTGTGACAGTCACACAGGCGATGAGTGTGCAGGGCCACTGAGTAGTCCAGATAGAGGGCAGGGTAGAGTAAGAGATGGGGAGGCGGTACCTGTCCCAGCCCCTGGAAATAGTCACTTCCCAGCCGCCCCAGGGCTGGGTGGGGACACTCACAGGGCAGCGTTTCGGCACTGTTCTTCTGGATCATTATGTAGAGCTGTAGCACCAGTTGGGGGGCACTCTCCAGGAAGGTCTCCAGGAGGCGCAACATGTTGACGTCTGCATATTCATACATCATAGCCCAGTAAAAGCGTCGCTGGTGTTCCTTCCGCCGCTGGCTCTGAATCCCCAGGTACATGGTGCGGATATACCTGCCGAGAGGGGGACAAAACAGAGAGCTTGGGTAGGTGTTGGGACTGTGGAAGGTTTTGCTAAGACCAAGCGCCACCTTGTGCCAGCATCCTCTCCTTTGCTCTGAAGTTTCCCAGAGTCTTGGGTAGGGCTCTAGTGGCTCTCCAAACCCAAGGTCACAATATGAAGGCGTGGGGTAGGGGTAGGGCAGGTCACGGAAGGAGTGTCTGATGCTCTGTATGATCTTAGGCAAGGTTCTCTCTGCTTCTGGGCTTCAAAACTTCCCAGTTAAGCCTTTTAGATTCCATGCATTCCAGGTGAGCTCAGAGGGTGGGTGGGCTTTCTCAGGTGCAGGGTTCCTGGAGGAACATTCCAACAAAGCTGTCACCTCTATTACACAGCCCTGCTACTTTTTCGGTAGGGAAAAAAGAAAGGGAATTGACATTTGTTAAGCTCCTATTTTTTTTTTTTTTTATAGGTAAGTGCTCGGCTGCTAACCAAAATGTCAGCAGATCAAACCACTAGCTGCACCGTGGGAGAAAGATGTGGTAGTCTGTTTCCGTAAAGATTGGAAACCCTATGGTATAGCTCTACTCTGTCCTATAGGGTCACTATGGGTCAGAATTGACTCAACAGCAATGGGTTTTGGTTTGGTAAGCTCCTACTGGAGTCTTGGGTAGTGCAAACAATTAATGTGCTCAGCTACTAACCAAAAGGTTGGAGGTTCAAGTCTATCCTGAGGCACATGGGAGGAAAGGCCTACCAATCTACTTGCGGAAAATCAGCCATTGAAAACCCTATTGAGAACTGTTCTGCTCTGACATACACGGGGTCGCTATGAGCTGTAATCAATTCAAAGGCAACTGGGTTTTTTTAAAGCTCCTACTGAGTGCCACTCATTGGATTACTGTATATTACCTTGGATGCAAGATGGTAGATATAATTCTCCATATATTACAGATAAGGAAATAAGCTGGGGCTCAGAAAGGTTAAGTCACTTGCATAATATCCCACAACTGGATGACTGAGCAACTAGGAGTTGGTCAAGGCCATTCTGACAATGACACCTGTGTGCACCCCACTACACGAGGGACAAGCAGATTCTGCAGTGGAGCCTCCATCCAGGCTTGGCCCAGGACTGCAGTCACACAAATCCAGTGACCCTGCTCTCTCAGGATTACACCCAGGCACCATCAGGAGAGGAACAAGGCACAAAGGAAACTGGTGCAGGGGCAGAGCATGGACTTGGGGATCAGCAAACCTGGGGTTCCCAGACTTGGACAAGTTATTCCAGCTCTGTGCTCTTGGGTTACTCTTCTTTAACATGGGGGAATAATAGTAGAATCATAGGGTTGGTGGGAAGAGTAGTGAGATAATACATGTATTGAGTGCCTGGTATACAGTTATTATGAGTTGAATTGTGTTCCCCCAAAATGTGTGTCAACTTGGCTAGGCCATGATTCCCCCTAGTGTGTGGTTGTCCACCATTTTGTGATCTGATGTGATTTTCCTGTGTTATAAATTCTACCTCTATGATGTTAAGGAGGTGGGATTAGTGGCAGTTATGTTAATGAGGCAAGACTCAAGGTACAAGATTACGTTGTGTCTTAAGTCAATCTCTTTTAAGATATAAAAAAGAAAAGCAAGCAGAGAGACAAGGGAACCTCATACCACCAAGAAAGCAATGCTGGTAGTAGAGCGAGTCCTTTGGACCTGAGGCTTCTGTGCTGAGAAGCTCCTAGACCAGGAAAAGATTGATGATGAGCCAACAGTGAGAGAAAGTCATCCCCTGGAGGTGGTACCCTGAATTTAGACTTCTAGTCTACTAGGCTGTGAGAAAATTAATTTCTGTTTGGTAAAGCCATCCACTTGTGGTATTTCTGTTACAGTTGCCCTAGATAACTAAGACAACAATAGACACTCATCCTAGATCCATATAAGCCCCCGTCCTTATTTTTACCCACTGAGTGAATGGATACAGGGATGGCCCAAGTTAGAAAGAAGATTCCTCCCATCCAGGGCTGAACAGTTCCGGCAGGACAACATGGTCACAAGCACATCAAAGGTAGTCCGTGTCCATGTTCGCAGCAAAATCCTGGGAAAATACATCGTAAGGTGGATAGCTTAGAACAGGGTACGTTTTCCCAATTGGGGCAATGAGACATTTGGGCCATTGCCTAAAGTCTTTGCTTTGACATCATGGAAATACTATGTTTTAGAAACAAAAATACAAGGGACATTGCGAAGCAATGAGTTACTTAATACGGCTCTTCTGGCCATGCATAGTTTTGTGGCTTCCGCAAAATGATTGGGTGGGACTATGTAAATAAGGTGCTTGTGGCCCACCAAGGGAACTGGACAGCTTTCTAATAATGAAAATAAGGTACATAAAACCCTTGAGAGGGGGTGGGGCCATGCAAATAAGATATATGGAACCCTAACAAGGGAATTGTTCAGTTCTGCCATCCTGCTAGGCTTTAAAGGGAGCCAATGCCAGGAGTGATGGGGGGAACACACCACCATCAAGAAAGAAGAGCCAGGAGCAGAGCACACCTTTTAGACCTAGGGTCGCTGGGCTGAGAACCTCCTAGACCCAGAAGACAGAGAGAGCTATAACACTGGAGATGATGCAAGACAGCAAGAAGCAGCAGCAGCGAAATGGCAGCAGCAGTTCCAAAAGACTGGCATGAGATGGCACAGTGAGATTCCCGGCCCATGAAGTGAGGTGGCTATAGCAAGTGTGCCAACCCACAGAGCAAGACTTACTGGCAGAGTGAGATGCCTCCAGGCATTGTTGGCAGAGCTAAAGAACTTTGTAACACTTGCCCAAGCAGGGCAGAGGCCAGACTGGGGGCTGAAGGGCTGAGAGGCTGAGGGCCAGGGAGAGGGTGGCCTGTGGGCATGGCTGAGAAGCTGTTCTGATCGAATAACTGTATACGGAGTCATGCCTGATTCTTAAGTGTAACCTGTTATTTCTCTAATAAACTCTCTAACTGTGAGTATGGTCTGTGAGTTCTGTGTGGCCATTGCAACAAATTATCGAACCCAGCAGAGAAGTAGAGGGCCATGGGAGAGGCAGCTGGTGTCAGAATTGGTAAAAAGGGAGGAGAGAGAAAGTATGTCTGACCTCCACCTCATAGGACTAAACCGTGGGCTGATGCTGGTAGTGATTCTCCCCACTCATGAAGTTAGAGGGACTGTGTCATTTTTACAAACATAAATTTGTAAAACAATTTAAAGTCATTAAATGATCCTTTTATCCAATTCCAATGTGGCTGGCCTGACTCCAAAGCACTCATCATGTACTAGACCCACTGCTAAGCAAGAGCTGCAGGGTCCCCAAATATGTACATGAAAACATAATACAACTCTGCTGAGCCACAGAGGTGACCTAAAATAAATGTGCTAGCAACAAAAAGCACGCTTCAGCATCTGATGAGCAATGCTATGGCTTTCTCTCCGGATTCCTTAGAGCCTTTGAGAGAGGGTTTGCATAACTGTACCTCTGAAGGGACCTACCCAGGGAAGTAGGGATGGACACCTTATTTTTCTCTAGCTATACTCTCTGGAGTGAGTAGAGAAACAAACCTACTACCAACTAAAGTAAAGAGACACAAAGACAAGGGGCAATAAGGGGAGGAAGGCACAGCAGCAGGGACTACATTTAGGGAAGGATGCAGGAGGACATTCTGAAAGTGTGCTAGGCCTCACGTTAGATACTTCCATGTCCATGTCCATTGTCTCTTGAATTCCGTTGTACTTTGTGAGGCAGGTCTTTTAGTCACAATTTAGCACATGGGGAAACTGAGGCTCTGAGCAGTAAAACAAAACACCCAATTCTGACTCAATTCCTGGTTCTGCCACTTACTGGCTATTGCTGTTCCCACTAGTCACTGCCTCTCTCTGGGCTCCAGTCTGTAAATCCACAAAATCAAGGGACCAGGAAAAAAGCTTGGAAAAGGACAGGGAGGTTGTTGTACCTCATCTGTAAAGCCATGGGAATCACTGAGAGAAAGGTGAGCAAAGTATGGACCTGAAGGAGAGGACCAACTAAAAGAGGTGACAACAACGAACCTGCGTAGAAGTGGAATATTGTCATACATAGTTTGGATTTGGGGGGAAGGGTCAGACTCTGAATGAAGGGTGGAGGGGAAGGGCTAGATTGATCAGATCTGGTGGTAGCTTGGGAAGGCAGACCAGCAGAGTACAAGGATGAGTACCAAGGCAAGGCCATGGGTCTAGAGGTTCCACAACAGCATCCAGAAAAGCCATGTGCCCAGTAAGGCACTTGGTGTTGTGGGTCTCATAAACCAGATGTGGTCCCTGTGATCTAAAACTCAGCTCTATCTACATATAAGATCCGTAGTACACAATTCCATGGGTCACAGACCTACAACATGGGCCAGACCATGAATTTATACTCTCTCAGGGGTATACTCAGACCACAGACTGCCTCTTCTAGCCTCACAAGGTGTCCTAGCTGCTGGAGAAATGATTACATGGCAGAGCTAAGCCCCAGGTGAGCGCAGGTCTGCCCTAAAAAAAAAAAAAAAGAAAATTTTAAAAAGAGTCTCACCCTGCTCCCAGCCCACTTTCTGCAAGCCACAAACCCCTCTGTCTACCATGGCCAGGCCAAAGGAAGGCAATGAATCCAGAATACACTGATTCAACTAGAATGAGTTTTCTCTGTGACAGCATTTCTAGGGTACGAGAAGAAATGAGGGTGGGAGCAGGCAACGTCAGAGCTTCTCCTTCTTGTGCTGATTAGCCATACTCAAGTCAGAAATCAATTTTTTAATTTCATTTCTCCAGGGTCACCAGCTCAAACAGCTTCCCACCCTGAAGTAGAAGCTAAAACAGAATCCTTGACCTTCTGGGACCTCAGATATGGTCCAGTTCAGGATTTCTCTAAAAGCAAATGCCTTACATCTGTTCCCCCTCCTTGCCTCTGCAGCCTCCTCTTCTATCCTCATGTCCTAGGGTCCCTAGGCACTAACTGAGGGCAGTGGTTTGCAGTATGGTTAGGTGTGGGCACGAATCCAGCCCGGCTTCCATTTCACAGATGAGGACACCAATGCTCGAGTAACCGTGGGGCAGAGTCGGTCTAGAATATGGGCTACTGACTCCTTGAACAGTACTCTTTCCCACCACAACATGTAGTCCTCCTGTCAGCAACCCCTGCCCCCGCTAACAAAGCAGGACAGGAGCTGCGAGAGCCACCTACAAGTGCAAAGCCCCTGCACCACGTGCTGGAGGATCCTTGCTGCTCTACAAACACATTGCTGCTGCCATCCTCCAGGCCTCTGGGCATCTTCCTCCTTCCCTGCCAGGACTTCCCAGTGCTTGCCCCCATCAAGGTCCAAGGAGCTACCAGGAAACAGTGAAGTGGGGTGGAGGTGGGAATAATGCATCTCTCCTCTAAACCCTGGACCAGTTCCATTCTCTCCCTAGGCCTCAGTTTCCCTGCCTGTGAAATTCAGAGTTAAGTCTAGGTGACCTCTGAGGCAGACCTGTCAGCAGACTCTTGCTAGGCCTCTAGTCATCCAGGACACAGCAAATCTGGACCATGCACAGACAGTCTTGGTCCGCGACCACAAGGTGGCGCCAGATCCTAACCGACGCAGGCTTCCAGAGTCGCTCCCGGGCACAGGAAGGATGTTGCACACCGGTGATCTCACACTGCCGAGCTGCCTCCTAAAGGCCCCACCCAGTCCTCCTATGCGCCACGTCGGGGTGCAGGGGACCGCAGGCGAGACAGCTCTGCAGGCCCACAGGGGCCGAATCCCGACAGGAAGCACACCATCTGCTGGAGAAAGAGGATTGGCTGCCACTCCGTCAAATCCCCACCTTCTCTCCCTGGCAGGCTCAGGAAAGCTCACCTCCCTCAGGAAGGTAATTCCTCCTACATTTGCTTTCACATCTTGTTATGTCATCTCTTGTCACACCATCTCTCCCCCAAGAACACTGGATCATGAAATGCACAAGGAGGCAGCTCTAATCATGGAGCAGGGACCAAGAAAGCTGGGGGCTGATAGGTCTCCAGGGCTGAGTGATCTTGGGCAAGTCATTTGCCAGGTTGGGCCCTTGCTATTCACCCACTGAATGAGTGAATGAGGAGCAGACTGGAAGATCTCTAAGCTTCTGCCAACGTTTTATAACTTCATTTTCTAAGTGGCTTCACAGAGCAGAAAGTATGGTTTAGCATCCTTACAAAGAATAGTACCTAGTGTTTATATAAAGGAGACCTGGTGCTAACCAAAAGGTCAAGTCCAAACCCACCAGCCACTCCGTGGAAGAAAGATATGGCAGTCTGCTCCCATAAAGATTACAGCCTTGGAAACCCTATGAGGGCAGTTCTAGTCTGTCCTGTAGGGTCACTATGAGTCAGAATCGATTTGGTTTCATTTGGTTTGTTTTCTTTTAATGTTATATATGGAGGGCAGTGGTGGTTCAGTGGTAGAATTTTTGCCTTCCATGCAGGAGACAGGGTTCAATTCCTGGCCAGCACACCTCAGTGAACTACCATCACCTGTCTGTCAGTAGAGGACTCTGTGTTGTTATGATGCTGAACAGGTTGCAGCTGAACTTCCAGACTAAAATGGATGAGGAAGAGGGACTGGCAATCTACTTCGGAAAATCAGCCAATGAAAACTCTATGGATCACAATGGTACAATCAGTAACCAATCACGCAGATGGCACAGGACTGGGCAGCATTTTGCTCTGTTATACATGGGGTCACTATGGGCCAGGGCCAACTCCATGAAAGCTAACAATAACAACAATGTTTATATGGCACTCATATGTGCCAGGTACTGTTCTGAGCATTTTGCACATATTAACTCACTTCATTCTCACAATAACCCTATGAGGTAGGAGCGATTGTTAACCTTATTTTTACAGATGGGAAACACTGAGAGGTTAAGAAACATTCCTCAGTTTAAATAAGTAGCCAAACAGGGATTCAAGCCCAGGTAGTCTGGCTTCGGGGTTAGGACTCCTAGCTCCTACTCATCAACATCTCAAAGGCTGGTCATTTGTCTATTTACCTTATTTCAGCTTGCTCTTCTCACTACAGTGAAATGGAGCACAGTTTTGCCCAAAAGGTCTGGGTTTTAGATCAGTACTGTCAGTTGCCTGTGTTACCTTGGGGAAAATCTCCCAACCTTTCTGAGCCTTAACTTCCTCATCTATAAAATGGACATGTTGAATGAACAAATGCATGCAGTCATGCCACCTCAGAGTGTTGCTGGGAGCTCAAATGAGAGAACACATGTGAGAACATGTGGGAAACCACTGCACAGATGGCAGCCACTACTGCTCCCGAGGTGCTCTCCCATCTGCTTATCCCTCGCCCAATTCTATCTCCTCCCTTTACTTGGTAAGCCATGGAACTGTTCGAAAATTTTTGTGCCTGACTCATTTTTACATCAGCACTTTGAGGGAGACATATTTGTCATCTGCTTTTTGCCAGTGACCCATCTGAGGTTCAAAGAGGCTAAGTGACTTCTCCAAATTCACACGGGCAGCCATGGTTCAAGCAAATCACAAAAGGTTTTACCTAAACTGTGTTGTCCACTGAGTTAGTTATGGCTCTGCCCAAGACTGGCTGGGATGGGAAAGAAGTAATTTCTGTAAGTTCACCTGTCTGTTATCTACAGTCCCTAGCTGTTTCTTATAACACTCTCAGAAATGCAGAAGTGGCATTTTGAAGCCTCTGATTGTAAAGAACAACCCACCCACAGAGGCCTAAACAAAGTTAAGTGAGTGTTTTGTGGGGCCTGAAACTTAGAGAGCTCCACTTTAAGAAAAATTATAAATTGCTCCAAACATTTAAAGTAGAAATGGCACCAATCCTACAAACACTTTTCTAAAAAATAGAAGAGAAAGGAACACTACCTCACTCATTTTATGAGGCCAGCATTACTCTGACACCAAAACCAGGCTAAGACAGCACAAGAGAAAACTGCAGACCATTATCTATTATAAATATAGATGCAAAGATCCTCAACAAAATAAATATTAGCTAAGCAAATCCAGTAATAGAGAGAATGATACCCTATAATCAAATGGGGTTTATATTGGAAATGTAAGGCTGGTTCAGTATTCAAAAATCAATCAATATAATCAATCAATCAATGAATATAATTCATGATACTAATAAGAAAAACCACAGGATGCAGAAAAACATTTGACAGAATTCAACATCCATTCATGATTAAAAAACAACTCTCTACAAACTAGAAATAAAAGGGAATTTCTTTAACCTCATAGAGATGAAAGACGTCTAGAAAACCCACAGTTAACATTCTACTCAATGCTTTCCTCCACAGATCAGGAACAAGGCAAGTTGTCCACTCTTGCCTCTCATATTCAACATCATATTGGAAGTTCTAGCCCGTCCAATAAGGCAAGAAAAAGAAATAAAAACTATACATATTGGTAAAATAAATAAATAAATAAATAGTCCCTATTTGTAAATAACAAAATTGTTTACATAGAAAATCCCAAGGAATCTACAAAACAGCACCTAGAACTAATTAGTAAGTTTAACAAAGTCTCAGCAAGCCACATCAACATATAAAAATCAATTGTATTTCTATTGACTAAACAAAAAACAAATTTCTATTGACTAGCAATGAGCAATTAGATTAAGATTTTAAAACTATGTATCATTTATAATACCTCTAAAAAATGAAATACTTAGATATAAATATAACAAACATGTCGGGTTTGTATACTGAAAACTATGAAACACTGAATCTAGGAAATCTAGGAAAATCTGAAATAGTCAAAGATGAAATGGAATGCATAAACACTGATATGCTAGGCATTAGTGAGCTGAAAAGGACTGGTACTGGCCATTTTTAATTGAACAGACATATGCTCTACTATGCTGGGAATGACAACTCGAAGAGGAATGGCATTACATTTATCTTCAAAAAGAACATTTCAAGATCTATCCTCAAGTACAGTGCTGTCAGTGATAGGATACTACGACTATTTTTCAACCACTAAGGCCAGATATGAAGAAATTGAAGATTTTTACCAACTTCTACAGTCTGAAATTGATCAGACATGCAACCAGGATGCATTGATAATTACTGGTGATTGGAATACAAAAGTTGGAAACAAAGAAGAAGGACCAGTTTTTGGAAAATAAGGCCTTGATGATAGAAACCGCGGAGATCAAATGATAGAATTTTGCAAGACCAACGACTTCTTCATTGCAAATACCTTTTTACAACAGCATAAATGGTGACTACACCCATGGACCTTGCCAGATGGAATACATAGGAATCAAATTGACTACATCTGTGGAAAGGACAATGGAAAAGCTCAATATCATCAGTCAGAACATGGCCAGGGTCCGACTGTGGAACAATCAATTGTTCATATGCAAGTTCAAGTTGAAGCTGAAGAAAATTAGAACAAGTCCACAAGACCCAAGGTATGACCTCGAATATATTCCACCTGAATATACAGACCATCTCAAGAATATATTTGTAGATTTGACACGTTGAACATTAAAGGACTGAAGACCAGGTGAGGCTGTGGAATGACATGAAGGACAGCATACATGAAGAAAGCAAGAGGTCTTAAAAAGACAGGAAAGAAAGAAAATACCAAATGTTGAGTAGCTAAAGCAAAAAGAAGAAATGATGAAGTAAAAGAACTGAACAGAAGATTTCAAAAGGCGACTCAAGAAGACAAAGTAAAGTATTATAACGACACATGCAAAGACCTGCAGTTAGAAAACCAGAAGGGAAGAACACACTCAGCATTTCTCAAGCTGAAAGAACTGAAGAAAAATTCCAGCCTCGAGTTGCAATATTGAAGGATTCTACAGGCAAAAAATTGAACAACTCAGAAAGCATCAAAAGAAGATGAAAGGAATACACAGTCACTATACCAAAAAGAATTGGTCAATGTTCAACCATTTCAGGAGGCAGCATATGATTAGGAACCCATGATACTGAAGGAAGAGGTCCAAGCTGCACTGAAGGCATTGACAAAAAATCAGGTTCCAGGAACTGACAGAATACCAGCTGAGATGTTTCAACAAATGGATGCAGCCCTGGAAGTGCTCAGTTGTCTGTGCCAAGAAATTTGGAAGATAGCTACCTGACCAAGTGACTGGAAGAAATCCATATTTATGCCTATTCCCAAGAAAGGTGATGCAGCTGAATACACAAATTATCAAACAAGATTATTAATATCACACACAAGTAAAATTTTGCTGAAGATCATTCAAAAGTGGCTGCAGCGGTACATTGACAGGGAACTGCCAGAAATTCAAGCCAGATTCCGAAGAGAACATGGGACTAGAGATATCATTGCTGATGTCAGATGGATCCTCGCTGAAAGCAGAGAATACAGAAAGATGTTTACCTGTGTTTTATTGACTATGCAAAGGCCTTCAACTGTGTAGATCATAACAAATTATGGATAACATTGCAAAGAACGGGAATTCCAGAACACTTAACTATGCTCATGAGGAACCTGTACATAGACTGAGAGGCAGCTGTTCAAACAGAGGAAGGGGATACTGTGTGGTTTAAAATCAGGAAAGGTGTGCGTCAAGGTTGAATCTTTTCACCATATTTATTCAATCTGTATGCCAAGCAAATAATCCGAGAAGCTGTACTATATGAAGAAGAACAGGGCATCAGGATTGGAGGAAGACTCATTAACAGCCTGCGTTATGCAGATGACCCAACCTTGTTTGCTGAAAGTGAAGAGGACTTGAAGCACTTACTGATGAAGATCATAGACTATGGATTACTCCTCAGTGTAAAGAAAACAAAAATCCTCACAACTGGACCAGTTAACAACATCATGATAAACGGAGAATGACTGAAGTTGTCAAGGATTTCATTTTACTTGGATCCACAATCAACACCCATGGAAGCAGCAGTAGAGAAATCAAACAACATTGCATTGGGCAAATCTGCTGCAAATGACCTCTTTAAAGTATTAAAAAGCAACAATGTCAACGTGAAGACTAAGGTGCGCCTGACCCAAGCATGGTGTTTTCAATCACCTCGTATGCATACGAAAGCTGGACAAGGAATAAGGAAAACTGAAGGAGAACTGACGACTTCGAATTATGGTGCTGGTGAAGAATATTGACTATACCATGGACTGCCAAAAGAACGAACAGATCTGTCTTGGAAGAACTACAGTCTCACATACTTGGAACATGTTATCAGGAGGGATCAGTCCCTGGAGAAGGTCATCATGCTTGGAAGAGGGTCAGAGGAAAACCCTCAACGAGACAGACTGACACAGTGGCTGCAACAGTGGGGTCAAGCATAGCAACGATTGTGAGGTTGGCACAGGAATGGGTAGTGTTTCATTCTGTTGTACATAGGGTCACTATGAGTTGGAACCGACTCGAGGGCACCTAGCAACAACATAAAACACTGAAAAAAAAAAAATCAAAGAAGATCTAAGTGAATAGAATAACGTAACGTGTTCATGGATTGGAAGACTCTGATAGGGTTAAGATGTGAATTATCCCCAAATTGATCTACAGGTTTAATGCAATTCCAATAAAATTCCCACTAGGATTTTTTTTTTTTTTGTAGATATAGTTCAAGAAGGTTCTAAAATTTGTATGAAAAGGCAAAGGAACTAGAATAGCTGAAACAATTTTGAAAAAAAGAAGAATAAATGTGAAGGATTCATACTACCCAGTTTTCGGACTTAACTGTAAAGCTAAAGAAAGGTGTCCTGGTGACACAGTGGTTAAGCATCCAGCTGCTAACCAAAACTGGTTGTTTGAACACACCAGTCCATCCTCAAGAGAAAGACGTGGCAGTCTGTTTTTGTAAAGATTTACACCCCTGGAAGTCTTACGGGGCAGCTCCACTCTGTCCTATAAGGTCGCTATGAGTCAGAATCGACTTCAGATGGCAACAGGTTTGTTTTGTTTTTTTTTTCTTTTCTTTTTTTTTTTTAAAATAAAGCTAAAGTAATTAAGAGTGTGGTGTTGGTGAAGAGAGAGGAACATAGCTTAATAGCTTAATGGGACAGAATAGAGAATCCAGAAAGAGACTCTCAAAAATACAGCTAATTGATTTTTTTTTTTTTTTTTACAAAAGTAGAAAGATAATTCAGCAAATGACGTGGGACCAATTGGTCATTCACATACAACAACTAACTTAAAATGGATCATAGACCTAAATGTAAAACTATAAAAGTTTTAGGAGTAAATCATTAGGCTCTAGCACTAGGCAAAAAAAAAAAAAAAAAAGAATTCTTAAATATGACAGCAAAAGCATGAACCATAAAAAAATTGATAAATTGGACTTCATCAAAATTAAAAACTTTTGCTCTGTGAATGAAATTGTTAAAAGAATTAAGACATGCTACAGACTGGCAGAAAAATCACATAGCTGTCATTTGCAAATCATGTATCTGGCAAATAACTTGTATCCTGAATATATAAAAAGAACTCTCGAAACTCAATGTTAAGAAAACAAACTCAGTATTTAAAATGGACAAAGATTTGAACAGACAGTTCACCAAAGATTATCTAATGGCAAATAAATTCAGGGGAAAAACCTCAACATCATTAGTCATTGTGTGCTGTCGAGTGGATTCCAACTCCCAACGAACCTATAGGACAGAGTAGAATGGACCCACAGGGTTTTGTAGGCTGTAATTTTTTTAATCTTTACGGGAGCTGACCATCAGGTCTTCTTTCCCTAGGACCCACTGGTGTGCTCTAACTGCTGGTCTTTCAGTTAGCAGCCAACTGCTTAACCATGTCGACACCAGGGCTTCTTTCATTAGTCATTAGGGAAACAAAAATTCAAATAAATTAGAAAAACCCGATGAGATACCACTTTACATTGTAAGAATGGCTAAAGTTAAAAAAAAAAAAAAGTAACAGTATTAAGTGCTGAAGAGAATGCAGAGCAACTGGTTTGCTCACATATAGCTGGTAGGAGTGCAAAATGGAACAGCCAGTCTGGAAAACAGTTTGGCAGTCTCTTATAAAGTTAAACATATGCTTACTCTGTGACCCAGCAATCCCACTCCTAGATATTTATCCTAAAAATGAAAACTTATGTTCACACAAATGTTTTAGCAGCTCTATTCATAATCTCCCAAACTGGAAACAACCCAACTCTCTTTCAACGGACAAATAAACACATTGTGTTATATCCATACTATGAAACATTACTCAGCAATAAAATGAACAAATTATTGATACATGCAACAACCTGGTTGAATCTCAAAGGCATTATCTGGTATGAATAAAGTCTGTCTCAATAGTTACATATCATATGATTCCATTTAGATGATATTCTGGACAAGGTAAAAGGATGGAGAACAGATTAGCAGTTGCAGGGGTTAGAGTAGGGGGAGGTTTTGCTTACAGAGGGACTGAATGAGGGAGTGGTCTGGGTGGTGGAACTGTTCCAGGACCTGACTGTGGTGATGGCTATATAAATTTATACATGTGTTTTAAAAAATTCAAAAAACTGTGCAGACACCAAAAGCCAATTTAACTTTATGTAAATGTTAAGAATAATTTTTAAAACAGAAAAGTAATACAAAATTAAGTACAGTGCCTTAGAAAAGGCCCATGAAAGTGAGAAGCCCTAAAGTTTAAGCGTCAGTACCTTCACAATAACTCCATCTCTGTCTCCAAATGCCCTTTCTGAGGAACATCCACTTCTCTCAGGATCAGCTTCTGCAGCCTGTCAGGAACAAGTGCCACCTGTGTCAGGCTCTAGGCAGGCCCATCAGGCACACCCACAAATCCCTGTGGAAAGGTCTGAGACAATCTCACTTCCTGTCACTAACCTCTCCAGTGAGCAGAACAACTAGCCAAGGAGGATGGCAGGAAGAGCTCCAGGCAAAGAGGGAGAACACTTTCTGCCTCACCACCCCTTTGCCTGCTCCTTGCCAGTCCCTTTCATCCTGGTACCCTAGGACCCAGCCACTGAGGAGAAGATTCCATTGATAATGCCTGGGGAGACTTAACACCAGGGCTGCCCTAAGCCTGGATAGGGAATAAACGGGGTGAGGGCTACAAGGATTTAAGGCAGAGCTCACCCACAGCCCTATCCTGGAAGGCAAACAGCTTCTGACAGGGGACTGCTGAGGTCAGGTTAAGGGTCTCACCATCTACTTGGGCAGCTGGCATTAGTGCTGTGGGCTGTCTGGCTCTCACTTCACCTAGTAAGTGGCTTCTTCAGTAATGCAATTCTGTGAGCTCTTATATCCCGCCTTGAGAGTGGTGGTCAGTTCAGAGGGGCACCTGATACTCTAGTATGGCCTTGTTCCTTGAATCTTCCCCTAAGTCTCCAGGTTCCTGAAGTCTTTGCCCCAACCCAGAGCTCAGCCAGCTTTCTGCTTTCTATCAAAGGCTGGAGGTGGCCCGCTACCCTTCAGGATCACTAAGCGCTCTGAGGATTACAAAGCTCTTTTATGAAGACATCTCCCTGGTGCCAAGAGGCTGGGCTCTCCCCCGCCTGATCCCCACAACAAGCAGGACCAGGAGAACTGCTGGTCTTCACAGTGACATTGACCCTGGCTTCTCTCTGGGGGTGTGCAAAGCACTTGGGGTGATGGTGGCCATGCCTCATGCGCTGCAGGGTCCTACAGTATGGAGCCTGCCCCAGCTCCCCTAGATGCATTCCCCTAACTCCCTGTAAGCCACAGCAGAGTGGTTCTCAAGCCTGGCTGCACCTTAGAAGCCCCTGGAGAGCTTGTGGAAAATACTGAGATTCTGAGTAATGTTAATGTGCAGCCAGGGTGGACACTCAGTGCCAGAACCCTCGTCACTTGGTGTGTCATTTCAATATGTGTCTTTCCTGGGTGTACCTGGTGAGCCATGACCTTGTCTGCATTGGTCACCTTTACATCCCAGCACCTACCAGAGTACCTCGCACATGGTCGGCTCTGAAACCATACTAGTTAAAGGAAGGAAGAAAGAAGAGAAGGGAGGGAGAGAAAGAGGGAAGAAGGAAACCCAAAGTGAGAGGTGGTATCATAATGAAGCAGGAAATAAAAGCAGGTTGGCCAACATACAGACCTGAATTCTGTGACCCTGGGAAATTACTTAGCATTGCTAAGCCAGCATTCCTCCTCTGTAAAACGGGGGAAAACTACTACTTTTCAGAGTTGCTGTGACAACGATGCCTGCAACTTGCCTGGCACAGGGCCCACAATTAATACTCTGATAAGGGTACAGGCTTTTCTCCATGGCCCATGTGTCATTCAGGGGGGGGAGGGGACATGGTCCCAGGCAGCCACTAGAAATATGCTAGGCAGAGATGGAGACTGGGGCAGACCCTGTGTTTCATCTCTAGCCCCCAAGTGGCAAGCAAGTTCCAGGAGAAGACTTGGGAGGTGAAGTTCATCTCCGCAGACGGGGCCATTGCCCTTCTCTTCTCATGGGCACCACCTTCAGATGGCTGTCCCTGGGAGCAGAATGGGAACAAAACCACAAATTCACCAACTTTGCTGCTTTCCCCGCTTCCCACCTGCCTGAAGGAGGGTGTCTTCGTTAGCAGTAGTAGCTGCTGTATATGTGGTACTTGTACGCAACTGACCACAATCTGAGATGTATATAAATCCGTTGCCATCGAGTTGATTCTGACTCATAGTGACTTCAGTAGGACAGAGTAGAACTGCCCCATAGAGTTTCCAAGGCTGTAACCTTTACAGAAGCAGACTGCTACATCTTTATCCTGCAGAGCAGCTGGTGGGTTCAAACTGCCAACCTTTTGGTTAGCAGCTGAGCACTTAACCACTACACCACCAGGGCTCTTTTAAATCAGCTAGTGAGCCCATTGCCAACAAACCAATTTGCTTACTAACCTGTCAATGCCCCATACTCGCTAATCGTCCCAACCAACACATCTATCTTAGCTCTGAAATAGTTTCACATTCTCTCTCCCTCTCTCAAGCCAAACAATCTCCCTCCTCCCCTTCCTCCCCAGTGCAGAAATCAGAAGGACAACCTCTTCCTTCAGTCAGCACAGAGTCTACAGTTCCATGAGATCAGTGTCTGGCTGTCCTTTTGGGTCCTGGGCCACAACACAATTAGCCTGGTACAAATGGGATGCTGAGGCTGGGGGTCATTGGAAGATATGGCCCTGTTCCTGGCTGCCAGGCTGCTGACAGTGGCTGTGCCACTAGACCAGGCTTCTCAGACACCAGGGAGGTGGGAGAAGGAGGCCAGTGGCTCCTGGAAGAGGTAGGTACTGAGGAGGAGCCTTTCTTCCCTGAGTTCATGATACAGGGAGCTCTCTCCCAGTCCCGGGCACATAGCTCTTTTACCCCTCTCTGCCATCACTCCCCATCTACAGCCTCCACAACCTGCTATGACCCTCCCCTCCCCCACTGTTTCACCCCATATATCCCTTTACCCATCCCTCACTATTCCCCAAACAGAAGCCTCAGCTCTTTACTCCAACGGCTGTTTAATGCTCAAGAAGTCCTAATTGCAGAAACACAGGGTTTGGTGCTCAGGGCAGGAACAGGGGACAGAGTGTCACAATGACAATAGTAAATCCAAGTAAAGACATTAACAGTGACCAATCAGGAACGCTCACCAGGTGCAAAGCCCTGTGCTCATGATTTACACGCACGATTGCATCAAATCCCCCAACACTATGAACATCATTGCCCATCTTTTGGAGATGGGATAACTGAGGCTAAGGAATTTGTGTAATGTCACCCAGTTGGTGTTGTACTGACCCTTGTACACAAATCAGGAGCCCTGGTGGTACAGAGGTTAAGAACTCAGCTGCTAATCAAAAGGTCTGCAGTTTGAATCCACCAGGCACTCCTTGGAGACCCTATGGGGCAGTTCTACTCTGTCCTACATGGTAGCTATGAGTTGGAATCAACCCGATGGCAAGAGTTTTTTTGTTTTGTTTTGTTTTTTTGGTACGCAAATCTCTCACTCCTACATGACTGTAAGCCCAAGAAGGCAGGCACTGAGCCTGGCTCTACTACCCTGCCCCGCCACCCATGTCCCCAACACCTTCCACAATGCCTAGAACACAGGACGAACCTACTGACTAGATGAGGTAGCAGGGCTGCATCAGTCCCAGGCAGCCATGTCTGAGTGTCCAGAGGGAGCTGAACACTGTGCGGGAGTGAGGGATGGTGGAGGAGCTGGGCTGGGCTGGGCTGCTCGGGGCTCTCTGTCCACCAGGCAGGGAGTACCTCCCTCTTGCCTGCCCAGTCTGACACCACCCCACCACAACCAGCAGGACCTTTGACCGGCATCCCTTCCAACCCCCTTGGCTCACCAAGGAGGCTCCTGAGGCCTGGAGGGGATGAGTATAGGCTAAGACCACACCAGAGCTCAGGCCCCTGAATACCCATCCAGTGCAGTATGGCCCCTGAGCCATGGCTGCCTCCTTCCCCAGCAGCCAGGCATACAGGGGCAGCTGTGGCCAACACTGCCCTCAGGCATCCCCATGCCAAGAACTCCTTCAGCTCTGACACAGGCACAGGAAGTCTTTTTGGAGAACTGACCTCGAAGGCAGGGAAGGCTAATAATAATAGTTATCCACCTGGAGGATTCTTCGCTGTTTAAATAACTGTCTCTGTATTTTTCTGCACATTTGAATACAAGTAGTCATGCCTCTTGGGCCAACCCTGAGGCATCTTTATCCTTATTCTTAGTGAACGTAGTACATACACTCTCTTTCTTTCTCACACATACACATATACACAACTGCAACTGTATACACACAGGATCCACATGAAACACAGAACACATAATATGTAGGTACACACAAACTAACAATAATACATACTTTACATACAAACATATCATATGTAGACATGCTCCTACACGTGGAGTACATAGACCCACTTGGTCACATACCACATAGTGCACTGTGTCCTACACATCACAGAGATGTACACATGTTGTTGTTAGGTGCCATTGAGTTGGCTCCAACTCATAGTGACCCTATGAACGATAGAACAAAATGCTGCCCGGTCCTGCTCTATCCTCACAGTCATTGTTATGCTTAAGCCCACTGTTGCAGTCACTGTCAATCCATCTTGTTGAGGGTGTACACATACACACTACCATATATACATAGGCTTGCTAAGCACAGCTAATACCCCACACAAACATTGTAGAACCATAACTACATCCACCAGGGCCTTGTGTATCCACAGCCAACCCTGGATGAGTGAGGAGGTGGGAACTTGCCTATGGTTCTTAAAGTTCTACTCCCCCACTGCTCCCCACAGTGCCTGCTACCAGTCATTTCTCTGTCATTATGCCTCCACATGGAAGGTGGGCAGAGATGAGAAAATAGGCAAACCCACATCAAGCCACTTGGCTCCTTTCTTGGTATCTATGAACCACCTCCAGGGGTGGAGAGAGGCACAGGAACACTGAATTAATAGTCAAATGAGAAGGGAGACGATCTATGAGTTTCAAAATTCGATGACATACTGCCCCCATTACCAACGGCTAATTTGAGCTAGCTGCCAACCAACGCACCCAAGAGCTCACTAATATCTGAACTTGCAAAGTTTTCAATGGCTCTGTTCACACGTATTCCACTTTCCCTCAACCTACACCGAATTTATTTGGGAATCCTGATTTGTAGTAGCAGTAAAGGTGTTGAGAGCTGTTGTGAAGTTGTAAGGTCTGCATTCTCAACTGATATGACCTTCTATGAGTGAAGGGATTGCCTTCCTATGTGCCCTTTCCAAGGAATACCTGCTTGTCTACTAATGTAAAAGTTGGCAGCTCAAACTTACCCAGCAGCATCATGGAAGAAGGGCCTGACAATCTGCTTCTGTACAGATTACAGCTAAGAAAACACTATGGAGCAGCTCTAATCTGTAACGTGTGGTTCGTCATGAGTTGGAATTGACTAGATGTGTGCTCTCTTCATTTCTGACCACATTCTAAGGCTGGAAGGGTCTTAGGCCCAGTTGGCCATGTACAATTGCTGTAGGACAAAGTGACCCAAAGAGGCTGGGCAGGTTGCAGGGCTACAGGCTCATGGGGCTCCAGCAGGAGCCTTGCCAGTCTGGGACTCTTTGCCTGTTGAGATTTGCTGAACTGAGGCACCAGAGACCACCCAGGGCAGCTGCTGATTGGAGATCTCCGAGGCTGCTATGACACAAGGCCCTGCTCCTACCTGCATGCCTTTGACTCTCTGCCTAGGTAGGACCCCAGTGGCTTCTGCAGCAGACTGCTCCCTGGGATTCCAGATCAGGAGCAAGTGCAACCCAAGTCCCTTGGACTCTTCCGGGTCAGGCATACAAATCTCAGTGGCATTAAATACCTGAGCTGTGTCACACAGGAACAAGGTATAGTATGCATGGCCTGCCACACAAAAAGGCAGTTCCTATTATTATCGTTCCAATCTTACAGATGAGGAAATTGAGGCTAGCCTAGATTTAGTAACCTCCATGGCTCCCCATTGCCTCTGCATTCTGGGGTTCAAAGTCTCCTGTGATTTGGCTCCCCCCTGCCTCTGCCACCTTATCTGTCCACACCTGCTCCCTATCTTCCAGCCACATCAGAAGACTCATCATCCTCCAGTCCTTCCTGGCCTGTTCCCATCTCTGTCTTTGCTCATGTTGTTCCCTCTACTGGGAGCTCCATCCCAGGGCAGGGCCTACTTCTCCTCCACAATGTCTTACTCCCTACCCAGGTCCCCTCCATGTTCTCCCATTATACTGTGTGCTCAGTATAATAATAGTTCACATTTACTGGGTTCTTCCTATGGGCCAGGCACAATGTAAGTACTCTCTACATATTAACCCTCCTGGAAATCTTATGATTGTCTATAGATGAAGGCATGGATGCAGGAGGGGTAAGCTAACTTACTCAGGATGCAGCAATCCAGCCAGTCTGGCTTCAGAGTGAGTGTTTCTAACCCAGTACGCTGTAGTCTCTCATCCACCATCTTCCCTTCATTCCCTCTCTCCCCCCACCTCATTTACTCCTTGCAACAACCCTATGAATTAGATCATCTATTAGCCCCATTTTATAGGTGAGGAAACTGAGGCTCAGAGGGATGAAATTGTATGCCCAAGGTCACAAAGCTAGAAAGCCAGTATTTAAGCCTATAGCTGCTTGACTGTGTTAAAATGTCTCTGCTAACTGCCAGCAGGGGCATCCCTATGCTCAGGGACACACACTTCACACACACCCCACCCCCACACACCCCAGCCCACATGGTAGACATCCAATTGGATTAAGTTAAAGTGAATGGAACTTTACTCTGAGCTTTTGTCTCATTTGACCAAAGGATGCCTCAATCCTAGCTTTAAATATATGAAATATATGTTCCCAAAGAGAAATGACCAGAATAGGGGCAGGAGCTAAATCAAAGCAGGAAAGATTTGGGTTGAACATGAGAGAACTTACCAACCAGCATGGCAGGATAATGCTAAAATGAGACAGATATTCTGCCCCTGGACAGTTTAAGAGAAACAAATATATTTGGGCTGTGCAGAGGGCAAGGGACTGGACTGATTTAACTCTCAAGGGCCCTCCAGCTCCAGCCTTATATGCACAGAGCAGTGTGCCCAAACACCCATGTTGGCATATACACATGTGCATGACACATTTGAGGGAGTGGATTCCCTCAAAACCACTCAGATTGCAAGGGCTGAGTGGCTCAAGGGCCCTCCAAGCCTGACACAGTTGAGAATAGCGCCCCAAAGATGTTTGGACTATGGTTCCACGGGCCTCTGGTTCACAGGCTTTCTCTGAGCATGAGAATGGGCTTTGCAACTTTGCTTCCCCTGGAAGCCCTCCCCAGGCCCCCCAGTCTGCTACATTCCCATACCTCCCCCCCACCACACACACTTCAGCTGTGATGCCTGCAGCATGGAGGGAAGGTGGTGGGCCAGCTGCCAGCTCAGCCTCTGAGAGCAGAGCATCAAATTGGAGCTATTTTTAGCCCTTCTTTCCAGCATCACAGACATCAGCACAGCAATGGTGGTGGGCTCAGGACCACATCTGAGATAGCAGACAGGAAACTGCATTTCTTTCCAGAGGCCCAGGGGAATTGGCAAGGGAAAAGTCTTCAAAGTTTCGAGGAAGGAAGGTGCTGCAGTAGGTGTCACCACAATCATCTTTCCAGATGTGGGGTCTTGGACTCAAAGTGATTTAAACCCTGGCTGAGGCCCAGACCTCCCTGAAACATCCCAGGGCTCAGGGAGCAAAACTTGGGTGAAAACTGTCCCAACCCTCCTGCATCTCATTTCCCCAGATTACTGACCCCCTGCTCCAAAACACTGCAAGTAACTTGATTTTAAAAGATCAGGATGCCTTGGCAACCCCATGTCATGAAAAAATGCTTTTTTCCCCCGTTATTAGCTCACAGAAAGACAGGGACCAAGTTTCTGTTTATTTTTTTGTTATCTCTGTGCCCCTGGAGCGTGGTATACTGCCTGACATTTGGTTGGCACTTGATGTTTGTCTAGTGTATGAATGAACAAATTGGGCATCCTGCTAATCAAACCTTGAACTCTAGAAAGTTCCTAATGTTTATATCCCAAGACCCCAACGCAGGTGTAAGAGGAGTCTTCCTCTTCTTCAGGCTCCACCTCAGCCCTGTGTCCATTGGGGACGTTAGGGAGATAGAGCCTGAGCAGCTCATCAGGGGCTCTCTTCCCTGCTCTTTCATCTCTTCCCTTGCTTGTCTTTAACCTTTACTCTCTGGCCCATCCTAAGTCCCAGACCTGAATGAATATGGTGACTGTACTTTATTCTTCTCTCTAGCCATCACATGCTCTTTCAACCAGGCAAGACAGGCCCATCCCTGGCTCCACCCTTGTGCTTTTCTGACTTGGAGTTGTAACAGAAACAATTCCCACATGGGAAAGGCCACTCATCTTCATCTAATTTGAGGTTAAGACGTCTGACAACAGGCCTCCTAATGGTTTTGTTCTGCTTACATCCTGAATTTTCTAGGATCCAGTGCAGCCCATTATCAAATAGCCTGCCTATGTAGAATGGGGAGGGGGGAAGATCAGCTCTGCTTAAAACCAAGAAAAGCAAACCAGTTGCTGTCAAGTTGATTCCAACCCCATTATGCAGAGTAGAACTGCTCCATAGGATTTTCAAGGCTGTGACTTTTCAGAAGCAGATCACCAGCCCTTTCTTTTGAGGCACCTCTGGGTGGGTTTGAACAGCCAAACTTTTAGTTAATAGTCGAGTGCTTAACCATCTGTGCCACCCAGGGACTCCTTCAGCTCTGCTTAAACGAGGGAAAATATTAATGGCTGTTCAAAACTACCTCATAACTTTGAGGAGGGACAAAACGATCCAAAGTAAAAACACTCGCACTTTTGCTGGGGGCTTTGAACTATGTAATGAACATATACACATAAGCACACTATAGAGCCCACCTAGTACAGTGGTCCCACAGAAACCCCGGGCATGTGGCAGAAGGACTGTTTGTGCCTTTGCATTAGCCTCAGATGCAGGGTGTGGCTGAAATATTATCTGTCATTAATGAATTTATCTGAAACTTTTAAGGAGTTTTTTAGTTTCACCCCTGGGGGTAATGTGCCCCTCGTTTATTCTCTCTGTGAACTATGTTGTCCTTTCATTTGCCCTAAACTTCTCTCGTGCAGCTTTAATGAGTGTTCCCTCCGAAACGTATTCAGTTATTTACCAGACATAATATTGAGCTCCTACTGCGTGCCAGGCACTGTTCGAGGCATAGGCATACAGACACAGTCCCTGTCCTTATATTGTTCACAGACCAATGAGGGAGAAACGTATGGAGCTGAAGAGCGATGCTGGGAATCGGTGTGTATGTTGCGGGGGGAGGCCTTCTAATTCCATTGTTGGGCATGAGGAATATTTCTTAGAGGAGGTGGCCTCTAAGCTGAGTGTTCAAGGATGTACAAGAGTTTACCAAAAAGCCAAGGGAGAGAGGTGCTCCAGGCAGAAGGTTAAAGAATGGTAAATAGCTCAACATGGTGAGTGTGTATGGGTAGGGAAGAGGAGAGGAATGGGGGGAGGCCAGGCTGGAAAGGGGCCCTGGGGGCCATGCTGGGAGTGTGGGAAGTGAAGGAGTCAGATGTGCCTGTTAGAAAGCTCACTCTGGCTCCAGTGAGGAGGATGCATTGCAGAGGGAAGACACAGTTGTTCCAGTGAGAAGTGAGGAGAACTTGAGCCAAGGACGGAATGCTTGGGGAGAAAAAACATAGCTCTCAGCCCCATAGGTCTGATGTTTGGTTCAGTTGACCAGATGGATGGTGGAGACATTTTTTGAGATGGACCAGAGGGAGAAGAGCAGGTTGGGGTGGGGTGGTAGGGGGGGGAGGGGGTAACATATGAAAAGGAGCCTAGGTGGAACTAACAGTTTGTGATCAGCAGCTAACCTAAAGGCTGGATATCAAAACCCACCTAGCAACTCCATGAAAGAAAGACTTGATGATCTGCATCCATAAAAATTACAGCCAAGAAAACTCTATGAAACAGTTCTACTCTGTAACACACGGGGTGGCCATTAGTCAGGGGTGGACTCAATGGGAGCTAACAGCAACAACAATGTGTATGAGGTGCCCATGAAATGTCCAGGCAGGCATGTCAAGGAGGCATGTGGGTGTTTGGTATGAAGTACAGGACGAAGAGATTAGCTGGAGATGCAGATTGGGGAGTCAGTGAAACTTATATGGTAAAGCCAGGTGCATGCCTGGGACCATCCAGGGAGAATATGTCTTGTGAGAGCAGCCTAGAGCAGACCCTGAGAACACCGTCATTTAGCTTCAGTAAAAGAAAGGTCAGAAGGGACCCTGGTGGTTGGGCCAGAGAAGCTCCACTTGACCAGACCCAAAGAAAGGGACAGACAACTCAGTGTGGCCCACCAGGGACCTAGACCAGCTTCTAACCCACATATGTGATGAATAAGTCCTTTCACTCACCACCCACAACTTTGCGTTATGCCTTTATCTTCTTTCAACTCCCAGTTTTCTCAGTCTAAAGCCCTGGTCTTTTCATCCAGTTCCCTGAGCGCAGCCCCATTGCCAGGGTAATTGTAGTTCCCTTCCCTCTGCATTCTCTGTTCAGCCCCTGGCCTCACTCTAGGGGCCAGAACCAGGCTAAAAACCAAACCCACTGCCATTGAGTCGATTTCAACTCGGCAACCCTGTGTGTTACAGAGTCGAACTGCTTCATAGGGTTTTATTGGCTGTAATCTTTACGGAAGCAGATCACCAGGCCTTTGTTGCAAGGCACCACTGGGGGTGGGGAGAGTTCGAATCACCAATCTTTAGGTTAGTTGAAAAAACCCCGTTGCTGTTGAGTCAATTCTGACTCATAGTGACCCTATAGGACAGAGTAGAACAGCCCCGATGGAGTTTCCAAGGAGTGGCTGGTGGATTCGAACTGCCAAACTTTTGGTTGGCAGCCAAATGCTTAACCACTGCACTACTGCACAAACTGTTTGCACCACCCAGGGACCTCTTGTTTTGGGGGCCAGGAGGGCATTGGAAATGTGACTACCCAGGGTACATGAATCCAAGAGCAGAGGCAAGAGCTTTCCTGGGTGTTCTTTTCAGTTCCGGGCTGAAAAGCTTACTGGCTTCCTGGGCCCAAGTGGCTGCCAGGCCTGGGGCTGGATGGGCCGTGCACTTCACAGTCACGCAGCCAGGCCCTGGAGGTGTGGGGGCTGGGGGTAAGAGGGACTGCAGAACCAGTCTTGTTCCCCTCAGAGAAGACCACTGGGTATAACAGTGGCTGCCATTTATGTGCCAAGCACCATAAATACCTCATTTATCTCTCACGACAACCCTGGGAGGTAAAATTGTTATTCCAAGTTACAAATGAGGTAACT